>NC_082686.1:125858624-126458624 GCF_949987515.2 Delphinus delphis | reverse complement strand
AATAATACATAAAAAACAAAAAAATTAAGAAAACATTTTTAATCTTACAGTACAGTACCTTGAAAAGTACAGTAGTACAGTACAACAGCTGGCATCCAGGGGCTGGCATCAAGTGAACAGGCAAGAAGAGTTACTGATTGGAGAAGGGAGATGAGGTGGGAGGTGGTAGAGCTGAAGGATCGTCAGCAATAGGAGACGGAGGGCAAACTACAATTTCACTCATGCCTGACGCTGATGGCACAGGCTCTGGTTCCTTGCCAGATTCAGTTCTATCTACCCTCTTGAAAAAAGGATCCAGCGATGTCTGGGTAGTAGCTCTTTTTTTCTTGTCATAGATGACATGGTAGCACTGGATTGCATTCTGAGCGGCTGCTGCAACCTTCGTGTACCATCCTATGCCTCAAAAGCTAACAGCACCTCCTCAAATAAAGAAAATCCCCTTGCCATTTCCTGCATCGTCAATCTCTTCGGTTCTTCAGTTACTTCTTCCTCTTGTCTCTCTTCGTCCTTTCTCTGGGCCTCCAATTCCATCAGGTCTTCATCAGTCAGCTCCTCGTGTTGCACAGCCAACAGTACTGTACAGTAAAGTACACAAAAGCACAACCACTTGTAGAGGATGCATTCACGTGACAATGTACGCCAGACACATGAACTAATTTATGTGATTGGACGTGGGAACGCACGTTCATATCTTTGAAAGTTCGCAATTTGAAGGTTCGTGTGTAGAGGACTTAACTGTATTTGGGAAAGCCCGGTTGGCTGTTTGCTATGAGCTGTTCTTAACCTTGAGGAACTGACTCTGGCATAGGTTTCACTTTGCTTACAATTGGCTACCAAGGCATTAGAGCCCCCTCACCTAATGGCTTCCTTGTTTGATTAGTTTAACAGCGGGAACCTAATGTACCTTTTCAATTTTTTCATATCTTTTTTTGTAGGTTTTTTTGATAGAGAACTGATATGCACCTCTTATTAGTTTATGCCTAGGTGTTTTACAGTTGTCTTTTATTGATGTAATAATTGGAATCTTTTTTTCCTATTATATTTTCTAATTGGTTATTGTCAATGTATAGGAAAACTATTGATTTCAATGCATTAATTTTGTATCTGATTCCCTTGCTGAACTTTCTTATTCTAATATTTTATCAGTTAAAAGTCCACTAGACAATTACATTTCCTGTGAATCACAGCAGTTTTATCTCTTCTTTAATTTTTTTTACTTAGCAGTGTATCAGGGACACCTTTCCATGTCAGGAAATATTGATCTAATTCCTTGAAATGACTATGTAGTATTGCCTTATATACCTACAGTTACTGTGACTTATGTAATATATCTGATTGTTAGATGTTGCAGGGTTGTTTGGTTTGGTTTGGTTTTGTGTTTTGACCTCTTCCCTATGACAAATAATGCCTTAATGAAAGTCTTGTTCATTCGTTTGTTTGTTTTTTAATACCTGTGCTGGTATTCCTGTTGGGCAAAATGCCCAAAACATATTTTTAAATTGTTCAGGTACTCAACATATGAAGTATGTCGTTTTCTGAAGCCCATCTCTTTCTCCAGCACCAGCCCTGGCTATACAGGGAAAATGGGTCTGCCCTCTCCCTTTACCTCTGTTTCATTGTAGGTTGTTCTGATTGGTTTTTCATCATCCCAGTCCTGTCTGCTTACCTTTCCAGATATTTACTCCAAGCGGCTCGTGTGTTGATAGATGGCTGTCTTCCCCATTTCCAGTATTGCCCTGGAATCTGCAGAGGGAATTATTCTGGTGGTTTAGTTCACTGTCTTGAACTGGGAACTGCCCTCTCACCCAACGCCAGCACTCTTCTCCCTGAAAAACCTTTTGCAGAATAACAGTCATAAATTAGACAGAATAGTAATTTTAAAAGGCAGAACACAAAAGGATCTGCAAACCATGATTATAATCAAATAAAATATGCATTCGTGTAACATTCTAAGACTAAAAAGAAGCAAGGAAGCATTTTTTAATGTGATTCATTAGTGGTGAGCCTTCTCTGTTTTTTACTTACTGTTGACAAAATGTTATTTGGGAAAAGGCAAAAAAAATTAAAAATAAAACACAAAAAGGGCACTTATTTTTCCAAGAGGCATATTTTCTTTTCTATTAGACTTCTTTCATCCTCTGTCAGTATTGATGACAAATGTACACTCTTTTTACAGAGAAGGAAGTGCCCTCTGTAGAGAAGGAAGATGAATCTGAAAATCTAGCTTCTAAATTAAGAGGTAACTGGATGTTTGGCGTCATCCCCTCTGCTGGCAAAGGCAAACTGCCCTTAGGAAACCAGCCTTAACTTGGACGGTGTCCAACCCCTTTAGAAAAGAGCTCCCCTAGGAGTATATGCAAGAAGGTGGTGAAGGTAGGGTTTCAGGGCATTTAGACAGCACGTGTGTGTGTGTGTGTGTGTGTGTGTGTGTGTGTGTGTGTGTGTGTGTGTGTGTGTGTGTGTGTGTGTGTGTGTGTGTGTGTGTCATGGGCTAGGATCTTCAAACTAGAGAAAATGGAATACACTGCACAAAGTTTTCAAACATTCCTTCTAAATCTGTCTTTTTGTCTTCAGCAAAATGGGTAATTAACCCAGAAGAGCCAAAACTAAATATTTTATGTGAGCTGGAGGTAAGAAATGTTTATCAGTCCAACTAGTACACTGAACTCATGGTAAAAATCACTTATTCAATCTTCAATTTTTTTCTTTCTCCCTCTTTTTAAAATTTAGTTTAAGGAAGACTTCATAACACTTTTTGAGCCCTCTCTGAGAACACTACCCAGCATCGGACCACCATCTATTTTCACATTCAAACAAGAGAGTTCCAATTTAGGCATTAAGTTCAAGGTAATTTTCATCTATATTTCTTTTTGCTTTTACTGTAATAAATGGTATAAAAAGCCCCATGATGATCTGCACAAAAGACAGTGAACATACTTTTACAAAAAAAAAGGCAAGGAGCTCATTTACTTGGAATAGCACTTAGGGTGGCCCTATTCGTTTCCTAGGGCTGCTGGAACAAAATACCAGAAACTAGGTGGCTTACAGAGACAGAAAAGTATTGTTTCACAGTTCTGAAGGCTGGAAGTCCAAAATCAAGGTGTCAGCAAGTCTAACCTGGAGGGGAGAGTCCCTCCTTGCCTCTTCTGAGCTTCTGGTGGTGGCCGTCAATCCTTGGCATTCCTTGGCTTTCGGCTGCATCACTCCAATCTCTGCCTTGGTTGTCCCAGCACACTCTGTGTGTCTCTGTCCAAATGTCCCTCTTCTCCAAGGACACCAGTCATATTGGATTAGCGCCCACTAATGACCTCATCTTAACTTGATTATATCTGCAGAGACCCCATTTCTAAATCAGGCCACATTCACAGGTACCAGGGGTCAGAAATTCAACAGAGCCTTTGGGGGAGCACGACTCAACCTATAACAGTGGTCATAAAGCCAGGCAGCACAGGTGAACGTGAGCTGTATTTGATCACATTAAATGACCAATTAATGTCTGCATTCAATGGGCAAGGGAGAGGTCACCTTAGTAATTCCAACAGGACACCAACCACCCTGCCTTGCCACAGAGGTAAGGGACTGACCGGTGGTATGATTATTTCCAAACTTGCACGGCATGGTCATGTGGAGAGAGCTGCACACTCCCCAGACTGGAACCTCCTTGATTACTTCTTTTGGGGTACACTAAAGGTACAGGCTTATTCACAGAAATCAGAGATACCAATCATGTGAGGCAGGACGGCACAGATGCGTGTGCAGGAGTTGACGGGAATGCCGTGTGGATGCACCAGTGTGGTTGGTGTTCACTGTCATTTTGTGCAGCACGTTGAACTATGCAATCTAATGCATGGTGATACATTAAATACATCACGTAACGTAATATGAGTCAACATTTACTGTTCATATTTGCCAGGTTTCTAAATTTTATGGTCACCTTATAGACTCTTCAGGCTGAAATTCTTTCTTCAAACATAGCACCTTCCTTTTTCTGAAGCACAAAGGCTTGTATCCAGGAAGTTTCTTGAGCTCTCTTCCCCTGACACCCAGAGATGCGCCTGAACATGAGGAAGGCCTTGGGGACTTCCTTCCACAGAGCTGTCCCTACACCGGCCCCTGGACAGGGCTGGCTCCCCCTGCATCCCTGGGCCAACCTTTCAGGTCTTCTGAGATGGGCCTGGACACTGGTCTAGTTCAGGGGCAGCAGCAGCTGGTTGGCCAGCTCTCCTCTTCAGCCACACCCTCTTGAGGTGGAAATTCCAACCCCACTCATGTCTTTTGAAGCATCTTTACTTACTTCGCCCCCAGGTGAAGGAGTGAAGGGGTGAAGGGGCCATGGGCAGAGGAGTTCACTACCGAGATGCTGGCAGCACAGTCTGTAGCTGGCCTGGCATTGCCAAGCTCTTCCTGCCCATTCCATCATTTGGTAGCTGTCCTGGATTCGTCACCACCATCTCTCTCTTACAAGGCTTTCCTCCCTGAGTGTTCTGCTTTCAGCGATGTGCAGTGCTTATTATCGGGTACTTTCCATGTCCTAATTATACTGGACTGTACTCTACGGTCCCTGGCTGCACCGGCCATCTCAGTCACCCTTTGGCCCCATGGCGGTCATTTTGCCAGGCTCGGAGAATGGTTTCCATGGCAACTACAGGTGCCCTGGTGGTTTCATGACATGCAAGTCATGATCTGGGTCTTTTCCTGGAGGCCTGTGCCGAGGCTTGGCTGCTCACCTGCCAGGAGGCTCTGTAGTCACAGCCATGACCTCAGATCACTAAGAGGGCCATAGTGCATCCACCCCTCACTGAGTCACCTGCGCCCGTAACTCCCAGCCTCCTCTTGCGTTCCCTAGCCTCCCCTCCCCTCCTGGATTACCTTCACAGCACAGACAGGAGAATGTGGTGCCCCAACTGGGGCTTCCCTTGAGAAAGGACTCTAATTTATTTTAGAAAGTTGAGCATTGTAAACAGTGGCCTACATAGTAATGTCAAGACTTTTTCTTAGCTGACACTTCTTTTTTAATTTTTATTTATTTATTTATCTTTGCGGTACGCGGGCCTCTCACTGCTGTGACCTCTCCCGTTGCGGAGCACAGGCTCCGGACGCGCAGGCCCAGTGGCCATGGCTCACGGGCCCAGCCTCTCCGCGGCATATGGGATCTTCCCGGACCGGGGCACGAACCCGTGTCCCCTGCATCGGCAGGCGGACTCTCAACCACTGCGCCACCAGGGAAGCCCTTAGCCGACACGTCTTGAAAGAGTTTATGGTATTTAAACACCTTAGACCATTTACACAAAATCAAATATGTGTTATCCTTTGTGTCCCGCATCTAGTCACACACTGTACCTCCCCCTGCTCGACAAGGGACACTGATGTCAACAGTAAAATCATTTCTGCAACTTTCTTCTTACACTGAGGAGGCATCCCAAGGACCCACAGAGCTCCTGATGGGCTCAGCTGCACCCCAACGAACTGCACCAGACAGAGGCCTCCAAAACACCACTTCCGCCTCCCCAGCCCTTAAGAGCCCTTGAATAGAAATGGTGTCTCATTTCTGGAATACACAGATCCTGCTGGCTTCGTGCCTTCTGATATAGGATCTCAGACCCCTGAAAGTTCCCTACGAACCACCGCTGGGAGCCCTCATGTTGTCTGACAGGAGTTCTCAAGCAGGTTTGTACATCCCTCATCAACCTGTTGTCTGACTGGACATTCGCTGGCCCCGTCCAGGGCTCTGGCTCCGCCTGCTCTGAGAGGCTCTGGGCCTCCTTGTGGGCATGTCTTCATTTTTTTTTCTCCTCTCTGAAGAGAGAAGAGGAGGAGGTATCGCCCACGTGTGAGTTCTGTGGGAGCGATCTAAGACCATTTCTCTCCAATGTGGATCTTTCCTGTGACTACAATAGCTCTGAACTAGTAGAACAGGTAAGTTCTAAAGCAGGTTCACGGAGGAAATAGTGTTACTTTTAGACACTAATTTAAGCATAAGTAGTATTTTCTTCTGCATCTTTCCAATGCATTGCCTTTCTTTTTCTTTTTTTTTTTCTTTTTTTGGCTGCACTGCGTGGCTTGTGGGATCGTAGTTCCCTCACCAGGGATCGAACCTGGGACCCTGGCAGTGAAAGCCCAGAATCCTAACCACTGCACTGCCAGAGGATTCCCTGCATTGCCATTCTTAAGAGAGTTACGTGTTAGCCGTCAGGGCAACGCAAATCATAACCACAATGGGATACAATTTCACACCCACTAGGATGGCTATAACCCAAAAGACAGATAATAACAAGGATGTAGAGACACTGGAACCCTCATACACTGCTGAAGGGGAATATAAAACGATGCAGCCGCTTTGGAAAACAGTCGGGCAATCCCTCAAAAAGTTAAACATACAGATGCCATATAACCCAACAAACAATTCCATTCCTAAGTATATACCCAAGAATATTAACACCATATGTCCACCCAGAAACGTGTATACAAATGTTCACAGCAGCATGATTCATAACAGCCAAAAAGTGAAAATAACCCAGACATTTAGCAACAGATGAAAGGGTAAATAAATGTGGGGTATCCATACAATGAAATATTATGCAGCCATAAAAAAGGAATGAAGTACTTATACATGCTACGACATAAATGAAAATATTTGCTATGTGAAAGAAGCAAGTCACAAAGTACCACATGTTGTATGCAAATCTATAAAGACAGCAAATAGATTAGTGGCTGCCAGGGGCTGAGACGAGAGGAGAATAAGGAGTAACTGTTAATGGGTACAGGTTTCAGTTTCTAAAATTGATTGTTGTGATGGTTGCAAAATTCTGTGACTATATTGGATTGGCCAAAAAGTTCGTTCGGGTTTTTCCTACAATGTTATGGAAAAACCTGAGCGAATGTTTTGGCCAACCCAACACTAAAAACCATTGACTTGTACACTTTAAATGGGTGAACTGTATGATATGTGAATTATATCTCAATAAAACTGTTACCAAAAAAATGTTATGATAGATTGTTATCCAAAACCCCATTAACATTTTTGGGGTTTTTTTCCCTCCTGTAATTATCATCTAGGACTGATGAGATGAAAATGAACTCTGTTTTTCAGACCTCCTGTTGTAGTTATTTCCAAAACCTGATTGACTACATCTATGAGGGAAAACAAAAAATCCAAAGCTCTAAAGCTGAATTAATCTGTATTGACCCTCATGCCGCCTACAGCAGTGAAGTCGACAGACTCAAAGCAAAGGAAAAAGCTTTGCGGAGGTAACAGTGAGCCTTTGATATTGAAACTCAGATAGGCCCACTTAGTTAGTTTTTTGTAAAATGAACCTCATTTTCTCAAAATAGATAATTTTGAAGATGCATTCCCAGTGAAGAAACAAAAATTGGCCAAAGCAAACCTATTGCAATTCCTGGTGGACACTGTAAGAGTCAGAAGATTTCAGAAACTCAGTGAACTCACTGACTTAGAGTAGAAATTTGCCAATCCCAAATTCTCAGGGCAATTCGGAATTCCTATATTGGAGAAATCTGTCCACTAAATATAGTAGAAACACACACACACTGATTAAATGACTTGATTCACAAGTAGTAACAGATAAAAATAACAAGGAATAGCGTTTAAACAGTAAAAATTTATAGTATACTGTTTTAAACTTCCAACATATTTCAGACTTATGCATCATCTTTTGATTTTGTAGAAAACTGGAGCGACGAATGGCCCAACACTATGCAATGTTTACAAAAGAACAGACTCCTTTCTCTGAAGAAGGTAAGTTCCTTAACACTGATGTTATAGATCAGAAAGCTCACATGTTTGACCAAGAGCAAAAATTGACATATTCTAAAAATAACATTTAAATTTTTCATCTTGGTCAATACATCAGTCAAAATGGCTCAGAAAATCCCCGCTTTTCCGTCATCTGGCTTTTGAAGCTTTTAGTCTTCAGCTCACTGTTGTTATTGATTGAAATAAATTAGCAACATCTATAGAGCACTTTACAGATAGCTAGAAAGAGCTTTTGAGTTCATTGTCTCTCATTTTATCAAACATACATTCCATTTTGTTTCAAGCTAGGATATGGAAAATCTGTCAAAAACAAATCAGATTCCTTTCTTATAGGCAGGCCCCATCGGTCAGCTGGCCAGTATAGCTGTAGTACTGGTACGACTGAAGGGGCACCAATTTTAGAATCAGAAGTTCTGGATTTATGTCCTTGCTTTTCTCCTCATAGGCTGCCCAATTGGGGATAAATTATTTAATATTTCTGAGCATCAGGCTCCTCCTCTGTGACTCAGAGCCATTGAAAAGATACTTAGAGAAGATTTTTTTTTTTCAACGAAACCCCTAGTATAAAATTCCTTGGTATTCAACTGTTTTCTACTAAACCTAAGGCCAGAAAATTCCACGTAATGAAAATCATCATTATTTTTCTTTCAACCAAATGAGAATTTCTCATTTTTTTAAACAAAAGAAGGAGGTCCTCATTTTTCTTCCATTAAAAAAATGTCCAATGAATCAATGCATCCGTAACAGAGTTTGCAATTTCATTTTAGAAGAGAGGTTTTGGAAAGTTTTAAACATCGTATATGTATTTCATGTGATTCTTTTCCCATTAGATGCAAAGCAGTTTAAAACAATTTCTTATCAACTTTCCATGGATATTCCAGAAGTAGAGTCAGCTAAGGAAGAACTAACAGATTATCAACTAGACGAAAGAAATATATCCATTGTTTGTTGTGATTCTAGGATAGCATGTGGAAAGGTAATTAGCTTGTAATTTTTTTTTATTTGCTACTCTTTAAAAATCAGTTTTACCTAAAATTATAAAAGCTGTCATGATGAATATGGCAGCGTGGCTACATGACACATTTAACTATTTGTCAAAAAGAATTGGTACGGACTTGGCCTTTTAACTTATACTAGACTTTATAACAATGCTTTACATATGTTTTATGAGGGGGTATTTTGGTTAAAGCTTTTTTACTTTAAAATGTGATCAGTGTATAGTAAGGAACATTTGGAACCCTTTAGAAAACTAAAAAGAATGGGAGAAAATCATCAGAAGTCTCACCCACATCCCCCAAATCATTATTAATATTTCAATATTATCTAGATCTGCACTGCCCAATATGGTAACAAATACTCCACATGGCTATCCAAATTTAAAATAATTAAAATTAAATAACTCATTTAAAATAATTTAAATTAAATAAGTAAATAAAATGTAATTCTTCAGTCATGCTAGCCACATTTCAAGTGTTAAATAGCTGTGTGTGACTAAAGGCAACCATATTGCAGGGCAGATATAGAAAATTTTTATGGTCACTACAAGTTCTATTAGACAGCACTGTTCTACAGTTTTTAAGCATAGGTTTCTGTTAAAACACTTGTAATTATATTACACATGTAATTTTTATCCTTTTAACTTAATTATCAACAATTTTTCCATGATATTACATAGCTTACATTAACATCATTTTAATATCTATGTGCCTTTTCATATAGTTTAACCATTGCTTTCAATATCTTTGTGTATAAATTTACACTATACTAAATATAGTTCCCCAGAATAGATCCCTAGAAATTAAACTCCTGAGACCAGTTTTGTTTCTCCTGGGTGATATAGAATTTAAGGCATGGCAGTGAACTGAGGTTCTGACAGAATCAAATCCAAATCCTGTCTGAAGGAAGGTCGCTTATCTAGCCCTGAAATCACTCCTACAAATTATCTTTCAAGTTCAATTACCAGCACACAGTGAAAAATAATTAAGAACACAAGGAAACTCAACACCACAAATGAAAACTCAGAGGATTAGTATCAATAAGAGAAGATCTACAAAGACTTCGAAAACTGAAGTAATCTAACTATGTTTATGAAAACAAAAGATCAGCTTGAAGATATATGGAGGGAACAGAAAACTATAAAGGGACATACAATTGAAAAGAAAAAAATGAACTTTAGAAATGAAAAATACAAAAACTGAAATTAAAAACTTAAAAGATGAGAGTTAAATGCAGGTTAGACCCAACTAAAGAAAGAACTAATGACCTGAAAGAAAGGTTAAAAGAAAACTATCAAAATTTACATGGGGGCAAAAAAAAGGTAAGGAATACACAAAAGTGTGTATAATATGAAAATAGAATGAAGGGTATAAAATGTATTTGTTCAGAATCCCAGAAGGAGAGGAAAAAGATAATCAGGCAGAGGCAGTATTTGAAGAGAGAATGGATGATAATTTTCCAAAACTGATAAAAGAGACCTATTCACAGATTTAAGAATCCCAAGCAGGATGAATTAAAAAAATAAAATAAAGTAAAATAAAAATAAATCCTAGACACAGTACAGTGAAACTGCACAAAGACAAAAAGAAAATCTAAAGATTAGCAGAGAAAAAGAAGTCTGTTTACATTTAAAAGAGAACAGTTAGAAATCAGATAACCTCCCAACAGCAACAATGGAAGCCAGTATAATGTCTTCTGTGTGCTGAAAGAAAATAACAGTCAGTCTAGAAGCCTATACCCAGTTAAAATATCTTTCATTAAAATATGCCCCCAAAAGACATGGTCTGGCAAAACAGAGTTTGTCACTAGTAGCCTCTGACTAAAAGGAATTCTAAAGAATGTACTTTGTGTAGTTGGATAGTATGAGATTCAAGAAAGATGAAGAGCAAAGAAAACTGTTCATGGGATATATGTATAAAACTAAAAGTTGACTGATAAAACAATAATAATAATAATGGCTCAAGGACTTTCAAGAAACGGTATAGAGTAAAAATACTTGAAAAAATAGTACATGATTTGGCAAGAAAGCTAAATGCAATTATACTGTTATAAAAGTCCTTGGTTTGGGAGAAGGGCAAACATAGTTTAAACTCAGACTTTGATAAATTAACTTTGCTTGCTGAAATTTCTGGGGTAGCCAGAAAAATAACAAGTAGAGAGTATAACTTCCAAGCTATCAGAGGCAGAGCAAAAAAATTAGAATAATTCACTTTAAATGCCCCCCAAAAGATAAGAAAGGATAAGGGAAAAGAAAAACACATAACAGAGGACAAATAGAACACGTCAAGGAATGTCAGTAGTTATATGTAAATAGAGTAAATGCTTCAGTTAATAAACAAAGACTGCCTGACAACTTTTTTAAGGAAAAATTCCAACCATATACTGATTACAAGAGACTATATCTAAAATATAAGGATAGGGGCTTCCCTGGTGGTGCAGTGGTTGAGAATCCACCTGCCAGCACAGGGAACACAGGTTTGATCCCTGGTCTGGGAAGATCCCACATGCCGTGGAGCAACTAAGCCCATGCACCACAATTACTGAGCCTGCACTCTAGAGCCCACGAGGCACAACTACTGAACCTGTGTGCTGCAACTACTGAAGCCTGTGCTCCTAAAGCCCGTGCTCCACAAGAGAAGCCGCTGCAATGAGAAGCCCACACACCGCAACGAAGAGTAGCCCCCGCTCGCTGCAACTAGAGAAAGCCTGTGAGCAGCAACAAAGACCCAACACAGCCAAAAGTGAAATAAAATAAATAAAAAATAAAATAAAAGGATACAAAAAGATTAAATATAAATAAACAAAAATGACGTATCATGAAAATATTAAAGAACATCAGTGAGATAGAGGACCACTTCACAGTGACAGAAGTTTTAATCCACCAGGAAGGTATAATGTTACAAAATATGTTTCCCCTATTAACATAGCCTCAAAAAATATAAAGCAAAATTTCACGGAAGTAAAACGGGAAAAAATTTAATCCATAATCATAATGGGATACTTTAGCCTGCTTCTCTCAATAATTGAGAGGACTATTAGACCAAAAAAAAAAAAAAAAAGCAGTAGTACGATAGAATATTTGAACAACCCATTTAACAAATTTGACCTAATATTCATGGATTGGAAGAGTATTTTAATATGACATTCTTCCCAAATTGATCTATAGATCCAATGCAACTGTAATTCAAATTCTAACAAGGTTGTATATTTGCGTGTGCAGGGGGAAGGAAGGTCTTGACAAGTTGATGCTAAGATTTACATGCAAATATAAAGAACCTAGAAGAGCCAAGACTTTCTTGAAGAAGAAGCCTGGGAGGGAGGGGAACACGCTCTATCAGATACTGAGATCTATTACAAAATATAGTAATTAAGACAGTGTAGTGTTGGAGCAGGATAAACAAATAAATCTATGATACAGAATAGTTCAGAATCGGATTTATGCACACACAGACTTCTGATCTATGCCAGCAGTGGCA
Source organism: Delphinus delphis (assembly GCF_949987515.2). NCBI lineage: Eukaryota > Metazoa > Chordata > Mammalia > Artiodactyla > Delphinidae > Delphinus > Delphinus delphis. The sequence continues at coordinate 126,446,378 of NC_082686.1, read as the reverse complement.
CTGCACAGTAATGGAGAAAGGAAAATCTTTCCAATACATACTGTTGGGACAATTGGATATCCATATTTTTTAATGAAATTGGAATCATACCTCACATCATATAAAAATCAGTTCCAGTGGATTAAAGACCTAAATGTGAAATGCAAAACTACAATGATTTTTTTTTTAATAGGAGACTAGCTTTATTACTTAAGGTTAGGGAAAGATTTACTAACCAATTTTAAAAAAGCAGTATCCATAAAGTAGTTGATAAATTAAACTTAAAATTTGGGGGACTTCCCTGGTGGCGCAGTGGTTAAGACTCTGCGCTCCCAATGCACGGGGCCTGGATTCGATCCCAGGTCAGGGAACTAGATCCCACATGTACACCACAACTAAGAGTTTGCATGCCACAACTAAGGAGCCAGTGAGCTGCAACTAAGGAGCAGGTGAGCCAGAACTAAGGAGCCCACCTGCTGCAACTAAGACCTGGTGCAACCAAATAAATAAATAAAATATTTTAAAAAATTAAAATTTGGAAGACAAGCCAAGGGAGATATTTTGCAGCACATAGGATATACAAAGGGCTTTTATCCTAAATGTATAAAGAACTTCTATAAATCCACATGAAAAAAAAGTCTACCTAATAGAAAAATGAACTTAAAAAACTTGACCACTTCTCCAAGGAGAAAATTCAAATAATCAATAAACATACGAAAAGGTGTTCAACCTCATTAGTAACCTGGGAGAGGAAAATTGAAACCACAATTAGAGATCAGTACATACGTATAATATTGGCAAAAAAAAAAATTGTGAAGTCTGATACTACTGAGTGTTGGAAAGGATATAGAGTAACAGTCCCTATTATTTGCCTCTAGTGTGAATGCAAATTGGTACAACTTGAAAATCATTTTGGCAGTACCTTGTGAAGTGGGAGACAGGCATATCTTGGGGTTCAGCAATTCTACCTCTGGGTATAAGATCTGAGAGTAACTGGGTACCAGCATACATGCAAAAGACGGTTCAGAGTATCATTGTTTATAAGCCAAAAACTGGGAACAACTGAGATATCCATTAACAATAGAATGGATAAGTAAATAATGATGAAGTCATACAATACAATCCTACACACAAATGGAAGTAATTGGACTACAACTACACACTGGGACGTGTATGAATCTTACAAACATAATGTTGACTAAAAGAAACAAAGTATTAAAAATTCATAATGTTCGATTCCATTTATGTAAAATTCAAAATGGGAAAAGTTAAACTATATTGTTTAGAGATTACAGAACACTGACTTTGGGGTAGCACAGAGGGAACTTCCAGAGTATCAGCATTGTTCTATATCTTGACCCAGATGGTGATAACATGGGTGTTCACATTATAATTGCTCATTAACAAAATAGCATATTTTAGTGCTTATCTGGATCTATTTTATATTTCATAAAAGTGAAAAGTGTATTATCTTTCAAAATAAATGGCAACATTTACATGAAAATTTAGATTGTTTCATTGTTTAGCCCTAGGAATTCTTGTATGCATTTTATTACAATTCAAGATTAGGAAGAAACAGAATTCAACTGAAGCTTTAGTTCATTTTAAAACATTGTTGGGGGCTTCCCTTGGTGGCACACTGGTTAAGAATCCGCCTGCCAATGCTGGGGACACGGGTTCAAGCCCTGGTCCGGGAAGATCCCACATGCCACGGAGCAACTAAGTCTGTGCGCCACAACTACTAAACCTGCGTTCTAGAGCCCGCGAGCCACAACTACTGAAGCCCACGTGCCTAGAGCCCGTGCTCCGCAACAAGAGAAGCCACTGCAATGAGAAGCCCGCGCACTGCAACAAAGAGTAACCCCCGCTCGCCGCAACTAGAGAAAGCCCGCCCGCAGCAATGAAGACCCAATGCAGCCAAAATAAGTTAATTTTTTTAAAAAGACATGTCTATAAAAAATAAAATATTGTTGGCTACAAATTCATTCCCCTATTGAGTATTACATAGAAAGTAAAATAGTTAAGCTTACAGGTACAACAAGGAATATCTTTTGTATTTCTTTCTTCATCTTCCCATATTCCACTAGTGTTTTTCTCAAATGAACTTCAAGAGCAACCTTGAAAAGACACCAGATGCTGCAGCTTACACTGGAGTGTAAAGTCAGTTTATTGAAGTATAATTTATTGTAAAACTCACCTTCTTATATGTACAGCTCCATTAATTTTGACAGTTATGTAATCACCACTACAACCAGGACACAGAATATCTCCACTGTGCTAGGGCTGGGTTTTTTTTTTTTAATCTTCTTTTGTTTTTATAACAATATGCATATAAAGTAAAAGTAAATAAATAAAAAATAAACCTGATTGAAAAATTGGCATAAGACCTGAATAGGCATTCTTTTAAAGAAGACATACAGATGGCCAACATCATTAATCATCAGGGAAATGCAAATTAAAACCACAATGAGATATCACCTCACACCTGTCAGAATGGCTGTCATCCAAAAGAACACAAATAACAAATGTTGACAAGGATGTGGAGAAAAGGGAACCCTTGTGCACCGTTAGTGGGAATGTACATTGGTGTAGCCACTGTAGAAAACAGTATGGAGGTTCCTAAAAAACTAAAAATAGAACTACTGTATGACCCAGCAATTCCACTCTTGGGTGTATAACTGAAAAAAAATGAAAACACTAATTCGAAAAGATACACACACTCCAATGTTCATAGCAGCATTTTTTACAGTAGCCAAGATATGGAAGCAACCTAAGTGTCCATCAACAGATAGATAAAGAAGATGTGGGGGGGTGTGTGTTTTATATATATATATATATATATATATATATATATAAATAAAACACACATACACACATATATATATGGGAATACTACTCAGCCATAAAAAAGAATGAAATTTTGCCATTTGCAACAACATGGATGGAGGGTATTTGGCTAAGTGAAATAAGTCAGAGAAAGACAAATACTGCATTATATCATTTATATGTAGAATCTAAAAGAAAACAAACTAATGAATATAACAAAAAAGAAAACAGACCCACAGACATGGAGAACAAACTAGTATTTTCTAGTGGGGAGAGGGAAGTGGGGAGGGGCAAGATAGGGGTAGGGGTTTAAGAGGTACAAACTGCTATGTATAAAATAGATAAGCTACAAGTATATATTGTACAGCACAGAGAATATAGCCAATATTTTATAATAACTATAAATGAAGTATAACCTTTAAAAATTGTGAATCACTATGTTGTTCGCCTGAAACTTTATAACATTGCACATCAACTATACTTCAATTAAAAAAAATACCTACCATATAAGTTCTTTTTAAGTGTTTGCTGTTATGATGATGACGATTACTTAAAATATAATTCTGACTGAAGCCTGAGCACTCTCTTCTATCTTGTTCTATTGAATAAAAATTGTTTTTAATTTTTTAAAAAAGACAAAAAACAAAAAACACTCTTCAAACAGATAAGTAATGTCAGATTCCTGCCAGAAAGGTTTAATCAGGTTATCTGCAGGGGTTAGGGACAATCTTTAATGATTCCTAAGGATTGTTCCCTGTTGCTGATTTAGGATCAAAAATTTAAGTTAAGAAATGGTTTGTGTGAGTGTGTAGCAAGCAAAGGATGTCTGTTGTCATCATGTAACTGTGCTTTTGTTTTCTACGGTGTATAGATCATGACAAATGAGCTCTTTGAAAAGCACTACAAACATGGGAGCAAATTTCTGACTTCATTTCCAGACGGGACAACACAAATATTGTATCCTTTCTTTCAACAACTTATTTTCGTTAGCTTTATTTCTTCACAAAAAGAAAGATAAAGAAAAAATAGATTGAAAAATATGAAGAAAAAAATAGTTATTACCAAATCCTACCACCCAGAGCAAAGCTGTAAACATCTTTTTATACATCTTGCCTTACTTTTTTCCTATGAGTAATTATATGATTCTTTAAAAATTAATTCAACTAGTTATTCATATTTTGTAACTTGCGCCCTTTACATAATATTATACAATACTCATAAATGTTATGAGTATATAATATGCAATAAATATAGAGATAACAACACCATCTTTATAAGCACATGGCATTCCATCACAGTGATGTACTGTAATTCCTTTCATCTATCCCCTATCACTAATCAAAGGTGGTTTCACAATTTTTGGCTGTTTTATACAACAGCTACATGAACAGCTTTGTGCATCCTTCGCTGCACACTTATCACTTACTTCCTTGAATTAAATACCTAGGGATAGAAATTCTGGGTAAGAAATTATGGACATTTTAAAGGTTTAATAGATTCTGCCCCCCAGAAAATGTGTACCAGTTTACACATCCATGAGCAGCATGTTATTTTTTAATACAAAAATTCAGTATCCATTTTATGCAACACTCAGTTATTGAGTGTTCAAGTTATTGATCACTTGAACTTCTGCCTGATGATCAGACCATTTGCTATTTTGACGCAAAGGCCATTTAATATCTCAAGGAAAGTAAAACAAAACTATGAAACGAGAAGGACTTTTTGGCGAACTAAGGGCCTCATTTTGTAGGAGAAAGTCATTTTTAGTCACAGTTGCCTAAATGTTTAGTCAAACCCCAGTAAGAAACCATAAATATGGCTTTCATGGCATAGAAGTGTAATGAAGTTTTAGTTCTCTAGGCCCTTTGAGAAAGAGTGTAGGTTTTTTGTTTTAATTATATCAAAAAATTTTAAATAACTTCCCCAGCTTGTATCATTAGTTATCATTTCCTGCCCTGGCTTTAATTCGTTTTCACTCCTTTGAAGGCTATGGCTGATTTTCAAAATGATTCAGAATCAATTTTGTGTTTACTTCATCTCTGGACTTCCGATCAGCTGAGATAGGACTGAATATTAACAGTTAGTGAATTATCCTCAGTATATTTTATACTTTTTGATGCTATTGTTAAGTGGAATTATTTTAATTTCATTTTCAAAATGTTCACTGCTAGTGTATAGAAATACAACTTATTTTTATACATTGATCTTTTAGCCTACAACCCTACTGAACTCTTTTGTTAGTTCTAACATTATTTTGTGGATTCCTTAGGATTTTCTATATACAAGAGCATGTTATCTGCAAATAGAGATAGTTTTACTTCTTCCATTTCCAGTCTGAATGTCTTCTTTTTCTTTCACAAAATTTTCCTGACTGGAACCTCCAGCGTGAGGTTGAACAGCAGTGGAAAGAGTGAACATTTTTGTTTAGTTCCTGATCTTAGGGAGAAAACACCTAGTCTTTCATCATTAAGTATGATGTTAGCTCTGGGGTTTTGTTAGACATTCTTTATCAGGTTGAGGAGCCTCCCTTCTATTCCTAGTTCATTGAATCATTTATCATGAAAGGTATTGGATTTTGTCAGATGCTTTTTCTGCATCTATTGAGATAATCATCTGTTTTTTGCTCTTTATTCTATCAATATAGTATGTTTCATTAATTTATTTTTAGATGGTAAACCAACCTTGCATCCCTGGGATAAACTCCACTTTGTCGTGGTACACAATCCTTTTAATATGTTGCTAGATTCCATTTGCTGGTATTTTTGTTGAGGATTTTTGTGTCTCATAAGTATATTTTGATCCACATAAAAAGCATGAAATTATTTTGTAATAACCCTCCCATTTTCAGAATGCTTTATAGTTTCAAAGGGCTCTCTTATAAATTGAATTTATTCCCAGTATAAAGACCATTAGCATAACTCAAATGACCTTATCTGATCTCAGCTACCCATCTGGAAACCTAGCCATCATCCGAGTGCCCAATGAGATAAATGGCTTCACTTGCATAGTCCAAGAAGACATGCCCACTAACCCTGCAATCCTGGCAGTGCTAGATTCTTCGGGTCGAAGTTCCTGCTATCATCCCAACGGAAATGTCTGGTAGGCTTCTAGGTTCCTCCTGCTGTCATTTTGTTTCCCAGGTTTTGTAAAATTTTATTTTTCCTTTTCTTTTTCCGACTTTATTGAGATATAATTGACATATACTGTGTAAGTTAAAAGTGTACTGCGTGTCGATTTGATACACTTATATGGTGCAAAATGATTACCTCTATAGCATTAGCTAACACAGGCAACATGTCACATAATTACCATTTCTTTTTTGTGTTGAGAACATTTAAGATATACTCTCTTAGCAACTTTCAAGTTTATAATACAGTGTTAACTATAATCACTATGCTACACATTAGATCCCCAGATCTTATTCATCTTATAACTAGAAGGACAAAAATAGCTTTAAGAAGATTTATTTATATTAGTGGTCTTTAGATAGTAATGTTCAACTCAGATAAATTTTTGATTTATGTCATTCCATATGCTGCTTAGTGGAAAAATCCCAGGCAACTACATAAAACAAAGCTCATCATATTTTTTCTATAAACAGAAAGAAAATATAAACTATACAATTTTAATATTAGAAAAACATCTCTAAATAAATTGTATGGCCATCCTAGGGATCTGAGATATGAACCCAGGCAGTCTCTCTAGATGCTATGCCCTGATAATGTTATCCTGGCTTCATCTATGGAAATAATTCGCAATGGACAGCTGCCATACTGTGTTGTTACTGTTTGAGATATATCCCTAACAAGTAGGCTTCCCATAGCCACAACCAACAATAATATACAAACAAAATCTCTAGAGAAATGAAGGTCCTAATGCCTTCGATCTACTAACTTACACACTCTGTGATTTCATATTATTTCATTTAGTCTGAGAAAGTGAAATTTGGGTTCTAACTTCAAATACAATTTAATCTTTTGAAGCTTTTCAGAAAGAGATATTCTCTCCCTTTAACTTATTACAGGTATAACAATCTTATCTTGAGACACTCTGCCAATAATTGACAGAAATTTGAACACTCTGCCAGTACTTGAGAAAGTTAGGACACAGGGAGGTATTTGTACTTTTAGTTCAAAGCAGTAGTCAATCCATTACCTCCAAGTCTATTGGAGACTTTCTCCTTATCCTTCAGGGTTCAGTAGCAGCTCTGCATCACATCTGGTGGGGCACTATATCAACTGTCACCAGATATTCACTGGCTTCTAGGACTTCTCCCTTTACCAGTAAAGACCTCCCAGCCACCGACTGAACTCCTGGGCCCACTGACATGACTCCTTGACACTCTCATAGCCCCTCTCGCTGCTTCTTGTGTAGCAAGCCCACCTCCCCTGTGGGACTGAAGTCCCTTGAAGGCACACCCTGCACCTTTGCCACTACATAACATTTATCTGTATATGGCATAGACTCAAAGAAAGTTTATTAAATAAACAATTTATCTAGATAATTTTAGCCAAATGTTATTTTCACCCACGTACCAAGATAAAACTAAATCTCCCTCCTCCCAGATACAAAGATAATCACCTCAATTTCTCAGTTGTACTTTTGTTATCAGATTACTGCCACTCATCAAAGCTGGGAAAATACTATGTGAGTTATCTTACTCTAGGGAGCCCTCCTGGCCAATTCATCTGGTTTAAAAAAAAATAATTTATTATCAAATTAAGCCAGCTAAGTACCCAGAACTCTACCTATCCTCTCTCCTTGAGAAAGAGATGGTGACCCCAGATGGAAGAAAGTGAGAGGGTATGCAAAGGAGCTCATAGAGTAGGATGGCAGTCACTAGTGCCACTAGATCTCAGATTGTGCAGGGCTACATCTGTAGGTAATGTGGTAAAATGTGGCATTAACAACTCTAAGAGATTGGGGAGGCCCTGCTGGCCTCAGTTCCCCCTTCTGCTCCATTACCAAACTCTTCTAAACCACAGTGATCTCAGAGATGATCCCTGAGCCTCTCCTGCCCACACTGGCCCTGATGAGAGGCCTCCTAGAAGGACTCCTGGCCCCCAGTTGCTGGGCACTGTTAGGAAACAGGTCTCTGTACTGAGGCCAATTTGGCCTTTCCCAGAACTTACACTCACTGATCTTCATTTTGACACAGGGAAAATCTAAGTACGAGTCTTTTCCCCTCTTCCATGTAGAGCCTGCTCTCCTGTATTTCTTCTTATCCAAACTAAACCTTCTGTGCTCCCTCTTCATCCTCCCCAGCACATCATTTTCCAGATCCCTTTACCATCCCGGTTCCAGCCTTTGGATCCATTTTGGTTTATTACTACATCTTAAATCATACCCAGTACTTCAAATTAGTATAGAAGTCGGTCACAGTATTATTGCTCCTAAGATTACCTGAGGTTTTCCACTATTCATATGCTATTGGCTAGTATAAACTGTTATTCCCTTTGGTTAGCAAGTGAGCAGGCTAATTCAAGGTTGAATTATAATGTAACTGTTTATGATTTTTAATTTCCTTTCTGCCCAGGGTATACATCAATATCTTGGGCGGTCAATGTTCAGATCAAGCTGGCAACAGAGTAAGGGCTTGGAACTGGTCAAGTTCCGTCACTTCCTCACCCTTCGTTTCATTTAAACCTGTCTTTCTGGCTTTGAACCGTTATGTTGGAATCCGCATCTTAGAACAAGACAAGATTTCAATCACTTTTCTAGCAATGGGCCAACAGGCAAGAATCAGTGTCGGAACCAAAGTGAAGGTAGGTACATTTTTATAAACAGTTGAAAGCATTTAGAATAATAAGAGTAAAGCAATGTTTGTTAGTGTTATTACTGATAGATTATACTTGTGTGTAATCCACTGTGCACTACTGTGAATTTTGGAGTTCAATGAAAAAACATATAGTGAAAGTTTCATATGGATTGAGGCAACCTTACTGTTTTTTCTTCTTCAGAAATTCCTTTTAGTTCAGACTTGATTCCAAATAACATTTACTGAGTGTTTACTCTCTGACTGAGGTAGTGCAGCTTTGGGGGTTTGGTTTTGGGATTTTGTATTGGGTTTGCTTTTCTCTGTGCTCTAGCAGAAAGCGCCTGGCTGAGTCAGGAGACCTGGGTTCTGACCACGTTCAAGACCCAGCACAAGCCCCATCTTCTTGGAAACACTTCCCAGAGCTCCTAGCCCTTTGTTCAATCAGGGTCGAAAATGTCCTTCTCTGGGTTGTCCGTGTACTCACCTCTGTCCATGCACTTGCTGAACCATGTGCCTTACTCGCCTTCATGGCTGTCTTTCCTACTGGATGGTGAGCTCCTGCAGGAGCTCTGTCTTACTGATTCCTTCATCCTGCCCGGGGCATGGCCCAGAGTACACTCTCAGTGACCAGAAATGCTGCACAACGGTTAAGAACACAGACTTCAGGTTACAGAGACGTAGTTTCAAACCTCAGCTCTGCCACTTAGCTAAGTAGCTGAACTTGAACTTCAGTTCCCTCCTCTACAAAACGGGGATAATGATTCCTCTCTTACAGATTGCTGTGAAGATTCAATGAGAATGCAAAGTACTTAGCATGGTGCTTGGAACTAAGTACTTAGCAAATGATAGCTCAGTAGAGATACAGAGTTTGTCAGGTATACCTCAGTAAAGCTGAAATATATACAGGCATGTAGAGAAAGATATAGAGATCTATGCCACATATAGAGCATATATAGTATGTGACTTTGAATAAGTCCTCTAAACTCTGAGGACCTTGTTTCATCAATTATTCAAGGAAGAGATTGTTCCAAACTTCAAAGACATCTTCAGCTTCTAAAAAGTCTATACGTTTAATCGAGTGGAAATACGACTTCAGGATTCCACACAGGCAGGGATATTTCATAAACACCAAACAAAAAGGAGACTCCAGATTCAGCCAACACAGAGCAAGGGTCTACAATGTGCTAAGCACTATTTGAGCTACTTCCAGTCAGTCTAGCTACTGCAGTCAGCTGTCATGCTCCAAACAAGCTTCTTCCTTGGTTAGAAATTTACAAGATAGCCTTTTTTTGGTTCATTACATTCATGGTAAATATACATTTTTACCAAAAATGTCTAAAATGCTCTTTCTCCTCACCTCCCTCCTTCGAAATGAATTTTAATCAGAAAAGAGAGTTGGTGCAAAAGAAAGAATTTGATGTTAAAAGTGATTGCTTTTCTCATCATCCTCATGAACACCCTTTCATTTTTTTAAAATTCCAAAAGTGATATGTGGATACATTCTCATATTTGAAGATTCAAATAATATAGAAATATAGAGAGTAACAAAATGAGATACCCCCCTTCATCCTTTCTTCTATTCTAATTCTCTTCCCAAAGGTAATCACCACTGAAAATTTGGTGTGTACTTCTCTTTCCTATGTACTTATAAATTATTCACATACATCTTTTTAAAATAAAAATTGGATCAGACTACACTGATTGTATTATTAGGCTTGTTCTATTTTTGTTTTCCATTTAACATGTGTTAAAGATCCTTTCATGTCTACATATCCAAGCATATTTGCCTATTCTGTTGCTACCTAATATTTCATATGTACTATAGTTAATTTATGTTGAATCTAATGCCTTCTCAGTGGCATTGGGCACAGTTGCTCACTTCCTCCTCCTAGAAGAATTTCCTCCCTTGCTTTCAGGACCTACTCTCCCTTGATTTTACTTCTACCTCAAGGGTTACTCCTTCTCATTTTTCTTTGCCTATCTTCTTCACCCCTGCCTTTTTCTAAATATTGAGGGGCTCCAGGGCTTGTCATTGGGCTCATCTTTTCTCTAGCTATACTCACTCCCTAGGTGATCTCATTAGTTTTCTGTCCTGAAATACCATCTGCTTGCTGATGACCCCTCCATTTATCTCCACGTGGATCTCCCAGGAACTCTAAACTTGCAGATCTGATTCCAACCCTCCATCTCCATCTGGTGTCTAAAGGGCATTAGAAACTTCACAGAGCAAAATGACATTTGAAAGCGTGCTCTACCTTGGGTCTTCTCCATCTTAGGAAATGGCAACTGCTTTCTTTCAGTTGCTCAGACCCAAAACTTGGGGGTTGCTACCCTCCTCTCTGTTTCACAACCCCACATCTTTCATCTGCAAGTCCTATAAACTCTATCGCCAACATATCTCCAGACTCTATCACTCCTGGCATCCTTCAAGACTACCACCCTTATCTGCCTCATGTACCTAACCCATCTCTTGTTTAAATGATTACACTAGCCTCCTCCTAAGTCTCCCTGCTTCCGGTCCTCCCAAAGTCAATTCTGCCATGATAGTGGAGGTGATATTTTGAAAACAAAAGTCTGGTCAAAACTGGAGACTTCTAACCTTACTCACAGTAAAAGCCAAGATCCTATAACTGCAATACTGTATGTGATCTGGACTTCCTTCTATTAACATTCCCTCTGTAGTCCTCTTTTCCTACCCACTCTGTTTCAGCCACCCTGGCCTTTTTGCTGTTGCTAGACAATACCAGGCATGTCGCTGCCACAGGGCTTTTGCACTCGCTATTCACTCAACTTAAAATATTCCTCCCCCCTTTAGCACATAGCTGCTGCACTTCCCTCAGGTTTCTGCTCTCGGAGTCCTTTCCTGACCACCCCGTGTAAACTCGCACGACCCCCACCCCTACCCTGGCACTCTGAGTGCCCCTTTGGCCACATATATATGCCACAGGTTCTAATATGTAGGGCTCCCATTTTCTTTCACCTATAAAGGGTTTATGATTTGTATTCTGATTTCTTCAACTCAGTAGTTATTGAATTTTCAAATAGAGTTCTTAAATTTTCTCTTTTTCTTGTTAACTTCTAAATGGTCAAGGAATATGGCTTGCATTTTTTCCCTGCTGTTCAAAATGTACTGATATTTTCTTGGTGGTTGATGACATAATTTATGACTGTTCCATGTATATTTGACCCCCCCAAAAGGTTTACTAGCACAAAACTGTATATGTCTAAATGTTCTATTTACACTTCTCTCTATATCCTTTTCTTTTTATTATGGTTGGTTTATTTCTGAGAGATGTATGAATGTCTCCCAATATGACTGAATTAGTACATTTTTCCTACAATTTCTATCAGGTTTTGCTTTATCTGTCCTAAAGCTCTATGGTTAGGAAATTAAAGGTGTCGACTGTCTTCATGGTGAGTTATACTTTTCACCCCTGGGCCACCTCATTTATTTGCCTTTCAGCTGTGCCCATTACATGACTCAGCATATCACTGAGGGTTTTTGTTTCTATTTTGACAAAAAAATTTAATGTCATCAGTATGTATTATTCCCAGTTTCCCTCTTAATGGTCTTTGCCTTAAATGCTACTTCATATGATGTTAAATTGCTACACCTGCTTTCTTTTAGTTTGCACTGGCTTCATACATCTTTTTTTCATCCTTTGATTTGCAACCTTTTTATGTAGTTTTGAGTTAGATGTGTCCCTGCAAACACATCTAACTTTTGTTGCTTTCCTCAACTTAACAGACTTGATCTTTTAATACGTTATATTTTAATGGTTATTCTAAAAGTAACGTATCTTTTTTTTCTATGTGCATAGAACTAAGTTCCAAATCCTCTATTTTCCTTGACAACAATAATTCTCCCAAATCCCTCAGAAAATATTAACTATACACACACACACACATATATATGTATGTATATATATATATTCTAAGGTCTGTTTCCCTGAATATTAGCATCTCTGACAGGTAAATCTGGTGCCTCTCATTGAGAAGCCCTGTTTTCCTGCATGTTCTCCTTACCGAAGTGTCCTTCTGCTAACTGTGGAGGAGTGGCATGTGCTGCTGAGGGGTGGAAGGCGAGCTCCAGCGCCAGGCTTCCAGCCTCAGCCTGGGGGCACCGCGGCTCAACACAAAGGGGAGGCCAGGGGACCATGGCAATATTTACCTCAAGGCCTCTCCTCCTCCCATTGCTGTTGACTTTGATCTCAGAATGTGTGTGTTTGGGATTAGCGGTTCCATCTGGTCATTTATCTCTGTACGGATGTGGTCCCAGCTGCTTCTTGATTTTCAGGAATTCCTTAAGATTATTCCTGCAGATAAAAAAAATCTTTCCTATTTCCTATTGATTTACTCTCTGAAAATGTTTTCTGCCATTTTATGGGATTTGGGATCGAAGGAAAACTAAAAATGGAGATCTATCCTCATTACTCAGGCATCTCATCCTCCTTCCCCCCTCCCTCCCTCCCTCCTCCCTTCCAAAGAGGGGAGGGATAAAAATGCAGGAAGATGCTGCGAGTTCTCACATCTCTGGCAGGTAAGAGGTCACTCAGCTTTGCAGGAGGTAGTAGGTGGGCTTGCATTTAGCCCCGCCCCGCCCCGCCGAGGCTGTACAGCCCTCCTGCGCTGCCTCAGAAGCGCTGCCTCAGAAGCCGCAGCCGGGAAACACCTCAGGCGAGGCTGCCCTAACAGACCCTTGACCTTCCCGCAGCTGCGAGGAGACAGCATCAGCCTGAATCACTCAAGGCCGTAAGGAAGTGGGGAGGGTGGAGGGCAAGGAGGGTCGTGTGGAAGGGCCTCCTGGAGATTGGGGCGCGCTTTAGAAGGAAAGGTGCCTTAGTCATCCCGGCTCCTTCTGGAAAGCCCAGCTCAGGGCCTTCCCAGCCTCTAGGCCCGCACCCACCACGCTCTCCGCACTGGGCGTGTCCCAGGGACGGGGTGCCTGCAGCATCTCTGTGCTTCCCCCAGCAGATGCCGGTAAATGACTTGAACACATTGTAAGCATTTGAAAGAAAGTATCCGATTTCTATGTGGTCTGGCCTGCTGTAGTCTCTCAAATCTCCAGAGCATCTCAACTCATTCCTGTTCAGACTAGAATTAACACCACTGCCCCTATTTATAGATAATTAGACTCAAGAGGGAATCCAGCCCCAGATTAGTGTCGCCTCTCGCCTCCTCCCACCCCCTGCTTCTGCAGTCACCATTTCCACCCCGGACCCTGAACTTCCCTTCTCTCTTTTCCTGAAAAGCTACCGAACCCTGAAGAGATTCCAGCACTCCGACACCTGAACAGGGACGACCTTCTTCTGCTAGCCAGTTTAATAAAGATCCGACGCCTGTTTCATAAACTGGAAGGATGTGTGAATTTCCCTTCCAGCCAGGTCCGGGAAAAATTAAAGCAACCTTCCTACCTTTCTTCACTTTCTCTAAAACTAATTGCCCTTTGTCACAATTCTGGTATGAAGCAAGATACAATAACAACAATAGCAGCTTTGATAAATGAAAAGATTTAACGACAGTGATGGTGCTTTCCTTTGTTTTCTTGAATCTTTCCGGGAGGGGGTGTCGGAGATTTCAAGAAAAGTGTATAAAACGACTAGGAAATACTAAGGAATGTGTTTTATTACAAATTTAGAGCACATCCAGAGTCATCACTGGTTTGCATTCTTGGTGGGAAAACTAACAACTCACTCTGAGGACAGCAGAGAACAAGCAAGTCAGCCAAAGTGCCCCTATCAGCCAGAGTTCCACCAGGAAAACCGAAAGCAGGGAGGGAGCAGGTGCTTCCACAACCTTCCCCTTCCTAAAGGCTGGGAAAGTGAAGGTCAAGGAACTGCCCTGAGGTCGCTGGGGAAATGAGGGAATCTCAGGAAGCCAAGAAGCCAACAGCACGGAGGAAGAGCTGCAGCCTCACATCCCGGCCGGTGCAAGACAAACAGCTACCCCCTCCCCAAGTCCACCCTCCTGCCAGAGGTGAAGGATGGCTGCTGCTCCTCTCCCGCCTCCCACACCTCAGGCAGCTGCCTCCCCCTGGGGAAACATAATGGTTCCCGCCCGGCAAAGGGTTATGGAACAATATGTATCTCCCCTTCTGAGGGGAGGGAGGAGGGATGTTGCTGGATCTGCAATGATGGCCCAGCACAGCATCCTCTGCTCAGTGATGAAGATGCTTCAGAGCAGAAAGCAGAGTTGAGAGTCGGATGTGGAGAACCCTAAAGACTGGACCGCCCAACCCTGCCCTCTCCTGAACTTCTCTGACTTCTCAGTTCCCTGTTCTTTGGGAGAGGGAGGAATGTAGTTGGAGGGGCCATTCCTTCTAGTGAATAACGCATTTGGTGCTAAGGTGTAGCAAGAGAGATTAAGCCTATCCACCGGTGATTGATCAGTTAGCGTGAGGTACTAAATCATACTGTTTTCCTACTAAGAGCCCACTGAGGAAGCATGGGGAGGAGAAGGAAGGGACAGGAAGAGTGGAAGGATGCTGTATCCCAGGGAGGGCCGAGTGCTGGGCAGCACGAAGCAGGTGAGCTACTGGGAGACTAGGGGCTGGTCTTGGTATTAATCCATTCACCACCTTTTTGTTTAAAGCTGCCTTTAACAAATTTACGGTTACCAAAGGGGGAAGTGGGTGGGGGAGGGATGAATTAGGAGTTTGGAATTAGTAGATACAAACTACTATGTACAAAACAGATAAACAACAGGGCCCCACTGTATAGCACAGGGAACTATATTCAATATCCTGTAATAAACCATAATGGAAAATATGAAAAAGAAAATATGTATAACCGAATCACTTTGCTATACACCAGAAACTAACACAACATTGTGAATCAACTGTACTTCAATTAAAAAAAAATTTTTTTTTAAAGCTGCCTTTAGGGGACTTGTCTGGTGTCACAGGGTTAAGAATCTGCCTTCCAATGCAGGGGACATGGGTTTGATCCCTGGTCAGGAACTAGATTCCACATGCATGCTACAACTAACAGTTCTCATGCCACAACTAAGGGGCCCACAGGCCACAACTAAGGAGCACGTGCCACCAACTAAAGGAGCCAGAGAGCCACAACTAAGGAGCCCACCTGCTGCAACTAAGACCAGGCGCAACCAAAATTTAAAAATTAAAATAGAAAAAAAAATGTTTTAAAGCTGCCTTTGGGCTTCCCTGGTGGTGCAGTGGTTGGGAGTCCACCTGCCAATGCAGGGGACACGGGTTGGAGCCCTGGTCCAGGAGGATCCCACATGCCGCGGAGCAACTAAGCCTGCGTGCCACAACTATTGAAGCCTGTGCGCCTGGAGCCCGTGCTCCGCAACAGGAGAGGTCACCGCAATGAGAGGCCCATGCGCCACGGTGAAGAGTGGCCCACGCTCACCCCAACCAGAGAAATCCCGTGCACAGCAATGAAGACCCAGTGCAGCCAAAAATAAAATAATTTTTTTTAAAAAGCTGCTTGTAATTATCTTACTTTTTAGGAACTGTGTCAACACTGAGAATTCAATTTTCTTATTTTTTCATTTCCATTCTTGCTAATCTCCACTGCTTTCTGAAAAAGAGGTTCCGAGGCTTACGTCTTGATCAATGCTAAATGTCTCTTTCTCTTTCTTTTTTTTGCCTTTTGCCTCTTCCTTTTCACTGATAAGTGAAATTTTATTTTCTATAAAGTGAGACAGAAATATTAATTGAGCTAATATGTTTCAATATAGCTCTGAAAAATAGCATATAACAGTATAACGTGTAACAATCACAACAAAGCCTTAACTGGATCTGTTTTTGTACATCATTAAACACTATTTTTGGGTGTGCTGAGCCCTAGTAGATACTGAATAAGGCCTTGATTAACTGGAGATTGGCAGGATAATGAGACAACATCTTTCAACAATTTTGCTTCATGTTTAATAATAAAATGTTATTTATTTAAAATAATTTATGTGTAATAAAGCAATTTATGCTGCTTCTTTAAAATGTATTAAAAATGAACATGTTTATATCTACTTCTAGCTATCTTTTACGGTCATATTTCAAGGCAACTGTATTTACTGAAGGGACTGAGTTGTTAAAAATAACAATAATGATAAATTTTATTTTGAGTATCTATGTATACCAAAAGTGCATTGGGATATGCCACAGATTTTATTTATCATTGTCCATTTTTCCACTTCTCTGTTTCAGGTAATCTTGGTTTTGAATCTATTCTGTTAATTCATGGGGTGTGTTTTTTTTTCTCATTTTTCACAATAAAAACCTCTTCAAAAAAATTAATCTCGTCTAGGAAACCATAAACAAAACAAAAAGACAACCTACTGACTGGGAGAAAATATTTGCAAATGATGTGCCTAACAAGTGCTTAATTTCCAAAATATACAAACAGCTCATGCAGTTCAATATCAAAAAAACAAACAACCTAATCAAAAAATGGGCAGAAGATCTAAAGAGACATTTCTCCAAAGAAGATATACATTGCCAACAAACACATGAAAGAATGCTCAACATCATTAATCATTAGAGAAATGCAAATCAAATCTACAACGAGGTGTCACCTCACACGGTCACTAATAGTAAGTCCACAAATAATAAATGCTGCTGAAGAGGGTGGGGCGAAAAGGGAACCCTCTTACACTGTTGGTGGGAATGCAAATTGGTGCAGCCACTATGGAGGACAGTATGGAGGTTCTTTAAAAAACTAAAAATAGAGTTACCATATGATCCAACAATCCCACTCCTGGGCATATATCTGCAAAAGACGAAAACTCTAACTTGAAAAGATAAATGCACCTCAGTGTTCACAGAAGCACTATTTACAATAGCCCAAGACATGGAAGCAACCTAAATGTCCATCAACAGGTGAATGGATAAAGAGAATGTGGTACATATATACAACAGAATATTACTCATCCATAAAAAAGAATGAAATAATGCCATTTGCAGCAATGTGTATGGACCTAGAGATTATCATATTAAGTAAAGTAAGTCAGACAAAGACAAATATCATATGGTATCACTTATATGTGGAATGAACTTATTTACAAAACAGAAACAAACTCACAGACATAGAAAATAAACTTATGATTACCAAAGGGAAAGGGGATGGAGGGATTAACAGAAACACACTACCATATATAAAATAAACAAGGATTTACTGTAGAGCACAAGGAACTATATTCAATATCTTGTAATAACCTATAATGGAAAAGAATTTTTAAAAAGTATACACTTAAATATATAGATATGTATAACCGAATCACTTTGTACCTGAAACTTAACACAATATTGTAAATCAACTATACTTCAGTAAAAGAAAAATTAAACTCTTCTAGCCATACACCTGAAAACTAACACAATACACCTGCAATTAACACAATATTGTAAATCAACTATATTTCAATAAAAGAAAAAAAATTAAACTCTTCTAGCCATAAAGTTGTCATATAGTAATATTGCATAAATTGAGGGAGAAGAAAACACTCTAAATATGTAGGTTTTTCCAGATGTAAATTTCAGAAGAATTATTGATGTACTTAAAGCTTAAAGCAGGACTACAAATCCTTGTCTCCATTTATTCCTGATCTCAGGATTTTCACTTTTTTATTATGTTCATGCATATTTTACATTTTATGTGTACCATTTTGAACAGATAAAATGATCATCTTTGAGAAGATACATATATGCACTTCAATGTAACTGATAAGAAATGAAAACTTTCTGCTTCAGGTAAAGCTGGCAGCAAAGCATGTCAGCAAAGCCTTGGAGAACTGAAACGTAAGAGCACATCCAGTGTATGGGCCTCTGCGTAGTTCTAATAGTGTGTGAGCAACATACACCAAAGTGAGTTTCATTGGTAGCTATTCCTGCTAATAAAAGTCATACTAGGGAATTCCCTGGAGGTCCAGTGGTTGCAACTCCACGCTTTCACTGCCGAGAGGTCTGATAATAAATAAAATTAATTAAAAAAAACAGATTATAGACATAGGTCACATAGACTAAAAATTAACAGGAACTGGAGGCTGGTATCAGAGTGAATGATTTAATTATTGCTGTGACATAAGCTATATTGATAAGTACTGACAACAGCAAAAGTAACTTTGTACTATACAGACATATTTGTCTTTCACAGACAGAGAATGGATAGAAAATGCCGTGCACATACAAAACACATCCACGTAATTTCCATAAGCACACTTTTTTTTGCAGAGTTTATTAGTTATCAGTCCTAATACAGATGAAGTTGTGAAGTATGAATCAACTTCTGCTTCATTAAACTATGAAGAAAAGGTTTAAAATAAATTACCTTCTAGTGAATGGTCCTTGGCCCTCCAGAAGGAAACGAAGCAATCCATCTAGAGCAGTGATCTTCACTTTTCCCTTCTCAAGCCCTTAAAAAAATTTTTTTAATGCATGTTCTCCCTTGTACATTTTTCAGTTGACATCTATAATGATTCATCACAAGTTTAAGCAATTGCAAAGAATCTAATTTCCAATGTATTATAAATCTTAACATTTTGAAATAAAACGTTACTTTCTGAAATGAATCCAGTGGAATCTAAATACCATAGCAATATGATACCCGTCATTATCCATTAAAAATATATTTTTTTAAAATTTTATTTATTTTTGGCTGCATTGGGTCTTCGTTGCTGCGTGCAGGCTTTCTCTAGTTGCGGCAAGCAGAGGCTAGTCTTCGTTGCGACGCACGGGCTTCTCATTGAGGTGGCCTCTCTTGTTGCACAGCACAGGCTCTAGGCGTGTGAGCTTCAGTAGTTGTGGCACGTGGGCTCAGTAGTTGTGGCTCGGGGGGCTCTAGAGCACAGGCTCAGTAGTTGTGGCGCTCGGGCTGCTGCTCCGCAGCATGTGGAATCTTCCTGGACCAGGGCTCAAACCCATGTCCCCTGCATTGGCAGGCGGATTCTTAACCACTGCGCCACCAGGGAAGTCCCTGACTAACTCTTCTTAACATCATTCTTTTTTTTTTCTTTTTGAACTTACACTTTCACCCTACTTCCTTCAAAGAAGTTTATTGGACTGTGATATATTTTTATGCTTGAAGATCTACTACTGATCATCTGCTCATACTTCTTGACTACAAAAGTATTTGACTACAAAAGTATTTTATTTTAAAAAATTTTAAACTTCACTTCTTATGATCTTAAAGCTGTAAATGTTCAAAAAAATTATTTTGATTGAGTTAACATTACCATTACTAGTAACACATAATTGATCAAAACATGACAAATTTTAAGTGAAAGTAAAATTTTAGTGGAAATTTATACTCACCCTTTTAAAATTTGATTTAAAGCAAAGAATTGCAAACCCCTTGACAGTGATCTTCAAACTGGCGGCTGTCAATTAATACACAGGCCCCAAGCACTAGGACCTAAGGTGACAAAAGAAAATTTTTCCTCCCAACAGTGTTTGTGCGTTTATGTGTAATAGTATCTGTTTCATGACCAAGAACCATCTCCATTTTGCACCCCATATGGTGGGGAAACTGGACAAAGCATATTTGGGGTGTCAATTTTACCCTGGATATTCAGCTAAAGCTGATCCCCTGGAGAATCCTTCACCCCTGGGTGTCCTCATATCCCCAGTTTAAAGATCACTATTCTCACCATTTCAGTATATATTTAAAAATTTTCACGTTAAGTGAAAAACCACAACATACATATATATACATACATATAAAATATACATATATATTTTATATTTATATATACACAAAATATACATATTTATATACACACATACATATATTTTATATTTAGACACACACAGACACACACACACCTCAGATGGCTGGCTCCATCAGCTGATTCTAAATTTAAGTTGGTCTAGGATGGAGATGGGCTTCAGTAGTTTTTTAAAGCTTCCCAGCTGATTCTAAAGTGCAGCTGAGGCTGATAATGACTGGATTAGGGCTAAAAGAAGGGAGAAAAAAAATTCCCTAAAAGCATCATAATCAGCACAGACTCCTGCCTACACTCAGCAGGGCCTGCTTTTTTTTTGTTGTTTTTTCCTTTTGTACTGGAAGGAAAAACCATCACCTCCACCATGAAGAACTCTGGGACATGGTATTGTCTGGGAATTCGGGGACAGGGAAAGGGTTCTTCCCTGCAAAGCATACTGTCTCATGCAGAGATCAAACTGACAGTATTCAGACTCAAAGGAAATGTGCTTTTTTTTTTTAAAACCAAATTTTTACAAGAAATTCAATGCATCCATTTTAAGTGTAGTGTCCTTATCTTCTGTATTGGAAGGCTTCCTCTTCCTCTATAAGCAATGTGTCTTGTTTTCCTCTGGCTGCTTTATAAGGTTTTTCTCTTTATTATTGGTTTTCAGCAGATAGAAAAACAACAGAAAAAAAAATCAATAAACCAAAAGTTGTTTCCTTGAAAATATCAACAGAATTGACAAGCCTTTAGACCGGCCAAGGGAAAAAAGAGAAAAGACTCAAATTACCTAAAACAGGAACAAAAGAGGAGACACGAAACTTACAGATATGAAAAGGATTATAAGCGAATACTATGGAGAATACTATGGACTATACTAACAAAATAGATAAATGAAATGCACAAATTCCCAGGAATACACAAAATACTGAAACTGATATAAGAAGAAATGGAAAATATGACTTGGCCTATAAGATATAAAATTAGTAATTTTTAAATTTCCACAAAGAAAAGCTGAGGTCCAGATGGCTTCACTAGTGAATTTTACCAAACGTCCAGAAAAGAAATGATATAAATTCTTCACAAATTGTTCTGAAAAACAGAAGAGGAGCAGACACCTCCCAACACATTCTATGAGGCCAGTATTACCCTGATACCAAATCAAAGATAGCACAAGAAAAGAAACTAAAGATCTATATTGCTTATGAATATTGATGCAAAAACTCTCAATAAATACTAGCAAACCAAATCTAGTAACATATAAATAAGATTATACACCACACCATGGCCACATGAAATTTATCCCAGGAATATGAGGTTGGTTTAACATCTGGAAATCAATTAATATAATAGTGTAGAATAAGGGGGGAGGGAGAGACATGATTAAATAAATGCAGAAAAAGCAGGGAACTTCCTAACCCTGATAAAGGACATCTATGAAAACTTCACAGCTTTAAGTAACATCATACTTAATGGTAAAAGCCTGGATGCTTTCCACCAAAATCAAGAACATGCAAGATGTCTGCTCTGGCCACTCCTGCTTAGCACTGTACGAGAGGTTCTCGTCAGGACAAGAGAAAGAAATAAAAGGCATCCAGATCTGAAAGAAAAGAAGTAAAACTATCTCTATTTGCAGATGGAATGATTTTATACATAGAAAACCCTACGTAATCCACACACACACACAAATATTAGAACCAATAAACGAGTTCAGCAAAGTTACAGAATACAGGATTAATGTACAAAAATAAATTGTATTTCTACACACTAGCAATGAACATTCTAAGAATGAAATTAAGAAAACAATTCCATTTATGATACCATCAATAAAATATCTGGGTACAATTTTAACAAAAGAATTCAAGACCTGTACACTGAAAACTACAAAAACATTGTTGAAAAAAATTAAAGACCTAAATAAATGGAATGACACCCATGTTCTCAGATCAGAAGACTTGATATTGTTAAGATGACAATACTCTTCAAACTGATTTAACATAATCTACAGATTAACAATCTCTATCAGAATCCTTGCTAGTTTCTTTGCAGAAACTGACAAGTTGATCCTAAAGCTCATATGGAAATGCCAAGGGACCCAGAATAGCCCAAACGATCTTGAAAAGGAAGAACAAAGGTGGAAGACTCATCAAACCCTATTTCAAAACATACTATAAAGCTACAGTAATCAAGATAGTGCCCTAATGGTATAAGGCTAGACAATGGAATAGAATTGAGAATGGTCAATGGATTTTGACAAGGTGACAACACAATTCAATGAGGAAACAATAGTCTTTTCAGCAAATGTATTCCACATGCAAAAACTGTACTTGGAACCCTCCTTAAACCCTATACACAAATAATGCAAAATGGATCAAAGACCCAACTGTAAGAACTAAAACTATAAAACTCTTACCAAAAAAAATAGGCATAAATCTTGATGATCTTGAAGTAGGCAATGGTTTTTCAGATATGATGCCAAAAGCAAAAATAACAACAAAAAAAGATAAACTGAACTTCACCAATATTAAAAATTTTTGTGCTTCGAAGGACACCACCGTTAAGTAAAAAAGACAACCCACAAAAAAAAGAAAACCTGCAAATCATATATCTGACAGAAGTCTAGCATGCAGAATATATAAACAACTCTTATAACTTAATGAGTAACAACCCAATTAAAAAAGGGCAAAAGATATGAATAGACATTTCTTCAAGTAAGATATACAATGGCCAATAAGCACATGAAAATATGCTCAACATCATTAGTTATCAAAATTTCAGATAAAACCACAATGAAATACCACTTCAGACACTAGGATGGCTATGATCAAAAAGTCAGATAAAATAACAAGTGTTGGTGAAGATGTAGATAAATTGGAACACTGCTGGTGAGAATGTAAACTCGTGTAGCCACTTTGGATTTTTCTCTTTCTTCAGTTTACTTTCTTTTGCTATGTCTTCAAGTTCATTGATCTTTTTCATCAGTGTCTAATCTTCTTTTAAGCCCCTCCAGGGAATTATTCATATAAGATATTGTATGGTTTCATTGCTAGAAGTTCCATTTGGTTCCATTTCTGTATCTCCAATTCCTCTTATCATTGTATTCATGTTTCTCTTTAAATATCTGAGCATATGTATAAAACCTATTTTAAAATCTTTGTCTGCTAATCCTATCGTTAGTCATTTCTCGGTGCTTTCTATTTATTGGTTTTTCTGCTGACTATAGTTCACATTTTCCAGCTTCTATGTACAGTAAATTTTTAATGGATTAACACTGCAAATTCTGCATTGGGGAGTGTTGAATTTTGTGAATTCCTTCAAAAGGTGTAAGACTGTTCAGTGAGGCAGCTTGGTTACTTTTGGATCATGCTGAACCTTTCAAGGCTTGTTATTAAATTCATGAGTGTGAGTTTAAGATAATCTTTACTCTGGGCAGTTCAGCCCTACTGCCAAGATGTGACCCTTCTGAGGTCTCTACTGAATGGCCTAAATGTATAACTCTCCATTCTAGCAGCTCAGAACATGAATGTTTCCCAGCCTTTTTGAGCTCAGGTAATTTGTTCAGCTTGCCAACTACCCATTCTTTGCCCAGCCTTATGAAGTTTCAGCAATACACTCAATGAAACTCCTATGGAGACTTTTGTGGCCGTTTCCTTTTTTTTTTTTTTTTTGTGGTACACAGGCCTCTCACTGCTGTGGCCTCCCCCGTTGCAGACCACAGGCTCCAGACGCACAGACTCAGCAGCCATGGCTCACAGGCCCAGCCGCTCTGCAGCATGTGGGATCTTCCCGGACCGGGTCACCAACCCGTGTCCCCTGCATCGGCAGGCGGACTCTCAACCACTGCGCCACCAGGGAAGCCCTTGTGGCCGTTTCTTTGCATAGCTCCTTCTTCTATGGCTGTCTGCCCTACAAATTCTAGTCCCCTCCATGAATTCCAATCTGCCTCAACTTAGTAACATGACTATGCTTTGATGGGGATCCCCCTTCTCTGCATCTTAGCCTGGAAAGTGCCTTTGTTATGAACTGAATTGTCTTCCCCCGAAATTCATATGTTGAAGCCCTAACCCTCACTGTGACTATGCATCAGAGACAGGGCTTTCAGGGAGGTAAAGTTAAACAAATTCATAAATGTAGAGCCCCAATCCTATAGGCTTGGTGTCCTTATAATAGACAACAGATCTGTCTCTCCACTATGTCTTGAAAACATAGTGAGAAGACAGCTACCTACAAGCCTCACCAGAAACCAACCCTGATAGCACCTTGTTTATTTCTTTCTCGTCTCCAGAACTATGAGAACATAAATTCCTGTTGCTCAAGCCACCCAGTCTGTGGATTTGGTTATGGCAGCCCGAGCTAAGATAGCCTCCCAAGCGAAAGCCTGAAAGTGGTGGTTGTATGTGGTTCATTGCTATTTTCCTTTCTCTTCAGGATCAGAGTCCTGCACTGCCTGGTGTCCAATTTCTGAAAGTAGTTGTTTCACAAATTTCATCTACTTCTAGTTATCTATTCAGGAAGGTTAGTTAGGTCTCAGTTACTCCATCATGGCCAGAAGCACGAATGCCCTTGCAACATGTTTATCTTTTAACTCAATTATTTTCAGAAATTTCAAGATGGAAAGGTACAACCCCATCATGAGTGACCCTTGAGAAATCTTCAGTCACTGCCCACTATTCTCCAGAGAAAAACAAGTGTATTATGCCATCTTGACTGCTGAGGGAGTGAGGATCCTATATATATCTGGCAGCTCAGTATAGGCTAATCAAGGTTTTAGATTTCAGCAAGACAAGACTTTTAGGTCCTACTCATATTTGTAGTAACATGGAGTTCTCATTCAGTCCAAGAAAATAATCAGTTTAATATCCATCATACAACTTTCCTTACAGTAAGAAAAATTAATCCTCTACAGAAATATCTAGCTGTGTCCTTCCTGAAATCAATACTCACTGGACATACAGAGTACTTCCCCTGGAGACTGAAGCCAAGATTATGTCCTGGACTGGATCACAAAGGGCAAAGATGGATTCTCAAAAACACACAACAGGGTTGTTTGGCCTGAGGCGACCCAGCACTGGAGGCTACAGGCTCCTTGGTGAGGCTAATGGCTGACTCCGGGAGGGCTCATGCCAAGGAGTACTTCCCAGAACTGCTACCAGTGTCCTTGTCCTCACCGTGAGGCACAGCCAATCCCCACCTCTTCAGGAGGCCCTGCAACACTAGCAGATCACTGGTTCTCAAACTTTGTCTAGCGTGTATCAGAAACCCCAGGAGGACATGTGAAAACACAGATGACTGGGTTCCAGCCCCAGAGTTCCTGATTCAAAAGACAGTTTGAGACCATGTAAAAATCCTCTTCCCCCAGAGATGGGCATGAGACGATAAGGCTGCTGCTGACACCACCAAGAAGCCTGTGGACGAGCACAGATCACTATCCACAACTCCCTTCCGGGAGCCTGGTGAAGCCCGCCACTGCCAGGGTCCCGTGGTCCAGGGACAACTTCCCCGGGAGAACGCACGGAGCGCCTCAGGCTGGTGCAACGTTACGCCGGCCTCTGCCGCCGCAGGCTCGCCCCGCACTCCATGCCCCTCCCACCCCGCGGCCTGAGTGAGCCGGAGCCTCCGAATCAGCGGCTCCTTTAACCCCGTCCTGTCTGAGCGAAGAACAGACGCCCTCCGGCGACCTACACGCAGAGGCAGGGCCAAATCCAAAGCTGAGCCCCGGGAGCTGTGAGAACAAAGAAGAGAAAGGGAAATCTCTCCCAGCAGCCTCAGAAGCAGCGGATGAAATCTCCACAATCAACTTGATGTACCTGCATCTGCGGAATACATGAAGAGACAACGAATCATCCCAAATTGAGGAGGTGGACTTTGAGAGCAAGATTTATGATTTTTTCCCCTTTTCCTCTTTTTGTGAGTGTGTATGTGTATGCTTCTGTGTGAGATTTTGTCTGTATAGCTTTGCTTTCACCATTTGTCCTAGGGTTCTAACCCTCCGGGATTTTTTTCTTTTACTTAAAAAAATTTTTTTTCTTAATAATTATTTCTTACTTTTTATTGTAATAACTTTATTTTATCTTACTTAATTTTATTTTATCCTCTTTCTTTCTTTCTATTTTATCTCCCTTTTATTCTGAGCCGTGTGGAGGACAGGCTCTTGGTGCTCCAGCCAGGAGTCACTGCTGTGCCTCTGAGGTGGGAGAGCCAATTTCAGGACACTGGTCCACAAGAGACCTCCCAGCTCCACGTAATATCAAATGGCAAAAACCTCCCAGAGATCTCCATCTCAACGCCAAGACCCAGCTTCACTCAACGACCACCAAGCTACACTGCTGGACACCCTATGCCAAACAACTAGCAAGACAGGAACACAGCCCCATCCATTAGCAGAGAGGCTGCCTAAAATCATAACAAGGCTACAGACACCCCAAAACACACCACCAGTCGTGGACCTGCCCACCAGAAAGACAAGATCCAGCCTCATCCACCAGAACACAGGCACTAGTCCCCTCCACCAAGAAACCTACACAACCCACCGAACCAACCTTAGCCACTGGGGACAGACACCAAAAACAACGGAAGCTACGAACCTGCAGCCTGCAAAAAGGAGACCCCAAACACAGTAAGATAAGCAAAATGAAAAGACAGAAAAACACACAGCAGATGAAGGAGCAAGATAAAAACCCACCAGACCTAACAAATGAAGAGGAAATAGGCAGTCTACCTGAAAAAGAATTCAGAATAATGATAGTAAAGATGATCCAAAATCTTGGAAATAGAATAGACAAAATGCAAGAAACATTTAACAAGGACCTAGAAGAACTAAAGAGAAAACAAACAATGATGAACAACACAATAAATGAAATTAAAAATACTCTAGAAGGGATCAATAGCAGAATAACTGAGGCAGAAGAACGGATACGTGACCTGGAAGATAAAATAGTGGAAATAACTACTGCAGAGCAGAATAAAGAAAAAAGAATGAAAAGAACTGAGGACAGTCTCAGAGACCTCTGGGACAACATTAAATGCACCAGCATTCGAATTATAGGGGTCCCAGAAGAAGAAGAGAAAAAGAAAGGGACTGAGAAAATATTTGAAGAGATTATAGTTGAAAATTTCCCTAATATGGGAAAGGAAATAGTTAATCAAGTCCAGGAAGCACAGAGAGTCCCATACAGGATAAATCCAAGGAGAAACACGCCAAGACATGTATTAATCAAACTATCAAAAATTAAATACAAAGAAAACATATTAAAAGCAGCAAGGGAAAAACAACAAATAACACAAAAGGGAATCCCCATAAGGTTAACCACTGATCTTTCAGCAGAAACTCTGCAAGCCAGAAGGGAGTGGCAGGACATATTTAAAGTGATGAAGGAGAAAAATCTACCACCAAGATTACTCTACCCAGCAAAGATCTCATTCAGATTTGATGGAGAAAGTTAAACCTTTACAGACAAGCAAAAGCTGAGAGAGTTTAGCACCACCAAACCAGCTTTACAACAAATGCTAGGCAAGAAACACAAGAGAAGGAAAAGACCTACAATAACAAACCCAAAACAATTAAGAAAATGGGAATAGGAACATACATATCGATAATTACCTTAAATGTAAATGGATTAAATGCTCCCACCAAAAGACAAAGACTGGCTGAATGGATACAAAAACAAGACCCGGGGCTTCCATGGTGACCCAGTGGTTGAGAGTCCGCCTGCCGATGCAGGGGACACGGGTTTGTGCTCCAGTCCGGGAAGATCCCAACATGCCGCGGAGCGGCTGGGCCCGTGAGCCATGGCCAGTGAGCCGGCACCTCCGGAGCCTGTGCTCCGCAACGGGAGAGGCCACAACAGTGAGAGGCCCGCGTACGCAAAAAAAAAAAACCAAAAAACAAGACCCGTATATATGCTGTCTACAAGAGACCCACGTCAGACCTAGGGACACATACAGACTGAAAGTGAGGGGACGGAAAAAGATATTCCATGCAAATGGACATCAAAAGAAAGCTGGAGTACCAATTCTCATATCAGACAAAATAGACTTTAAAACAAAGACTATTACAAGAGACAAAGAAGGACACTACATAATGATCAAGGGATTGATCCAAGAAGAAGATATAACAATTGTAAATATTTATGCACCCAACATAAGAGCACCTCAATACATAAGGCAAATACTAACAGCCATAAAAGGGGAAATCGACAGTAACACAATCATAGTAGGGGACTTTAACACCCCACTTTCACCAATGGACAGATCATCCAAAATGAAAATCAATGAGGAAACACAAGCTTTAAATGATACATTAAACAAGAGGGACTTAATTGATATTTATAGGACATTCCATCCAAAAACAACAGAATACACATTTTTCTCTAGTGCTCATGGAACATTTTCCAGGATAGATCATATCTTGGGTCACAAATCTAGACTTGGTAAATTTAAGAAAATTGAAATCGTATGAAGTATCTTTTCCGACCACAACGCTATGAGACTAGATATCAATTACAGGAAAAGATCTGTAAGAAAAACAAACACATGGAGGCTAAACAATACACTACTCAGTAACGAAGTGATCACTCAAGAATCAAAGAAGAAATCAAAAAATACCTAGAAACAAATGACAATGGAGACACGACGACCCGAAACCTATGGGATGCAGCAAAAGCAGTTCTAAGACAGAAGTTTATAGCAATACAATCCTACCTTAAGAAACAGGAAACATCTCAAATAAACAACTTAACCTTGCACCTAAAGCAATTAGAGAAAGAACAAAAAAAACCCCAAATTAAGCAGAAGGAAAGAAATCATAAAGATCAGATCAGAAATAAATGAAAAGGAAACGATAGCAAAGATCAATAAAACTAAAAGCTGGTTCTTTGAGAAGACAAACAAAATTGATAAACCATTAGCCAGACTCATCAAGAAAAAAAGGAAGACTCAAATCAATAGAATTAGAAATGAAAAAGGAGAAGTAACAACTGACACTGCAGAAATACAAAAGATCATGAGAGATTACTACAAGCAACTCTATGCCAATAAAATGGACAATCTGGAAGAAATGGACAAATTCTTAGAAATGCACAACCTGCTGAGACTGAACCAAGAAAAAATAGAAAATATGAACAGACCAATCACAAGCACTGAAATTGAAACTGTGATTAAAAATCTTTCAACAAACAAAAGCCCAGGACCAGATGGCTTCACAGGCGAATTCTATCAAACATTCAGAGAAGAGCTAACACCTATCATTCTCAAACTCTTCCAAAATATAGCAGAGGGAGGAACACTCCCAATCTCATTCTACGAGGCCACCATCACCCTGATACCAAAACCAGACAAAGATGTCACAAAGAAAGAAAACTACAGGCCATGTATGATGAACGCAGATGCAAAACTCCTCAACAAAATACTAGCAAACAGAATCCAACAGCACATTAAACGGATCATACACCACGATCAAGTGGAGTTTATTCCAGGAATGCAAGGATTCTTCAATATACGCAAATCAATCAACGTGATACACCATATTAACAAACTGAAGGAGAAAAACCATATGATCAGAGAAAGCTTGACAAAATTCACCACCCATTTATGATAAAAACCCTGCAAAAAGTAGGCATAGAGGGAACTTCCGTCAACATAATAAAGGCCATATATGACAAACCCACAGCCAACATTGTCCTCAATGGTGAAAAACTGAAACCATATCTACTAAGATCAGGAACAAGACAAGGTTGCCCACCCTCACCACTCTTATTCAACATAGTTTTGGAAGTTCTAGCCACAGCAATCAGAGAAGAAAAAGAAATAAAAGGAATCCACATCAGAAAAGAACAAGTAAAGCTGTCACTGTTTGCAGATGACATGATACTACACATAGAGAATCCTAAAAATGCTACCAGAAAACTACTAGAGCTAATCAATGAATTTGGTAAAGGATACAAAATTAATGCACAGAAATCTCCGGCATTCTTATACACTAATGATGAAAAATCTTAAAGTGAAATTAAGAAAACACTCCCATTTACCACTGCAACAAAAAGAATAAAATATCTAGGAATAAATCTACCTAAGGAGACAAAAGACCTGTATGTAGAAAATTATAAGACACTGATGCAAGAAATTAAAGATGATACAAATAGATTGAGAGATATACCATGTTCTTGGATTGGAAGAATCAACATTGTGAAAATGACTCTACTACCCAAAGCAATCTACAGATTCAATGCAATCCCTATCAAACTACCACTGACATTTTTCACAGAACTAGAACAAAAAATTTCACAATTTGTATGGAAACACAAAAGACCCCGAACAGCCAAAGCAATCTTGAGAACAAAAAAATGGAGCTGGAGGAATCAGGCTCCCTGACTTCAGACTATACTACAAAGCTACAGTAATCAAGACAGTATGGTACTGGCACAAAAACAGAAATACAGATCAGTGGAACAGGATAGAAAACCCAGAGATAAATCCACACACATATGGTCACCTTATCTTTCATAAAGGAGGCAAGAATATACAGTGGAGAAAAGACAGCCTCTTCATAAGTGGTGCTGGGAAAACTGGACATGTACATGTAAAAGTATGAAATTAGAACACCCCCTAACACCATACAGGAAAAGAAACTCAAAATGGATTAAAGACCTAAATGTAAGGCCAGACACTATAAAACTCTTAGAGGAAAACATAGGCAGAACACTCTATGACATAAATCACAGCAAGATCCTTTTTGACCCTCCTCCTAGGGAAATGGAAATAAAGTCAAAAATAAAGAAATGGGACCTAATGAAACTTCAAAGCTTTTGCACAGCAAAGGAAACCATAAACAAGACCAAAAGACAACCCTCAGAATGGGAGAAATTATTTGCAAATGAAGCAACTGACAAAGGATTAATCTCCAAACTTTACAAGCAGCTCATGCAGCTCAATAACAAAAAAACAAACAACCCAATCCAAAAATGGACAAAAGACCTAAAGAGACGTTTTTCCAAAGAAGATATACAGATTGCCAAGAAACACATGAACGAATGCTCGACATCATTAATCATTAGAAAAATGCAAATCAAAACTACAATGAGATATCATCTCACACCAATCAGAATGGCCATCATCAAAAAATCGACAAACAATAAATGCTGGAGAGGGTGTGGGGAAAAGGGAACACTCTTGCACTGTTGGTGGGAATATAAATTGATACAGCCACTATGGAGAACAGTATGGAGGTTCCTTAAAAAACTACAAATAGAACTACCATACGACCCAGCAATCCCACTACTGGGCATATACCCAGAGAAAACCATAATTCAAAGAGTCATGTCAGGCTTCCCTGGTGGCGCAGTAGTTGAGAGTCCGCCTGCCGATGCAGGGGACACGGGTTCGTGCCCCCGTCCGGGAAGATCCCACATGCCGCGGAGCGGCTGGGCCCGTGAGCCATGGCCGCTGAGCCTGCGTGTCCCGAGCCTGTGCTCCGCAACGGGACAGGCCACAACAGTGAGAGGCCTGCTTACCGCAAAAAAAAAAAAAAGAGTCATATACCAAAATGTTCATTGTAGCTCTATTTACAATAGCCAGGACATGGAAGCAACCTAAGTGTCCATCAACAGATGAATGGATAAAGAAGATGTGGTACATATATACAATGGAATATTACTCAGCCATAAAAAGAAACGAAATTGATTTATTTGTAGTGAGGTAGATAGACCTAGAGTCTGTCATACAAAGTGAAGTAAGTCAGAAGGAGAAAAACAAATACCGTATGCCAACTCATATATATGGAATCTAAGAAAAAAAAGGTCATGAAGAACCTAGGGGTAATACAGGAATAAAGACAGACCTACTAGAGCATGGACTTGAGGATATGGGGAGGGGGCAGGGTAAGCTGTGACAAAGTGAGAGAGTGGCATGGACATATATACACTACCAAGCGTAAGGTAGATAGCTAGTGGGAAGCAGCCACATAGCACAGGGAGATCAGCTAGGTGGTCTGTGACCATCTAGAGGGGTGGGATAGGGAGGGTGGGAGGGAGGGAGACGCAAGAGGGAAGTGATATGGGAACATATGTATATGTATAACTGATTCACTTTGTTATAAAGCAGAAAGTAACACACCATTGTAAAGCAATTATACCCCAATAAAGATGTTAAAAAAAATAAAATAAAATAAAACCAAAAGAAAAAAAAACACACCATTGTAAAGCAATTATACTCCAATAAAGATGTTTAAAAAAAAAAACCACAGTAATCACACTAATCCACTAGACACTTTAATTACAGTGAATTTCATGCTCTCAGGACAAAAAGGGAGGCTCCTTAGTCAATAAGCAGAAAATAGATACAAAGAGATATTTAAATGATACCCAAGGGTTAAAAGTTAAATTGTAAACATGAGACTTTAGATTTAAGGAGGGTAATTCTAAGGGAATGTAAATTTTATCATGAACCCAAACCTTAAAGTAAAAGAAAACTCCCGAATATAAAGGGACTATGACCACAGAAGCTGACACTGATTTTTAATTGAATAATCAGTGTGTGTGTGTGTGTGCGCGAGGATGCCAGAATAATATTTTTGTTACAGCCTCTGCCTCCCCTCTACTCCAGCCCTCCGTATCCTCTCTACAGCCAGATCACCTCAAAACCCAGATCTGATCCTACTACTCATCTGCACAAAAACCTTCCTTGGCTATCATCCATAGAATGCAGCCCAATTCCTCAGCTCTCAGTGCCCTCAATCATCTTTCCCCAACCTACCTTTCCAGCCTATTTCCCACCACATCACCCACCCCTCTTTCACCCACCCCCTCCCAGACACTTCTCCTCTATGGTCCTTCCCTTACAGGAATTATCACAAAGACCCTGTGCCTCTGTGCTCTTTTCCATCTCTAAAATGCTCTTTGTTCCTCTGTGCCTTCCCAACCCCCCTCCCCCATCTATCAAAAATTCTATATTTAAGGGCTTAGAGCCACTGCCCCACCCTCTGCTTCTGTAGCCCGCTTTGTTAGGCTTCTTTTACGAGGTCTTATTATGTTGTGCTGTGTTTAACTAAACTGTAAGCTTGAATGCAGCAATTGTATTAGACGTCTTCACAACTGTTATCCTCCACGTTACCTGGCACAAAGAAACCTCTCAAAACATGCAGGGCTTCCCTTGTGGCGCAGTGGTTAAGAATCACCTGCCAATGCAGGGCACACAGGTTCGAGCCCTGGTCCGGGAAGATCCCACATGCCGCAGAGCAACTAAGCCCGTGCACCACAACAACTGAGCCTGCACTCTAGAGCCCACGAGACACAACTGCTGGAGCCCATGTGCCACAACTACTGAAGCCCGCACGCCTGAGCCTGTGCTCTGCCACGAGAAGCCACTGCAATGAGAAGCCCACGCACTGCAAGGAAGAGTAGCCCCCACTCACCACAACTGGAGAAAGCCCACACACAGCAACGAAGACCCAACACAGCCATAAATAAATAAATTTATATATATATATAAAAACATGCTTGTAAGAAGCTAAATGGAAACATTATTCTGAAGTTGGAATATTCCAAGAACACGACTGACTTTCAAGTTGTGGATCTGCTTGTCCCTCGGTACAGACTCCAAAGCTATTTTTCCCCCCTCAGTCAGCCTAAGGATAGGTGGAAGCCTGGAGAATTTAAACATAGGTTATTTTAATCGTTGGAAGCCACTGCTGGACTCTACCAGTCTGTAATGTTAATCATCTTTTACCATCCAACTCATTAATACAAATGTCTCAAGGGGAAAAAATATTCCTACACCAATGCCACTTTTTTTAAGTTATTTCAAAGTTGCTTCTGATCATGTAGCTTCACTTTCCCACACAAGTTTCAAGAGAATAGGAACTTCCCTAGGAAACACTGTGAAGTCTCTTCTTTATGTACCCTTCTGTGCTCTGCTCTGACCCACTACCAACCTCAAGCCCTCAAAGTTCTTCTCTCCTTTCCCTAATCAAAAACAGGATTTAATAAGAGCCATTTCTCTTTGTTGGCCTGTTACATTTGACGGTTCTTTCCCACAAATATATGTCACCTTCAGTTTAGCTTTTTATTTCATTACTGGAATGAAAGGCTTCCTCTGTTGAAGTAATTTGAAATTTAAATATGGAAAAACTACTCAGGGGGGCAAAGGAGACCCTTTGAAACCACATCAGGCCTCCTTAATAGCAAATTCTTTCAAGCCTGGCTAGAAAAGAGCCGCCCTCTCCCACCCCCCGGAGGCTGATCAGTTTTTCCACCCTCCTTCCCCTCCAGGTCCCAGCTAAAGGCTATGTATGGTTCCCAGGCTCCATTCCAGGACCCTCTCTGCATGATGTGTTGGTCCACTGGTCTCTGTCTCTCAGTCTTTTTCTTCTCCTTTCCCACCACCCTCCTCCAACTCTCCTAACCCAGAGTTCTCAACAGCTGCCCTACTAACATTTTGGACCAGATTATCCTTTGTTGTAGCAAGCTGTCTTGGACACTGTGGGATGTTTCACAACATCTCTGGCTCTACCAGCTACATGCCAGGAGCAACACACCCTACGCTCCCAGGAGTAACAGTCAAAAATGTCTCATCACCACGTAGAGAATGGACTTGAGGACACGGGGAGTAAGAAGGGTAAACCGGGACGAAGTGAGAGAGTAACACTGACATATATACACTACCGAATGTAAAACAGCTAGCTAGTGGGAAGCAGCTGCATAGCACAGAGTGATCAGCTCGATGCTTTGTGACCACCTAGAAGGGTGGGATAGGGAGGGTGGGAGGGGAGACACAAGAGGGAGGGGATATGGGGATATATGTATACGTATAGCTGAATCACTTTGTTATACAGCAGAAACTAACCCACCATTGTAAAGCAATTATACTCCAATAAAGATGTTTAAAAAATAATAATAAAGCAAATAAAACAGAGGCTTAAAAAAAAAGTCTCATCACCAGTGTCTAGAGGGTAAAACCCCCAGCTGCGAACCACTGCCTTAACCAAATCCATTCATTCATCCATCCATCCACTCATTCATAGGCAACATTTATAAAACCACCATTTTAGCCTTCCTCAAGACTTCCAGAGGCTTATGTTATCAGCATGTCTGTCGTTCCTTTACTCTAGACAGTATTTAGTTTTTTGGTATTGTAACTCTATTTAACACTTTAAAACTCACAGTTGTGCTTCTCACATTATCTTCCCACATGCATCTTCTGGATACAAATTTCCTGGAACACATCCTCTTCAGTTATTGTAATAAGTCCTAAGTGCAAAGCTTTAGTGCAGATTATATATAAACTTTATGTACATTTAAAGAAAATGGCTATAATGTAGATCACTCCATGTTTCCTAAGATGGTGTGTACAAA
This sequence comes from Delphinus delphis, assembly GCF_949987515.2. Taxonomy (NCBI): domain Eukaryota; kingdom Metazoa; phylum Chordata; class Mammalia; order Artiodactyla; family Delphinidae; genus Delphinus; species Delphinus delphis. The sequence goes on along the minus strand of NC_082686.1, from coordinate 126,410,810 downwards.
CAAGCACACTCACACACCAACACCAAGAAAAATAAGCAATGGAGCAGGGATTACACAGTCTCAGGAGAAACGGTTTCCTGGAATATGAATTTTGCTTGAAGATTTAGGGAGTTATTAAAACAGAATTTTTATGTTAAAAGCAACATGAACAATTTGGAGCGAATTTCTTGCATGAATTTTAAAATAAGTATTTGGCAAAATTGTATTTTGTAAAGGATCACATCAAGCCGTAGTCCCAGGCAGACCTGTGCTTCAGCAAAAACGTTGAGAAGCCCTACTTCAGTGGAACTTGCCTTCTCTTCTTCTGGGGTACCCTGCACTGTGTCGCCTTTTATTTTCAGTTTAGTTGAAGTGAAAAATTCCACACCATAGCTAAAGTAAAAGTAAATAAACAGTTGTGAAGTGAAACTGAGATTAAATTTTTAAGTTTGCTTTGTTACTGGTCTCTTCTCTTCCCACCAGGAGTAATTTCTGACGAAGCTCTCTTTGCTTTTCTACTCCTTCCCCAAGCCCCACCAACAGTATAGGGTTTTGTTTTCCTTTCATTTTAGCATTGCCACAAGCTATAGAAATCAGGGCAAGATACTTAACTCCTAGTCTTTTCTTTAGAATTCTGAAGTAAATCTCAAAATCTTTTGTAACACCAAATTTCCATGGCTCTGAATAATATAGAATTTTACTAGCAGAATCACACTGATTAACTTACCTATTGTTTAAATACATCATATATTTTAATACCTTTAAAATAGTCTCATCATGAAAGCCTATGGACTATTAAAAGATGAAATGCAACCGCATTTTCTAATACATTAAAAAATATATATTTAGAAGGAAATGTCATCACTACACTTCCCTGCAAACAGACCTGCTCTTAGCAACTCAAGAATAAACAAGAACAGTAATTGTTTTTTCCTCTAGTAAGAGTTGCTAGTACACAAAGTCATGAGTATAGCCAGTGGCCCCAGGGAGTACTGGTAGCAACCTGCCTGCCAGGTTCTAACACTGTACTAACCAAGCCAAGCGACCCAGTGCTGGCTCCTGATAATTCCCAGATAGCTAAGCACTTGGTCTCAGCAGCTTATAACCACAAAGCCATAAACTTGTCTTAAACAGTTATGATCCTGAATAGGAAGGAGGTTGGGTGGAGGGAGTAAAGTCAATAATTAGAGAAAAGGAAGAACTAACATGACAAAATTATTCGTGGATATCAAGTGAGAAACAGAATCCAAAGATACGAATGTAACCCCAAGTTACACCAAAGTGCTCTCTAGGACTTTATCAATGTTCTCATTCCTCTCCCATCCTCCCCAGCCCCCCACACTCCTCTCCCCAATTATGGTGGAGGCTCATGGAGAAATGAGGCCAACTTTACCTTGGATTTTTCAGTTAAGTGAAAGTAAATCCTTTACTTTTGGGGGGCTTAATTAAGTTCAGATTGGATTTCCCCAGTGATATAAAGAATTCTATTATGGTTGCTAAAATAAAACTAAAAGTATGCATTTTCCCTACTGAGAACAGTAAAAATTTAAATAATTTGTTTGACGTGAAAATCAAGATCAGTTGTCATTATAAAGATTAATGCAGGCATATTGCCCACTTTGAGAAAACCTGGCAATTCAAATCAGTTATTTTATACTCAAAGATTTAACATTTCCTTTTAACATACCCACTCCAAAAGTTTTAACATACTAACCCAACAAAGGATAACAAATATGTTGCACTGATACAACAGATTAATTGGGACAATTAAGTCCTCAATTTGTTTTCTTGGACATAATCTCCCTCTCATCTCATTCTGTTTCTTCTTTTGGGTTCTCATTTTACTGAATTTCTTGTTGTTAAGTCATTCCATAAATGTGAAGCAAATATGCAAAATTTTCTTCTGTTCCACGACCTGTGTTTCCTTCCAGAGTGTCCTGGGTCTTTTGCACTCTGACCTGCGATGGTGCAGTGCTCCTCAGTGTGGACCTCAAACTGACAGCACCAGCATTATCTGGAAGCTGGGCTAAAGTGCAAATTATATGGACCCCTCTCAGACCAAATGAATCAGAATCTCTAGGGATGGGATCCAGTAATTTATCCTAATGATTCTTAGGCACACTAAACTTTTAAAACCACTACTGTTACACGTTTGCCTAGATATCATGTTGTTTCTTTTTATTTTGCTCACGCTTAACAAAGGCAACAGAAGACATTCTACAAGCCTTGACAAAGAATGGGTGACTTAACACTCTTCCCACTGTACATGAGACCAATTTCAATTTTTCTTCAAGATACAGTTCAGATCTGGGTCTAATTCTATTTGCTTTTTTAAGCCTAGGGAAAAGGAGCCTGGGACTGTGAGGGAAAAGGCTCAGCTGGATTTAAGAAAAGTATCTGAACTTTTGCTTTCTCTTCTGAGATTGTTAAACTGTCTATATCAGTCAAGAGAAGTCCTGATCTTATTTCTATCCAGATTTTGGGATGCTAGTATGACTTTTCTCAGCGATTCTGGAGGTTGGGGGTAAAGAAGATCAGTAATGTAAACTGCTCGTCTTTGCTCCACCCCAGCACAGAACACACCACAGAACTGTTGAAATTTCAGGTAACAATGAAGCACACGAAACTGGACCATAAGGCTCAAGAAGTAGTTTAAGGTCCCAGAGTGGTAATACTGGGAGTGCCAGACTGGGAGAGGGAGAGGGGGGTGTAGCACTGGTTGGGTTAAGAAACCATTAGAAAACATTACTTGATGACAACAATTTTTACAACATAAAATTTCCTAAATACAGTTATCATATCAAGTGCTCTAGCACAGATTCAGTTCCAGAAAGGAGGGGTTCCTTTCATATCAGCTTAATAAAAGTTTATTTTCACAATGCTTTAAAGCCCCCAGACTCTACAATTCCTGTTTCTCTCAAAAAAGATTTTTTAAAGTCTTAGTATGAAATATTAAATCATGCTTTAAAATTCTGTAGGCTATTTCTTTTTCATCTAAATTAGTTAAAATCATGACAATAAAATGCCAACCAATCAAGGTCCCCAGCTAATAACATTCAAAATAAGAATCATCATTAGGATCCTGTTATGTTTTGATAGTGGTAAAGGGTGATCAACTGCTGCCATTGATCTTAGTGCCGTTAAGTTAATAACGCATTTATATTCTGAAAGCATATGTGTCTTGCACACTTTGATGCTGAGGTATAAAGCCATGTTTTGCCAACATTTTTAAATTAATCTAACATGTAATCTCTTCCACAATAGCAACTATGGTAAAAACCCCAATAACAGTAGCCAACCTGCTGTCATGTTCTATGGTCTTGCAATTAACAGAGTACATAAACATTTATAAACTACACAACCACACCAATTTGTAAGCAACTATGTAATAAATTTTGAAATGTTAGGAATATAATAAAGCCACATTCTAAATACCTTTCTAACTTTCCGTTTTTTCATGTTTTTTTTCACATTCACACTTCCCACTAATTTTTTCACTAGACTACATTAAATCTTAGATTTAAATATGGCCAAACATAAAATAATATTGAAATGGGTGTGACCAAAATAGTTGAGTTTTATCAATGACCTAGCCACTTAAAGCTACTCTCCAAAGGATAAGTTATTCACCCAAGGCAAACATGGAAAAAATTAGAATTAAATCTTAAATTCTTCATGGTTGGCCTGTCAGATACATGGGAATATCCAAGACAAGTTTGGAAGGTCTAAATGTCAAAAGGTTAACTGTCACTGAAGAAAGACCCTACACACATTCAGCAGTGTGTTCAACTTGCAGAAGGAAGTTTGGGCTGGTACAAGGCAAGTTAACAAAGTTGTAAGCCCTAGTCAAAGACAACAAAATGTTATTACACCTGAATAACAATCTCTAAGTAACCTCTAGCTTAAATTGTATAGACTCTTGCTACTGTACGATCTAAGGTGAACAGTTCTGCAGCCTTAATTAAAAGGATAAGGCATTTAATCAATTTTCTGCAGTGAATTATTAGGCTAACTTCTTTTCAGCTAGAGACTACAGTATGTTCCACCTTGAGGCTGTCACAATCATAATTACCAGACATGCATTTCAACAAATATTCACTGACAAATGAAGTATAAGATTGTGCTAAGTGTTTGGTGGACTCAATATTGAATTATCTCATTATTTTTCCATAAATCCCTTTACTTCCACTAACAAATCTAGACCTACCACTTTTATTCCTACAGGGAAGATGAAGTATGTTACGACTGTTGCTATATGACTATTTTTCTACATTATGGTCCTATTTCTGCTAAATTACTCTTATAGTCTTTATCAATTTAAGCTTTAAAAAAAAAACTACCTTTTAGAACTCTGGAAAGATATTAAATTCACTGAATAAAAAACCTTTCAATTTTGTCCCTCAAATATAATAAAATTCTGATATGATGTTAGACAAGTTAAATTATTAGACAAGTGATCTCCATTTACCTAATATTAATGTTGTAAAGAGGTTCAACTAACCTTTCTTTAGTGAGGCAAGTTTCAATTATCCTAAAAATGGTAAATGACCTATTATTTGTGTGTGAATCTAAAGTGTGTCCCATAGGAAATTCTCTGTGAGTCAAAAACAAAACTTTGCAGACAACTGTTAAATATAATGTTAATAGGTACGCTGGGCAATAAACTCAAGCTTTTTATTTAACTTACATCTGCTTAGTTTTTTATTGAGTTAAGTATAAAGGCCCAGTTAATCAACTCATTAAATTGGTCAAGGCAGGACACTTGAACTACATTAACAGGATTTAAAAAGTGGTTGGTCTTTTAGTAGTTCTCTGGTAATCACACACGCACACACACACATACACAAATTGGTAGAGTACTCTGGATATAGGATTTCCCCCCTTAATCTTATATAATGTGCTGTTCACAATCCGCAGTATTTTGAAAACTATATAAATTGGACATGACCAAATTACAGATGTCTGATAAACTCTTATAAAGTATTTGGGAACTACAGCTCTAGTCCCAAAAGGATCAATTTTAAACTATAAAAAAAGGAAAATTCATATAAAATCACAACAGACTTAACAGACATCTTTGAAAAAAAAATCAAATTGCAACTCAATTTTCTACTTTTTCAAATATGACCGAGAAAAAAGAAGTGCAAGTAGTAATGTCTGCATTTTTTTAAAAAACTATTAACCGAGTGGACTTGGGGAAGAAAAAAAAAACTATACAGTATTATTGCACTCCACGAATGTGCAGAATTCCAAAATGTGCCAGCACTGAAAAACTGCCTTGCATTGAGGTTTTCCAAGAGGTACAACGAGCCTGCCAAGAAAGCATCTGGTCTGTACTAACAGCTTGCTGTCTTCAGTACAGGCCTTCATAATGTCAGTCACGCTGCTCTTGCAAAAATCCCTTAATGTCTGAAAGACACACAGAAAAAATATTTTGTTTCAAAATTCACTCTTGTAAAATCCACTCATTGATCAGAAAAGAACTGAGAACATCTCTGTTAAACAAAATTAACTAACTTTCACCTCTCTATGTTCACCCACATTTGCTTATAAATTTTCTATCTTGAGCATGTGAAAAGAATTTGCATAGTTTTAGGAACTAGTTATTCGAAGGTAAGGGGAGGGTATATATGTACAATATATGTACAGTATATGAATTCTGGCCATTAGAAGTTCACAAGTCAAAAAAATGATGTTACAGGCCCAATTATTAAGCCTTAAACATAAAATTAATAGTACAACCTTACTTTATTTTAGCAGATCCAAACTCTCTTGGTCATTTATAAATTTTAATGAAGAAGACAACCATCTGTTAAACCTTAAGTTGGAAACTCAATTGACAATATATGCAATATTTATTATTATATATATCTATATCTATTATGCTAATATATGAAATATCTTGCTGATTCATTACAATTAACTGATACTTATACATAGTTACTGTATTTTTAAACTACTTACAGATGAGTTTTCAGTGCTGATAGGTGGGGCTATGATCGATGGTGTGGGATTGAATCCATATGCACATTGAGCTTCATTTCATTGTCAAGAATTTGAACAAGCTGTTGCATGGATGGAAGGTGACCAGATTCCAGCTTAGACCACACAGGTACATCTATAAAAATAAATGGTACCACCCCTTCCACATTAAAGATGATTCTATAATAGACATTCATTCTATAAACATGTATTGTCTATGCACACAGCTGGAGATAGAATTCAGCTTCTTGCTTTCATGGAGTTTACATTCTAGTAGGGGAAATATAAAAAGAACTATATAAATAGCTACAAAATCACATTTGTACACTAAAAATCAAAACTAGAAGATGCTATGAGAGGGACATATGAGAGGCTGGGAAGGAGCCTTTGTACTTACTATCATTAAAAGAGAGAGATTATTAAAATTGGTAGATATTATTAAACGTGAAAGCTGAAATATAGAAGAGTGGTACAAGGGAGGCTGGAAAGGTTGGCAGGGATTAGATCAGGGATCAAGAAACTATAAAGTAAGCATTTTCAGCTCAAGAAGATGTATAGTCTGTCCCAGCTACTTAACATTCATTGTAGCCTGAAAGCAGATAAATGAATGGGCATGGCTGTGTTCCAATAAAACTTTATTTACCAAGCAGGTAGCAGAGGACATGGTCCACAGGGCTATGGTTTGCCCATGCCCAGGCTACATCATTCAGGGCCTTTTGTCCATGTTAAATGTTCTGGTCTTTATCTTGAGAACAAAATAAAGCCATTTAATAAACTTGAGGGAGTGAAGCAACAAGATGAAATGTGCATTAAAAAAATTTTCTTTTAAATGACTCAAGTATCGGAGCAGATGTCAGCAAATTTTTCTGTAAGAAGCCAGATAGTATATATTTTAGGCTTTACATACCAAGAGGCAAAATCAAGGATACTATATAGGTACTTATAAAACCAGGGAGATATATTTCCACAAATTTTTCAATGATGAAATCAAAACTCTAGGTATGAATACTGAAGTCTGAATGTCATATAATTTCCACATCACAAAGTATTTTTAATTTTTTTAGCCATTAAAAAATATAAGAGGGAATTCCCTGGCGGTCCAGTGGTTAGGACTTGGTGCTTTCACTGCTGGAGCCCAGGTTCAATCCCTGGTCGGGGAACTAAGATCAAGAAAGCTGCGTGGCTTGGCCAAAAAAAAAAAGTAAGAGCCACCAAGCAAGATGGATGTACCTAGAGATTATCGTACTAAGTGAAGTAAGCCAGACAGAGAAAGACAAATATCATATGATATCGCTTATATGTGGAATCTTAAAAAATAAAGACACAAATGAACTTATTTCCAAAACAGAAAGAGACTCACAGACACCGAAAACAAACTTATGGTTACCAAAGGGGAAAGGGGGGTGGGAAGAATAAATTAGGAGGCTGGGATTAACATATACATACTGCTTTCTATAAAATAAATAACCAACAAGGACCTACTATATACAGCACAGGGAACTATACTCAATATTATGTAATAACCTATAAGGAAAAAGAACCTGAAAAGAATCTGAATCACTGTGCTGTATACCTGAAACCTACATGACATTATAAATAAACTATATCTGAATTAAAAAAATTTTAATATAAAGAAATTTTAAAATTGTAAAGCCACTGTTAGCTCATAGGCCATATTTGCCAACCTCTGGTTTAGAGAATATGTTAGAGGATAGCAAGATAATTGTGGCTTGGATTAGGGTGGTTAGCAATGAAGATAAATAGAAGATTTTTGAAAACTGTAAAAAGTAGAATTGAGAAAAATTGGTAATCCATTAGATATGGAGAGTAAGGGAGAAATCCAGGATGTTATCCTAGGTTTCTGACATGGGCGACTGGGTAGAATGATAATGGTGCCCTTAAATAAGTGAGAAATGTCAGGGAAGGAGCAAACTGGAGTATAAAACAATTGCAGGAAGCTGAGGTAATCAACAGTTTGGGAGTAGGTAATGTTCAGGATTCCTGGCTATAACACCTAGAAGAGAGGTCTAGAGCTCTCCAGAGCTATACATTTAAGGGTCATCATATAGATGTTATTCTAAAGCCATGGGAGTAGGTGAGGACCATGTAAAGAGATAATTTAGCATATTATGAAAAATGGAAAAGCCTGATGCTTATTATAAATCATTTAACATTTATCACAGAATGCAAACTATTCAGAACCTACCATTCAAAGTTATCTCAAATGCACCTGTTGACATACACTGGTTCTCAATCATGTTGCTCAAGAAAAAGACCATCATACATGCATAGACCTAAAAGAAAATACAATTAAGTACAATAGGTAAACTCATTTTCAAATCAAAACAACATCACAAATTAAGTAAGCTTTTAAATAGTCTCACTTTTATTTGGAAATTGCTCTTTTTAAATCTACTTTAAGTTTCTATACAAAGTATTACTGCTACTCCATATATTCAGATAGTGTACACAGAAAATTGCAACATTAATTCACAGCTCTATACATTCTGAAGAAATTACGTTATTCCTAATGTAAAGATAAAATTTCTAGAAATCTCATAATAGCCTTAATAAGTTAAACAAAAGAATACCAGCATAAGAAGGGTTCATTTTAGAATTTTTATAATATAATGTATGAACTCACAAGAGACTAGTGATGCAACTAGTCAGCAACTCCCTGTATTCCGTGTTCCAAACAAATCATTTTAAGTCAAACTAAAAAAAAGTTGGTTAGAAAGCACTAGCATATTAAGTTACATTCATTCACCTTTTGAAGGCAAATCTATACTGTCCCAAAAGATCAGAGGCTCCTGTTGAACAGAAAAGTTTCAATTTAACAAAATCACCTAAAAGCAGGTTGTAGTGAGGATGTCAATTCACAGCCAGCTGTTTCAGAAAAATAAATCAAAATGCCTATAGCAGATGAGAAGGAGATTTCCCCTAACCCCACTTGAGCTAGGTGGGCTTTGATTTCACAGAAGTTATCCTAGCATTTGGGCACAAAGTCTACTTTCATGAGAACAATACACAAGTTAAGTGTCACGAAAGCTACAGCCTTCAAGTATCCTCTTCCACAGTAGACTGACCATGTTATAAGCCTAAAGAAGTAAAATGCACTAAAGACAATTTAGAATCAACGGAATGAACAAATACAGCACAAAACATTATCAGTAAGTACTTAATTTCTAATTCTTAATCCTATGTAAATCAATATTTTGTTAATAACAAAGTAGAGACACATCTGAATTAGAGGTAGCACCTGAGGATGTTTATGTTAAGAAGCCTTGCTGCGACTGGAAATAAGTGATTCCCTAAGAAGTAGAGCTATGTTAGGAGTTGGCTACAGGTAGTAGCCAACTACCTAGTTGGTAGGTAGCCTAGAACTAAAGGATAAGACCAGAGGACTCCAAAAGAGAATACTTATTAGAAGGAAACCTAAGTAATCTCATTCAAAGGAGAAATTATTCCCATTTCTCACAGCAGAAAGGTACACCCTCCAGAAAAGATGGTTTTAAGTAAAACAGATGAGAGATCTGGAAAGAGTATATGATGCAGCAAGACCCTACCAAAGAATAAAATAAACAGCACAAGATTCTTATGTATATGTATATTGATTGTTTCAGGTAATCTGCTTTAGGTTACCCATGAACAGAAAAGTCAAAGAACAAATAATAAAAACAGAATTTTGATAAGAATAAATTGGTGGAAATCCCATTTTTAACATGAATAAACCTATTAATACCCATATTAGTTGGTATAAAAGGCCTATATTATGTATATATTATGTTTTGCTGTATGATTTGGCCCAACTTGTATAATCAAAATCAAAATCAGGTATTAAATTATTTTGTGCCCAGGTTCTATTAAAGTAACACCTCTCTGTCCTTCAAATAATAAAAAGGTAATACTTAATCATTCTTAATGTATAAATATGGAGACTAAGGCTAAAGGAGGTTAAGTGCTTTGCCCAGAAATAAAAAGTGGTTTAAGTTGAAATAGCAAAAAGTACTTAAAAAAAAAAAAAAGAAAGAAAAAGAAGAATCCATTAAAATATCTCACTGACAACTAAGAACCTACAGCTACCAAAGCTATTACATTACATACCTTGTTTTCTTGGCCCCACTGCCAGATGCTAGGCGCTTGCATGCCAAAGAAAGCAAAAGGATCCTTGCCAACAATTATTAAGCCTATTAACACTAGCTTGAAGACTGACAGGAAAGATGCTATGTGTCTATTAAAAGAAAAGAAGGAAATTCATCAGAAGTTGCAATTTCTCATCTACTTCAAAATTTCTTTAACTCAAGTCTATGTGTATACACATTTTCTAAACACCAAATCTAAAAATTGCCAATTATACTAGGAAAAAACTAGTAACTAAATTTTATGGTGCAGTTTTAAAACAAAAATGTTTAACATCTTTTGAATCAATCAAAAATTAATTTATAAAACTATAGAGCACTGGCCTTTAAAAATACTATTTTAACAGTACAGAATTTTGTACCACTGACTTTCTATAAAAATGTAGGAGTTCTTGGGCTTCCCTGGTGGCGCAGTGGTTGAGAGTCTGCCTGCCAATGCAGGGGACACGGGTTCGTACCCCGGTCCGGGAAGATCCCACATGCCGCGGAGCAGCTGGGCCCGTGAGCCATGGCCGCTAAGCATGTGCGTCCGGAGCCTGTGCTCCGCAACGGGAGGGGCCACAACAGTGAGAGGCCCACATACCGCAAAAAAAAAAAAAAAAAATTGTAGGAGTTCTTGATCTACGGCCACAATAAAAATTACATAAGAAAACACATCTTTAGAAGGGCTGCCATCTCTGAAATGATCTTCCTCTATTCCTTGTTACAGAAAAATTCTTCCATATTTGGATCAAATAAACTTGCCATTTATAAAACTGTTCTCTGTAAATTATAACCAACTAAGAAATTATAATAACCAATTCACAAAAGTTTATTTACAAATGTAAAAGAATTCACTTAAAAAACTCGTTTATAAACTACAGAAATTTACTTACCTATATATTGGTTGAGGGAGGTAATTCTCTCCTTCAATGCGGATGTCCGGGTACCGCTGGCTAATAACCCGCATGTACTCCTCAAACACCCGCCTATAACCTCAGGAAACACTGCAGAAAAATGAAAGTGCTTCCAATTAAGTTGTTTAGAATATGACTAGATTTATTTTGTAGTTATACAAAGCCTAAAAATTATTACCAAGATTAAAAATGTTTCTCAAGAACAGTCACAAACTAATAATGACTGATGCTGGATACATGAACTTTTTTCATAGATTTCACATATTTAAGTTATCTTCCCTTCAAGTAAATCCTTCTATTAGAACATTAAACTTTATAGATCTGGGTTACTGTTGGAGAGGAACAAATACCTATTCAGAGAATCCGCCATATTCTGAGCTCTCAAATCATTTTGCCTTTTTTTTCTGTTGTTGTTGTTGGTATCAACAACTGTATAAACACTGAAATGAAAACAACTCTTATTTATCTGAAATAGGGACTTGCAACATTTGGGCACAGGAAGCTTAAAAAAATACCAAGGCACGAGACATGACACCCTGTTTCTTACTCCCACTCTACCCTTAACTAGGCAAACATGCCTGCTCAATCACAATAAAAGAAACTTGAAAAATTCTTAGAAAAAAAAATTCTTAGATCCTTTCTGACTCTAAGATTTGATTCTATTTTGCAAAGATTGGGAAGATACCTTTCAGCAATATGACAGTAATCTATGTCATTACTCCGGAAATTAAGTCAACAGCATCCCATCACCTTCATTAAAATCTCTGAAAAACTAGGCTATATGATATTTGTTGCCCCAGCAAGAAAAGGGAGATATGCCACCAGAATGAATATACAGGGGGAAAAAAGTACACTGAAAACTTTAGTAAGACATTGATGAAAGAAACTGAAGACACAAATAAATGAAAACATATCTCATGTTCGTGAATCAGAAGAATTTATATTTTTAAAATGTCTATACTACCCAAAGCAATTTACAGATTCAATGCAATCCATATCAAAATTGCAATGACATTATTCACAGAAATAGAACAAACAACCTAAAATGTGTATAAAACCAGAAAAGACCCCAAACAGCCAAAGCAATCTTGAGAAAGAAGAACAAAGCTGGAGGCACCATGCTTCCTTATTTCAAACTATATTACAAAGTTACAGTAATCAAAACAGTATGTATGGTAGTTGCATAAAGACAGAAACACAGATTAATTAGAAACCAGAAATAAACCCACACATACATGGTCAATTAATTTTTAACAAAGAAGCCAAGAATATACAATGGGAAAAGGATAGTCTCTTTAATAAATGGTGTTGGGAAAAGTGGACATGCAAAGAATGAAACTGGACCACCATCTTACACCACATACAGAAAGCAACCCAAAACAGTTTAAACAGTTGAACAGAAGACCCGAAACCATAAAACTCCTAGAAGAAAACATAGGGAGTAAGCTCCTTGACACTGGTCCTGACAATGATTTTTTTTTGGCCTTGACACCAAAAGCAAAGGCATCAAAAGCAAAAAATAAACAAGTGGGACTATGACAAACTAAAAAGCTTCTGCACATCAAAGGAAACCATCAACAAAATGAAATGAAGGGCAACCTACACAATGGGAGAAAATACTTGCAAATATAACCTCTGATAAGGGGTTACTATCTAAAACATATAAGAAACTCATACAACTCAATAGCCAAAAAATTAATAACCTAATTAAAAAATGGGAAAAGGCGGGGCTTCCCTGGTGGCGCAGTGGTTGAGAGTCCGCCTGCCGATGCAGGGGACGCGGGTTCGTGCCCCGGTCCGGGAAGATCCCACATGCCGCGGAGCGGCTGGGCCCAGTGAACCATGGCCGCTGAGTCTGCGCATCCGGAGCCTGTGCTCCGCAACAGGAGACGACACAACAGTGAGAGGCCCACGTACCGCAAAAAAAAAAAAAAGAGGAGATGCCACATGTCCACCTCCCAGAATCCTCCTCGCTGGAATCCATCTTGGCTGAGCAGTTGCACGCGCCACCAGGAAGGACCCTGAGTCAGAATGACTGGCCAGAGACAACCCAGAAACTAACCCATCACCATAAAACCCGAGACTGCGAGTCACGTGGCAGAGCAGTCCTCCTGGATTCCCTGACCCTCCTGCTCTGCGCCCAGGCGCCCCTTCCAAAATAAAAGTCTCTTGCTTTGTCAGCATGTGTGTCTCCTTGGACAATTCATTTCTAAGTGTTAGACAAGAGCCCACTCTCAGGAAGGGGTCCCCGTTCCTACAACACTTTTATTCTTTTCAATACATTTTAAAAAATTGAGATATAATTCACACACCATAAAATTCATGCTCGGTGCATTTTTATCATTTGTTAGAGAGACTGATAAAAAAAATATATTGTGTTCTATGCTAATTCAATGGCAAAACTGGATATGTCTCTTGTCTACTTTACTGCTTTCCTGTTTGTCTTATACTTTTACCTGTTGGTTGCAGACTGACTTCAGACATTAGAATAAACTCGATTAAAAAACCTAGGGATCTAAGAAAGAAAACCACCAACAGGATAAGCAGTAAGGGTGTGTTGGCCAATAAGAGCAGCAGGAAGATGACTGACAATAACACAATGAATTCTGGAAGTTTAGCCCCATCAGCAGAGATGGAGGCCAGGTCGAGAAGGTTACTGAGTGAAGAGTATGTTCAAAACTGAAGTTTTACATGTATCACATTCTATGCCTAAAAGCTACCAAACTGAAGCAGAGGTCAACCAAGTAGAAATCCACCTGAAAGGAACAGTATCAGAAAACATTGATCTATACTCCAGTTAAGAATTTTTAAAGGGAAGCGAGGAGGAAGAAGATAGGTTATGTCAGAACCAAACACAGTGGACTACCACGAGATTGTACTCACTTTTTCAATAAATATTGCCTGATGACAGGTACTGTTTTAGGCTCTAAAGATATATGGCAGCAAGCAAAACAGACAAAAATCTATGCCTTTCTGATGCTGGCAACATTCTAATGAAGAAGAGAGAGTAAGCTGTAACAGTCTAATGGAGAAGATACAGTTCACCAATTGATAATATCCGAAGTTGTTTCCCTTGTCTTGCTTGAGAAACAGGAACGAAAAAACAAAACACCCGAGGGACTATGGAAAAAGTGTCACAAATTGAAAGAGCAAAAACATCAAACAAAAGATTCAAAACGAGAACTGACACCCAAAAATATTCTGCAAGGAGCGGAAGAAAAGAATGATAAAAGAGGTAAGGAAGGACTGTAAGAAACCTCAAAATCAAAAGCAGAATTTAAAAAAATATTTTAAGGCCCTGAAGAAGAAAACTGATTGGTGGAAAACTGAATCAGTGTTAGAAGATGAATAAAAAAAAGTAGAGAAGATCTGAATAGTATCATCAATAAATGGAATCCACAGATACATCCGTTTTTTCCTATAGAAAACACCCTGAGAGACCACAGAATATTTACAACAATTGACCATCTATGTTAGGTCACAAAGAAAGCCTAATAAGTAGGTGGATGAAGAATGTCACCAACTATCAGTAAACAAAGGATGCTGCAACCATCAAGCCACTGCAGACACCCCCAGCTGTGCACCCTGAGGAGATTCAGGATGGAAAAAGACTCTTGCATCTTCCCATACACAGAAAAGCACTAAATTCATTAACTTGAGATGTCTGGTTTTCTTTAATGAACAGTAATCTTTTGATGTTCCGATAACCTGCAGTTTTTTTTTTTTAAACTTCTATACATTCTGGCTCCTCCCTTCTTCAGAATAGTTCCTCAGAGTTGAGAGGCTGTCTCCTGGGCCTAAGGCCTCAGTATGTCCGCAGAATAAAACATAACAGCAAATGTCACATTCTCTAATTACAGTGCAATAAACTAGAGAATTTTAAAAACCCAACCCACTTTAAGATCTTCTGGTAGGAATATTAACTAGTTTAATTACGTCAAAATTTTAAATGTGATACCCATTAACTTAATCATAATATTTTACTTCTATGGATTTAGTTTATGGAAATAATTGGACAAGCACACATGATATCTGAGGACAGTCATCTTAACAAAGTAATTTTATGAAAAATTAGGACCAACATTGTAAGGTCGGATCTTAACAAACGGCACCGCGAAACAGAGGAAAGCTTCAAGTGAGCTTTATTAGGGAGCGCTCCCGGGCGAGGTTCACTGGTTCACTGGTTCACTGGTTCACTGGTCTGAGAGAAAGGGGCCAGAGAAGTCGCACCCGGGCGAGGGTTGGGCAAGATTTTATAGGGGAAGAAGGGAAAGGGGTGTGGTGAATCTGGGAGGGCGCAGGGTATTCCTTATTTGGTGGTCTTTTCGGGTATCCTGGGGGGCCGTTAGTCCCGCCCCTCGAAAGGCGGGAAGGCTGGGCCGGGTGCAAAGTCCCCAGGTCAGTTCCTAGAACTGGGTGGTCCGGAATGTCTCCAGGGCAGTTTCTGGAACTGGGTGGTCCCTAGAATTTCAGTCTGATGCAACCTGTGAATCTGATTGTGTTCCCCTGCCTCGGGCCAGTTGGCATTACAAACATAAATATTAAAGAAACAGATTCAGTGGCTTAAATAAATTAAAGAATACCCATCTTATGGAGTACTGTGCCTGTTGATACAGAACAGTACCTGCCGATATGAAAAGATAAGTGATGAGGGGAAGGCAAATTTCAAAAAAAGCATACAACTATAAACTCACTAATATAAAATTATATAGCATTATGTTTCTGCGCGAAGAGTCGGCTTGAAGGAGGTTCTTCAAAATGTTATTAAAGAGTTACAAGGATATTTCACTTTCTTCCATATACTTTTTTTAAAATTATTTTTACAGTTAACATGTTATTTTCACAGTGAAACCGAGAAGGACCCTGTGGGGCTCCAGGGCATGGAAGACTTTTTGTCCCCCATTTCTTATAGGCAAGACTCCAGCCTCCATGAACAGTTGCTAATCAAGGGAGGAGCAGCCAAGAAACCACCTGAGGGAAGATTAAAGGGACCAGCGAAGCTCATCAAGATTAAGAGACCCTGCACACACCCTAACCTTGTCTGCGACCCCACCCTTGAATTATTGCTGTAAGACTCCTCCTCAAATCCTCCTGGGTTGGGACACATAGCTTTTCAAGGCAGGAGCCCGCTGTGTTCCCCTTTGCCTGGCAAAGCAATAAAGCTATCCTTTTCTACTTCACCCAAAACTTTGTCTCCGAGATTCAATTCCGCACCAGTGTACAAAGAAGCTGAGCTTTCGGCATCAAGAGCCAGAGAGCTATTTTCACTTTTTTAAGCTGAAAGTCAATAAGTAAAGCTTTCAAAGGTTTATTTACTGCAAGTCTTATTACAACATTAAAGACAATACAAATAATAAGTTACGATAATGAGCACTTGATAAATGGTAGTAGCAGGTACACTGTGCTAGGTGTTTTTAACTGATTAGCTTACTCCAGCTCTCCTCATTTCCTGTCTCCTCCTCCCCCTCTATGCTGAGTCAGGCTTCATTTGCAAGTGTTCTTCTTTTAGCTAGTAAAGCTCATTCTCTGTATCTCCTGGTGGAGTTCCCCATACCCTTGCAAAATTTCATTTCCTCCTCTGCAAAGCCTCCCAACTCTCCCTGAATAAGTAATACTTCTTCTCTCTGGGTTTTTAAGACTTCTTTTAGAACACTCAGAACAGAGTGGTTTACTGTTATATTGTTTACATGTCTGTCTCTCCCACCAGACAACTGGTCTTCAAATGTTACTGTGAAGAACAAATTTGTATTTTCCTAAAAATTGGACAAAACAGGAAAACAAGTGGCATGAAAAAGGGGACATTAAAAACAAGGGCCTCGGCTTCCCTGGTGGTGCAGTAGTTGAGAGTCCGCCTGCGTCCGTGCCCGGTCCGGGAAGATCCCACATGCCGCGGAGCGGCTGGGGACCCATGGCCGCTGAGCCTGTGCGTCCGCAGCCTCAACAGGAGAGGCCCGCATACCACAAAAATAAAACAAAAAAACAAGGGCCTGATAACACAACACTGTAAATCAACTATACTCCAATAAAAATTAAAACAAACAAAACAAAACAAGGGCTTGATTATGAGCACTTCGTGCTAAAATCTGTGACCAAGATTTCTTCCTTATCACTCCCAAGCTACACCCCAATCAAGATAAAGTATGTGAAAACATGATTTTCCTTTTTGAAAAGCAGGGACGGTGACAAAAATCAAATGAACCAGAGGACTCCAACTACACTCTTAAGTGACAAAGATGGAAATGAATCATACATGCATGCTTTTACTTTTTTCCTTCAAGCTTCTTTACAGTACCTAATAATAGAATATTAGAGGTAACTGGAATGCAACCAACACCCTTATTTTACAGATGAACAAGTTGAGAGCTAGAGATTAAATATTTCCCCAAAGTCATTCAGAAGATAAAAGGCAGATGGAGTTAAGAACTAGGCCTCCAAACTGCTAGTCCAGTAAATGCTCACCTTCCCAGTACCTATACCATTCAAAATCTACGAGGTTATTTATGAGATTTCCGAATAATATATTAAATTTGATCTCTACCACTTACGTTAATGGCAAACTGTAAGGAAACAATGTTCCCATTTTCTGTAAGAGAAGATAAAACCTTAAACCATTCATATTTTACTTACATCTAAAAGCTTTGAACTAAGGTACTTCATTCATTATTAAGAAGAAACAACTATTTTGTGCACGGTATTCAGTTAACTCCTGAGCTATTTATTGCTTAAAATGGTAAAAAAAAAAAAACCAAAACAAAACAAAACAGGGCTTCCCTGGTGGCGCAGTGGTTGAGAGTCCGCCTGCCGATGCAGGGGACGCGGGTTCGTGCCCCGGTCCGGGAAGATCCCACATGCCATGCCGTGGAGTGGCTGGGCCCGTGAGCCATGGCCGCTGAGCCTGCGCGTCCGGAGCCTGTGCTCCGCAGCGGGAGAGGCCACAACAGTGAGAGGCCGCGTACCGCAAAAAACAAACAAACAAAATTGGTGACTAAATTCTATGTAACTTTAAAAATCTAACATAGTGGCAGGTGCAGCAGCCACCATTTTATTTGTTCTCTAGAGCACTCTGTACTACTCTACAATCTGAATCAACTCCTTATCTTATTACTCCTTTACTTCACTGTTTCCAAGTAGTACATTCTTCCTATTTAGCATCTTTTTAAAAACCAAGATTTATCTTATAACCATTAGTGTGTCACAGTTTAAATGGCCACAGTTTTTTCCTTCTGAGTGGTATACAGAATAATGGTGTATCTTACAACCTATCATATTGTAGGTTTGGAGATATATAATAACTGTTATTTAAATTTTTAGTTTCAGTTACTGTGACTATTTTGGGGAGATGAAAATTTCTTCGTAGGATTTTCCCCTGGCTACTGTGTTTTTAGTTTTAAAAACTCAGCAACAAAGCAAAACAAACTTATGGTTACCAAACAGGATAGGGGTGGGGGGAATAAATTAAGAGTTTAGGATTAACATATACACACTACTATATATAAAACAGGTAAACAACAGGGACCTACTATATAGCACAGGAAACTACACTTAACATCTTGTAATAACCTATAATGGAAATGAATCTGAAAAAATATATATATACTATATATACTTACATATATCTATAAGTAAAAATATATACTGTATATATATCTATAACAAGCGCTTTGCCGTACACTTGAAATTAACACAACATTGTAACCTATGCAAATTTTTTTTTAATTCAGGATTCATCCCCTTCAGTCCCCCCCACCCCCCGCCCTGCAAAAAAAACCATAAAAATTGTCTTCTTTATCACTACAGTGAATGGCACAGCATCGCTCCAGAACTCAGGAGTCACCGTGACACCTCTCATTGCATGCCACCTCTCCGGCCCCTCAAATAATGTAATCACCAAGAACTGCTAAATTTATCTGCAAAAAAATCTCTTAAACCTGTCCCTTTACTCCTACCACCACCCTTCTATTTCAAGCTCCATTGTCTCTTGCCTGGGCAACTCCAAGAGTCCCCTAAAATGGTCTCCCCACATCTGTTTTTGTGTTCTTTGCAATGTCTTTTCCACAATACTTACTGGTTTTTCCTTAACATAGCCATCCAGACCTTCCAGGGTCTGTGCTACCTTCTCTTTGGTCTTTAAGGTCAGCAGCCTTGGCCTCAAGAAATTATGTTCCCTTCTTGGATTGGAAGAATCAATATTGTGAAAATGACTATACTACCCAAAGCAACCTACAGATTCAATGAAATCCCTATCAAATTACTAACGGAATTTTTTACAGAACTAGAACAAAAAGTCTTAAAATTTGTACGGAGACACAAAAGACCCCAAATAGCCAAAGCAGTCATGAGGGAAAAATACGGAGCTGTAGGAATCAGGCTCCCTGACTTCAGAGTATACTACAAAGATACAGTAATCAAGACAATATGGTACTGGCACAAAAACAGAAATATAGATCAATGGAACAGGATAGAAAGCCCAGAGATAAACCCACATGGTCAACTAATCTATGACAAAGGAGGTAAGGATATACAGTGGAGAAAAGACAGTCTCTTGGTGCTGGGCAAACTGGACAGCTACATGTGAAAGAATGAAGTTAGAACACTCCCTAACACCACACACAAAAATAAACTCAAAATGGATTAGAGACCTAAATGTAAGACTGGACACTATAAACCTCTTAGAGGAAAACATAGGAAGAACACCCTTCAACATAAATCACAGCAAGATCTTTTTTGATCCACCTCCTAGAGTAATGGAAATAAAAACAAAAATAAACAAATGGGACCTAATGAAACAAAAGCTTTTGCCAAGCAAAAGAAACTACAAACAAGACGAAAAGACAACCCTCAGAATGGGAGAAAATATTTGCAAACAAATCAACGGACAAAGGATTAATCTCCAAAATACATGAACAGCTGATGCAGTTCAATATTAAAAAAACAAACAACCCAATCCAAAAATGGGCAGAAGACCTAAATAGACATGTCTCCAAAGAAGACATACAGATGGCCAAGAAGCACATGAAAAGCTGCTCAACATCACTAATTATTAAAGAAATGAAAATCAAAACTACAGTGAGGTATCACCTCACACCAGTTAGAATGGGCATCATCAGAAAATTTACAAACAACAAATGCTGGAGAGGGTGTGGAGAAAAGGGAACCCTCTTGCACTGTTGGTGGGAATGTAAATTGATACAGCCACTATGGAGAACAGTATGGAGGTTCCTTAAAAACTAAAAATAGAATTACCATATGACCCAGCAATCCCACTGCTGGGCATATACCCAGAGAAAACCATAATTCAAAAAGACACATGCACCCCAATGTTCACTGCAGCACTATTTACAATATCCAGGTCATGGAAGCAACCTAAATGCCCATCGACAGATGAATGAATAAAGAAGATGTGATACATATATACAATGGAATATTACTCAGCCATAAAAGGGAACAAAATTGGGTCACTTGTAGAGACATGGATGGATCTAGAGACTGTCATACAGAGTGAAGTCAGTCAGAAAGAGAAAAACAAATATCGTATTAATGCATATATGTGGAACCCAGAAAAATAGTACAGATGAACCAGTGTGCAGGGCTGAAACAGAGACACAGATGTAGAGAACAAACATATGGACACCAACGGGGGAAAGTGGCCGGGGGGTGGGGGTGGTGGTGTGATGAATTGGGAGATTGGGATTGACATGTATACACTAATATGTATAAAATGGATAACTAATAAGAACCTGCTGTATAAAAAAATAAAATTCAGAAAAAAAAGTACAATTGATATAATAGCAAAAAAAAAAAAATTATGTTCTCTCCTACTGTAAGGTCACTGAACGTGCTATTTCCATTGCCCAACAGTGCTCTCTAAATACATTTTATCCTTCAAGCCTCAGTTCAAAGTTCATTTTCTCATGGAAACCTTCCCTGACCCTGTGACTAGGTCTCTTTCATATCATTACTTTCCTACAGCAATTAACACAACTGTAATTTTATGTGTTGTCCATGGATTAACGACTGCCTTCTACTCTTGCCTTTAACATCTATGAGAGCACTGAATGGAATTCCCAGCACCAAGCAAAGCACCTTCACACAGTCGGTGCACAAATATTTGTTAAATATACAAATGTTGTCTAAGTAACTAACATGATCTCTATAACTCCCAATTTCTCAGATTTCTTCAATTCAGCATTTTACTAATCTTGATCAGTATCAACACCCAAATCAGACTTATGTCTTTATTTTCTTGCCTCCATACCATCAAAGCAAAGGCTAAGTTGGTATGTTCTTCTAGTAGTTGCTTCATTTACCTCTTAAAACTCCATTTAGAAGTTGGTTGTCCTAAAATTATAGCAGTGGATTCTTAAATTAACAAAAACTGGAAAATTCTCCTGTATTCTGCTTATGTTTTGATATATTAACTTTAACCCACTATTCTTAGTAAATCAACTGTCAAATGTTCAAATAAGTGTTAACCATAAAGAGCTGTAGATAGTAATCTCTTTAAACTCCAGCAACTGATAAAATGCTGTAAATCTGATGACATGTTAATTCACATGTATGGGAGGAAAAAAGCATGCATACAAACATGCCAAACAGTACCTGTCAGAATACATTTACACAAAAAAAATCACAAGAAAGGAAAATGTGACGAGGGAACTTTAAGCTCTCATTAGAGAACTTCCTTTTTTATGTTTAATACTTAAACGTCCAAATAAGCAGTACAAATTTTTTCCCCAAATATGCAATCAATGTCATCAAACTTATCTAATTCAATTGCTCAATCAACGGATGTAATAAATCAAACACTCAGGTACATAAAGTAAGTCTGTGCTTCTCTGTAGGCTTCCAGAGGAGCCACATTTGTCTTGTTCACCAAGGTATCTTTAGCCCTTGGCACAAGCAGGTACTGAATGAGGATTTACTGAGAAAATACATCAACACAAAATAGGAAGGTTTGTTTTAAGCTATTTTGCACGCTTGATCTCTCTCCCTTCAACTCCATTTATGTGTTGGGTTATTTTTTTCTATTAGCAATTATAAAAGTGCCACAATTAACAGATGATATATTGAGCTAAAGTTAAAGAAAGAGTACTCATAATAAATATAAAATAATAAGGGACAAAAGCAATGGAAAGGAAGGTAAAAACTGTTTTCTCCTTTGTTAACACTGGTAATTAATGAAAAGTTGCATTTTATAGCACTCCGATTTCAAATGGAATTAAAAGAATTTTCACATATTTACCCTCAATTGTCTTCGCTTCCTCTCCCTTCCCAAACAAACTTGCAAATAAATGCCCAAGAAACTCTACCAAAATCAGAAACCAAATATTCACTTTCCTATATACACATTAATCTCTGGGGGAAAAAGTAACAAACAAGCTAAATTTACCTGTAATGGTTATGGCATAGGGCATATTAATAGTTATTTCCCATATACAGATTAAAAAACAAAAGGGAAGGATTTTTGTATGTAACATGCTCAAGATGACTGCAAAAGAAAATACTTAACAGACTTTTGTAATTCTCTACTTAAAGAAAAAAAGGAAAGGAAACAAAAATTAAGTATCAAAAGTTTAACTGAAGTACTTAGACTTTTTTAAAAGTTTAATTTGAAGGACTAAATGCCGTTCCCCCTACATTTGTTTACACATTTTCAAAACTTTATAAGGTACATTTGTTAAATTATTGTGACAAGTATTCCAATACAAGCAACTGTAAAAGAAGAGTATTTTGGAAAAGCCCAAGTGAAACCAAGACATACAAAATAGAAAAATTACATAACTTGGAAAATGCAGTCTTTTTTTTAACTACTTAAATCCGAAGTATCACACTTAATCCTTAACAATATTTATAAGTTAGTAAGACGACTGCCACTTTCTAATGAAAAAAAAATAAATATGGAGAAAAAAGTCAGAATAATCAAGCCATAACTCCCCCTTACAGTATCATATATGAAAGATGATATGATGATATATGCCAAGCACACAGTAAACACTACAGAGAGCTTTTTTTTAATCAGAAGGAAGTTGCAAGGTTTTTAGTTTTCACTCCAAAAATAAAGACTTACCATCTTATTTTCTGACTCTCTTTAAACAGCACTTAAATTGATTTAATATTAAAGATTTGCTTAGTCTTTAAAGTTAAAGCAAAAAAACTAGGTGGGTAAGTAGAAAATCTAAACTTTAGTACACTTATATTAATACATGAAGTTTGAAAAAGCTGATTTTAAATGCATTATGGGCAACACCAATGTTCCAAAGTATCAGGACTCTGAAGACTTACTAATCCAACCATCCTATGCTGAAAAAACGTCACCTTTTGAGATACGGGATTCTAATTTCCACAACTTTACAATTTTGTTTGTTTTTAATCTGAGCCTTTCAAACCTTCCCCGACACCACTTACCTTATCACATGCATTACTGCTCTGCTTCTAATACTTAACTAGGTAACAACAAAATCACTTACAGAACATTGTCGAAAAATGCCGGGTGTGGGGGGAAAAGGGTTGTTTTTTTTCTATTTCTCTGAATGCTCAAGAGATTTAAAAGGCAGAACTCACGGGAGTAAGGGGAGTGGGGGAGAAGATGCAGTTGTCTGGGAGCGAAAGGTTGTCAGAAGAGCAACGTGCTCCTTTACAAAAACACTTTAGAAATTGCAAACGGAGAATCAGCCTCCCCGTCCAAGCTTATCAGCTGTCAAAATCCCTACGCTCTCACCCAACAGTCACCCCGGCGGATCCTGGAGAAAAAGGCGTCTGTCCCTCGCGGGTCTCCTTCAACGACCCGAGGTGACCTTCGCCTAGCGGGGCAGCGAGGCCGCCTGGCGTACCCCGCGGAAGCCGAGAGGAAGTTAACCGGAAAACAAATGCTGGAGCTCCTCCGCCGACCCTGCGCCGACTCATGCCCACCTCCGCAGGCAGCCGGGTGGCCATGGCGTGACGCCACCGACCCGTCCTCCGCACTGACAAGTGTCCCCGCGTCTTCGCCTTTCAGTATTTAACCTTCTCGTGCCCTCCTTCCCCATTCCCGCCATTATAGGAACCAAAAAAGAAGTGAGCGGTTGTGTCTGGAGGCAAAGAAGGCGGCCTGGCCATCCCCGGGAAGAGCCCCGGAGAAGGCAGGCAGCGGAAGGCTGCTGGCACCGTTCTTCCGGGACAGGGAAGGTTCAGCTCTCTAGGCCGCGAAGCCGCGGCCTCGAGTAGTGAGAGGCGCCGAGCGAAGGCGCGGCGGGGCGCCGGCGCACATACTCACCAAATCTGGAACTTGAGCAGCGGCCCCGTGGCGTACTGCATCTTTAATCTCTTGCCAGGCACGCCACCCAGGTTGGCCGAGGCATCGCTCCGGACCACCGCTGACGCCGCCACCAGGAGAAGTAGCAGAAGCCTCATCTTAAACGAGCAAACCACTTCGGCCGCCCTCAGACTCAGACTGCAGCCGGCCCAAGGTAGAGCCGGAGCCGCGAGCTGCTTTCCACCGCGCAGGCGCGATCCGCCAAGGTCGTGAGGGAAGCTGGAATGCGCCTGCGTATCCCGGCCCCTGCGCGCGCTCTGGGAGGGAGAGCTGACCTGTTTCACGGTCCTGACCCACCATCTTGGATGTGCGCGGAGACTCTTGGGATGGAGTGAGATAGGTAGAGAACAAGCAGTAGCTGATGGGATAGTAGAGGAGCCTGCTAATTAAAGCTTCTGGCACACCTGGGTTCTACATACAATTTCACGTAGTTCAGACTTTTATCTCCCCGAGACACTTAGGAACACCTGTTTAACAGCCTTGATTCAGGTGTGGGAGATAAAAGAGAAAGCCCCCGCCTTCCAAACCGGAATGCTTCACTCTTTCTGGGTGCATGCTATGGCCTTTTCTTTGAACTTGGAATATTGCGCTCTCCTAAAGGAGTCTTTTTTAAAAAGACCTTTGGAAAACTTCGACATATACAAGAACAGAATAATTACCTAACTCATTAACGACCTTTAACAATTACTGGTATTTTGGCAATCTTAATTGTCTATAGTACAGCTCTAACCACTTCTCCCCCAAGGAAGCAAATACCAGACATATCACTTCATCTATGGATTTTTAAGCATGTATCTCTAAAACATAACTTTTCTTTGGGGAGAAGAAAACTGACCACAATACCATTATCCCACCTTGAAAAATAAATTATTGCTTAATACCAAAATATCCAGTGTTCAAATTTCTCCTATCTTAAAGAATATTTATCTATTTTTATTGTTAATTTGTTCAAATTGTTACGGAACCAAACTTGGGTCTGCTAACCTGTGGGCAGTAAACCAATTTACTGACACTGGACTGTAGTGAAGGAAAATGCAGCATTTACTGTAAAGGCGCCAATACAAGGACGATGGGTGGCTCGTGCTCTAAAACCCTGAAACCCCTGGTGGTTTTGCCTATAAAAGTCTTTATAGGCAAAATTTGGCGTGAGGGATGCAGGGTGTGCAGCTTTCTTCTGGTTGGTTGGTGGTGAGGTGCTCAGCTTGAAGTTACCATCCTCCACCAGGGTAGGGGCCTTAGTTCCTGTAGAAGAACTCAAAGATATTGTTATGTATATTCCCAGGGCTGCACTATTGTTTCCTGACTGCTCCTCCCTTGTTTCTGTCCCTTCCCTGATTAGCAACTGTTTGAATCTGCCCTTTGGAATTCAGGGACGGTCAAGGAGTCTGAATGAAGCCTATTTGCTACAAACAAGAAACCAGAGACACAGAAAGGATTTGTACCCAGGACAGCCCCACAGGGGCCCCACAGTTCCATTTCAAAATCAGGACCAAAATAAAAAGTAATCCTTTGCCATTGGTTGATACGTCTTTTAGATCCCACCAAACAAAGCCTTTAAGGTCAAGATTACACCAGGAATTGAAAAAGTTTCATGTATTATTCATTACAGCAAAGGGAACACACACCACAGGGAATCAAGGGGAGTCTCAGTAAGAGGGTGTTAGGAAGATTATTATAGCATCTGGGCTTTGGATGATTTGGGAAGAGTATTGGGAGTGCCAATGGAAAATTTGGTCATATTTTTTAAATAAAGCCTCAGAATGAATAAACATCAATCATTTTGGATTATTTAGCCCAGGTATTGCAGTTATGAAATACATCAGGTGTGAATTCAAGAAATAGTTGAATAGGAAGTTCTCAATAAATGTGTCTGCCCATAGTTTCTCATATCCAATAGTTTGAATGAAGCACATGATCAAAAATTGTTTCCTAATTTAAGGATGCAGTGAAAGTCTGAAAACATTTCACAATATTTGATTTCAACTCAAAGTGACTAAAACAAGTCTTATATATCTTAGTGAGATAGGAAGGGGGCAGGGCACAACCTTTAAAAGAATGACATAGCTGTTGAGGACATGACATAAACTGGTTAGAACCAACTAGGTCCAAGATCGTGGACGAGTAGACTTCCACTAGACCTTGAGCCTCAGTATATGCTCATCTACTGACAAACTCTGAGTACAGCAAGGTTGCTGGATATAAGCTCATTTTACAAAAATCAATAATTATCTTTCACCAACAATTTAAAAATGTATTTTAAAAAAAATGTATCCTTTACCAATACTTCCTAGAATAAATCTAAAATGAAATGTGCAAAACTTTTATAAAGAAAAATATAAACCTTTCTACTTACTCTTCAAGGCCAATTCACTGTTTGTTCAGTGAAGTCTATCTTCAGCCCTTCCTGCACTATGCCCCTGAGGCACTCAGCACTGACCTCCTACCTAGTCATTATATAACACTGTAATCGGTTATTACTATGTCAGACTCTTCTGCTTTTAGCTGAGACTGGCAAGGTTAAGGACTGTCATTCTTCCTTGTAGTCCAGGTGACCATGGACTTCTTGAAATAACAATGAGAATAAAATGAGAACAAATAATATCAGCTACTATCTATCGAGTGCCTACTATATACAAGGTGCTATTAAGGGCTTTACCTATATTATTTGTATTTATTAATTACTGACACAGAGCAAATAATGTTTGAATGTGTGCATGTCATGGATGGTTAAGATTTTAAACAGTGAAGAAGAAAAGAGAACGTAAGCAAAAGCCAGGAGAGGGGTCGTTGCAGGACTGCTGTGCTAGAGGGGGGTTCCACTAGGGGATGAATGGGAAACCAGATCGGGAATGTAGGTGGGGCAGGTTGTGGAAGTCCTTGAATGCCAGGCTAAGCAGTTTAAATTTTTTTCCTATAGAAAATGGGAGCTATTGAAGATTGGCAGCATTATCAAAGCACTGTCTTAGGAAGACTGATGTAGTAACTGTGTGCATAGTGATTGAAGTAAGAAGTGTCTAAAGGTAGGAACTCAGATACAACAGGGAGTAGTTAATGCAGAACAATCATTATAAACCACTTTGACATAGCACAAAACCAGGGCACAAGGAATAACTAGACTTGCTGGGTTCTTGAGGAACGACTTCTTAAAGAAGATCACTATAGGGTAAGAAAGTATTTCAACTGGGAACAATAAGATGTGCAAAAGTGGACAAGTGGAAAATCTCATTAAGCCTAGAAGGTTTCCACTGCTGGGGCGCAGACATGTGTGGTGTGGCTGGCAGGTAGACACATGTGTATGTGGGTTAGGGTGGGGGCACATGGAATTAATCCTTCTGGGAAACAATGTATTTTATGAGAAGGAACCAAACAACAAAAGCCCAGGCAGCGACAGAGCACAGGCCTTTGGGGGAAAGATGATTCCAAATCCAGCATAAGGACTGTTGCTCAGATTGTATCCCCATCCCAGCCCAACTCAATTCAAAAAAAGTGACAAGTCTAAAAGCCTAAAAATGCAGCACAACATTGGAACCCCAGAAGCACAACTTTTAACAACTCTCCCCCAAAAGAATATAATGTAAAGGGAAGAGAGACATTCTCCATCTTATCCAGGGACACAAGCTATGGCATGAGGAAGCTCTAGCATATCAGGCTTATGATATGCTAAATATGCCCAGATGTTGAGAGAGACCCCAGGGCCCAGTGGAGCAACCTCAGGTGCCAGCAGAGGGTGGGGTATGCAGCAGTGCAGATGTAGCAGTTATCAGAAAGAAGTATGGTGCAATTAGGGGCAGTGGCAACACCTGATAAGAGTTCATTTACTGAATATAAATCAGACATCCCCTGGAGCCTCCCAGACATACTTGGAAGTGGGGCAGGGGTGACAGGCATTAAATGGATTTGCATGTAGGACCAATGAGTCTGTGACATGTGAGCTGGTATTATTATTATTTTTTTTAATAAATTTATTTTATTTATTTTTGACTGTGTTGGGTCTTCGTTGCTGCGTGCAGGCTTTCTCTACTTGCGGCCAGCGGAGGCTGCTCTTCGTTGCGGTGCGCAGGCTTCTCACTGCAGTGGCTGATCTTGTTGCAGAGCACAGGCTCTAGGTGTGTGGGCTTCAGTAGTTGTAGCACGCGGGCTCAGTAGTTGTGGCTCACGGACTCTAGAGCGCAGGCTCAGTAGTTGTGGCTCACGGGCTTAGTTGCTCCGCAGCATGTGGGATCTTCCCTGACCAGGGCTCAAACCTGTGTCCCCTGCATTGGCAGCTGTCTTCTAGCCAGGAAGAGGGCCCTCACCAAGAACCAAGCTGGCCAGCACCTTGATATTGCACTGCCCAGTCCCCAGACCTGTGCAAAATAAATGTCTCTTGTTCAAGCCACACAGTCTATGGTATTTTATTATAACAGCCTGAGTTAAGACAGTGAAGAAGCAATAATCATGTCTCTAGCTCAGGTGTTCTTCTGGTTTAATTGGTCTAGGATGAGGCCTGGGCACCGATGTATTTAAGTTTCCCCAGACTATGAAGCCAAGTTTAGTGTACTAGACTTGAGGTCTCTTAGGGTATAGACTCAGGTCTTATTTGTCTTCAAATCTCCAGAGAACCCAGCAAATTACTATGAACATGGAAGTTACGTGAACTTTGATTGCAGTGAATGGTAATGGAAAATGTGGCAAGTGGTAAAAGAAGATAATTTGTCAACGTGTTAAATTTCAACTTTTGACTAGATAGTCAAGTAAACTTATGATGGAGATAACTAGTAATATGGTACTAGAAAGAGACAGAATGTACACATATGTATTTGGGGATAATTTAAGTGCACGTGGTAGCTAAAATTATGAAAGAACATCCATATGTAGTAAACACATAATAGTTTTGAGGCCTCAATTAAAAGCATTTGATACAAAGTAAATTAATATAATCATCTGGAATTGAACTTAAAAACAGTATCTAGAGAACATAGGCTGTATGGGAAAATATTATTTGAACCGAATGTATCCATTTCAAGATCGAAAGTAAGAAAGAAATAAAGAACGCTGTACAAAATTTGAGCAGCAAGTTACCTTGTGGGGACTTCTTCATAATATTAATAAGGTGCATATTGTAGGAAGGCTCCCCAGCATTGACTCCTCCTCTTCTGGTAATGGCACTTCAGTTTCTCTTTGGAGGACTGGCCGGAACCCATTGCACACAATCTTGTTGGGACTGTCAATTAAGATGCCCAGGGCTTCCCTGGTGGCGCAGTGGTTGAGAGTCCGCCTGCCGATGCAGGGGACACGGGTTCGTGCCCCGGTCCGGGAAGATACCACATGCCGCGGAGCAGCTGGGCCCATGAGCCATGGCCGCTGAGCCTGCGCGTCCGGAGCCTGTGCTCCGCAACGGGAGAGACCGCAACAGTGAGAGGCCCGCGTACGGCCAAAAAAAAAAAAAAAAAGATTCGCAAAGCTTTCCCAGCCAGAGCTGTGACCATGTCCCAAGCCAAAAACTATTGAAGCCAGTTAATTCTGGTAGAAGAACCCTGAGGAGCATTCTAGACCCCAAAGTACTCTGGTTCCTGTCATCTCCTGGGCCTCATTGTTTTTCTTTTCACTTGAATCTGTGAGCTATAACATATTCTGTTACTACTCTTTTCCTCTTAAGTTAGAGAAAGACCATTTCTGTTGCTTGCAAACTAAGAACCCTAACCTAGAGCCATGTTAAGCTCTTTCTTTCCTTAAGCCTGGTTTCAGGTTTTAAACTCTTGCCACTCCCATCTCCAACTCTTAAACATAGAATTGTTGGCAGACAATACTTAGAAGTTCAGACAGTAGACTATCAGTGTCTAGGAGGCCATTACACAGATGGGATAACCCGGGCCCAGCAAGCTGTTCAGGCCAGCAAGCTCAGAATCAAGGCCAGACCTCAGTACCAGGAAGGGGCTGGAGCAAGAGCCTAAGATTAAAGGCGTACAATAAAAACTATGTTCACACAAACACCTGCACATAGATGTTTATAGCAGTTGTATTCACATTGTCAAAACCTGGAAGCAACCAAGATGTCCTTCAGTAGGTGAATGGTTGAATGGTTAAATAAACTATGGTCCATCCAGACAATGGAACACTATTCAGCGCTAAAAAGAAATGAGCTATCAAGTCACGAAAATACATGGCGAAACATTAAATGCATTATTGCTAAGTGTAAGAAGCCAATCTGAAAAGGCTGCATACTGTATGATTCCAACTACGTGACATTCTGGAAAAGGCAAAACTACAGAGACAGTAAGATCAGTGGTTGCCAGGGAGAGAGTAGGGAGATGAATAGGTGGAGAACAGAGGATTTTCCCATCAGTGAAATGACTCTGGACGCTACTATAATGGTGGATACACGTGATTGCACCTGAGACCAAACCCATAGAATGTGCAACACCAAGAGTGAAACTTAATGTAAACTATGGACTTTGGATGATTATGATGCATCAAGATAGGCTCACCAGTTGTAACCAATGTCCCACTCTGGTAGGGGATGTTGATAATGCGGGAGGCTGTGCGTAAGTGGAAGAAGGGGGTATACAGGTAATCTCTGTACCTTCACCTCAATTTTGCTTAGAACCTAAAAACTCATCTAAAAAAAAAAATCTGAAAAAAAACCCCACCACCTTCGCTTCCTCTGCAGCAGTCTTGCTAGGGTCAGCCACTACCTCTTTCTCCTCCAGGGAACAGGGGGATGTTCAGAAACAGCCAAGTCTCTTCATTTCGATTGGAGGGAGTTCAGATTCTCACAGCTTCTGTGCGGTTGGCTTCATGGCTGTGTGACCTGTGTGGTTACACAGGGCCCAGAACTTAAAAACGCCCTGCACTTGGTTTAATGCTTTGCTGTTACTGCCATGAAATTCTTAGTTTTTGAACAGGAACTCCACATTTTCATTTTGCACTGGGCCCCTGCTACTTCTGTGCCCAAGGCTGATCACTTCTCTGTTCCGGTCAATATTACCAAACTCTCTATCTAAATTCCCAAGTCTTTCATTGCCAGTGTTTAAATGCAAATGCCTGCTTGAGTTTTGTGGTCCAGATGTATTATTTCAATCAATAAGTATGCATGAATTGTCTCTATTATATGACTGGGGGCTTGGGAGAGGAAGCACAAGCCAAGGACTTTAGACTCCTTAAGAGGGTACCATGGGCCCTTGCTGGGAAGAAGAGGGGGAGAGAACACAAAAGCAAAGCAGGCTGGGCGCAATAAAAGGTTCTCTCTGGTGATATCACAATTCTAGGATTTGACCTGTTTAGCTTCAACTGAACATAGACAAATAAACAAAACTGTGCTCAGAAGTAATTTTGCCCAAGGATGTGAATGCAAGCAGCTCTGCTTTGCCTATTCTTTTAAGCCTTTAAAAACACAGCTGGGGGCTTCCCTGGTGGCGCAGTGGTTGAGAGTCTGCCTGCCGATGCAGGGGACACGGGTTCGTGCCCCGGTCTGGGAAGATCCCACATGCCGCGGAGTGGCTGGGCCCGTGAGCCATGGCCGTTGAGCCTGCGCGTCTGGAACCTGCGCGTCTGGACCCTGTGCTCTGCAACGGGAGAGGCCACAACAGAGAGGCCCGCCACCGGAAAACAAAAACAAAAACAACAACAACAACAAAACACAGCTGACTTTTGTTTGTTTTTTGACTTTTCTTTTGAAAGGAGCTTAATTCCTAAGAGATTTGTGGAGGTATTCCCAAGTCACACAGTTCCTGATTCGCAGCTATACCTGGCTTACACAGCACCTATTTCCTCTTCCAAGGGTGCTCACCATCACTCCCAGCTCAGAAAAGAACCAGAGATGGTGTCCTGGGTGTGATGGCTCTGACCCAATTCCAGGGTCTCTTCGCTTCACTTCTCCCTTGCTTTCTGTCTTTCTCTGTCCATCTCATGTATATCTTTTTCTCTGTAATGTCTTTTTCACTTTCCCTCCTGCTTCCATTTTTTGCTTAGTGATCTTAGGAAAAATCTCAATTGTAGTTGAATTTGGAAATAGTGAAAATTTAAATGAAGGAAAAGAGAACATAAGTTTATATGTATGTAGCAAAGAACCAGTATCTAAAGCACACAAAAATGACCAAAAGCATCTATAGGAATCTCCTAAAAATTATTTTCTTCTACTTTTTCCATTTAAATCTGCTTAAAAAAAAAGTTAGCATTCAAACTTTCAAAAAGAATTCTCAATGGGCTTCCCTGGTGGCGCAGTGGTTGAGAGTCTGCCTGCTAGTGCAGGGGACACGGGTTCGAGCCCTGGTCTGGGAGGATCCCACATGCTGCGGAGCAACTGGGCCCGTGAGCCACAACTACTGAGCCTGCGCGTCTGGAGCCTGTGCTCCGCAACGAGAGAGGCCACAACAGTGAGAGGCCCGCGCACCGCGATGAAGAGTGGCCCCCGCTTGCCGCAACTGGAGGGAGCCCTCGCACAGAAACTAAGACCCAACGCAGCAAAAATAAATTAATTAATAAACTACCCCCAACATCTTCTTAAAAAAAAAAGAATTCTCATTCTATTATTGGCCTTACATTTTAAAAATTAATTTGTAAACAGCTTTTTTGTTTTAATGAATCTATACTCAGTTCTTCCATGTAAAGTTTTCATGAACTCACCTCAGCACCAATAACCACTTATATTATTATCCTCTATAGGAAAACATATGCAAATTCCATTTGCAAACATTTGACCTACAAACAAACTCTTGAGACACGATTCATTTGCAGCCAATAGGAGATTACTGACAGAACTCAGGGGAAGGTAGGAGTTAAGTCTGACGGCAAGGGGCTAAAGAGGGTTAATTCAAGGAGTTTGTCAATATAAAAAGAGCAGGGACTTCCCTGATGGCCCAGTGGTTAAGACTCCATGCCTCTAATGCAGGAGGCATGGATTCAATCCCTGGTGGTCAGGGAACTAAGATACCACATGCTGCGCAGCCAAAAAAAAAAAAAAAGGAGCAGCACCCCAAGCTATTACGTTTTCATTTGCATATTTCTAGTACGGAACGTATTTCCATAAATTCTAATTCCTTAATTCCCTAATTCTCTGATCTTTGAAACCCTCTAGTGAACATAACAGGAATTGTGTTTTGGGTGAAATGAAAAAAATGCTTTTGATTTTCAGATTCACTTAAAATATAAAGATATTATAAAATATATTTTTAAAAACCTTTAGAAGTATGCTTTTCTGACTTCCGCTTTAAGATAGCGAAATAAGCACATGCATTTGCCTCTCTCCTTTCTCAGGGTCTTAGAGAAATGACAGTAAAGAGGTACAGCAATAAATCCATGGCAACGCTGGAAAGAAGGCAGTGGTCTAGAAACTGTAAAAACTCCAGACAGGGAAGTGTAATTCTCCCACACGACCAGAAGATGAGAACAAGAAATACCGGTAAACCACAGTAGTATCTCCCATCTCTTTATATCGATATACAATGTATGCTTGTTTTATGTATTTTTGCCTAGGTGCTATATAGACTGAATGCGTGTGTCCCTTCAAAATTCCTACGTTGAACCTAGTCCCCAGCATGATGGTGTTTGGAGGTGAGGCCTCTGGGAAGTGGTTAGGTCATGAGGGCAGGGCCCTCATAAATGGGACTAGTGCCTTTATAAAAGTGGCCCCAAGAGCTCCCTCACACCTTCCACCACGTGAGGAGATGGTAAGAAGACAGAACCGGGAAGCAGATTTGTCAGAAATAAATGTCTCTTATTTATAAGCAACCCAGTCTATGGTATTTTGTTACAGCAGTCCTGACGGATTAAGACACCTGGCTACATCTTTTGGTACCAGGTCTTGAATCTTCAAGTGTCTTTCACTTCATTTCAATGTCAATCTTAACATTTCTAAATACACTGTATTTCCTTTGTAACCTGCACTTTACACAGTAAACACTTGATGAATTGACCTATGCACCTCTCTAAAAAGCACGAAGTTTATTCCTCCTCAATCTGGTTTGATTTTATGGTCTTGGGGGCAAAGATGACCCAGAGAAGTAGGCACCTGGTGTGGCTTATTCCACTATTCCTCCTTCCTTCCAGGAATAAAGAAAACACTTAACTTCGGCAAGATTGGAACAGCAACGCTGTCACTGTAATCTCTGTCATTTTACTACTTATAAATTCATATCACTTTGCCTTGCTCTGGACATTAATATATTTACATAGGTGGATGAATCCAAGAACTGCTTTGAAACCTCACTTGAATAAAGATTTTTAATAGTCCTAGCTGTCCTTTCTAATATCTCACTAACTCAAAGAAATATACTGCAAAAATGACCACCAGTTAAACTGAGCATCCACAGAACAAATTTAATTTCTCACAACATCCAGCTTAATCCCAGAATACAGATAAACATCGATACTTGTTATTTTAAAGCATGTGTATATGTGTGTTTAACTGACATTTTATAACCTAAATGTACATCAGTATGAGCTGGTTAAATTATCTTACCTCCACACAATGTGGTCATTATAAAGATATATGTATAAATTTTAAAAGAGTTATGTACTGATATGGAATGATTTCCAAAATATGTTAAGGGAAAAAAGGAATAAAGAACAGTGTATATGCTTTTTTTTTTAACGGAAGTGTATGTATACTTGAACATAAATATGCAATGTATCTTTAGAAAGATACATAAGGAAGTGGAAATTGCTGCATCTAGAACAGAGGTACTTTTCACTGTGCGCCTTTTGTACTGCTTGAATTAAAAAAAAAAAAATCCTGTTCATGTACTTCCTATTTAAAATTTAAAAAAAAGAGGATTTTATGTGTTACTATATACGATATTCTTACAGATCAGTAAGATGAAAGCCAAATAGAGAAATGGGCCAAGGAAAAGAAAAACAAATTCACTAAAAAAATATAAACAACCATCAAATGTGGAAAAGTACATAACCCATTACTAATAAAAAGAAATAACAAAACCAAAAAGTATTATTTCCCTTCCCTCGATTTGGTAAAAATTCAAAAGCCTTATAGATTTGAAAAGAATATGGGAAAATTTCACTGGTAGAAGTATAAACCTTTAAAGAAGGAAGGACTTCCCTGGTGGTCCAGTGGTTAAGAATCCGCCTTCCAATGCAGGGGACTCGGGTTCGATCCCTGGTCAGGGAACTAAGATCCCACACGCTGTGAGGCAATTAAACCCGCATGCCACAACTAGAGAGCCCGCATGCTGCAACTACAGAGCCCACGTGCTGGAGCCCGAGCACCCCAACGAGAGGAAGCCTGCGCGCCGCAATGAAGAGTAGCTCCTGCTCGCCACAACTACAGACGGCCCGTGGGCAGTGACGAAGACCCAACGCAGCCAAAATAAATAAATAGATAGAAAAAAGTTAAACATTACAAATAAGGTTAAAGTTCCTTTTGACTACCGCCCATCCTAGTAGTCAATGTTATCAGTCCAGTGCATACCCTGTCCAAAGTTTTGTCTGTAAGTTTACATACTTAAATGTAGCCATAAAAAACATAGTATTGTTTCAAAAATATTCTGTATTATTTGGCAACATATATGTTTTGACGTAAATTGTATCTCTATTCCTTTTCTAAGAGAATTCCTTTTTTCCAGCTACAAAAGTTGGGTTTTGCCCTTTTTCTCTTCTCTCACTGGGAAGCTTGTGTAACGCATGCACGAGCCTTTGTGTCTACTGCAGTTATCTCCCCTCAAGCTTACAATGGTATTCACAGATGCTTATGGTAAATGCCAAATACATTTCAGAGATGATTAAGGAAAGGAGATTTTTATGAGAATACAGGATTTATAGATTTTCCTTTATAATGAATACACAGCAGTGTATTTAAAATTTCATTTTCAAGCACACGTTTATCACCTTACACTCTTCTATCACCTTACTCTTACTCCCTGAGGACAATGTATTTAAAATAAAAATCAAACAAAATATGTAGTCAAAGAACACGTCAGTGATTTTTATATTGCTATGTGCTCAGAAATAAAACATTTCTTTGGAAAAAATTAAATGGATTAAATTACACAAATAAAGACAATTCTAAAAAAACGAGTCCAAGCAATCTAATTTTGGTCAGAACAGTCACCTTGGAGCAATTAAAAAGCATCTGACTAAAACAAAAGGTTCAATGATACTACCTCTAAAATAAACATTTTATTTTATTTTTCTTAATTTTTTTTGGCCACGTGGCATATGGGATCTTAGTTCCCAGACCAGGGATCCAATCCATGCCCCTGTAGTGGAAGTGTGGAGTCCTAACCACTGGGCCGCCAGGGAATTCACTTAACATTTTAAAAATGATGAATATATTTGCTGTAAACTGTGTAAACTGGTAATTCATTTTAAAAATTTAAAATTAAAAAAAATTATTAGGCTGCCAGGCCAAAAAACATTACACTGTCTCAGGATGAATTATTTAACATTTTATTAGAAAAACAATTTTTAAATATATTATAAAAGCAATATATTACTTTAAAAAAGCTTAAGTTTCTATTAACAGAAATAAATTAATGTTGAAAGTAATTATATGTACATGAGTGTGTGTATGTTCACACTCACTTCACACACAAAACATTTAAAATAGCACTCAAATTTTAATGCATTAGGTCTTTACCAAATCTTATTTGCAGCTTTGGGGCATCAGAGAACTCAGTTATCTGTTTGTGTATATCTCTCAAAGTATTCCTAGATTCTTTTGCTTTACTTAAATACTAGCTCTAGATAATGAAAACCTGTATCAATGCAAATGAAATAAAAATAACTTCAAATGTAAATCAGATGAAAAAAATTAACAGTAATAGATTCTAAAACCAAATAGAAATTAGTTTTGATAGCTGAGTATCTTGGATTATCAGTACATCTTTTATTCTTCATATGAGTGAACGATCAAAACAATCAAGATGACTATAGCAAAATGATCACAGTTCATGTTTAGAAAATATTTACCTCATCATTAAATGATCAGGTTTATTATTTGAAATATCAAAATAAAATGTTTTGCTATTTTCTATTTTTATTCTATACTTACTTTTTAGAACTAGTCAGAAAAACTTTACTTCAAATACTACAAATAATATAAACAATTTAATATATTTATCTTATTATTTTTTAAAAATTTATTTATTTATTTATTTTTGGCTGCATTGGGCCTTCATTGCTATGCGTGGGCTTTCTCTAGTTGCAGCGAACAGGGGCTACTCTTTGTTGCGGTGCGCTTCTCTTGATGAGCAACACGGGCTCCAGGCGCGTGGGCTTCTGGAGTTGCGGCGCTCGGGCTCTAGAGTGCAGGCTCAGTAGTTGTGGTACACGGGCTTAGTTGCTCCACAGCATGTGGTATCTTCTGGACCAGGGATCAAACCTGTGTCCCCTGCATTGGCAGGCAGATTCTTAACCACTGCGTCACCAGGGAAGTCCCAACAATTTAATATATTCAGTACAACCTGATTTTAAGGTGTTTCTTTAACGTTTGATAATACAGTGTTTAGGATCAAGATAGCCACGTTATATATTCAAAGGAAATATTTCCCAAACTTGCCTTGTAAATTAATAAAGAATCCGTTAATTGACGAAAGTCAACAATGATCAAATTTAAAACGTCTTTATTCATTTATATGGTAAATACTGTCCCCTACTAAAAAACAATGACATTGGTCTTTCAATCTGTCAAGCTTAGCTTAAAAGAAAAATCTTATGTCTCTTTTCTATATCATGTGTTGACAAGATACAGGATGCAGGAGGTAAAAATCAATTTAACAGACATTATTAAATAATTCCACACATATGCAGAATCTTGGATAAATGGTTAAAATTATAAGTGAACATTAAATGTGGGCACATGAATATTCCATGTACACCAATGGGTTTAACAGAAAATATGTTTGCATTGATTTCTGGTAACCAACTTGCTTTCTTTGAATCTTTAAATACCCAGTTCCAAATCTTCCAGCTCCTGGAGAAGGGCTTTCTCTTTCTGAATTTTCTCCAACTAGAAAAGTTTAAAACAATAAAGTTATTAAATAGGAAATAAAATAATTATTGGATCTATAGCCATATAGCAAAAGAGAAAAAATTTAGAGAAAGAATATTTCTGAGACTTTACCAGATCTACTGGTAAACATAGATTTAAAAATACAGATTAGAAACAAGTTCTAATTTGTTATTTGGTATGAATTAAGGTAGCAAAAAACGGAGCTGTCTTACTGCATGCATCTTTAGGTCTAATAAATCTTCCATTCTACACTTGGGCTTCAAAGTGTTGAGGGAAGGAGGAGGGAGAGGGGCAAACGGGACAGTGTGACCTGAGACACAGGAAAGAAGAGAATCTTCCATTTGTCTAACATAATATAAACTGCCTTTATTTTCAGCAGCAATGGCATTAGTATGCCTCAGAGGAAATAGGGACTTCCTCATTCACCACTATCCACATCATGTCTTCCCCTACCCTTGCCTATTTAAGACTAAAAATGTTAAAAAAAAAAAAAATGGCACATGGTTTTCAAAAGAAGTTTTAAAATCTATACGCTCTTTTACCTGATTAAATAATTGCTTATAATAAAAAGGGAAGGGTGGTAGTGACTGTGAGCCCAAATGAAAAATGCAGAAAAGACCTGATTTTTTTCTAGCTGTTTTCCAGTTGCTGCTTGTTCTTTCAGTTGTTCAATTGCTTTCAGTTTCTGCAAACATCAAATATATTATGAGTCAAAAGGAAGATAAGTAATTTTAGAATGCAAATTTTCTTATTAACAATTCAATCATATAGATGTGAAGCCTGAATAAGGAAAATCAATTATCTTACATTTGTATCAGGAACAGACTGCTAAAATGCTAAGGTAAACTACTTTTTAAAATTAAATGTAAAATTGGGTATGTTAAGAACATGGAATTTAGCGAAGTACTTTTCAAGATTTTAATTAATATTATCATATATGTACATCTATGTGTACACATGTACATGTATATGTATTTAAATACATCACCATTTTCACATTTCAGAACCTCATTGTACCTGGACGATGTCTTTGGCTTTAAGAGAAACTCCATAATGTAGCCTGGGAAGGGCTCTAGAAACCTGGATTTTACCTCCAAGGCCGCCATCACAAACTGGTTGCAATTTGACAAGTTAATAAACTTCCTTTTGTTTCTCTTTCTTCATCTTTAAAAATGGGATAAATATCTGCTCTTACCTGTCTCACAAGTGTCTAATGAAAAAGTGAGTATAAAAGTGTTCAAATGTACATTATTTCTTATTACTCCAAAAATCAATAATAAAGACTAATATCCTTTAGACAACTG
The DNA here is from genome assembly GCF_949987515.2 of Delphinus delphis. Lineage (NCBI taxonomy): Eukaryota > Metazoa > Chordata > Mammalia > Artiodactyla > Delphinidae > Delphinus > Delphinus delphis. Next base: position 126,371,274 of record NC_082686.1, on the reverse strand, counting down.
TGAACAGAACTAAACTAGGTGCCATTCCTAAGTTACAGTATTTCATGGTGAAAAAGCAACAATGAGGACTGTACAAACCTCTCGGATGCCTGTCTTTAGGCATCTAAGCATTACTTTCTTTGTATAATTCTCATGTATTCTTTCAATAAACACATGTGCTTTTCACTTAAGCCTCCCACCTTCTTCAGGTTCTTGATTTTTTTGTCTATCTCAGGGTCTCCAGAAGTTGACTGAGAGATAGTGTTTCGTGGTGCGCTCTGTGGGGCAGGGGTAGGCGCCATATCTGGACTCTTATCACTTCTTGCTTCCTACAGGAAATAGTTTCAAAAATTCAATTTTCAAAAATGAAATCATTAAAGTATTTCAACAAACACAGCCTTGGTACATGAAATTCACAAACCAATATATGATTTTATCTTTTGCACATTTTATATGAAGAAAGCATCTGAATTGCTGGTCTCATGAAGTATGCTATATTGTCTCATAACAGATAATTACAATGAAGCGTTCAAAAAAGTCACAGTATAATAAACTACCCAAAAGGTTTTCACTATATAATTGTCATAGGGAACACTTTGCTAGATCTAGGATTTAAAGTTAGGGAATTCCCTGGCAGTCCCATGCTTAAGACTCTGCGCTTCCAATGCAGGGGGTACGGGTTTGATCCCTGGTCAGGGAACTAAGATCCCACATGCTGTGACGTGTGGGCCGCCCACCCACCCCCCAAAATTAAAGTAACATAATAATAAAATAAAAAATAATAGTATATTAGTAATATAATATTATATTAGTAATATGATAAAATATTATGTTAGTAATATAAAATATATAATTAGTAATATAATAACAAATGGAAATAAATGAAATAACCTTAGCAGAGTAAACTAGGAGGTTTCTGTATCAGCAAATAAGCATTCCAAATTTTTGGATATTTTGGTAAGTGCCACTATGTGGATGGTTGGAAATGTGAGAGGGCTTTTCTAATTAAGGTGTTTGAAGTTTCACTCTTGGAATATCCTCAAAAACTATTACACATATATCAAGTACATGTAATAGATGATGCTACAGGATAAATTCCATAGAGATTTATTTATAATCAGATCAATTCAGCTCTGCAAGAAAGTGCCACGGAAAACTCTGTTCCCTGAAAGGGACAGTATATTGCTCCCAATGTGATCAGATCTCTGATGACCTTTCTAGCTTCATCCCTTCTCACCGAGTAACCACTGATTCTGAACCATTTTTATTTCCCCTAAGGTGCCATATATTCTTATTTCCTGGCCTTCATGTGTACTGTTCCTTGTGCCTAGAACACCTTCAGGTCACCTGGCTAACCCTACTTATCCTTTAGGCCTCTGGAAAATTCCCCCACCCCCCAAGAGACCAGATTAGTTGCACAACACATGGTATGTTTCCTTACTGTAACTGCACTGTACTATCCCCCACGAGACTGTACCTGAGGTTTCTTTGTTCACTTGTGCCCTCAGCATAATGTGAGCTCGACTGTACATGCTAAATAAATGAAAGAGCAGAAGACCGACTCTCCTTTGTAATTATGACAAGACATATGTTTTGACAAGAGGAGGGAAAAGTTATGAAAGTCTTTCTTTATTGGACCAAAGGTAGGGTTTCTACTTCTTCCTTATAGAGTTCCCAGTGGAACGCACAGACCCTGCAAGACTCTAAAACCGCTTAAGAGTTCTGGATGGAATACTCCGAACTACCAAAGCATCCCAGGGGAACATGGGACAGGCTATCACTCCTAGATCTCCAAATTTAAAAATGTCTGCCTGAGAGTTTTTAGAGAGTGCAGAATTGGAGTATTTTTTTCTCTTTAGAGTCATGTTGGTTGTATTTTGTACATTACAATCAACAAACATTAATTCCTAACCTTCTATGTGAGAACATTACTGAGCACTTTAACAGAGTATTCAGAAAGAAATTATTTACTTTCCACTCTTAAGGAGCCTATAGGTTCTGATAATATACAGTTTGGTATTTTTCATAATATAAAATTAAAGGAGAAGAGTGGATAAAAGGAGAAGAGACACACTTTGCCTATCAAAATTCATTTTTGACATCAGATAAAAAATTTTTTAATTTAGTTGTCTGTAATCAGCTGAGAATATTAATTTTCTAGGAAGATAAATGTTATAAATATGAAAAACTATTAAAGTTAAGTGAGGGACTTCCCTGGTGGCGCAGTGGTTAAGAATCCACCTGCCAATACAGGGGACACAGGTTCGATCCCTGGTCTGGGAAGATCCCATGTGCCGTGGAACAAGCCCGTGCGCCACAAACACTGAAGCCTGCGCATCTAGATCCCGTGCTCCGCGACAACAGAAGCCACAGCAATGAGAAGCCTGTGCACCACAACGAAGAGTAGCCCCTGCTCGCCAAAACTAGAGAAAGCCCGCGCACAGCAACAAAGACCCAACGCAGCCAAAAAAATAAAAATATATTTAAAATAAATAAGTAAAGTTAAGTGAAATGACGATTTTCCTCCATATTTTAAAAAACCAAGAATAAGTTAAAATGTTTGTGTTAATATACCTGAATTCTGGTCATTCTCTAAAAAAAGGTTATGTACATGGTAAGATTAAACTCTTTGTTTCAATTATTTTTGGTAAAGCTGATAAGCTTACAAAGTCATCACCAGTTTATAAAAGTACTTGGTTAGATTATGTACATCTGACTCCTTTATCTTTGGTTCCTTAATTCAGTCAGGGATGAGATCCTGTCATAGATCATTTACCTTTGTTCTATCACACAGTCATAACTTTTACTAACTCCAGCCAGTTGTCTCAAAAATACATACTGAAAGGATTATCTTGCAAGTAGAAAACTCTTTGTCATCACTGAGAAAACACGCAGAGTAACTCCAAAACGAAGGATTAGTAGTGTCATCTTTAGTAAATAACATGTGTGGGTGATTATATGGTTGTATGAGGTGGGGTGTGTGGGGGGGGTTGTTTTTGTAATTATTATGTTTTACATTCATAGCACTGATTGTTTTTTCAAAAGAACCACAGAGTTATCTTTAAGAAAGTCACATTGGGACTTCTCTGGTGATCCAGTGGTTAGGACTCCGCGCTTCCATGACAGAGGGTGTGGGTTCCCTGGTTGGGGAACTAAGATCCCACATGCCGTGCGGTGTACGCAAAAAGAAAAAGAAGTCAGACTATTTTAATATTAATTTTTCTAAACAAGACATACTGATTCTATGACCCTCCTCCCCAAATTTTATGTGCTCAAATACCAGAATAACACACAAAAATAAACAACTAATGGGACTTCCCTGGTGGTCCAGTGGGTAAGACTCCATGCTCCCAATTCATGGGGCCTGGGTTCGATCCCTGGTCGGGAACTAGATCTCACATGCATGCCACAACTAAGAAGTCTGCATGCCACAACTAAGAGTCCGCATGCCTCAACTAAGACCCAGCACAGCCAAAATAAATAGTAAATAAATATTTTTTAAAAATAAACTAATATTTTATTACAAAGGGACCTTAGCTCAGTACCACCAACGGTCATATTAAAAATATCTTCTGATAAAGAGGAAGAAACATCACTTATAAAAGTGGGATTCTACGTTGAGGGGGTTTCTGAAGGCCCTTAAATCTCAGTTAGAAGGAATCTTATACAGTCATTATAAAAAACAGTATGGCGGTTCCTCAAGAAATTAAAAATATGTGATCCAGCAATCTCACTTCTGGGTATATATCCAAAGGAAACAAAACTCATTATCCTAAAGAGACAGCGGTACTCCCATGTTCACTGCAACATTATTTATAATAGCCAAGGTATGGAAACAATCTATGTGCCCTTCAACGAAAGAATGGATATAGAAAATGTGATATGTAAACATACCTACATATTTACACAGAGTAGAACATTATCCAGTCATAAAAAAAGGAAATCCTACCATCTGCAACAACATGCATGAAACTGGAGGGCATTATGCTATGTGAAATAAGCCCGAAAGAGAAGGAGAAATACTGCATGGTAACACTTATATGTGGAATCTAAAAAAAAAGAAAAGTCAAACTCATAGAAACAGAGAGTAGAATGTGGTGGTTGCCAGGAGCTGGGGGGTAGTGGGAGAAATGGCGAGAGGTTGGTAAAAGGGTACAAATCGTCAGTTATAAGATGAATAAGGTCTGAGGATCTCATGTATAACATGGTGACTGTAGCTGATAATACTATATTGTACTGAATACAGTAAATGAAATTTGCTAAGAAAGCAGAATTTAAGTGCTTCATCCCCCAGAAGTAAATATGTAAGTTGATGAATGTGTTAATTAACTTGATTGTAGGAATCCTTTCACAATGTATACCTATATCATATCATCACATTGAACACTTTAAAATTTTTATTTGTCAATTATACCTGTAATTATTAGCTGGAAAACCAACAACAACAAAAAAGGAATCTTAGCTACCAGTTTGTAATATTCAGGGCCAGCAGAGGTGTCTACCCACTCTGATGAAAGGCCAAGTCCTCCTTTTTACACAAGTCTAATACATGGACTAGATCATTTTACTTGGAAGGACCTAAGCCTGAGTTATTTAAAGACATTTCTGGAGATGAAATATATTAACTACAAAAGAGCACACCGATTTTTTTAGGCCCAGATTTTAACAGAATATGGCTGCATAATGAAATTCTATACCTTAAAATAGTAACTGCCTGTCAAAACACACAAGTAACCCAGAACTGTCAAAATTCAAGCATTAATAGGCAAGATGGAATTGTCTCAATCTCAAAAATGTGGTTACCATGACTTTACTAACCACAAATTTCCAGCCCAGCAGATCTCACTATCACCGTAAGCCACACACCATCACAATTTACTTGTCAATTATTATGCTGGTGTGGTTTTTCAACTACCAAATCATATAAACAATTATTTTAGAACAATTCCATTGTTTGGGTACTCTAGTGTTTAGATTCCCAGCTGAACAATTCCTATAGTAATATACTGAGTGACAAAATGGCCTTATAGTCATGTAATTTCTGGTTTCTCTTAAACATATGCTTTCAAAAAAGCAAACTATACCACTTCACACAGGCTCCTCCAAAAGGGTCTGTTGCAAGTAACACACTACATAATCCCATGAGGGTTTCAGGTTTTAATGTCAGTTCCAGTTTCCTAGGTCCCACATTATATATAAAGGACTACTGAGAAATTCATAGGCAAACACAAAAGAGACATTCTGGCTACTTAAGTCTAACTCCAACTACATTTTATAACCTGTCAAGTTTTTAGGACTACAGTTCTTTAAACTTTAAGGCACATAGCTAATTTAACTGGTTTCATTTGTTTGTTTTGTTTGAAAAGATAAGCGCCCCAAGTACCTGCTTTGCAGCTTTCTTAGCCTCATGCTTCCTTTGATTTTTAAGAGCTGTTTTTGATAACGGCTTCTCATTTCCTGGTTGTGGTTTCATATTCTGAGGTGGTTCCTCCTCATGCTATAGAAAATGTAAAATAAATGACTTTGAAATGCAGTCCACGTATTTACAAACATATACAACAAATTATACAATTTGGCTAGTACAGGACAAACTTACTTTACCAAATTTATCATAAGTTCACTGGCAAAGAATATTTCAAAACTCTTGTTGTAGGCACACTTCAACGGTCAAGATGGATTTAATAAGGATCTTCCTACTAGTTGATATATGATATCTTTCAGTTATATAAGAGCCAGAAAAATTCACTTTACTTTTGTTTAAACAATGGAATTTTTCTTAATACTACCACTGACACATGATTTTTATGAAATTAGATACTAACAATAGTTTCTTCTGGGGTCCTTTTGGATTTGACTACTGCCAACAGAAACAGTTGCCTCATTTGTTTTCTTTGCACAAAGAGTCACTTGCTAGATCTTGCAAAATCAGAGATTAGAAGATTAAAAATAAAAGCAAATGAAAAAACTAAAACAGACAATAAAAAATTAAATCAAATATGAAGGGGGTAACTACATAGTTATAAATCCAGAATTAACATAATGAAGAGGTTTTAAAACACTAAATAACTTGTCAGACTATACTGTGAAAACACGCAATCATTTTCATCATCAGATATTTATATAACTATCAACCACATTCAACAACAACAGAATTACATACAGGATCAAGAAGGATCTAATGTAAAACACAGTGACTATACTTGATAGCACTGTATTGTATAATTGTATAACTGAAATTTCCTGAGGGTAGAATTCAAATGTTCTCACCAAAAAAAAAAAAAAACAAAAAACAAAAAAAGAAGATAAATATGTGAGGTGATGGATATGTTAATTAACCAGATGAGGGGAAACCTTTCACAATGTGTATTAAATCACCATGATGTACACTTTTGAAGTTTCTTGAGTACTAGATCTCAGAGCTGTATTGTACTTATAAGTGCTATAATCAAATGTGCAGGGCTCAAACATTTAAGATATAGAGGAATAAGTAAAAAACCATAAAGTGATTTTTATCTTAGCAGCTGCATTAACTATTGCAGGCATCGAAGTTCTGTGTGTGAACATACCCTACTTGAAGCAACTGAATATATGAGAACCCACATTTGGAGAACAGACACATTTGCATGGCAAGCCTCTTGCACTTCTTTGATCCCCACTGCACATAATGTTAGTTAAGATATACTAATCCTTGAACATTTGTTTTATATTCTTTCAATAGTGAGTTCTTCTATAGTATCTTGCTTTGGCTGAAAAAGTTTCTACTCATGAGAACTTTAAAAAAAAAGAGAAAGCAATTAAGAATGATGCAAGAAGAAAGGATGAGTTACAAGTCTCTTCCACACTATGAGCATCATGTAGCCACTGACAGACTTTCATTTTATTTATTTATTTTTAGCTGTGTTGGGTCTTTGTTGCTGCACGTGGGCTTCTCACTGGGGTGGCTTCTCTTGCTGCGGAGCACGGGCTCTAGGTGCGCGGGCTTCAGCAGTTGCGGTGTGTGGGCTTAGTTGCTCCGCCACATGTGGGATCTTCCCGTATCAGGGATTGAAACCATGTCCTCTGCACCGGCAGGCGGATTCTTAACTACTGCACCACCAGGGAAGTCCCCTGACAGACTTTTATTTTAGATGAAAAAAATCCACACAGCTACTATGGATCATGAGCTTTTCTGGCTTCAGCAATATGTGTCTACTGTACACAATTTCATCCTCATTGATAAAGTTTGTTTCTTCAATTACATCAATTATAAGATTGTCTTGATAAACACATTATAAAAGTGAAGGGTTTTTTTGAAAGCCAAGAAATACTTCAAGTATAATTTATATATGAATTTTTACTTATAAAAAAAGTTATTTTTTCCTTCAGGGGGAAGAATCCAAACACCTTTTTTCCCCTCTGCTATGTAACCTTCTTCCTTTGTGAAGTTATTGACCAGACTACCTTTGTTTCTAGTAATTTCTTGACAATGTTTTCTTTGCCATTTAGTTTTCTGGAATTAGATACAAAAAATAATTTCTCATTCATAGGCATATAGTTCCTTCAAATAAAATGATGTGATAGGATCACATAATCACCAGGTTATATACAAAAGCAAGAATTTAATAGAAATCTTAAATGTCAAAAAAGTTTGGTTTGGGGACTTCCCTGGTGGTCCAGTGGTTAAGAATCCTCCTTCCAATGCAGGGGGCGCACGTTCGATCCCTGGTCGGGGAACAAAGATCCCATATGCCGCGGGACAACTAAGCCTGCGTGCCATAACTACTGAGCCTGAGCGCCACAATTAGAGAGAAGCCTGCATGACACAATGAAAGACCCCACATGCTGCAACAAAGATCCTGCGTGCTGCTACTAAGACCTGGCACAGCCAAAAAAAAGAGTAAAACAAAAAGTTTGGTTTTAAGAAGTTCTTACCTAGTTTTTTTTTCACTGTTTTCAAAATATATTCTTTCTATATTAATTTTTCTCCCTCCACCAACCAAATCAGTTTTATGAGTCAGAGAATAAAAATATACACTAATTCAGAAGTTCTTCCTCTTGTGCTATCTTACACAGATTTAGAAAGCAGGATGTGTTAACGTCACTTCTTTTTTTTTAATCTCAGGTAAGGAAAATTTCAATAAAGAGACAAAACAAATCCTAAGACTATTATATCCTTTTAAAAAAAATCTAAATACAAAAATAATAAACAGGGCTTAATTTGTTATATGTTTCTATATATTTTTACTAAATAACTTAATGCAAGAAAAATGTTTCAACAACATTTCATTGAAGTCAAAATGCTACATTTTGTGGAGGAAGAAGGCTTGTTCTTTTGTTTTTCAGAGGGTTAGGAGCACAATGGAGGCACAGAAATATTTATCCTTTGAAAAAGTGTCTACTTCCCTGAGTGCCTTAATAATTAAGTGACTATATAGTCCCATTTACTTGGAACAGTCCCAGTTTACACCTATTGTATGGTCATCATTCTATTAATATGAATAATATTGTTCATTCTTATAGAGCAACTTTATTCCTTAACGTCATCACAGAAACTCAGGATATTAATAAATGCTTTCCACTGAGCTCTGAAATGCTAACATTTTAAAGCAGATCAGAATCTGACCAATACTCCAGTCATAACTTTACAACAGAGGTCTGGAACTGATGGCCTAAGGACAACAAGTGTGTTTTGTTTGAAGAACAGTGTTTTAAAAATTGAGAAATTTCATACAAGCATCCAGACTTGTCTTGAAAAATCAAACTTTTGGCAAACTGAGCCTAAAATCTCCTGTGGAAACAATGGGCTACTGCTGTGTAGTTGCTATGGCCTTGAAAGAGGGCATGCTCTCTCCCTTTCACCATTCTCTCCCACTCACCATTGCCTTACACTAGCAGCCTAGTCTGACAGGCATTTGAATTTGAGCCCACAATCTACACCCAGTAAGTCACACCCAGTTATCTTTCCCAGAGGTTTTACATTAATTACTTTGTCAACTTAACAATAATTCACTGGAACTTCCGTGTCAGTCCAGTGGTTAGGACTCCTCGCTTCCACTACAGGGGGCCCAGGTTCAATCCCTGGTCAGGGAACTAATCCCGTAAACCTCAGTGCACGGCCAAAAAAACAAACAAACAAAAAAACAAAACCCAAAACAACCATTCACCATCTTCAGCAGCAGGTCCTCCACAATTTCTACCCTAGAGTTTATATCTTCTAATCAGATACTAAGTAACACAAGAACATGCATAAGAGAAGGATCTAGGGAACGCTACACACTGAAAAACCTTTTCCTACCAAAGTAGTAAAACTTTACTTACCAGTTTGGAATTGGTGACTGGTTTATTTCTTAAAGCTGGGGGTCTATAAGCTGTTGCAACTTTAGGTTCTTCACTAGGTACATCACTTGGAACTGCTTGGTAAGTTATCGCTTTTTCTGGAAATATTCCATCTAAGAATGGCTGCCAAGAAACCTGCCATAACTCTGCATTTGATGGTACATCATACTTGTGTAGGACAGAGCCGGTATAATGCCAAATCTTGTACCCATTATTAACACGTAACCTGGGAGCACATGTGGCTGTTAAAATATGCTCACCATCTGGGCACCAAGCAAAATATGTAGAATCAGAGGCCACCGGTTTAGAAATAAGTTTGTAGTTTTTAACATCCCACACTTCCATTTGCCCCCTCAGATTTCCAAATCCAGCTAGTACTAATATATGTCCATGAGGGCTGTAGTAGGCTGCATTACGAGGGCCAGTTCCAAAGTCAAACACAGGATCACACTTCAAGTTGAAAATTGTTGCTTTGGCAGGCATGAAACCATAAACAGCACAAAACTCAGTAGAACTAGAATTCCAAACTACATCATAAATGGGGCCATTTTTTGCTAGAAAAAGAATATAAAATCCAAGTTAGTGATAAAGAAATACGTATAGTATTATAATATTTAATAGCACAAATTACAATCATAACACTCATAAACACATCAAACACTAAAAAAAAAAAAATCCAAAAATTTCATGGTATGTTAAAATATTTTTACATGACATACTATGGGGATTAATGTATGATTATAAATTTATTTAAGAACCCTTAATGAATCTTAATTTCTTTTATTTTTTTATAATTGTTTTACAATTTTGTATATTATTATTTGCCTTTAGTACTTTTATTTAATTTTTTTTTTTTTGGCCATGCCGCGTAGCATATGGGATCTTAGTTCCCTGACCAGGGATCAAATCCGTGCTCCCCTGCAGTGGAAGCACGGAGTCTTAACCACTGGACCACCAGGGAAGTCCCTTAATTTCTTGTAAACGTTCTGGCAATGTGGGCTCATAGAAGCATAGGTTATTATTACTATTAAAAAACTAGTTTTTCTTGGAAGAGGTAATATATGCATACAGTAATAAAGATACAAACTATATAAAAAGACATGCCACAAAAATAAGTCCCTCTACGCAAAGGCAGCCCTCTGTTATACTTCTTGCATATCCTTTCAGAATATTTTTGTTGAAATTAAGCATCTCTCTCTTAAGCACTTACACACACACAAAAAGTTCTAAACCTTTGTTGTTTTCATTTAATACTCTTGGAAATTTTTCCATGTAAGCACACTGAGCTCTGCCTCATTCAGTTGCACTGTATTCCATTACAAATCTCGCTGTTTATAGTCCACTGTAAATGTACACAAATACATCTGTAGGAGAGAAACTGCCTGGTCAAAGGGCACATACATTTACTTCATAATGTACAACACAATGCCCTTCAAAGAACTTGTACCAGTTTACACTACCAGTAGTGGTTTTTTTTGTTTTTTTTTTTATTAAATGTATTTATTTTTGGCTGCGTTGGATCTTTGTTGCTGTGCATGGGCTTTCTCTAGTTGCGGCGAGTGGGGGCCACTCTTCGTTGCAATGGCTTTTCTTGTTGCGGAGCATGGGCTGTAGAGCACAGGCTCAGTAGTTGTGACGCACGGGCTTAGCTGCTCCGCGACATGTGGGATCTTCCCGGACCAGGGCTCGAACCCGTGTCCCCTGAATTGACAGGCAGATTCCCAACCACTGTGCCACCAGGGAAGCCCTACCAGTAGTTTTTGATAGCAAAGATTCTCCCCTCACTCTCACTCATACTGTTTCATATTTTTATCTTTGCCAACCTACTAAGTGAAAAATTGTATCTTGTTTTCCTTTATTATAAAGGAAACACCTTTTAGTATACTTATACATAATTTTATTTCTTTTTTGTGGACTATTTTTTACTGTCCTATACTTATTTTTCTCTCCTGTTATTGGTCTTTTATTGTTACACTTGAGATATTAACAAAATTCACCTTTTCTCATATTTATCCCTTGTCTAAAACTTTTTTCCCTAATTTTTTGTTTGTTTTGCTTAATTTATGGACTCTTTTCTTCCCCCAGTGTAGAAATCTGTAATTTCATATACTAAAATTTATCACTTTCCCCATACGACTTCTACCTTGTTTAAAGTCTTTTTCTACTTTAAGATTAGAAAAATATATGTATAGCTGATTCACTTTGCTGTAGCTGTATAGCAGAAACTAACAACATTGTAAAGTAACTATACTCCAATAAAAATTTAAAAAAAATTAGAAAACAATTCTCCCACATTTACTTCTAGTTCTGTAGTTTTAGATACAATTTTTTGGCCCAATTGGAACTTATTTTGGTAAAGAATTAGCAATAGTAACTTTTTGTTCCAAATAGCTAGCCAACTGTCCCCAAACCATATATTAAATGATCAATATTTTCCTGCATTGATTCAAATGCTGACTTTATTGTATGTCAATGGCTTTGGAAGTATGGATCTATTTGTGGATCCTATTGTGTTCCACTGATTTATCTGCTTATCCGTAAGCCAGAACCAAATTGTCTTAATTACAATTGCTTTACATTTTAATATCTAATAGTATCAGAATCCCTCCTTCGCTACTCTTTTTTTTTGCGAAGTTTTCAAAACATTCTTGCATGTTTATTTTTCAATATCAACTTTAGAACCAGCTTATCTAGTTGTAAAAAAGAAAATCTACTGGCATTTTAGTTTAATTTTTAGATCAATTTGGAGAGAAATGACATCTTGTAAAGTTATTAAAGGTTATAGTTTGCCCCTCAGAAGTTTTAAAGTTTTCTTCCCATCAGCCCTATATATTTCTTTTTTGTTGCTGTATATGGAATCTTTCCTTCCATTTTGCTTTTTAAGAGGCTGTTGTTTATGCTGTAACTTCATCTGATGAGCAGAGATGATTCGATTTTCACCTTTCAAAACTGTATACTTAGTCTCTTGATCAGGTTCACTGACTAGGTCTTTCAGAATGTTAAATAATAAATGGAAGGGGGGGCGGGTCATCCTTGTTTTGTTCCTGATTTGAATGGGAATACACAGTTTTTGAAAGAAAGGTTACCTTACCCTTACATGTTCAATTCAAAATAAAAAAGATTAGGGAGTTGCCAGAATTTTAAAACTAGTTTTTCACAGTTAACTCATCAAAACAAAATATGAAGTGGTTAAAACTCTTCAGTTCTGAAGATGGTGCTAAACACACTACACCAACTTGCTGTCATAATTAATTAAACAAGTCCCCAAAGAGCTATTACAATGGAATTATCTCACTCAGCAAGTTCCCTACTAAACTGCTGGCATAACTAAATTAACTAATTGGATTCTGTCAAAATAAGGTATGTTTGGGGATGATAAGAGGAATTTTATCTTAAAGGTTATTAAAATATGCGAGTTCTATCACTTGATCAAGAACTTAGATGGTATCATCTTTATGGCACTGTAGTTTTTACTATCATTTATTCTATTAAAGGAAGACTGCTGGAACACTCACGTAATTGCACCACAGCACTTTCTCCATTTGTGGCAATGTAATGCAGCGTCTGTTCCCCATAGTAGGAAGCTCCTGTCTTGTCAACTTCAGTACTAGCTATTACCAACACAGCAGTAGCTGTAAGGGTAAAAACTTTAATTAGATTTAAAACACAAATTAAACTAATGGTGATTGTAACAAAGCACATGTAAATTTTCACTGAATAAGCACTGATACTCTTTTCTTTTTCTATACACATAGGAATATAAGTCTAAATTAATGCTTGATAAACAAAATGGGAGATAAAATATATTTATCATACCTTTTTTATTCCATAGCATTGTAACCTTATCAGCCTTAAAGAAACTTTTATTGGCTAAAGCTGCATGAGGTCCATCAAAGTTGGGGTACTGATATAATCTAACAAATGAAGGTGCACCCTTACTTCCTGGAACATAGACAGCCACCTAAGATACACAGACATAAATAATGATTTAAAGTTTTTGAAGCATATAAACTAAGATGGACATGTTTTTAAAGTCACTAAAAACTAGGAAAAGGTTTAATCTCATAATATTCCACATGAACAAACAAAAACATTAGCAGTTACCTTGTACGGCTGGGGTCCAGGTGATAACACAAAATCATTAATTTTTTTCAAATGCAACTTATTTGCAAATGTATCTAAAAAAAAAGTAAATGGTATTAGATTAATGAGAGAAGCTAATAGAAATATCTCAAATTCTGAATGCATTATAAAAGCTTAACGTAACTATACACAAAACAGCTCACTGTAGTCTCATGTTGGTGAGGCAGAGTAACAGAGTGGAAAAAGCATGGGTGAGTGAGACAGACCTATGCTTGAATTCCTACTCAGTCACTGTGTGACCTTGGGCAAGTAATGGGATTACATACCTAATTCCTAGTGTACAGTGCCAGGCACACAGTAGGTATTAAATAAATATCAGTTCTCTTCTCTTAAATCTCTGAACTAAAGTAGTCTTAGAGCCCATTTGATGGGACAGATGACCCTAGCTTGCTACCATAGAACGTGGAAATGAAAATTCTGTAACTAATGTGATAAACAGATCCACAACAATGATAATCAACAATAGTAACTATAACAATGGCCGATATTTGTTGAGTGCTTACTCTGTGCCAGGCAGTAAGAAACCACGTTATGAACACTACACTCTCCTAGTTAACGGGATCAAGAGCTATTACTCTTTCTTTGTTCAAATATAGAGACCAACAGCTATTCAAAAGTAGCATACCAAACTGCTAAACTGGCAGCCCCCTTCTTCTGGCATGCTCATAAAGAGGCAAGGAAGATAAGCGAGCAAGCTAACCCCAAATTAGTGGGGAAAGGATTAAGCCTCAAAAGCAGGAAATTGAAGGGTAATGCTAAATGACTGTGTAGATGGTGTCAAAATCAGCCTGCATGCCATCTTCTGTACATGTGAACATTTGCCAATTCCCATTCTACTTTCTCGACTTATGATGGGGTTATGTCCTGATAAACCCATGGTAAGTTGAAAATATCGTAAGTTGAAAATGCATTTAATAAACCTTATGTACTGAACATCATAGCTTAACTTAGACTACCTTAAATATTAAGTGCTCAGAACACTTAATATTAGTCTACAGTTGAGCAAAATCATTAAACACAAAGGCTATTTTATAATAAAGTGTTGAATATCTCATGTAATCTATTGAATAATCAACTGAAAGTGAAAAACATAATGTCTGTACAGGTCCAAAAGAGTTCTAAGTGTATCAATTGTTGACCCTTGTGATCATGTGGCTGACTGGGAGCTGTGGCTCACTGCTGCTGCCCAGCATCACGAGAGGGTACCATTCCACATGGCGCTAGCCCAGGAAGAGAATGAAATTCAAAGTACAATTTCTACTGAATACATAGCACTTTCACACCATCATGAAGTTGAAAAATCTTAACTCAAACTATTGTAAGTCAGTGACTGTACTAAAAAGTGTTCAGTCACCAATGGAATATTCTAAGGACAAAAGGAACTGCAAAACTTTCTTCTTTAAATTATTTTTCAGTAATCATGTTATAGGTGTTACTATTGGTATTGCTATTCTAAGAATGCTATGTGGTCAATGAAGAATAAAGCAAATGAATAATTATGTGGATGTGATATTCTCAAACTATCACCCCTGTTATCCCAGAGAAACACATTCTTGGTGTTGGCAAAGGCAATACAGATATAAGATTAAAAAAAAAAAAAAAAAAGGCCTAGAAACAATGATCAATCAACACAGTAGCAATGAGAATCCTCTACACCCAGACTGTGGTCTCTAAATACCATTTTCCACTAAAAGGGAGCAGAGTATATTGGAGAATTGGCTGATTCTAGGTGTATAGCAAGAAATATACCAGATAATCCTAGAATGATTTGTCCTACCATGTAGCAAAAAAGTCATTAAAGACTAATTGACCAATGATGGGACAATTTGAGAATCAATAAGAATAGTAATTAAAATGGATTGAAACACATCATGTTTAAATCCATAGTTCATTAGGTTGGGGGTGGGGACTAATCGGTTGCAATGGAGATTGCTAGAGAAAGAACTCATTTTATTAAAAGTGATAAAGGAGAAGAATACTTATTTTGCCTTTCCCATATAAATGGTCCACTAGGTAACCAAACAGTAGAAAGGGGAATTTCTCCTTATAGAGGTAGTACAGCTAATAAATGATAGGGGAAGGAGGGAAACTATAGTATCACCAATTTTTAACCACGCATTGAACATTAACGCCAATTAACCATACAAAATTAAAGACAATGAGACATTATGTGCTTCTTGATAAAAGAATTGAACATGGCCTTATGATGTAGTCTTGCCCTCAGCTCCCCAAAAAAGAACTTGAAGCTGATCAACTCTGGATCCAAATAGTTATTTACAGGAAACAGATGAACATGTTAAATTACAGAATGGGATACAAGAGCAAAACTCAAATATGGGAGTATATATAAGACAAGTAACTTTGTTTCTTAAATAATAAATTGCAAGGGGGAAAAAAGAATGAAGAGGGAACTTATAGCTTAAAGAAACTTAAAAGATATATAAATCAATTGCAATGTGAAGGACCTTATTTGGATCCTGAGTTTTAAAAAAATTATCACATTTTCAATTATTAGAAATTTGAACACTGACCAGATATTCTATAATCTGTGATAATGGTATTATGACTAAGTTTGAAAAAAATATTAAGAGCCCTAATCTTCAGAATACATACTGAAATAGTTATAGGTAAAATTATACGATGTCTACAATTTTCTTTAGCAGAGTAGAAGAGATGGTAGGTGGACAGATGCATGGATGAAGAAAGTTTGGCAATGGGCTGATGGCTATGGGACTAGGTGTCTACTTTTGTATTTGAAATTCTACACAACAAAATATTTTAAAAATTTGTATCACAGAATTTCAATAGCAACTAAATTCAGAAAGAGGTACTCAAATGTCTTAATAGTAATTATTAGATAGTAAAAGTTTATTATAAAAGAATGTTTACGTTATAAAGTTTTACTAGCAATTACACTTGGAGTTATTCAAATGAATTACTATAACAGCAACTGTTAATATATTAACAGTATTTAGGAGAACCCTATGATACCATATAAGGCAATAAAAACTGTACATATTTATAGCAAATAATAAAATTATTTCATAAATCTTTCCATACTAAAATTGTTGTTTTCAAAGAAGTGAACTTCATTGTTAACATTTCGGGCACAAAGAGTTTCATCTTCTGACCAGGATGGACACCTACATTGAAAAGAAAGAATATTAAAAAATTTTAAATAGAATGTAACATCATATGTTAACATGTTAAAGTTTATGATATTGTTTACTATTTAAGGAAAAATACTTATAAATATGATGTCAAGTCAGTTACTAATAGTTTTAGTCAGCATATATAATAGAAAAATATTATTCCTTTTGATTCAAATACTAAATAAAAGATCAAGTTTTTACTCTATTACATTCTCACATACAAAATCCTTAAAGATCTAGATTTTGATCTGAGAAGTTATTTTCTAAATCAATACCAGAGAAAAAAATAACGTACAACAAAGATATTTAATATATTTAAAAATAATCAGTATTTTAAAGCATTTATTTACCAATTTTGCATTTTTTTCTGGATGAAAGACTTCAAACACGTCCCAGTTTTCACATCATAAAGTTGTAGGTTAGGTATCCCAGCTGTATCATCTTTAGAAGCTGCCATAAAAACAAAAATTTTTGCAGTAATTGTCTCCTAACACTAGTAAAAAGATTTCATTCTTAGAAAAAATTTGAACAAGATTATAAAGATCGGGTAAGAGCTGCTTTAAATCAACTTTCCCCTTTAGCTTTAATTATAGATTTAATCATCCATTCCTAAAGCTATGACAATATGACGGCTGTCTGAGCAGAATTTTGTTATTTCTGAAATGAGTTAATTACTACAGTTTTTAAGAATACTTAAGAGATTAAGTGTGACATAGCTTGCTGTTAAACAGATTAAACTGTCTTATCACGAAAGCTGTGTCTGTAAGTCACACACATGAAAAAAAGTTATATAAAACCACTCACAGTCTTCAACTGATTCTCAATTTCCCTTTTACTTACTTGGAAAAATAATATTCATTAGAGTCCATGCCTCTTGGAAGAACGAACTCAGGAAGTTCATAACCCAACAATGAGCTACTATCATATATTTATTCAACAATATCCACATTATTACAAAATGCTTCTTAAAATAAGCCCTATACCGGGACCCAATATTTTATCACTGATCTATGAAGCACTGCTATATATTGGGTTGGCTAAAAAGTTCATTTGGATTTTTCTGTAAGATGTTATGGAAAAACCCAACGAACTGTTGGCCAAGCCAATAAAATGTTCATATAATGTATATTAGATCTTTAAATGCGTTAGAAAATGACACACCATTTCCTACCTTTGTCACACCATAAACATTTCTTAGATGTTGTGTCTACTGTACTTCCTCTTTCATTTATAATTATATAAAACGATTTTTATTTTAAAGGTCATTATTCTTCTTAATTTTTGCGATCTTCTCTATCCATTGGTTATTTACTTTACAAATTTTCCCTTGAGCTTTTTTCTTTTCCTCTATCTCATGATGGATCTTCTCACTAACTTACTATACCTTGAAATTACTTAAAGTACATTCTATTTGGGGAATACAAGATTCATTGTCAATTAAAAATATTCTCAAACACTATTTACTATCATAAATATTAATTACTTTCCTATAAGGTTATAAACCTCCTTTTTTTTCCCCACTGAGTTGGTCCTGTCAGAATATTTTTACAATTGGAAAATACTTACTAGTGTAAGGCTGCCACGTTGCCAGGACAGTGTTTTTTGGCGAGAACTCAAGGCAAACTGTCTTTGGAAGGTCGAAGGAGTGCAGTTGTCCCTTGTTAGTGACATTGATAACATTTATTCTGGTTTCAAAAGAAATTACTTCAGCAATGAAACACTGTTTCACAATAGCCAGCACTATCCAAAACATTCATACTTCTTTTTAAGTACAGATCACTCTAAAGTGTTCATTCCTCATAAAAATCAATTTTTAGTCAGTTCTAGAAAATATCCAATAAACACTTTAACGTAAAAGAGTGTACATTTTACCAAAAGGCCCCTATTTAAGGCTGGTGTTGGGAAGTAGTATAGAATTTGCACAAAGATACAACAGATACCACCTTCAACCAAAAAGGAAAAAACAGGCCTTTAAGCGAACACAGAACAAATCTACAGACAAGCTGACGAATTTCAAATCCAAGAGAAAATGAAAAGTATCTATTTTTTAATTTGAGTAAATGGAAACTGCAGCGGCTAGGGAAATCAGCAAGGATACTTTTGATGTCTATAAAAATCTCAGAAGCAGTCTACAAAAGATATTACTGTAAGAATTATCGTGGTACAATGACAAAAAAGACAATAATTGTAAAAAAAAAAAAAGCAGTTTCCACTTTTGGGGACACTTTCTATGAACCATGTTCTGGTTTAACCACTTTATGTACATTTTCTCATTTAATCCTCACAACAATCTCATAAAACAGGTATTATCATCTCCATTTTACAAATGGTAAAACTGAAAGTTAGAAAAATGAAATGATCTGATGATTTGCCCAAGAGCATACTCCTAATAAATGCCAGAGCAATGCTCTGAAACCTGTTTGGCCTGACTTGCTCTTATGTAGTCCTTGTGGTGAAAGAAAGAAAGAAAAAAAAAAAGATACTCCATCTCATTGCAGAAGTTCCTTAAAGTTACTTTGTTCAACTCAAGTTTGAGGACGCTGGGTTAGGATAAGTGGCAACTGGTAAGAATAAACAATTAGCATATATTATTTAAACACAGAAACATACACACAAACACACACACTTATGACTGTAGATTCTTTACAACTTACTGTAAATTACATATTTTAGAATTACATGAAGCTTTCTTTTTTGTTGTTGTTAATAAACTTTAAAGTTATTCTTAGTTTAATGAAGGGTGTTTATTTTATTTTAATAAGCACACATTTAAGGAAAAATCACAGTTATAGCTTCTGACTTAGTTAACCGTGAACCCAGCAAAGACCACAATCAATACACTATATCTGTTTCTCTTGCCCCAGGAACAATATGTATTGTTATGGCTGCAGCACCTTAAGGAAATAAATGCTAGAACCAGGTATAAAAAAATCTATTAAAAAGATGGACACAACACGTAGGGACATATTAAGAGGATTGAGTTGAATCCAACAGAAAACAAAGTGGAGATATGACATATAAAAAATTAATAATAATTGCCAAAGTGAAAATAGACTTACTCAATAAACTGTAAGCTAGTAGAATAACGGATTCCTCAAAAAGATAACAGGCAATGAAAAGATGTATGATACGTTCCATCAGATAGTAAATTTCTATCAACTCATTACTCAAATAGTGTAAACTAAAATATGGATTTAGGGACTTCCCTGGCGCAGTGGTTAAGACTGCACTCCCAATGCAGGGGGCCTGGGCTCGATCCCTGGTGGGGAACTAGATCCCACATGCATGTCGCAACTAAGAGTTCCCATGCCACAGCTAAGACTCAGCGCAACCAAATAAAAAAATATATATATAAATATTAGAAAAATAATAAAATATGGATTGGAAAAAACCCCCCAAATACCCACAATAGGTTACACCTAAAGAAATAAGAAAAGTTGAGAGTACGTCCTTTCTTTGAGGCTGAGAGTAAGACTGTCTGTTAACACTGTGAATAGGACCCAATATAATTATATTCTTAACAATTTGAGAGTAGTAGTTTGTTGGTTGGATTCAATAACTTAAAAAAAAAATAAAATACTGATGAACATTTTTAATTATAAAAGCTAATTCTGCCAGCTACTTATAGTCATAGAAATGAATCAACTAATTCAACGCAATCATTTTAGCATTTTTAAAAATCATGTGTTAATCCAATCTGACCTGATAGCTGAAAGACCTCAGAATATAGTACCACTGTGTAAGAAACATTTAAAATATACTTTTCAAAAGGATGCAATCATTTTTCCCCCTTTAAAAAACCTAAGATATTATATCTGGCTAAAAACAACAAAAATAACTTTAAACCAAGCAACAGATATTCAGGCATTTTCCTGCTGTGAACTGAAATACAGTGACTATGGAAAACTGAAAAGAATTGGTTTTCTAAGTGAAATTATGAACACTGAACCAAAATACTTTTTTTTTTGGCAAGACCAATTTTGTAATCTGATTATTTTATGTAATACAGACTATACCAAACATACTTTTGAATAACTTATATTTAGATGACATGCTGTTATACACAATAAAACTAACAGTAATAAATATAGACAGTTGTTAATAAGTTAACAGCAAAGATATAAGGTATCTACCATAAACAAGCAAAGAGAGTTATTCTCTAAATGTTAGTGCAGAACTTAAGAAACCCTAACCAATCACTTAGAGCACTATTTAAAACAACCTCTCAGCTTCTTCTGCATTAAATTAATTGCTCTTTTTTTTTTTTTGCTGTACGCGGGCCTCTCACTGTTGTGGCCTCTCCTGTTGCGGAGCACAGGCTCCGGACGCACAGGCTCAGCAGCCATGGCTCACGGGCCCAGCCACTCTGCGGCATGTGGGATCTTCCCGGACCGGGGCACAAACCCGTGTCCCCTGCATCGGCAGGCGGACTCTCAACCACTGCGCCACCAGGGAAGCCCCATATGTTACTTTTTCATTCTAAGTAACTAGAGAACTCAAAGAAGTCCTGGCACATAAATAGAAACTAACAACTTCGTAGATGTTCTATGGATGTTATATTGGAGATAATACCTAACAGCACCAACACATTAAAAGATGGACTTTATAAATGACATCCAAATACATGTTATTCACATAAAACAATTATGTTTTATATTCACAACACACACATAAAATGTTATATAAATGAACACTCACTTTTCTCCGTTGCCCCAGGCAAACAAGGTTCCATCCTTACTAAAGGTACAGGTTTTGCAATTTTTCCCAGATTCTCTGAAAATAATAAGAAAAAAAGCTTAAATTCATAAGCATTAATACTTTTTTAAAAAATCTGATTAAAAATCCACAATCTTACCACAAATTTAATGACTAAGAACTTACATAAATTTTAGAAAATAATTCCAAAATGCTTTAGTCTACCAAAAATACTTTCTCACTTAAAATGCAGTGCCAACTACCACTGTAAGGCTGGAAATTGATTTTATACCAACAGACCAATGTTAAGTAAGAAATAGAGCCCTTTTGGGTAAATAACTAGTTGGTATGAAAACCCAAAAATGTAGGTGTATGTGGAAGCTACCAGCTGTCAGCCCTTATCTTGAGAGAGCTGAAGGATTTCAACACGGAGGTTTTGTGAAGAATTTCCCAAACTACCTGCATAACAAAACAATGGTGGATAAAATATCCTCAAGCGGCCAAGAGGTGACCCTGGATTTCAAGGACAAAGACCTTCCACCAATTTCTCATGTGCAGAGACAGAAAGTATAACAACGATACGAGGATCTTCACATTAAAAAAATATGGATGCAGGATTCTGTACAAAAACTAACCTGTGGAACTAGAACTTCTTGGCAACCTTCTATCAAACGATCAAAACTTTAAGTACTGTATTTCTCAACTGGAGATGGCTACTGTGAGTACACCTCCCAGTGATAATGAAGACCCAAACAGAAATGTGTGCATGTGTGTACAGTAGATGTCCATATGTGTAGTCACAACATTAGATCAGAACTTTGTGGCTAACAAATATTTGAATTGTCAAATAACGACACACACAGAACTGACCAGTACACCCCTTCTAAACTGGACAATGTCTTTGTTTCTGTTGTTGTTGTTTTAAATAAATTTATTTATTTTATTTATTTTATACTTTTGGCTGCGTTGGGTGTTCGTTGATGTGTGCGGGCTTTCTCTAGTTGCCGCAAGTAGGGGCTACTCTTGGTTGCAGTGTGCGGGCTTCTCATGGCAGTGGCTTCTCTTACTGTGGAGCACGGGCTCTAGGCACACGGGCTTCAGTAGTTGTGGCTCGCGGGCTCTAGAGTGCAGGCTCAGTAGTTGTGGCGCACGGGCTTAGTTGCTCCGTGGCATGTGGGATCTTCCTGGACCAGGGCTTGAACCCGTGTCCCCTGCATTGGCAGGCGGATTCTTAACCACTGCGCCACCAGGGAAGTCCTGGACACTGTCTTTGCATTAATTCATCTGAAGATGACATTTGTGTTTCTGCAATCATACAATAATGGTAGCTTATCCTCAGTGTATAGTTACTAAAACATTTTTTTCTCACTCCCTTACATAAATAGCTATGACCAAGATGTCCTCCATTCTATACTTGTGCAACTTATTTCTGAACCTTAAGGCAGAATTTTACAATTATTCTTTTTAAATCTTACCCAACTTTTGGTCTATTATTCCAGCCTACTGATATCTACTTATATCTTCATTTTCCCTTTTAAAAGCATTAGTCATTCCTCACAGATTTAAGTAAAATATAAGTTATAAAACATAATTCTAAGCTATCATCTAAATTAATTATGAGAATATTGGATGACCTTTTAACAAGCTCCTGTGGCTCACCAATAGTCCTTCCCTCAAACTAAATCAACTTATTAGTCAGCTGACTTCACAGCTCTTAACCAATGACAACTCTGTCACTAACATCATTCAACCAAAAGACTTTCTCATTTCTCACATACTTTGCTAAAATCATGTTTATAGTTCTATTCTGATGTGTCTGGAAATTCTACTCAGAAAGGAAATGAGATAAACGTGAAACAATTTATTCTTAGCAAGCTCATTTTGACTCCAATGATTACCTCCTTATTGTAATGATTATAAATTGTCTTTTTAATAACTCATTCTAGAATTCTGTTTAAGAATGAAGGCAAGCTTCCTAGACTATAGTATCCAGACTTCAAATCTTTTCTTAATTTTGGCATTTGGAAAATTTTGTCTATTTCCTTCTGGAACAACCTTTTAAATGAAAAATTTCAAATATACACAAAAATAGAGCAAAAGTATGATAACCCCCCTACACACTTACTACCAAGCTTAAATAATGATTAACTCATGGTCAGTTTTCTTTAATCTACTCCCTACTTTCACATTTAATGCCAGAATATTTTAAAGCAAAACCAGATGTCATATCATTTTACTCTATACTTCAGTATGCATCTCTAACTGACGAGGGCATTTTTAAAAAAGAGAACCACCACCATGCCACTTTAACTCATGAAATAAACAATAATTCCTTACTATCATTTAATAGCCAGTATTTGGATATCCGGTTTTTTAAAAGCTCCCCAAGTCATTCTAATGTGCAGCCAAATTCAAGGACCATTCATCTAAAAGCCTGATTAGAAGCAGATTTTAAAAAATCTTCATAGAAGGTAAGTACCGCATAGTTCCTATTGCAACTTACCAGGAGACACATAATGTCTCCTTGTTCTGCTCTTAGTGATGCTGAGATTGTACTGGACTCATTATGCGCCTGCTCAGACTCACCTAATCCTTCCTGCTCCCAGGCACCACGAAGAGACCTGGCCACCTCATCTCCTAACACCACTGGTTGTCTTAGACTCTCCAAGAATGAAGGCCCCATTTCAGCACGGCTTCCATTATGCCTATTGCAGTAGCAGGAAGAGAAGCACGGGCACTCAGATTCAACCCGAACAGATCAAAAGAAGATTCTGGCTGCAGACCAATTTCGTACCCATCCTCTTCAAAACAGATTGTTCTAAGGCACAGTGGTTCTATACAACCTCTCTGGAGAAATTCTGCATGACCAAGCAACTTGGATGGATTTTGTGAATCTGTGGTCAGTTCAGTGCACCTCACTCTGTATTTGCTTTCACTTCTTCCTTGTCTCATTTCCTTTCCCCCTCACTCCTGCTGCCTTGGGATTGCACACCCCAATGAAGCGCAGCACAAAAGCTTTAACACAGACTCTTATTTTCTAAAGTGGTGCTTTTCAAATATTAATGTGCATACAAATCACTGAGGAGCTGGTTAAAATACAGACTTTGATTCAGTAAGCTGCGAAGGGCCTGAGATGTTCTGATGTTTGATTTCTGCACTGGCTCAAGGTGATGCCAGTATGGCTGATCTTGGGCCCATACTTCCTGTAACAAGGTTCTAGAGAACTGAGTCTAGTAAAAAACAATGGTCAATAGAGTCAGATGATGGCAGCCTGATTATAAAGTTCCCTATCAACAGTTCATTTAACAGCATCTTTTAATGATCATTTGCATAGATCAGTCGTTCTCAAAGTGTGCAGACTTGCAGTGTCAGCATTACCTAGGAGCTTGTTAAAAATTCTAATTCTTGGGCCCCTGCCCCAGATCTAATGAATCAGAAAATCTGAAGAGGGAACAGTATCCTGTGTTTTAACAAGCTCTTCAGATGACTGTGATGCATGCAAAAGTTTGAGAACCACCGATACATGACTTCTTTAGGATAACAAAATGGTGATTATCTAATCCCATCATTCTTTTTAAATTTATTACTGTTCTATAAAGAAGTTTTCCTCATCAACAATTTGGTTACTGAAAAATAGTTTGTACAGGAAAGGCAACATAAATGCTTGATTTTTTTCTTTCTTTATCAATTTTCAAAGTAATGAACAAGGATCCCATCAATTTCTAATGCTGACCAATAAGATTTGGAGGGAGGAGGATTTTTTTACAGACTACTTATATACTTAACACATCTTAATTCTTAGAGTCATTATTCTTCTTAATGCTCAAATTGTCCCATCTAAGGTTGGTATAAACCCCTTCATGTTGACTCCTGTGACAGTTTAGCAAAACCCCATTAGCCTTTTATAACTTCCTTGCTTTCTGGCACAAGATATGTATGGCTCAACTCATACATTTTTTGTCCTATACCTGGAGTTGACCACTCCCCCAAGGAACTGGTTCCTTTTAGTGAAGAATGGCATTTAGAAATCATAATCTGTGACGTATTTACTGCTACCAGGTTATCACTGGCTCTAGCCCTTTAGAGTGGACAGAACTACGAAATACAAATGTTTTTATGAAAAGAAATCATGAATTCATATTGATACATGCAAGTCTATCTCCCCACTTCACTCTTATGCTGAAACTTTGGTTCCTAATGACATTAATATAATTATTTATTTGTTTTACCCTACAATAGATTTGAAAGGATAACATCAATTTTCTATTAATAATAAAACTATTGAATGCATTTAAGAATATTGTACATAATCATATGGTTATGTCACCAACTTAATATAAAGCTAGGTTCACTTGTTCCCATTTTCCATTTAAATATTTTTTTAAATTTAAAACAATTACGTGGTCCAAAGTCGAAACTATATATACCAAAGTTCATTTACAGACATGTCCCCTGGATCTTGCAATTCTCTCTCCTCCTATAGATAATGACTTTTGTTAGTTTTTGGTTTACCTTTCCATTATTTCTTTTTGGGAAAAATGTCTCTCTATTTATCTAGCTATATATTTATATGTATATATTTTTTGTATATTTCATTTCTTATACTTTTTCATTCTATAATTTATCGAAGATTATAGGCAGTGGTTTGGCTATCACATTTACTGGTTTTTCCTCAGTCCCTAAGATAAAATTCTTCTAAGCCAGAGGCATGAACTGAATTACACTATTGCCTACACCTTTTCTTTTAAACATGCTTAAGCTATTATTTTCAAATCTAAAGATCATTTTTCTTGATAGAGAATATGTATTCTTTCATTCTTTCCATCTTCTGTTAATATTATATAATATGTCCCAAGAAACTAGCTTATCTGTTCTTTTTCTTTTTTGTTCAGAATATAACAACAAAAATACTTTAGAGTGCATTGTATAGTTCTCTGTAACATTACTCGACAAAATAAACCATACCTTGGAAACACTGTGCTTTCTGTAAAATGTGGTGGTCCATTCACCATGTATAGTCCTTCTGACCCTCGGACTAAAGAAAAAAAAGGGAAAGAACCACCATTACTTTGTTAATAAATACTCAGTTATCACAAATGTTTAAAAAAAAAGAAGCTTTCAGTCAAAATACTAATGAAATCATTAAACATTTCATAGAACTATCAAACATCAGCATTAAAAGGGCACACTTTTCTTCCTCTTGCATAAAAATCATATAATCGCTGAGAAATAAATAGGTAATGCAATGGACTGAATGTGTCTCCACAAAAATCCTCATGTTGAAACCCTAATCCCAATGTGATGGGATTGGAAGGTGGAGCCTTTTAGGGGGTTATTAGATCACAAAGGTGGAGTCCTCATGAATGGGTTTAGTACCTTTACAAGAAAAACACAGAGGATACAATAAGTTGGCAGTCAACGAACAAGAGGGTCCTCACCAGACCTGACCATGCTGGCACCCTGGTCTCAGACTTCCAGCCTCTAGAACTGTAAGAAATAAATTTCTGTTGTTTATAAGCTACCCAGTATGTGGTACTTTGTTACAGCAGCCTGAACTGACTAAGACAGGTAATATCCCTCTTACTTCTTTTCCTATAGAGCAAATTCATTTGGTCTCTAAGGAGACTACTTCAATAAATCCACTTTTATCTATCTTACAAGAAATCTATGCATTTGCATTGAGATACAGCATTCATACTTATATTCCTTCATTCAAATGGAAAAAAGTGATCTTAGTATTATGTTTTCACATTATTTTCTAATCTCATTTTCAAAATGTATGGATGTTGGAAACAGAATTAGGAGCTGAGTCTAAGTTAAATCTTCTTTGTATCAGCTTACTCTCTCAAGTAACTTTTATCATTAAAAACTCAAAATTATAACTGTCACCAGTGAAAGGCAGTTGTACTATAGTAGAAAGGACATGAACTCAAAGGTAGACCTCAGTTCCTATCTGATTGTGGAATCTTAGATCCTCCCCACCTCTGAATCTGTGCCCCAATCAGCAAAATATAAACTTTAAAATACTGTGTGCTTTATGTAAAATAATAACATAAAAATATAGTATAAATTCATTCAAAGTTCTTAAAAAATATGACATTATTAATATATTTACAATTTCTCAAGCTAAGAGAACAAGCAGGATGAGATACATTCATTTACTAAACTCCCAATGATAGTAATATTTGAAAAAATTAAGTGGGAACAAAGTTCAAGATTAAACAAGCAGAAACATCTACAGAACTAGATTATACTTTTTTAAAATGACTGAATTAGAAGCTTCTAAAGCTGAACCAAATAAAATGATTCATTCATTCAGCAAATGCTTACTGGAGGAAAAAGAAACTACCACCAAAACCTTATGTTGAGTGCTGCAGATACAATAGGGAGGAAAATCAGCCTGTCCCTGACCTCACTAATCAGATAATTAGTCAAATATATGGAAATCTATAACTGCATTTAGTGCTACAAAGGAAAGATATAATAGGCTACTACAGTGAATAATATAGAGTTTTAATCTAAAAATGGAAGGTTAGGGAAAGCATCCTTGAGTAAGTGATTTGTGTGCTGAGATCTGAAAGATGAACAGCAGTTAACAAGCAAGGAGAACAGTAACAGTCACAGAAACTCCGTGACAAGAGAGATGACAGCGTCACAGGAATGGAAAGGAGGCCTGCGTGGCTGGAAGGAGGTGGATCTGGAGAAGAAAACAGGGCTCAGACCAAGCAGGATCCTGTGGCTTAAGTTAGGCAACGTTGGACTGCAGCCTAAGAATGTTGGGAAACTTCAAAAAAGTTTTAGGCAGATTTTTAAAACCAGACTTGCAATTTGAAAAGCTCAACTTGGTACAGTGTAGACAGTGAACCAGAAGGCAGTAAGATGTGAAGAAACTACTCAAGATGGTCTGCAGTAGTCCTACAGAAGAGATAATAGAAACTTTGGGAATTCCCTGGTGGTCCAGTGGTTAGGACTCCAAGCTTCCACTGCCAGGGGCCTGGGATCCATCCCTGGTGGAGGGAACTAAGATCCTGCAAGCCGAGCAGCACGGCCACAAAAAAAACAAAACAATACAAAACTTGGACTAGGGTAGGGCAGTGGAAATGGAAAGTGGAGAATAAGTGTTCAATATTCAAGAGAGAAAACTGACAGGACTTGGTGATGAGCAACTATTTTATCAGCTAGAACTCCTGCTAGCAGCAACAGTATAAGAGCTGAAGAAAGGAAAAAGTTTTACTGAAGTCCATGGCTACAATTTCACTTCCTTCCTTTTCTGCCAGCTATTCACAAATCTCCCACTCTTCAGCAGCAAAGTTGGTAGCGAGGGGCCACTCTTGGCTCCAACTCTGATCCCTATATCCTTTCCCTTCTCAAGGGACAGTTCTCATAACATCAATTTTCTACCTGTAAATTAACTAGCTCAATCTTCAGATATTGAAAATAATATAATCTACCTTCCCAAAGTAAATAATTTAAAGTTAGACTGAGGGAATTCCCTGGTGGTCCAGTGGGTAAGACTCCACACTCCCAATGCAAGGGGCCCGGGTTCAATCCCTGGTCAGGGAACTAGATCCTGCACGCATGCCACAACTGAGTTCGCACGCCACAGCTAAGATCCCGCGTGCCGCAACTAAGACCTGGCGCAGCCAAAATGAATGAATGAATAAATAAATAAATAATTTTTTTGTTTTTAAGTTAGAATGAAAGTAAAAGGACCACTGACAAACAAGATAAAAATCTATGTACTCACAGAGCTTCCATTCTAGTGGAAATGATGAAAAATAAGGGAGTAAACACGTAATTGAATAATGAGTTTCTGGTCAGATACCCACAAGTATACAACTGGATACCATGTTTCCTCATATACTAAACTGAGTTGCCAAACTGCTGTGGGTAGTTTGCCCTTGAATAGAATGGAGTCTAGCAAAGTGTTCTACATATATCAAAATCTAAACTCCTCACACTACTGCCTACAAGGCTCTATACCTGGCCCCTGCACAGCTCCATGTGCTAGGCATTAGGGATCTTAAAAAATGAGTCCATCACTACACTCAAAATGATGATTTCAAAAGGAGCTCAGTCTACTGCTACACCTTGAATGAAACACTGACGGTATCTATTCTAAAAATCTCTAATACATTTAGTAAACATTTTGTGCCAGGAAATGTTTTCCTAGAAGACTTGAAAACTACGAAGTTTAATTCTTTAGCATCAGAAATTCTCAACTGCTTCTTGGCGTTCTGGCTAAAATCAAGTATTGCATCAAAATTCTCTTACTACACAGGCAAAGCTGTGTTGTTTCTTGTCACCAAATCAATCGTCTGCTGCAATATAATGTATGATACATTATGATTTAGAAGAAAACAAGCCATTCTTTTCTTAATACTACAGTTAAGGTTTTAATAAACATTTATTTGAGGGATTAATAAAAAGTGAATTTCCCAAACTAGGGGGTTTGAAGTTGTCAGATTACATGTTATCACTAGGTTGCATAAAATTCTGTCAGCCTAATGAGGTCCCTCCCACAAGCTGCAGTGACAATTTAACTCACTAATCGCTCATTCAAAATTCTCATACTTATCTAGGAAAACAAAACAGTACATTATCAGTGTATACCCAATGAAGCCGTAATACTTTTAAAATGTACCATATGATGATGCAATCAAACCATGCTCTATTGCCTTAACACATGCCTGAAGTGATTGGCAAAAAAGAAAAAAAGCTTTCCCTAGCTCATCTCAGCTTCCTGTGTTCTCATGACACTTGTACCTAGTGACCTTGGTCTTCTGTATCTGTTGACTTTGCTGTTATTACCGACCACAATGTTCACTTGGTGAAAATCCAAAGTTTTCGTACGTTATATTAAAGTGGCAGCTGTACCTCAGAACCCATGAAGGTAGCCTTCTGGCCACAGCAGTGGGAACTTTCAGGGTATTCAGGGCAACCAGTATGGGTACAAGGTTTTCCTTTTCCAAAATTTCTATTTCATACTTACATCCCAAACTAAGACATGTAGAAGATCCCAAAAGAGTTGCTAAGACTGAATGTTTATGTACCCCTACCCCAAATCCATATGTTGAAACTTAATCCCTAATGATATTTGGAATGGCTTTGGGGAGGTAATTAGATCATGAAGGAAGAATCCTTATGAATGGGATGACTGCCCTCATGAAAGAGGCCCCAAAGAGGTCCCTTGTCTCTTCCACCATGTGAGGACACAGTGCAGAATGGCTGTCTATGAGCCAGGCACCAGACACTGAATCTGCCAGTGCCCTGATCTTGGATTTGCCAGCCTCCGGAACTGTAAGAAATAAATTTCTGTTGTTTACCACCCAGTCTATGATATTTTTGTTACAGGAGCCAGAATGGACTAAGACAGGAGTGGGGGAGCAAAACTCCCACTTAACTTAATAATGTAGATTATTAACCCAAAATCTCAGAAGGCAACACCGACAGAAATGTCAGTGTGAAAAGTGCCATGTCTTTCTTGCTCAAGTAGCATTCAGTCTCATGTGGCTTTCAATTACTGGTTTTAGTATGTTTCTGGAGAAGCAAAATCTTGAGTCAAATCAATCAACTGCTTTTCAACATGCGTATGTTCACATTCTAAATAAAGAACACTTTGAAAACAAAAATTAAAAGGTTACATAGTCTATGACTCCATTTATAAAACTTTTTTTTTTAAGGAAAATACATTTGTATTTTGCATAGAGATGGAGGAAAAAAAGGCAAACTGTTGTTGTTTGAAATTTAGAAGTACATTTCAATTGTCCCTTGAATAATAATCAAGATAATTTCACTAGGTAGTCTCAATAATTTTGTATTATATTAAGGCTGCTATTCAATATTTATCACAAATCATTATGTTCGGCCATGCTATAAAAACTTACTAAAAAAAAAATGGTTGGCTTTTCACCAGGATATATAACACTCATGAAATGACAAAATTATCATGATACAGGACAGATCAGTGGTTGCCAATGGTTAGAGTTGGAAGGAGGGTCCAATGATAAACGGGTAACATCTTTGTGGTGACAGAGCATTTCTATATTCTGATAGTGGTGGCTACATGAATCTACACGTGATAAAATATAGATATGCACAAACTAGTAAAATCCAAAAAAGGAGAGCAGTTTAGTAAATACGACTGTACCAGTGTCAATTTCCTGGTTTGGCTAAGATACTATAAGATATTATCATTGGGGAAAGCTAGATGAAGGATATGCAGGAACTTTCTTTATTCTCTCTGCAACTTCTTTCAAGTCTTAATTTATATCAAAATAAAAAGGCTTTTTAAAAGCCCATCCCTTTTTGGTAATACTTTGTTCACAAAACGGCAAGAAATAAAACCAATCAAAAGTCTGTCAACATTTCTCAAGAACTGATTTGCCTGGGAATACAGCACAGAGGTGTTAAGTTAAAATTAAAAATCGAATAGACCAAGATTTTTGTACTAAGATAAAAACATATTCTGCAAGACAAAAGTACATATCAAAGCTACTTCATACACTGATGATACTGTTGATTCCCATTAAATTAGACAACCTTTGTACATAATGCTTTACAATAGATATGTCTGTTATATGTGAACTAATTATCAATTAAATTCATCACAAAAGTCATATTGAGTCATTATAGTTTTGTTCATACATGTAAACCACTATTTAAAACAAATATTTTCTTTCACACTTCCCTACATAGAAGCATAACTATGAGAAAGTGCTGTAAGATATTTTGGAACCACTAAGATACTATACTGGATTTATTAGTTTGAGCAACTTCTTATACAAACTTGAATACGTGGATATACAAAGTTTATCAGAAGAAACACAAAATCAGGTTCATAACAGAACATAAACTGCATTATAAGTTAATAAAAGCAAAAATAAATATGGACTCAAACTCTTTTCAATAACTGAAACAATTTTTTTCTACATATGAATTTCTAATGAGGAATTCATTTTAATTAGAAGCGACTAAATGTAAAACACTGAGTAAAATGTGGGGATAGCTTAACAAAGTGTATTGACACTTGATATGATTCCTTATTTTTAGTGATTTTCCCCTTAATCAAAAAGGATCAGCAATATGTTCTACTGGAAAGAAAAATCTGGAATGCTAACAGTTCTTTTCATTAAAGCAACAAATAAATGCCAGAGTTTCACACAGAATAACTTTAAAAACAACAATTACATTAAATACTGTACCTACATGTTTTTAAAACTTACTAGCCTTTCTAGATACTCACATACTATTTATTGCTCTAGGCCTGAGTTAATATGAGAAAACTACTGGACTTCAACAAACAAGGGTCCTATGCCAGGGATATGGTGATCATTATAGTATGATACTTTTTCCAATGCTTACATCCCCTGAAGTATATATCAATTTAAGAAAATGCCTCAGTCTTGATTATCTCAATGGCTTCAACTAGGCAAGCTGACTGGACAATATGGGCTTCATGTAAAGGCTATTGTTTTACATGCCTAGCATCCAGGCCCCCCTTTTAGGAGACTTTAGTTTTCCTTTGGGAAATATCCAGGGGTGAGAATATAATTTGGTCCTGGTGATCTGATTAAAAATTGACTGATTCAAAGATGAGCATGAGCCAAGCCAAAGACAGCCAGCCTTGAGACTGGCACAGATGTGCACTTTCCTCTGGGGCCGTTGAGCTGCTTGACTGTAAACCTGGAGCTCCCGATTAGAATGTCAGCCTGACAATAAGTTTAATCGGAAAGAAAGCAAGAGCTGAAGGAGGAAGAAAAACAGATTTTTGGAGTCATGTGAATACCTGGATGTAACAGTAGAAGCTTTAAGGTTACATGAGCTTTTTCTTAAAAAAAAAAAATCCCCTTTTCGGGGCTTCTCTGGTGGTGCAGTGGTTAAGAATCCACCTGCCAATGCAGGGGACACGGATTCAAAGCCCTGGTCTGGGAAGATCCCACATGCCACAGAGCCACAACTACTGAGCCTGCGCTCTAGACCCTACAAACCACAACTACTGAGCCTGCGTGCAACAACTACTGAAGCCCACGCGCCTAGAGCCTGGGCTCCACAACAACAGAAGCCACTGCAATGAGAAGCCCACGCACCACAACGAAGAGTAAGCCCCGCTCGCACAACTTGAGAAAGCCCACGCACAGCAACGAAGACCCAACGCAGCCAAAAATAAATAATTTTTAAAATATCCCCTTTTTACCTGCTTTAGCTTTTTGTCATTTCCAATTAAAAGTCATAACTAATAAAATTTACTGGATAATCTTTAAATTATTCACAACTCCAAAGTCCCATAAGTCTATATTTAAAAAAAGGTTTTGGAAGTAAAAGAATCTATTATTGACTGAAATACCTATACTAAGAATGTTTAAAAGATTAATCAGTGTGTTCCAGTGAAAGAAAAATGGGCCATGGACTTGAATGACTGAATATAATCCTGACTCTGCCAATTTGCAATGTGAATTTCCCTGAGCTGCTATAAATATGAGAATATTTGGAGCACACAGACTAGATAACCCTTAAGCTCTTACGAAATCCTTGACCTTAAGCACTGTAAGAAAACTGTCACTCTTGGTTAATCTGACTACAAATAAAGTGGTTATCATTCATTAATTTATTCTTCCATTAAACACTTAGTGTCGGGCTTCCCTGGTGGCGCAGTGGTTAAGAATCTGCCCGCCAATGCAGGAGACACGGGTTCGAGCCCTGGTCTGGGAAGATCCCACATGCCGCGGAGCAACTAAGCTTGTGCGCCACAACTACTGAGCCTGAGCTCTAGAGCCTGCGAGCCACAACTACTGAGCCCATGTGCCACAACTACTGAAGCCCGTGTGGCTAGAGCCCGTGCTCTGCAACAAGAGAAGCCACCGCAATGAGAAGCCTGTGCACCACAACGAAGAGTAGCCCCTGCTCGCCTCATCCAGAGAAAACCCCGCGTGCAGCAACAAAGACACAACACAGCCAAAAATAAAAAAAAAAACAAAAACAAAAAAAACCACTTAGTGTCTATTGTTTACCAAGCATTGTACTTGGTACTGAGAAGACAGGGATGAATAAGGCTCTGCCCCTGCCATTAAGAAATTCACAGTCTAGCAAGGGAGAAAAGCATCTAAACAACTAGATAATTACCCTATGTGATAAGTGGGGAAAAAAACCCCCAAAACCTCAAGTATATATGAGGTACCAAAATAGGCTGGGGAAAGACTATCTGGGAAGAGTAAGGAAAGACTTCACAAAGTAATGATGTCTAAAATGAAATTTAAAAGATAAAAAGACGTCAGCCAAATCAAGAAGAAGAGAGTAGTGTTAGACTGAGGAAATAGGTTGTTCAAGGGTTTTATGAGCAGTTCAGTATTGATGGAGAACAAAATAGGATAGGATGGCAAGGAGTAAAATGAATGACAAGAGCTACTCAAGGATTATAAAGGGTTCTATATGCTATGCTAAACAGGATGGAATGTACCCTGCAAGCAGTCACTGTAAGGATTTTAAAAGGGAAAAAATAATGATCAAATTTTAAAATGTACCGGTTTTCAAAGTTCAAAAAAAGCATTTCGTATTCCAAAATTATAAGTAACATACAAGCTACCTTTATGAAGCTACAGAAATAAATTCATTTAGTTACTTTTTAAGCAGTATCTGCCTGGTATGTTATCTAACAAATTAGTTTTTGATAAATGTGTGGTGAATGAACTGTGGTAGCCAGATTGAATATGAATGGGCAGGGTGCTTAATAACAAAGATTTCAAAATGTAGAATGGTGAAAAGTGCAAAAGCTTATTTTCCCCCCAAGTCTCAGGGGGAAATAACCCCTTTCCTCAAAAGTAGACAACCTTTCTCTCAATGGCTTCTTTTTCCTTAATGTTATTAAGTTATTGGTAACTTATAGCCTTCTTTTCCCTCCCAACTCCCCTCTCCTTACTTCATGCTCATATACGAGACTCCAGCCATTAATCCAAAGTCATCGCCGACATTGTCTAAGTTTATTATCTTCTCCAACATTATAAACTCTGCCTCAGCTTCGAAACCTCAGGAATCCTGTAATGTTCTAACGTTGCTACTTTATCTTTATAATGTTCATTATATGCTACCATCCCAGACCACACTCTCATCCTCTTAAAACCTACACTACTGCAGCTCCACTCGCCCTACTCAGTCCCACAAATTTCATTAAAGCAAGGAGTGCAGGATTCGGTATCACTTAAATTCAGGTGTATTTAATGTGCGTGGTTATTCTAGTAGACCGAGTCATACGTTTACGTTTTTTTCTTATTACAGAGCTAGCTAAATGACTTCACCCGGTCAACAGGGCCTGTCACCAAGTAAGCGTTAGTGTAACACCAGTATTGCAGACCCAGAGTAACAAATCCCACTAGCACTCTTCGTTTTTATGCCCCTTCCTCTATTCCTGTAGAACTTGAAGTGTCAGGAAAGAATGATGGACGAGCAAAAGGGAAGGGGAATGCTGGAGCTCCGAGGCTAGAGCCTAACTTCCGACTGCCACGCTACACCAAGAAATCCAAAAGGCCCTCCGGCTCTCCTACAATCCACAAGAAAAGGCGGATCAGACTCCAAGGCTTCTCGGGTGGTGCCCAAGATTAGAGACACAAAAATTACTGCTCTAAAGAAATAATCCCTTGCTCGTTCAGAGCTCACCTGTAAGGAGCGGCGTGGACGGCGCCATCTTGTTCCGGAAAGAGAAACTCATACGCTTGGGTCAGAGTTCATGAGAGCCGAACCCGGCCCCAACACGTCTCCTCCGGCGTGAGGCGGCGAACTGGTGTTTCCGGGGTCGCCAGCCTCGGGGCCAATTCACTTCCGGTCGGAGAGAGACTTGAAAAAGGAGGCCGAACGCGCACGCGCAGCTCTGGGTTAACACTTTACGGAGCGTGGAGGGGCGGAGCTAAGGTTGGAGTGCCGGCCTTCGCCCTCCCTCTCCCTCTTCCTCAGCAGGCGGAGCGTGCACTTCCGCGGGGCGGAGTCGGCCCAATGCTGACGTTGGCAGCCGAACCCGAAGTAGTTCGAGGCGACGGCTTGCACCGTCCGGTTGATGCGTTGTGTAGCGTTGCGTTCTCTTCCTCTCTCACTCCACGCTCCCGGCGGAGGCCCCAGCGGGGACGCGAGAATATCACGGCGGCCTGCTCTCCCCCTCCCGCTTGCCCGTCTCGCTCGGCCGGACGGTCCGGCGTCGTCAGTCAGCCGGCGGCCCGCGCCCAGCTAAGGGCTCAGCCCCCGCGCCCGCCGCGCCCAGGCCCAGCGGCCGGAGCTAGCGCCCCACCTGAGAGCCTCCTGGCTCCGGCGACGCGGGCACCGGGAGTGGAGCGTTGGTCGCAGAGGCCCGAGGAGAAGCGAGCGAGCGAGGCCCAGCGGTGGCCGGGGCAGGTGGTTGCGCTGCGAAGATGGTCGCCAAGCAGCGGATCCGTATGGCCAACGAGAAGCACAGCAAGAACATCACCCAGCGCGGCAACGTCGCCAAGACCTCGGTAAGGGAAAAGCGGGCGCCCCTGTTGGTTCCGCAGCCGGGTATGAGGCCCGGGCCCCGGGGCCGCGCCGAGCTCTCTTCCCCAGACCCGGGCGACTCAAGGGCCCGAGGTCGCGAGCCGGACGCTAAGTTGGGAGCTCAGGGAGGTGGGTGCCGGGGCCGGGCGGCTCGGGAACGCAGGGGAGACCAGTGAGGTGCAGGGACCCGGCGACCTGGCCCGGGGTGCAGGGTGAGAGCCCGGGGTCTGAGTGGTTTTTTTGCATTGGAGACCGTGCATTTTCCTTTTTGCAGAGAAATGCTCCCGAAGAGAAGGCGTCTGTAGGACCCTGGTTATTGGCTCTCTTCATTTTTGTTGTTTGTGGTTCTGGTAAGTGCTTTGGGGGCGATCATCGGGTAGGGTGTTGGATGACGGGTTGGGGATGACGTGGTGATCCATCAGTGGTGAATCCTGCCCGCATAGTTCCCAATCCACCTGCCGGGAGCTCCTCATAATTCTGTTTTATCTGAACCCAGTTACTTGTCCCACATATGCACAGAGGGTGGTGCTCTAGAAACTTCTCCCCGCTTGATTTGAGCTCACAGGAGAGCAGAAAAGGAGGTCAGGTCCTTAGTAATGATCGAGTTGACAAATATTAGACCAAAACAAAAAACAAAAACACCTCCCAGAATGAGAATTTAGAATATTTTGAAACCTTTGCGAAAGCGAAGCTTATGAACAACATGTACATGCGGATGTTCGAACTTAATTTAACATGTTCCGAAATCTAATGTCTTTATGTCAAAATTGGATATATTTTATAAAGTAAAGCTAGTGCAAAGAATTGGCTCATTGTAGAGGAACTTGTACCTGATTGGCAATTTAACGTGCGAGACAAATGTTTTTAGTTTAATAAAAGAAATGTTTGACATATGGTAGGAAAAAATAGTTATCAGGGCAGACTGCTGTTAGAGTAGTAGACTCTTGCCCAAGGAGATGGATTACAGAATGCCTTCTTCTCTTCATCTTACTATGCAAGCTGTTAATATGGAAATACTTGTTTCTGTTTTACATGTTCTGACATCTTAAAGTTACTGAGGTTTCTTTTAAACATTTCACTTTGCCTGTCTCCTAAACATACCAATTGGAAGCTTTCCTGATAAATGGCCAAGAGCCAAGCAATTTATGTAACCTAAAGATTATTGAATTTCAGCCTTGTGAGAATGAGGAACTGTGCGTATGTTACAGACCAAGTACACCTAATGTTTAGGGTTAAACCAAAATAATTGTATGCTAGAAAAACCTTTTTGCTTTGGTGCTTTAATTTCTTTCTAAAAATCACTGCTTATTTGGTAACTCTCTAGACATTTTGGCATAAAATTCAAGGAAGCTGAGGCATAAAATATTGTATTATTACTGTAGGCCTGTGTTCATATTACTATGAAGTTACATAGTACTTGCAAGTAATTGTAAGGGTATTCTTGGATTCTTGAACTACCTTAATGTTTGTCAGTTGTCAGGCCTGTTTTATTCCAAGCATGTTTTAATACTTGCTCTTTCTCTTTACAGCAATTTTCCAGATTATTCAAAGTATCAGGATGGGCATGTGAAGTGACTGACCTTAAGATGTTTCCATTCTCCTGTGAATTTTAACTTGAACTCATTCCTGATGTTTGATACCCTGGTTAAAAACAATTCAGTAAAGCATCCTGCCTCAGAATGACTTTTCATATCATCCTTCATGTGTCATTCCAAGGTTTCTTCACAAGTCATTCCAAGTTTTCTAGTCCATACCACAGTGCCTTGCAAAAGCACCACATGAATAAAGCAATAAAATTTGTTAAGCTACAGTAGTAGACCCTACTTATTCAGTCAGTAAAGAGTAAGTTTTTTTTTAATGTGGTTATTAGAACAGTATACAATATAGGTAATTAGATTGAATCTGTGTAGACAGGGTCTAGATTTTGTTAGCCCTAATGTGTAAATGCAATTAGCTTAATTTAAAATTTGGAATCCTACGCTTTTTATATAGCTAGGCACTTTATTACTATTTCTTGAAAGCACACTCCCATAGAGGGTCATGTAACCGTCCTGTAATAAGGTGCTTATAAATGGAACAACTACACAGTTAGCCTAGTTTCCCCAAAATCTTTAGCACCTGAAAATTTTAAAAAGCTTCTAAATGCCTAATATAAAGGGAGATGCTTATAGCCACAACGTCTATTTTAACAATATTATTTCTATTACACTACCTTGGATTTTGCATGAGTGAATATACTAACGTAAGAGGCCATAAGAAAACAACTTGGTTGAGCATTTTCTAACTTAGTCACTTCGGTTTCACTATAAGCAGCCATGGTGGAGTAAAGTCAGGGAAGGTTTTTTATATCACCATTGATTTCACCAGAATTACTTTAATATATGAAAGGGGCCTATTATGCTCACAACACTTTAGGGAAAAATAGTACTAAAAATGGATGCCTCATCAGGACATACTGTTGAGTCCAGTGTGCCGTAGGACAGCATGTTAATAGCACTTTTAATACCAAAAAGGCACATCAACTGCAAATTAGTTTGGAAATGCTTTTTCTTGATTTATGATTAAAATTCTGTTAGGGTACTGGATACATCAGACTAAAGTGTCATGTGAAATTAAATGGATT
Source organism: Delphinus delphis (assembly GCF_949987515.2). Taxonomy (NCBI): domain Eukaryota; kingdom Metazoa; phylum Chordata; class Mammalia; order Artiodactyla; family Delphinidae; genus Delphinus; species Delphinus delphis. The sequence continues at coordinate 126,331,875 of NC_082686.1, read as the reverse complement.
TACTGATACGGATCAGTCTTCAGTCTTCCCTTTGTTGTATGATTTTACAGGTTATGATTGATCAAACTTTCTTTTTACTAATGGTAAGGGTGAGTGATAAGGCAGGTTTTGAGTTTTCTGGTACTGTTGAAAATTTCAAGTATTGGCTATTTAAATTCTTAGCCATAATGATGAAAAAAAGCCTGAGAGGTGTCTATGTGGTAGTGAATTGGAAAGAAAGCTGCTTGTTTGCTATGTTAATTGCCTCAGGATACCTCTTGAAAATAAGCTGTTTTAAGAGGAACAGAAGGGAAATCTACTACCTAGTCTATATACAGTGTGAACCTCAGAGCTTCCCATACCCCTAAGTATGGGGAGAATAAAGGAGAGGAGTGGTTAAGGACGTTTAGGAACTTGACTACAATAGGAAAGGAATCTGCTGACCTTAGGCCAGCAGGTTTTTATCTGCATTGTTACCTGCCTTTCTCACCCAGGAAATCAACCCCTGTACTTGTTTCCCTCTTGGAAACAAGTGTCTTGGTTAACTAATTCTATTTTGTTGTAACTTAAAAAATGAAAGTTATTGTTCTAAATTCATAGCAGGTGCCTTATTCTTTGCTTTGAGTCAAACTATTCCATATCAGAATTTCCCTTGGTTTCCTATAGATAACTGGCTTTAAGACATTGAGGGTTTTTGTTTTGTTTTGTTTTTGATGTACAATGTCTGTTAATTTGTTAACTTGCCATAGTGAGCAATCATTTTACATATGTAAAGTTGCATTCCCTTTGTATATCGTGTCATTACCAATTGGGTGCATTTTTAAGGGTGGATTATGCATGTTTGGGTCAATGAAAGCTATGTCATTTCATTAACCCTTTAAAAATAAAGATCCCTGAATATTTGATGCCTTCTAAAAGGAAATGATTTTATAGAGTTCTTATCTGAGTATACTTTTTATACTTAATAGAAAATGATTTTAAGGAACACCTGGTATGTTGTCCTTGAGTTAAAAGAAATAGTACCCAGAGGCACAAATTTAAGGTTTTAACTGGGAATAGGTAGCAAGAAAAATATATAAAAGCACAATGAATTAAATACTTTCCCAACTGGGGTTTACCCTCATCTCATTATTTGAGTCTGGTTCAAGGAAAAGCACAATTTTTTTTCTTTTTTTTGATTTCCCTTTCCCAGTTGAATTTTATATGTCATCTAATATTGAGCACAATGTGAGAATAAATACTTTATCGGGGTTGTCTACATTATCCAATTACTCTTTGTAATTTAGCTATAACGTTTCAAGGAGTTGTCAGTGATTTCATTGTATCTGTTGGGTTGTATATAATGTTGCTCAAAATGATTGAGTGAGCTTCCAAAATAAGTGAAGATTTTCATTGTAACAGAATGCATTGTAATAGGCTTTGATTTACATTAAAGAAATGTATATACTCAACTGCAAGGCCATGGCTATTGTCACTGAGGTTCCTGGAGTTTCGTTGGCACAAAGGACTACCATGTAGTGCTGGATCATATTCTTGGGAGGTTCAGCAACAAAATTTTATTATGCTTTTAGCATCTGTAGAATTTAGGACATCATCAGATTTTCCATTTAGAAATTGTTCTGAAGTTTGATTCACATTTACCTATGTATTTGTTTTTTTAACTTGTCATTTTAGATGCAAACCACAACTTTAAGAGGTAGGAGTTGGGTTCAATAACAAATTCTATGACACTCCCACAGAGAATCCTTTCCTGTCTAAACACAGTCCCACTCTAGCTGCTTGTACCACTTTATCTTCAAGTTAGAACAAAAATGGCCAAATCTGGAAAGAGTGCTAACGAGCAATAAAATGCTAGAAATCAAGCTGAAGGGAAAAATTCAACTGTCTGGACTTAAATAATTCAAAGTAAATTCATATCAAAGAATCAAAGATAGAAATGCCATAGAGGGCTTCCCTGGTGGTGCAGTGGTTAAGAATACACCTGCCAATGCAGGGTACACGGGTTTGAGCCCTGGCCGGGGAAGATCCCACATGCTGCGGAGCAGCTAAGCCCATGTGCCACAACTACTGAGCCTGTGAGCTACAACTACTGAGCCCACATATCACAACTACTGAAGCCCACGTGCCTAGAGCCCATGCTCTGCAGCTATAGAAGCCCCTGCAATGAGAAGCCCGCGCACTGCACCCACCCGAAGAGTGGCCCCCACTCGCTGCAAGCAGAGAAAGCAGCGCACAGCAATGAAGAACCAAAGACAGCCAAAAATAAATTATTTTTTTAAATGACGGGAAATTTAGTACAACTGCCTCCATTTACAGATAAGTAAAAAATTCATTTATTCAGTGAATATTGAGTAAGTTGTGTGCCAGATCTGGAGATAGATATGTGAATACGGAATCTCAGCACTCAGGTATCTTTCAGTCCAGTAGTGAGGAAAAAGACAATACAATGAAAACGACCATAATTGTGATAAGTCTTTCAAAGGAAAAGTAAAACCAGATAAATGGTGGATTTGCCCTCACAGAACTAGTTGAGGTAGAGTAGAAACTAGAGCCAAGATTTCCTGACTCACTCAACCATCTAGAAACCATAAGAGTGACTGCAAAATACCCACACAGCACACTTCTGTTTTCATGAGCTCTTTGCTTCTGCTTTTAGAAAGCTAAAATTTTTTTCATGTTGCCAATTTAAAGAAGAAAGAAAAAAAGTTTGTCCTTTTATGGATGCAACTTTTTTTTGAAAATGAACTTGTGACAAATTTACTATTGGTGTTTCCTGTACAGCACAAAATTAACAAAGATCAAATCAGTAATGTTATTCACTTTCACATATTCCAGAGTACATTTTTAAAAGTAGTTTTGCTAAAGTTTTTTTTAATTTCTTTTTTATCTGTGATGTTGAAAAATAATTTTTGATAGCCCAGTAGTCAAAAAAGTACACATATGTGCTCTCCACAGATACAAGTTTCAGTGAATAATGCATATGTGACTTCTTTTCCAGTGTAAAAAAATTAAAACCATGATTTCAATATCATTAAATGGGTTAGTAACAGGTTTTTCTTCTTTTCTCACTGTTACGGAGAAAGTCAAACAGGAGAATGAGAATAATTGAGTTTGGAGCTAAAAGGAACTTTTCAAATGATCTTGATTTACACTTGAGGAAATTATGGCCTGGAGAAGTTATCTTTCCCATCAGTGAACCAGTAGCAGAGCAAGCATTAGAAAACTGGATTTGGGATGACCAAATTGGCTCTTTAGTATGTTGAGTGCCAAGGAATTACAATTCTTTAGGAATGTTTCCTCTTACCTGAGAAGATTATATATGAATCGCATGAACCCCCTTGAGTGTTTGATAAAGGTAAAGTCTGAGGATTAACTAAACTTCAGTGGCTTCCTACTGCCATTGGGTTGCATTAACTCTTTAGCTTTGATTTTTAGGACATTTCACAACATGGCCCAACCTAGCCTTGTCCGAACATCTTCCTGTCATAAACTCGCTCTAGCCCAAAGACTCTACTTTCATTCTTCAGTTGCCTTGTGCCTTGTGCTTTTTTTTTCAATGCTTACTTCCTTTATTTGTATAATTCACAATAAGTTTCTTGTACCTCAATTTTTTCAGATTCAGCATTCCAGACATGGTAACAAACACAGAATTGACCTTAAATAGAGACATAAAATGGTGATTTGCCTACACACTCTGACTTGAGGGAGGTTATAAAAGTGAAAACAACTAAAAAGTATTCCTTAACTCTTGGTTTTGGGCTCAAAATTTTACCATTTTGAGTACTGTCTTCTCCCTGGGGTTCTGTTAAAATCACAAATACATGAAAGGCTCATATTATCTAGGTTCAACGTACATGAGCTCTATTGCATTACTTTTATTTTGACTAGTGGAATTGGTTAGCATTAAAATCACTTTTCTTTCCTCTAGAAGGAAGAATGAACTTCAAGAGAAAACTGATCCCCATATACAGGCAAACCTCAGAGATAACGTGGGTTCAGTTCCAGACCACCACAATAAAGTGAATATCACAATAAAGCGAGTCACAGGAATTGTCCGATTTCCCAGTGCATATAAAAGTTATGTTTACACTACACTGTAGTCTATTAAGTGTGCAATAGCATTAGGTCTTTAAAAGATGAATATACCTTAATTAAAAAATACTTTATTGGGACTTCCCTGGTGGTGCAATGGCTAAGACTCTGAGCTCCCAATGCAGGTGGCCTGGGTTCAATCCCTGGTCAGGGAACTAGATCTCACATGCCTCAACTAAGAGTTCACATGCCACAACTAAAGATCCCACGTGCTGCAACTAACACCCGGTGCAGCAAAATATTTTTTAAAATAACAATCATCTAACAATGCAGGGTTGCCACAAAAACTCAATCTGTCTAAAAAAAAAGCGGACTTCCCTAATGGTGCAGTGGTTAAGAATCCGCCTGCCAATGCAGGGCACACGAGTTTGAGCCCTGGTCTGGGAAGATCCCACATGCCACAGAGCAACTAAGCCCACGAGCCACAACTACTAAGCTGGCGCACCACAACTACTGAGCCTGCACTCTAAAGCCCGCGAGCCACAACTACTGAGCCCATGTGCCTCTACTGAAGCCCACGCGCCTAGAGCCTGTGCTCCGCTCCGCAACAAGAGAAGCCACTGCAACGAGAAGCCCGTGCACTGCAATGAAGAGTAAGCCCCGCTCGCACAACTAGAGAAAGCCCACGCGTAGCAACGAAGACCCAACACAGCCAAAAATAAATAAATAAATAAATTTATTTTTTTAAAAAATAAAGCAATATCTGCTTAGGCATATCTTACTTTATTGTTCTTCACAGATACTGCATTTTTTACAAATTAAAGGTTGCAGCAACCCAGTGTCAACCATAAGCACCATTTTTCCAACAGCATTTGTTCACTTTACTGTTTTTTTCTAGTTTCATTAAGATATAATTGACATATAGCACTGTGTAAATTTAAGATGTAGAGCATAGTGATTTAACCTACATCCTTCATGAAATGATCACAATAAGTTTAGTGATCATCCATCATCTCATATAGATACAAAATTAAAGAAATAGAAAAAAAATTTTTCCTTGTGATGAAAACTCTTAGGATTTCCTCTCTTAATAATGTTCATATATAACATACAGCAGTGTTCATTGTATTTATCAGGTTGTACATTACATCTAATACTTATTTTTCTTATAACTGGAAGTTGTACCTTTTGATTGCCTTCATCCAATTCCCCCTCCCCCCAGCTCCACCACTGCCTCAAATCTCATCTCTTTTTCTCTGAGTTAGTTGATTTGTTTTTGAAGTATAGTTGACCTACAACACTATGTCAGTTCCTGGTACCCAACATAGTGATTCAATATTTCTATACACTTCAAAATGATCATCATGATAAGTCTAGTTATGATCTGTCACCATACAAAGACATTACATAACCATTGACTATTTTCCCCACATTTCACCTCTGTGACTCATTTATTTTGCAGCTGGAATTTTGTACCGCCTCACCTGTCACCTACTTCTCTCCTCCCCCTAGTCCCTTCCCCTCTGGCAACCACCTGTTTGTTCTCTAGATAATCTGCACTTCAAATGTTTTTGCTCATTTTTCCTACGTTACAATACTACACAGCCTTCAAAGTCTAGCTTAAATTTTACCTCCTCTGTGAAGTTTTCCCTTGCTATGGGCGTCAGAAACACTCTCTTTGGAACTGATGACTCTGGACCAGTTAGTGTTTATTATGTTCCCATAATTCTTGGTTTTGTTTCTTAGTTTCTCAGCTAGTGTACGCAGTCCTTAAGAACAAATGCCAGGGGCTTCCCTGGTGGTGCAGTGGTTAAGAATCTGCCTGCCAATGCAGGGGACACGGGTTTGAGCCCTGGCCTGGGAAGATCCCACATGCTGTGGAGCAAACAAGCCCGTGCGCCACAACTACTGAGCCTGTGCTCTAGAGCCCGTGAGCCCGCGCACAGCAACGAAGACCCAATGCGGCCAAAAATAAATTTAAAAATTTATTAAAAAAAAAAGAACAAATGCCATATTTTTCTTTTTCATTCTTTTTCATTTACTCTCACCACCACAAAAGCTAGTGTGAAACTTTACATACATAGGGGGAACTCAACATTTTATTTATTTTTAAATATTTATTTATCTTTGGCTGCATTGATTCTTAGTTGCGGCACGAGGGATTTTTGATGCGGTGCAGGAGCTTCTCTCTAGCTGTGGCGCATGGGCTTCAGAGCAGGCGGGCTCAGTAGTTGTGTCACTCGGGCTTAGTTGCCTGGCGGCATGTGGGATATTAAGCTCCCAGACCAGGGATCGAACCCACTTCCCCTGCATTGGAAGGTGGATCCTTAACCACTGGACCACCAGGGAAGTCCTGAGCCCAACATTTGAGTTGAGTGATAAAGTGAAGGAGAGCAATGAGAACGCTGTTATATCAGAATCATCTTTAAAGTAAGAACGTGTCTTGTAAGATCATCTAACTCCAAAATAACATGCATCCCAGATACTTCCAATCCTGGCCACCTCTGCTTAATGGCGGAGCTCAGCATTAGAATTCAGACTACCTTAGAAACAAACTCTCCCAAGAGAAGCTTGATATTTGGAAATATATCAATAGCCGTATTTGTCCTTTAGTCACATTTGAGAACCGTTCATAATAATAGTAATTGAGAAAACCAAAAAATGCTTCACAAAGAAAGCTGATACCTCACTATACCAGTCTGTCCAGTTATAAGGAATGAGTCAAACCACCGCACCTGCTGTTTAGGACAGGTGCCTATGGGCTGTCAGCTGCCCTCTGTCCCCAGCCCCATTCTAGGGCACAGGAAGGGGCAAGGATGCCACACTGGGGCGCCCTTCTCCATACCAGACTGGGAACCCAGAATGGCTCTGTACCCCCCAAACCAGATCCAGTCCCTGGGAGAATAGCTGCTTCTCTTCACAGAGGAATTCCCTACCGCAAGGCCGTACCACATTGTTAAGCATTTGGGGTGTGGTGTGGTTACCAAATCAGATCTCATACTCTGGGCAGAGGAGACTCACAGGGCCCCTCTGGGTAAATGCCGGTCGCGCTCCCACTCAGAGCTCCTGAACAGCACTTAGTTCCCGACACCCAGGAGTGCTGGGGAACCAGGGTGAACCACGAAGGTGCTGCAGGTTTGTTTTCTGTTTGACACACTGAGCGTCAGTTAATAAACAATTGTAGATTCTAAGGTGGAAAGGCATCCAGGACTGAGACAGACTATAATTTCTGACAAAGCCTGAATCATAAAGATAAATCAACACTGGAAGTACCCAAGCATGTTTCTGCCTAGCTCCAGTCTCGGTTACCCGTGCATGGCCCACCTATTAATTACAAATGGATTACACAAAGAAGGAAGGTACCAGAGAGAATGAAAACATGAAATCTTAAAGTCATTTCTGCTTGCTTGAGAACAACATCAGGATTTTTTCAAGGTGAGATCCCTTCCTTTTGCTAAACATTACGTTTAAATCCATCTGCACTGCGAAGGACAGACAGGGAAAGTGGATCAGTGGAGTTTAATATCCAGCCTGTGTCAATGGTCTAATCTCCCACTACTCAAGAGTGTGGCCAGGGGACCCACAGTAACCTGGAAACTTCTTAGGAATGCAGAATCTCGGGCCTCACCCAAGGCCCACTGAAAGGTAATTTGCATTTTCACAGGACCACCATCTGATTTGTATGAAAATTAAACTTTGAGAAGTTTTAAAGCAGGCTCTGAGTTCTCAATCTATGGCCTTAAATCCCCTAAGTTTCTTGGCCTAAGGAAAAGGAAACACTTACCCTCTTGTCACACGCAACTGTTCTGAAACCTAATGATGGTAAAAGCACTTTGAAAACTTAAAAATACTCTATGCAAAAAACATTCCCCTGCTCCGTGAACCGCAAAAACAAAGAGATCTCTGATAGGGTAAGGGGCCTTCCTCATCGAAAACAAAAAGAAGGCAGCTTCCATATTTAACGTGGCAGGAAGTCACCAGCTTTCTTTTTCTCAATATTTGTAGGGCTGTAAAGAACGTGGATGTTTATACGTTGTTTCCTTGTACAGATGTATATAGAATTTCTCTAGTCCTGAAGTGGAACTTCTGGGTATGAGGTATGTACATCTTCAAATGTATTAAGTATGGTGAAATCATTATCCAAAATAGGTTCTAAAAAATTAAATTTACACCAGCAATGTGTAGGAGTTCCTATATCCTCAACTTTTGCCCTTCTAATAAGAAAATAGTCTCAGTGTTGTTGTAATATGCATTTGTCTGATTCCTAGCAAGGTTGAGCAACTTTTCAAATGCTGGCTCTGAAGCCTGGGTTTGTACCTATTTTTTATCGCTTTGTATCTGTGTAACCTTGGGCAATCTATTTAAAGTCTCAGTTTCACAACTATAAAATGAAATTAAATGAGCTAATGCATGTTGCATGATCAGGCCACCCAAGATGGATATTCTCTTGCTCTCTGTACATCCCCTGCCCAACCAGTGCCTGCTTTGCCTCTGCCCTACCCGTATGACTGACCTTCCTAGTACTTGCCCCTGGCCCCAGCTAGTGAAAGCTTATCAGAGTCGTAACCACTGGACCTCCAGGGAACTCCCAGTGATGGCTGATCAAAGGTGTGATGAAGGGTGTGCTCCTCTGCTCCTCTGTTCCCTGTGCTCCTCTGTTTCCCTAGTAACTAATGAGCCTACCTGATGTCAATTCCCCTATAACTGGTAATTTTGCCCTCACCCCCAACCCAGCAAAGACTGCCACCATGTCCTGCTCACTGTCTGCCACACATGGTGGGATGTCGTTCCAGGACCTTGCTTCAGACGTGTAAGCTCCCCCTTATCCATTAAACCATTGATGTCTCTGTTGCTGACTCCAGGCTCTAGGCCTGAGAGGTACAGCCCAACACATGTAGAGCACATAGAAAAGAGACTGGCATAACAAGATGCCCAAGATTCAGCTGATATATTTCCTGCCCTAGATATGGAATCGGCCATTTTCTCAGAGTTCTTTGTACCAGGATATGGTATTTAGAGATCACAACCTAAAGTCTATGGATGCTAATTGCCCATGTGTTTTCATTGCTTCAAAGACTTTTAGTGAACAAAGATAGAAAATATGATAAAACAAAGATAACAAAAGATAGAAAACAAAAGAGAAAATACAACATGAATTTATATCAATAATTCCAACTAAAATTTAAGATGACAGGTTTTCACATATTTCTTAAATTTTATATTTGATCCTTTTTTTCTTAAATTGAAAACCTTGGCTCCTGAGAACATTAATATAATTATTTAGTTACTTTATCCCACTAAATCTACACTAGCTTCAAGATACAGTAATAATTTTATTAACACTATGATTACTGAAAACAATGTTTTAAAAAATTTCTTTGCAAAAAAAAATTTTAAAAAGAAAAAACAAACAAACAAAAAGAATAAAAAATTTCTTTGCAGTTCTTTTTGTCCTTGGGCAATATTTCATGAGGGAGATAGAGTCAATTGGGTTTTCAACAAGGACACCAAGGCGATTCAATAGGAGAACAATAGTCTTTTCAACAAATGGTGCTGGGACAACAATAGCCACAAACAAACGGATAAAATTGGACCCTTGCCTTATATCATATATAAAAATAAACTCAAAATTGATAAAGACCTAAATGCAAGAGCCAAAACTATAAAACCCTTTGAAGAAAACATGGGCATAAATCTCCATGACCTTAGATTTGGCAATGAATTCTTAGATATGACACCAAAAGCACAAGCAACAAAAGAAGTAGATTAATCGTACTTCATCTAAATTTAAAACTTGTGTGCTTCAAAAGGCACTATCAAGAAAGTTAAAAACACAATTCATAGACTGGGAGAAAATATTTGCAAATCATATATCTGATAAAGGACTTGTATCTAGAATTATATCAAGATCTCTTACAAATAATAGTAAGAAATAAATATTTTTTTAAATGGGCAAAAAGAGATCTCATATTAAATGTTCTTTGACGGATGGTTACCGGAGGCAGGGGGTGGTGGGTGGGGTGCGTGAAACGGGTGAACAGAGTCAAAAGGTACAAACTTCCAGTTATAAAATAAATTAGTCATGGGGATGTAATGCAGAGCATGGCCACTATAATTAATAATACTGTATTACATATTTGAAAGTTGCTAAGAAAGTAAATCTTAAAAGTTTCCATCGTAAAGAAAAAAAAGTCTGTAACTATGTATGGGGATGGATGTTAACTAGAATTATTGTGGTGATCATTTTGCAGCATATATACAAGTATTGAATCATTATGTTGCACACCTGGACTAATATAGTGTTGTATGTCAATTATACCTCAATTTTTTAAATGTTCTTACTAAAATAAAATAAAATAAAAATAAGCACAGGATCTGCATAGATATTTCACCAAAGTAGATACACGCTCAGCCAATAAGCACATGAAAATCATTCGCCATCAGGGAAATTCAAACTTAAACCACAGTGAGATACCGCTTCACACCCACTAGGAGGGCTGGAATCAAAAAGACAATAATAACAAATGTTGACAAGGATTTAGAGAAATTGGAACCCTCATACACTGGTGGGGATGTAAAGCTGCTTTGGAAAACAATCTGGCAGTCCTCAAAAAAGTTAAACAAAGACTTAACAATTTGACCAAGCAATTCTACTCCTACGTATATATCCAAGAGAAATGGAAACGTACGTCCACTCAAAAACTTGTACACAAATGTTTATAGCAGCATCATCCACAATAGTCAAAGGTAGAAACAACCCAAATCTCCATCAGTTCATGAGTGGATTCACAAAACATGGTATATCCCTATAATGGAATATTGTTCAGCTGTAAGAAGGAATGAAGTGTTTATAACTGCCACAACATGGATGAAGCCAGTCACAAAATACCACTATCAAATGATTCCATTTATATGCAATGTCCACAATGGGCAAATACATAGAAACAGAAAGTATATTAGTGATTGCTTTAGGCTATAAAGCGAGGGGGGATAATTGAGTGATAATTGCCAAAGGGTGCTAGATTTCTTTTTGAGGTGATAAAAATGTTGTGATTGTGGTGATGGTTGTACAGCTCTGAATATCCTCAAAACTGCTTAATTTTTCACTTTAATAAAATGGGTGAGTTGTATGGTATGTGAATTATATCTTAATAAAGCTGTTAGGAAAAAAAAGAAAGAAAGAAAGAAAGAAAAGGCTGAAAATCAAAATCAAATGGAACAAATGAACCTAACTGTGTAACAAATTAGTGGCATAATCACAGAGAGGAATTTCAGGTGATTGATTGATTATTTTTTTGGCCACACCGTGGGCATGGGGGATCTTGGTTCCTGACCAGGGATTGAACCCGTGTCCCCTGCATCGGGTTAGGGTTAAGGTTAACACTGGACTGCCAGGGAAGTCCCTCAGGTGGTTTATATATATATATGTTTATTTCTGAACTTTCAGTTCTCTTCCATTGATCTATATGACTAGCTTTACACCAGTCCCAGAATGTAGATTACTTGTTATGTAGTAAGTTTTGAAATCAGGAGGTGTGAGTCATTTAACCTTGTTCTTTTTCAAGATTATTTTGGGTATTCTGTGTTCCTTGAGTTTTTATATGAATTTTAGAATCTGGTTGTTAATTGCTACAAAGAAGTCAGCTGGCATTCTAGTAGGGATAGTGTTGAATCTGTAGCTTGGGAAGCATTGCCATTTTAACAATATTAAGTCTTCCAATCCATGAACATGAGATATCCTTTCATTTATTAGGTTTTCTCTCATTTCTTTCAACAATGTTTTGTAGTTTTCAAAGTATATGTTTTGCACTTATGTTAAATTTATTCCTAAGCACTTTATTCTCTTTGATTCCATTATAAATGAAATTGTTTTCTTTTCTTTTTTTTTTTAATCACACCCCAGGGCTTGCAGGATCTTAGTTCCCCGACCAGGGATTGAACCTGCACCCTTGGCAGTGAAAGTGCAGAGTCCTAATCACTGGACTGCCAGGAAATTCCCGAAATTGTTTCCTTAATTTCAATTTTTTGCTTGCTCAGTGCTACTATATAGAAAAATGATTTGTTTCTGTATATTGCCTTGTGTCCTGCAAACTTACTAAACTCTAATATTATTAGTTCTAACAGTTTTTTTTTGGGGGGTGATTCCTTAGGATTTTCCACATACAAGATTGTTTTCTGCAAATAAAAATAATCTTAGTTCTTTCCTTTCCAATATGAATGTCTTTTCTTTTTTTGTCTAATTACTCTGGTTAGAACCTCCAGTAGAGTATTGACTAGAAGTGGCAACAGTGGACATCATTATCTTGTTTCTGATCTTAGGAGAAAGGCATTCAGCCTTTTACCATTAAGTATGATGTTAGCTGTGGGTTTTTGTAATGCATTTGTTGAGGATTTCTGCATCTAAATTCGTAAGAGATCTGGGTGGAGTTTTCATTTCTTGAGATGTATTTGTCTTGTTTTGGTATAACCAGGATAGGATAATACTAGCTTTATAGAATGAAATGGGAAGAGTTCCTTCCTCTTCTATTTCCTGGAAGAGTTTATGAAGAACTGGTGTTAATTCTTTAAATGTTTGGTAGAATTCACCAGTGAATGGTAATCCTTTTGCAATTTATACATATATGAAATCATTACATTGTACACCTTAAACTTACACAATGTTATATGTCAATTACATCTCAATAAAGCTACAGGGAAGGGACATCCCTGGTGGTGTACTGGTTAAGAATCCGCCTGCCAATGCAGGGGACATGGGTTTGAGCCCTGGTCCGGGATGATCCCACATGCCACAGAGCAACTAAGCCTGTGAGCCACAACTACTGAGCCAGCATGCCACAACTACTGAAGCCCGAGCGCCGAGAGCCTGTGCTCCACAACAAGAGAAGCCACCGCAATGAGAAGCCTGCACACCACAACAAAGAGTAGCCCCCGCTTGCCGCAATGAGAGAAAGCCCGCATGCAAGGACCCAACGCAGCCAAAAATAAATAAATAAATAAATAAATATTTTTAAAAAGCTGCGGGGAGAAAAGAATTCACCCAGGCCATCTGGGTCTGGATTTTTCTTTATTGATAGTTTTTTAAAATTACAAATTCTATCTATTTACTTGTTAGCTTTTCTGTCTTCTTGACTCAGTTTATGTCTTTTAAGAAATGTGTCCATTTTATCTGTTACCTAATTTATTGGCATACAATTGTTCATAATATTCTTTCACAATCCTTTTTATTTCTGTAAGATGAGTAATAATGTCCCTCTTACATTTGAGCCTTCTCTCTTTTTCTTGATCAATCTAGCTAAAGGTTGGTCAACTTGATTGTTCTTTTCAAAGAAGCAACTTTAAAAAATATATATATATTTATTTATTTATTTATGGCTGTGTTGGGTCTTCATTGCTTCTCTTGCTGCAGAGCATGGGCTCTAGGTGCGTGGGCTTCAGTAGTGGTGGCACGCAGACTCAGTAGTTGTGGCTTGCGGACTCTAGAGTGCAGGCTCAGTAGTTGTGGTGCACGGGCTTATTTGCTCTGCAGCATGTGGGATCTTCCTGGACCAGGGATCAAACCCATGTCCCCTGTATTGGCAGGCGGATTCTTAACGACTTTGCCTCCAGGGAAGTCCCCAACTTTCAAGTTTATTTTTGCTATTGTTTTTCTATTTTCTACTCCTTTAATTTCTGCTGTATAGCCATTGGTATTCTTGGCTTGCTTGTCTGAGCATGGAACCTTTGCTTTATGAATGAGCTAGAGCGAGGGGAATCAGACCTTAGTATTCTCAGTGTGCCAACCCCAAGGTAGAGCCTCTGTCCCATGAGTGGGAGGTGGGTGGAAGATGGGAGCCTTATGTCTTGGCAGCATCCATCTGGAGTGAAGGTTCCATCACCCTGAGTTGGGAGAAGGGAGGGAGTGGGTTCAGAGGCCACAGATTCTCATTGCTCTTACCAAATTTTAGTACGTTTTCCTGAATAAATGTTTTTGCATTTGCTACATGGCCTAAAGACGATCTCGAGAGAATTGAATATTTTAAGTGATTTTCACCAGTTTTACTGTGGAGTGAAACCATGAAGATCCTCACATTACCATGCCAGAAATAGACCCCTGGGGGTTGCTTTCTAATTTTTTAGTTTGATTTTATAACTATATGGCACATTTACATGATTCTAAAGTCAAATCTATTGAACAATGTATATTCAGAGAAATCCAGTGTCTATTCTTATCCTTTCTACTCTGTTGCCTCTTCCTACTGATAAGACTAAAACATTTAAAAATATTAGATACAATTAATACACGATAACATTCACCCTTTAAAGTGTACAATTCAGTGGTTTTTAGTATATTTACAAAGTTGACAACTATCATCACTATCTAATTTCAGAATATTTTATCTTCCCCCAAAGAAATCCCATAGCAGTTAGCAGCCACTCCCCATTTTCCCTTCCCCCTAACTCTGGCAAACACTAATCTACTTTCTTTCTCTCTGGACTTGCCTATTCTGGACTTTTCATATCAATGGAATAATATAATATATGGCCTTCTGTGACTGACTACTTTCACTTGCACAATGTATTCAGGGTTCATTTATTTTGTAGTATGAATCAATATGTTTTCTTCTTCTTTTTTTATTCAAACAGAAAGTCACAAAAATTATAATCATCCTCATCAGTTCACTCAATATGTCTTCTTTTTTAACGACTAAATAATATTCCATTGTTTGTACATAACACAATTTGTTTACTCATTCATCAGTTGATGGGTTTTTTCCATTTTTTGGCTATTATGAATAGTGCTGCTATGAACATTCATGTTGAAGTTTCTGTGTGGACATACGTGTTTTCTTTTCTTTTGGGTATATGTCTAGGAGTGGAATTGCTCGGTTATAGATAACATTTCTGAAAAAGTTTTTGTTTTGTTCTTCCATAGACAGATAGAGGTAGAGATATAAATATTATACATATATCATCACTTTCTTAGGCAAGCACTTTCTTATGGTAGCACTGCATACATATTTTTTTCTTCTCTTTGCTTTTTTCACTTAAAATATATCCTGCAAAACAAAATAAAAATTTCATATGCTAGGCATCAGTCCGTTTCAGTATACAGATATTCCTTGCTTCTTTTTACCGTTGCCTAATCAGGATGTGCCATGATTATTCAACCAGTAACATATTCACGGACATTTGGGTTGTTTCACAGTCTCTTGCTGTTTCAAAGTGAACTGGAATAAATTCCCTTATGTATATATCTTTAATTTTTTTTAAAAAATTTTTTGGCCACACTATGCAGCTTGTGGAATCTTAGTTCCCCGACCAGAGATCAAATCCATGCCCCAGCAGAGAAAGCACTGAGTCCTAACCACTGGACCACCAGGGAATTCCCTATCGTTTCATATTTTTGCACATGTATTTTGAGATAAATTCTTGGAACTGAGATTTCGGGGTTAAAGGATAAATGCAGTCTTCTCAAATTCCTTTCCACTGAGGTTTCCCTACATTATATTGCTAGCCAGTATCCCTATGTGGTTACTTTTTATAATGTACTATATATGATTAAAAAAAATAATGTGTATTTTTTAGTTTGTGGCGCCAGTTCTGTGTTTGTTACCTTGATCAAATTGTTAATTATGCTGTTTAAATCTAGATTCTTATTAATTTTCAAACTTCTTGATAGAAGTTTATGGGTTTGTAAGTTTCTAAGTTTCTTCTAATATTTCTACATGTTTTTGCTTTAAACATTTTGAGACTATGTTTAGGTGTATTCAAATTATACCTTTTTTTTTTTACTTTTTTAAACTTTATTTATTTTTTACTTTTTTTTTGCTTTTTTTTAATTGGAGTATAGTTGCTTTACAATATTGTGTTAGTTTCTGCTGTACAGCAAAGTATATAAGTTATACATATACATATTCAAATTATACCCTTTCTGATAGCTTTTTTCCGCTATGTAGTGTCTATTCTAATCTCTGATAATGCTTTCTGACTTTATTATATTTCATGTGGAATATATATTTATATATATATGTATTCACCTTTCTTTTGGGTGCTGTTTATGTGGTGTCTTTTTATAAAAAATTATTTATTTATTTATTTATTTATTTATGTCTCCGTTGGGTCTTTGTTGCTGTGCGCAGGCTTCCTCTAGTTGTGGCGAGCAGGGCTACTCTTCATTGCTGTATGCTGGCTTCTCATTGTGGTGGCTTCTCTTGTTGCAGAGCACAGGCTTTAGGCGCGCGGGCTTCAGTAGCTGTGGCACATGGGCTTAGTTGCTCTGAGGTATGTGGGATCTTCCCGTACCAGGGCTTGAACCCGTGTCCCCTGAAATGGCAGGTGGATTCTTAACCACTGCGCCACCAGGGAAGTCCTGGTATCTTTTTCTATCTCTTTATGTTCAATCTTTCTATGTTATTATGTTTCAAGTATCTATTTTAAACACCATATACTTGAAATTTGAATATGTTTTTATGTAGTTAAAAAACTATGCTTAGTACATTTATATATATTATTATTAGTGATGTTTTGGAATTTATTTCTACTATCATATTTATCGTTTTCTGTTTACCATGTATTTTAAATTTTATCATTTTTTAATTATTTTATTTTGCTTATATTTACCTCCTATTCCTGCCTTCTACTGGACTGTTGGGTTATGAAATTTCTGAGCTTTTTTACGGAAAATATGGAAAAAATCTATCTCAGCAGCATGATATTTTCTTTAGTATAATTTTTACCATTTTTTTTCTTCAGAAATTGGAGACCATCTTTCCATTTAGTTTTTTCCTTTCCTCCCAGGTTAGGGATAACTTGAGAGGAGCTTATTTTGTAGAAGTTAGTATAAAATTATTTTTATTTCTAAACCATAATTTAAGTACATGTAAAGCACACAAAACTGTAGCTTACAATGTATGAAGCTTTTGGAAAAAAATTTATCTTGATCTTTTGTACTGTAAAAATATTTTCTAAATATCATCAAAAGAGAGACTCTTTCGAATATCCCTATTATCAGGAAATACACACTAAAATATTTAGGGGTGAAGACTCCTTATGTATGTAACTTTTCTGCAAATGGTTCAGGAAAATAATTATAGATAGAAAGAGTTATTAGAAAGAAAGAGAGAGAATGATAAAAGTGAATGATATAAAATGTTCATATTAGGTAAATCAGGGTAAAGGGTATATGACTGTTTTGGTACTATTTTTATATTTGCAACATTCTATAACTTTGAAATTATTTTAAAGAAAAAATATTTAAAACTATATTTGGAGAACTCTAAATAGAAAGAAAAATTTTAAAACTCTATATTTAGCAAAATATTTAAAAGAAAGTTTCTTTTTGTATGAAAATTTCCATTCACATTAAGTAAAAAAAAGTGAATACATTAATATTTTTGATGATCATTCGGTGCCACCCAGTGTTCAATTTCTGCAAGTGCTAATCTTACAAATTTAAACCCAACTGTATTTGGAAATGACTTTTTGTTGATTTCTTTATGCTGGCAACATAAGACTATAAAAACAATGTATGTGATCAAAATTAGTAAAAAGAAATCTATTAAATATGAAAAAAGAGTCATGCATTGTGATATCAAATGCAGATTTCTGCCTCCCTTGAACTTTAAAAAAAAAAATATATATATATATATATATATTTATTTATTTATTTGGCTGCACTGGGTCTTAGCTGAGTTATGTGGGATCTAGTCCCCAGACCAGGGATTGAACCCGGGCCCCCTGCATTGGGAGCTCAGCATCTTAGACACTGGACCACCAGGGAAGTCCCTGCCTCCCTTGAATTTTAGCAAAAATGTGAGAGGACATCAAAGTAGCTGGAGCATACAAGAAGCCTCTGATCAGTCACAGACTAGTCAAAACTAGGGATTTACACATAATCCATAATAATTACAGGGCATAAAATTTATTATTCAGAACATCCATATACTGGAGTGAATTGCTCACAGCAGAAAACTAGTAGCTTTTTTTTCTTTTTCTCTAAACAACAGATGTAGTTTTTTTTTAAAGCAAATTAAATTCCATTATAACAAAAGAACAAAGTGGATTTAACATTTGACTTAAGATAATTCAGTATCATACTTTTTTTAAAATTTTATAAGTTTATTTATTTATTTATTTTTGGCTGCATTGGGTCTTTGTTGCTGCGCGTGGGTTTTCTCTAGCTGCGGCGAGCAAGGGCTACTCTTCGTTGCAGTGCGCGGGGTTCCTATTGCAGTGGCTTCTGTTGTTGCGGAGACTGGGCTCTAGGCACGTGGGCTTCTGTAGTTGTGGCACGCAGGCTCAGTAGTTGTGGCTCATGGGCTTGGTTGCTCTGTGACATGTGGGATCTTCCCAGACCAGGGCTCGAACCCGTGTCCCCTACAATGGCAGGCAGATTCTTAACCACTGCGCCACCAGTGAAGTCCCTTAGTATCATACATTTTTAAAGAAATATAATACTTTAGGGATTTCCCTGGTGGTTCAGTGATTAAGACTCCGTGCTCCCAATGCAAGGGGCCCGGGTTCAGTCTTGGTCAGGGAACTAGATCTTGCATACCGCAACTAAAGAACCCACACGCCACAACGAAGATTCTGCGTGCAGCAGCTAAGATCCAGTGTAGCCAAATAAATAAATATTATTTAAAAAGAGAAATATAATACTTTAAAACAAATATCAAAAATTTATCTGCTTTAACACACGACTCATGCTAATGATGTTTTAGTCTTCTTCACGGGTTGTGGCTAAGATCCAAATTGTGCAAGAATCCTCAGAAAAATCAGGATGTTAAACATTGAGTTCAATTTAGATATCCTCAGTGTCTTCATCATCTCCAACATTTAACTGGATTTTGGCATCATCTCTGGGAACAAATGTAACTGCCTTTGACTGTAGCTTGTCTTGGAAGCTCAACATATGCCTGCAGATGCCTTTATGTGTGAGATGTAATGAAAAATTATGTAGCTTTGCTGTCCAGTAGTCTTGCAAGCCCAACAATATAGTGTCTTAAGTTCTTATTGAAACTTTTTTCCCTCAATTTCTTCTGACCATCAAAACACATTGCTTCTAATTGTGCATTTCCCAACATTTACTTACCTGGGCTACAGGCCCATTCTTTTTTTTTGCGGTGCGCGGACTTCTCACTGTTGTGGCCTCTCCCGTTGCAGAGCACAGGCTCTGGAGGCACAGGCCCAGCGGCCATGGCTCACGGGCCCAGCCGCTCCGCGGCACGTGGGATCTTCCCAGACTGGGGCACGAACCCGTGTCCCCTGCATTGGCAGGCGGACTCCCAACCACTGCGCCACCAGGGAAGCCCTACAGGCCCATTCTTGAACACTAGTTCTTTGTTTCAGATTCATTCTCATTCTTACCTCTGTACCTATTTTTACCTTTATTCTTGGGCATGGCTGCCACGGGGATCTGGGTTTGTGTCTCCTTCCCTGGTGCATGGGACACAGCTGTCCTGGGAGACTGGGTGCTGTGTGTGGGAGAGCGTCCAATTGAGGCTTCTTTATCACCCCCCACCCACCATCTTTTTTCATAGTTATACATTCTATACCTATTCTCTCAATGAACACTTTTAAAACTTAACTAGGTATGTTTGATGAAGTCTAAAATTAACGTTTATTTCTACCTTCTTGAACAAAGACTTTAACATGCTTTGATTTCAATCATCTCTTCTTCCATAATGTATGTTAATGTTGTCTTGTATTTTTCTTTGCCCAAATTAGCTATTATTGTTGTCTTTTATGAGCCTGTGTTGTTTTTACATTGCTCCATGTTTACCAATTTATTTATTCACCATTTCTTCTTGCATCTCATTCCTTCTGGGTTCCATTTCCTTCTTCCAGAAGTACATCCCTTAGTACTTCTTTCAGCAACTAACAGTGAGTGATAATTGCTCTCAGTCTTTTTGTTTGTTTGTATGAAAATGTTTTTATTCTGTCTTCTGTCTTGAATGGCTTGCATATTGATTTCCAGATTGACAGTTATTTCCCCTCAGGAATCAGATGTTATTCTATTACCTCCTGGTTTCTCCATTATTGCTGTTAGAAAGTCAGTTATCAATTTACTGTCCTTTCTTTGTGCATTATATGTATTTTCTCTCAGGGTTCTTAAGTCTTAGAAGATTTTCTCTTTGTTTCTTGGTTTCACTAAGGTGTTTGGGACAGTGAGTCTATCTTAACTTTTCCTGATTTCCAGATCATAGTGATCCTTGAACCTGGGGATTTATGTCTTTCACCAAGACTGAAAAATTTTATGCCATTTATCTCTTCAAATTTCTCTCTCTTTTCTCTTTCCTTCCAGAATTCCTATTCTAAGTATGGCTAACCTTCTCATACTGCCTTCTATGTCTCCTAATCTCTTGGCCATAACCCTTTCTCTTTATCTCTCTTTAGTATTTTGGATCATTTTCTCATATCTACTAGCCTGATAATTATCTTTAGTTTTGTTTAATGGGTTTTGACTCATCCATTTTGTGTGTGTGTGTGTGCTTGTTTTAATTTCAAATAACTCCTTTTTACTTCTGAAGTTTCTATTTAATTCTTTTTCAAATTTTCTCCTCAAATTTGCCTTTAAAAATTGGGTTTTGTGGTTTTCTTTGGTTGGTTTTGATTATTTTAAAAATATTTTAAATAATTTTAATAATTATTTTATTCCTTCAGTTTATCACTTTTTTTTTTTTTTTTAGCCACGCCATGAAGCATGTGGGATCTTTAGTTCCCCAACCAGGGATTGAACCCACACCCTCTGTGGTGGAAGTGTGGAGTCCTAACCACTGGACTGCCAGGGAAGTCCCAGTTTATCTTTTTAATTACCTCAAGTTCTGGTACTTGTGTTCACTGAATCACTTATGGTGGAATATTTCCTCATGCTTTAACAATTTTTTAGAGTTAACTCACTTTAGTGGGGGTTGTGTTTTCTGTGAAAATAGTTAGTGGCCTGAGCTGTGGAAACATTCTTCCACAGAAGAGTACTGGACTTTTCACAAAGCTGGAATATATCACTAATCTCACAGTATTTTATATTAATTTATCACCTGGGGGGGGTGGGGATGGAGTTCCTGAATCATGAAATTCTTATACCAAAACTGAGTGAGGTATTAGGCCTAGGATTTAAACCTTATAAACAAACAAACAAAACAAAAAACAAAACCTGTTTTTAACCAGAGTCTAGAACAGAGACAGACAAGCTTCCTTGACATCTCCCTGACTTGGTGGACACATTTCATTCCGATCTACCCTGTCACTGAGGTCATAGACCTTCCAAGGGCTCAATTTATTCACTTCCACCTCCCCTAACCCTTGTGGAACCAAAGTTTGTCTCTAGTCCCTTTGTCACTTCTAGGACAGCCACAGGATTATCTCTTGTACTTCCCACCTTGGTTTTCCATTCCTTCTTTACTCTGGCACTTGGGGATTCTCCTTTATAATCTGCAAGTTTAGCCACTCACTTAAGGAGATAATTGTTATACTTTATTTAGCAATTCTTTGAATGGAAGACTAGATTTTTCTAGTACTCTTATTGGAATTGGGAGGTTTGATCTTGTTAAAGGATGATTTTCAAAAAAGGCTAAAATCATAATTCTCAATTAGATATATGAACATGTATTAAATATTTATTTAATTCATTATTAATGAAGGAACCTGTAAGATGTTAACCAGTTCAAACAGGAAGTCAAGAAACACAAACTTATATGAAATAAAGGAATGTTGAAATGAATTTACAAATGAATAGGGAAATTGGCTTTTCCATGGGGAGGAGAAAAGTCAATTAAACATCCATCAGACAGTATATTTGCATGTTTATAGACAAGACTTTCCTTGCATTGCTATCATTTATCCATAATTTACAGAGTTGTAAAATACCTAAAAAGCAATGAAAGGCTAGAATCAGGTAACCTGAAAAGGTGGGCTCTAAATAGTGCCAGTTTTGGGCTTCTCTGGTGGCACAGTGGTTGGCAGTCCACCTGCCAATGCAGGGGACACGGGTTTGAGCCTTGGTCCGGGAACATTCCACATGCCGCAGAGCAACTAAGCCCGTGCGCCACAACTACTGAGCCTGCGTTCTAGAGCCCACAAGCCACAACTACTGAGCCCACGTGCCGCAACTACTGAGGCCCACACGCCTAGAGCCCGTGCTCTGTAACAAGAGAAGACACCGCAGTGAGAGGCCTGCAACCACAACGAAGAGTAGCCCCTGCCCCGTGTGCAGCAATGAGGACCCAATGCAGTCTAAATAAATAAATAAATAGTGCCTAATTTGGGGATGTGAGTAGGGGATAAAGAAAGAAAAGGAATTACTTTAGTATCGTCTCCCCCATTTCCTCCTTAAATTTTGAGAAACTATAAGGGGCCATAAATGAACATTTGATTCTAGTCCCCCTTGGGACCTTAGTCTAATCAGATTCTTTACTGGTGGAGGAGTGGGTGACGGGAGGAGGGGAGCCATTGCCGATTTGTGGAATATGCACAGGGTGTAGATGCTTTGGACTCCAGGGATAGAAAATCCATTCTCCTTCCTCCTAGTACTCCAAACCATTACCTGTGAAGCATATTTTGAAAACCACTGCAGGAGTTTGAAAGGTGAAGTTGCATTCAGGATTTCCCTTTAGATTTCAGGGTTGCACCTTAGCACTTTTGTTTCTAGGAAGGAAGACTGAGCAGATTTTGTTCATATATTATCATAGGTCTGAAAGCACTTTGGGGATAGCCCCGCATGCCTAGCCTGGTGAACTCTAAGGGAGTTAGACAAAAAGTCTTTCTCGGTTGGGATAAAAGGTAGGAAAGATGACCTCTTCCTCCAGCCATGGGTAAGCAGCTGGCTCTGCTTGTCACTCATGTTATGTCTTTCTCTGTGAGGCAACAACAGTGTCTTACACAGAGGCACCTGACTGAGGCAGTTGCTGTTTCATGTAGGAGAGATTAAGGGGATGGAGTAAAATGTGGAAGCATTCTGTTTTGTCCCATGTGGGGAGGAATGAGAAATTTACAAGGAAGAAAAGATTGATAAGTTTGCTCTGAACACTTGTGTTAAGTAGAATTCGGAGTGAAATTACTAGGTTGAAGGATTTAGGCATATTTTAATCAGTTTTACGTAGCTCCTATATATTCATTTAATAAAGTTTGTCTAGTAACATGGAAATCTTTAATAATAAGTGAGAAGGGCAGGATATAAAGTAATAGGTGTACTGATATATGCAGGCAAAAATGGGAAAGGAATATGGGTAATATTAATTTGGTGGGTTTTTTTTTAACCATTGTACGGTCATGTGTGTGTTTTTAAAATTGTTTAGATTTTTATCATTGTGTCCAAAATACTTGGATAATTTTAAAAAGCAAAAGTATAGGAACTCCCTGGCAGTCCAGGGTTTGATCACTGGTCAGGGGAAGTAAGGTCCTGCAAGCCCAGGGGCACGGCAAAAAAAAAAAAAAAAAAAAAGGAAAAGTAAAGCAAGAGGAAAAAACAATGCAATTGCTTATTGTTATTACGACTTAATTGCAAACGTTCACATTTTACCCTTATGTATAGCCTTGAAGTGGAACAAATAATACATATCAGATTATTTAAGGGATACTGGGAAATACCTATGGCTAGATAACTTATGGAATTTAAAATTTGTGTTTGCTCTCCCTGCATTTTAGGTCCTAAGGGCTTTGAGGCTTCAGGGATTCTTGCAGGATTAAACGCAGAAACAACCAGAAGTCAAATGTTCTCCCGGGCCTTAAAAGCCAGAGAAGAGATAAAGCTGGGTGTCGTGGAGTGTGAGAGATCTGAGAGGCACAGCGGGTCCCCTGGGGCTGGAGGTGACTTGGGTAGGTGCTGGAAGGGACCTGTGGAGGAGATTGCCTGACCCCTTGCAGGGTTTGGAGGCTGAGCGCTCCTGGCAAGCGAGGACCCCAAGGGAGCGAGACCCATTTTCCTGTTCCATGCATGCCTCCCTGGAGCTGCATAGCTTGGGCGCGGAAAAGAGCACGTCTCGACCGAAATGGGTCTCCCTCCACTCTAGGACGGGCTGTTCAAATTAAGGTGATAGAAAATAAAATAAGCTCCAGTCTGTGCCCTGAGATTCATACTGCTAAGCAAATAACCCCGGCAAAGAGAGAAATGTGTTAAAATCGGAGTCTACATCCAGTGTTTGGGAGCTAAAGCCAGGTGTTTGAAATGTTAATCATCTGTAAAGTCCGTGCCTGCACAAAGTACTTGGGCACAGCGGTAGCTCTCAAACCCGAGCGCACCCAGAATCATCCAAACCCTCCCTGAACATGCCTTCCTGGGCCCCTGTCCCATTGCTTCTGATCTGATTCCAGCAGGTCTGGGTTGGGGCCTGAGAATTTGCACTTCTTTTTTTTTTTTGCGGTATGTGGGCCTCTCACGTTGCGGAGCACAGGCTCCGGACGCGCAGGCTCAGCGGCCATGGCTCACGGGCCCAGGCGCTCCGCGGCATGTGGGATCCTCCCGGACCGGGGCACGAACCCGTGTCCCCTGCATCGGCAGGCGGACTCTCAACCACTGTGCCACCAGGGAAGCCCAGAATTTGCGTTTCTAACAAATTCCCAAGTGAGGCTGCTGTTGGTTCTCAGACAATACTTTGGTAATTGGCAGTAAAATGTGCTTTCCAGATACTTTATTATCAAGTGTCTGTTTTAAAAAAAATAAATTTATTTATTTTATTTTTGGCTGCGTTGGGTCTTCGTTGCTGCATTCGGGCTTTCTATGTTTGTGGCAAGTGGGGGCTGCTCTTCGTAGCGGTGTGCGGGCTTCTCATAGCAGTGGCTTCTCTTGTTCCAGAGCACAGGCCCTAGGTGGGCAGGCTTCAGTAGTTGTGGTGCACGGGCTTCAGCAATTGTGGCATGCAGGCTCTAGAGCGCAGGCTCAGTAGTTGTGGTGCACGGGCTTAGTTGCTCTGTGGCATGTGGGATCTTCCCGGACCAGGGCTCGAACCCATGTCCCCTGCATTGGCAGGCGGATTCTTAACTACTGAGCCACCAGGGAAGCCCTATCAAGTGTCTTGATGTCCACTCCCCCCCATCTAACGTGGTGTGATGTCAGTTTCACCAACATTACCATCCCCTTGACTTTGGCTTCGTTTATTTTCAGATTTAGGAATGGAGCCTTTGGAATTTGTTAGGCTCATTTCAAAGGCCCCTTAGGCAGAAGTTGTCCCAATGCTTTCACTTACTTTATAGAAGACTGTAATTTTTTAGAAGACTTCCATAATAGAAGTAAAAGGATCATTTGTGTAACCTCTATCAGTTTAGAAAGTTTTCACATATATTATCTGATCAGGGTATTTCTCTTAATGTAAATATTCAAAAATATGTCTTTGGATCTTTTAGCAGGAGTCCCGTGAGGTAAACAGGAATATTTTTTTCTGTTTTCTGTTGTTAGTCACAGAACTGGGATTAACTCCACACTGTCTCCTAGCAGGTATGTGTAGGTGTAACAGCTATGATGTTACAAAGGGGTGTGATTAGGGAATAATGAAGGGAAAACCCCTAAACAGCAAAGGAATGTTAATCATCTGACTCTGTAATGAGAATTCATACACAAAGGCTTGTCTCCTCCCAAACTCCTTCCCAATAAGCCTTCAATTGGAAAGAGATGGAGCCCTCCACCACAGAGGAAAAGCTTCTGACACCTAAAGGACCATATTCCAAAACTGAGTGGGACCCACCACTATTTCTGTAAATCAGTGCATTCCCTGAGGCCACAGGGCACCCTATTTCCTGCCCCAGGTCTCTCATATCTTAACTTTTGCCTCCTCACCGGCTGGAGTGGTAGAAACAGAAGCCTACACTCCAGTCCTGGAGTGGACAAAAACATACAATGTTTGGCCTTCTCTACAAGTGCAGGGAAAGAGCATATGTGGGGAAAGGGGGGCCAGCAAGCGTGAAAAAGTTGAGATTTGATTGACAGGAAACTGCATGTCTCAGCCTCAGGAGAAAGCAATTCTACAATTTCATGCACTGTCTGAGCTCTGAAATATGAAGAGAAATGACTTGAAAGGAAGGAAAAACAAAACTTGGCAACTAGAGAGCAGCTGGGCTCGGGGCATAGAGATATTTCAACTTCCAGGGTCTCTTCTTCCTTCTCTTCTCCTCCCCTCCTTTCCCTTCCCGTCCTTCTCCCTATCACCTCTATTTTATCTACTTGAAATCAGTTATAACTGACAACTGAAGGCAGCCTTGAAGGGGGAAAAGTTAAAAATACACAGAGCAGAAAAGCATTATGACCCAGTTTGATTTAGTGATAAGAAGTTTCTCAGGCTAACTAGACTGGTGGGATTGTGCTTTCAATTTCATTTATCTAATTCTTCACAGTTTTTTAAAATTGTGGTTTAGGGGCTTCCCTCATGGCGCAGTGGTTAAGAATCCGCCTGCCAATGCAGGGGACACAGGTTCGAGCCCTGGTCCAGGAATATTTCACATGCTGGGGAGCAACTAAGCCCATGTGC
This sequence comes from Delphinus delphis, assembly GCF_949987515.2. Lineage (NCBI taxonomy): Eukaryota > Metazoa > Chordata > Mammalia > Artiodactyla > Delphinidae > Delphinus > Delphinus delphis. The sequence goes on along the minus strand of NC_082686.1, from coordinate 126,305,431 downwards.
CACAACTACTGAGGCTGTGCTCTAGAGCCTATGCTCTGCAACAAGAGAAGCCACCGCAAGGAGAAGCCTGCGCACCGCAACGAAGAGTAGCCCCCGCTCGCCGCAACTAGAGAAAACCTGCGTGCAGCAACAAAGACCCAACACAGCCAAAAATAAAAATAAATAGAATAAATAAATTTATATAAAAAAATTGTGATTTAACTTACATAAAGTGAACAAATATTTGTTGTACAGGTGAATGAGATTTCACATATATATCCATCCACACACACTCTTGTACCCATCTTTCAGATCAAGATATGGAGCATTTCTTTTTTTTTTAAATTTAATTTAATTTATTTTTTATATAGCACGTTCCTATTAGTTATCTATTTTATACATATTGTATATATATGTGTATATCTGTCAATCCCAATCTCCCAGTTCATCCCACCTCTCCCTGCCTCGCCACTTTCCCCCCTTGGTGTTCATACGTTTGTTCTCAACATCTGTGTCTCTATTTCTGTCCTGCAAACTGGTTCATTTGTACCATCTTTCTAGGTTCCACGTATACGTGTTAATATACGATATTTGTTTTTCTCTTTCTGACTTACTTCACTCTGTATAAGATATAGAGCATTTCTAATATCTCAAAAGTCTGCCTCATGCCTGTTCCCAGGAAATACCCCAAAGGCAACCACTGCTGACTTCTATTGCCACTGAATGGAATCATACAACATGTACTGTTTATTGTCTGGTTTCTTCTTCTTTCTTTTTTCTTGGCCGTGCCATGCAGCATGCAGGATCTTCCCTGACCAAAGGTCAAACCATGCCCCTGCACTGGGAGCATGGAGTCTTAACCACTGGACCACCAGGGAAGTCCTGCCTGGTTTCTTTTTTAAAAAAATTTTATTGATGAGTTTGATCAGCCAAGATGGCAGAATAGAAAGACCCTGAGCTCACCTCTCACGAGCACACCAAAATCACAACTATCTGCAGAACAACCATTGATGAAAAAGACTAGAACCTACCAGAAAAGATCTACAGCCAAAGACATAAAGAAGGATGGGTAGGAGGGGCAGACTCACGGTATAATCGAGTGTCACTCACAAACTGGAGAATAGAGTGCAGAGGTTCTCCCATAGGAGTGAGAGTTCTGAGCCCCACGTAGGGTTCCCCAGCCTGGGGGTCCTGCACTGGGAAGACGAGCCCTCAGAGCATTTGGCTTTGAAGGCCAGCAGGGCTTAATTTCAGGAGTCCCAAAGGACTATGGGAAATAGAGACTTCACTCTTACAGTGCACACACAAAATCTCATGTGCACTGGGACCCAGGGCAAAAGCAATAATTTAATAGGAGCCTTGGCCAGACCTACCTGCTGGTTTTGGAAAGACTCCCAGAGAAGCGGGGGTGAGGGGGTGGCCGAAATTCATGCTGGGGACATAGACTCTGGTGGAAGCCATATTTGGGAGCATTCTACGGTGTGGACACTGCTACTAGTGGCCACCATCTTGGAATCCTTCCTCTAGCTCATTAGTGCCAAGACCTGGCCCCACCCAACAACCTGTAGGTACCAGTGTTGGGCTGCTTCAGGCCAAACAACTAACTGGGTGGGGACAAAGCCCCACCCATCAGCAGAATGACTGCCTAAAGACTTCCTGGACCCTCTAGACACAGCTGTGCCCACCAGAGGGCCAAGAACAAGCTTTACCTACCAGCGGGTGGGCACCAGCCTGGCCCTCCAGGAAGCCTACACTAGCCTCTAGACTAGCCTCTCCCACCAGGGAGCAGACACCAGATGCAAGAAAACTACAATTGTGCAGCCTTCAGACCCAGACTGCGCATTGCAGGCCAGACTGTACCTTGGGACCAGCTGGGTCCCAGCCCTGCCCACTAGCAGGCCAACACAAGTTTCATGACATGCTGGACCCCATACCCTACTGCATCAGGATCTGCCACTGCTCTTTCCCCCCACCTCCGCCCCCCCCCCCACAGAAATCTGAAACCAGCTCTGGGTCCCTGGGTCCTGAATCCAGACTCCAGGACCTGGCTCTGCCTGCCAGGAGTCCAGCACCAACCCCAGGACCTGGCTTCACCCACCAGTGTGGAGGCAAGAGCCCTGGAGTCTTTGGACCCTAACTCTGCCCACTGGTGAGCCAGCACTAGCCTTGGAATCCTCTGGGGTTCTGCAGTCAGCCACCTTGTGGCCAGGACACACTAACCAGCAGCCAGGGCCAGACAACCAACACACAAGCATTCACACAAGGCAGGGCTAGACAACCAACTGGGCTAGGGGCCAATCAATTCTACCAGACCACCAACATAGTCAGCCAGCCACAACAGAAGGGCCTGTGCAGCCCTCTTAGGGGGAACCCCTACAGCACATAGCTTGCGTGATGAGAAGGGAGTGCACTGCTGGGACACATAGGACATCTCCTGTGGAAGGCCACTTTTCCAAGGTTGAGAAATGTAACTAACCTACCACAAACATAAAAATACAAATAGCAACTTAGACAAAATGAGACAGCAGGGGAACATGTTTCAGATGAAGGAACAAGATAAAACCCCAGAAAAGGAACTAAGGGAAGTGGAGATAGACATCTACCTGAGAAAGAGTTCAGAGTAATAATGGTAAAGATTATGAAAGAACTCAGGAGAAGAATGGATGTGCAGAGCAAAAAGTAGAGGGTTTTAACAGAGTTAGAAAATATACAGAACAACCAAACAGAGATGGAGAATACAATAACTGAAATGAAAAATACACTAGAAGGAATCAATGGTGACTAAATGATACAGAAGAACAGATCAGTAATCTGGAAGACAGACTAGTGGAAATCACTGCCGCTGAACAAAGAAGAAAAAAGAATGAAAAGAAATGAGGACAGTTTAAGAGACCTCTGGGACAACATTGAGTGCACTAATATTTGCATTACAGGGGTCTCAGGAGGAGAAGAGAGAGAGAGAAAGGAGCTGAGAACATATTTGAAAACATAATAGCTGAAAACTTCCCTAACATGGGAAAGGAAACAGTCACCCAAGTCCAGGAAGTGCAGAGAATCCCGTACAGGATGAACCCAAAGAGGAACACACCAAGGCACATTGTAATTAAAATGACAAAAATTAAAGATAAAAGAAAGAATATTAAAAGCAGCAAGGGAAAAGCAACAAATAACATCAAAGGAGCTCCCATAATACCATCAGTTAATTTTTCAGTAGAAACTCTGTAGGCCAGAAGGGAGTGGTACAATGTATTTAAAATGATGAACGGGAAAAACCTACAACCAAGAATACTCTACCAGCAAGGCTCTTGTTCAGATTTGTTGGAGAGATCAAAAGCTTAACAGGCAATCAAAAGCTAAAAGAGGGACTTCCTGGTGGCGCAGTGGCTGGGAATCTGCCTGACAATGCAGGGGACACGGGTTTGATCCCTGGTCCAGAAAGATCCCACATGCCGCGGGGCAACTATGCCTGTGTGTCACAACTACTGAGCCTGTGCTCTAGAGCCTGCGAGCCACAACTACTGAAGCCCGTGTGCCTAGAGCCTGTGCTCTGCAACAAGAGAAGCAACCGCCGTGAGAGGCCCATGCACTGCAGTGAAGAGTAGCACCATGGCTAGAGAAAGCCCATGCACAGCAACAAAGACCCAACGCAGCCAAAAAAATAAAAATTAAATTAAATCTTTAAAAGAGTTCAGCACCACTAAACCAGCTTTACAACAAACGTTAGAGGAACTTCTCTAGGTGAAAAAGAAAAGGCCACAGCTAGAAACAAGAAAATTACAAATGAAAAACTCACCGGTAAAGGCAAACATACAGTAAAGGTAGGAAATAATCCACACACAAAGCTAGTAGGGAGGTTAAAAGACGAAAGTAATAAAATCATCTATTTATATCCACAATAAGCAGTTAAGGGATACACAAAACTAAATATAAAATATGATATCAGAAACAGTAATCATGAGGGGAGGAGAGTACATATGCAAGGTTTTAAAATGCATTTGAAATTAAGAGATCAGCAACTTAAAACAATCATTTTTATATATAGGCTACTATACAAAAACCCCATGGTAACCACAAACCAAAAATCTATAATAGATATACACACAAAAAAGAAAAAGAGGACTTCCCTGGTGGCTCAGTGGTTAAGGATCCACCTGCCAATGCAGGGGATACGGGTTCAATCCCTGGTCTTGGAAGATCCCGCATGCCACGGAGCAACTAAGCCCGTGCACCACAACTACTGAACCTGTACTCTCTCCCAAGATTGGACCAGGAAGAAATAGAAAATATGAACAGACCAACCACAGCATTGAAATTGAAACTGTGATTTAAAAAACTTCCAACAGGGCTTCCCTGGTGGCACAGTGGTTGAGAGTCCGCCTGCTGATGCAGGGGACACGGGTTCATGCCCCAGTCTGGGAAGATCCCACATGCCGCAGAGTGGCTGGGCCTGTGAGCCATGGCCGCTGAGCCTGCGCATCCGGAGCCTGTGCTCCACAACAGGAGAGGCCACAGCAGTGAGAGGCCCGCGTAATGCAAACAAACAAACAAACAAACAAACAAACAAACAAAACTTCCAACAAACAAAAGTCTATGACCAGATGGTTTCAAGGGAAAATCCTATAAAATTTAGAGAAGAGTTAACATCTATCCTTTTGAAACTATTCCAAAAAATTTCAGAGGAAGGAACACTCCCTAGCTCATTCTACAAGGCCACCATCACCCTGATACCAAAACCAAAGATACCACACAAAAAAAGAAAATTACAGGTCAATATCATGATGAACATAGATGGAAAAATCCTCAGCAAAATGTTAGCAAACCCAATGCAACAATACATTAAAAGGATCATACACCATAATCAAGTGGGACTTATCTGAGGGATGCAAGGATTTCTCAATATCCACAAGTCAATCAATGTGATACACCACACTTACAAATTGAAGAATAAAAACCACATGATCATCTCAGTAGAGGCAGAAAAATCTTTTGACAAAATTCAACATCCATTTATGATAAAAACTATCCAGAAAGTAGGGGTAGAGGTAACATACCTCAACATAATAAAGGCCACATATGACAAACCCAAAGCTATCATACTCAATGTTGAAAAGCTGAAAGCATTTCCTCTAAGATCAGGAACAAGGTAAAGATGCCCAGTCTCGCCACTTTTATTCAACATAGTTTTGGAAGCTTTAGCCACAGCAATCAGAAGAAAAAAGGAATCCAAATTGCAAAGGAAGAAGTAAAACTGTCACTGTTTGCAGATGACATGATACTATACATAGAAAATCCTAAAGGTGCCACCAGAAATCTACTAGAGCTCATCAATAAATTAGGTAAAGTTGCAGGATACAAAATTAATATACAGAAATCTGCTGCATTTCTATACACTAACAACAAACTATCAGAAAGAGAAATAAAGGAAACAATCCCATTTATCATTACATCAAAAAGAATAAAATACTTAGGAATAAACCTAGCTAAGGAGGTAAAATACCTGTACTTGGAAAACTATGACACTGATGAAAAAAATTGAAGGAATAGATGGAAAGATATACCATGTTGTTGAATTGGAAGAATTAATATTGTTAAAATGACCATACTACCCAAGGCAATCTACAGAGTCAATGTAATTCCTATCAAAACATCAATGGCATTTTTCACAGAACTAGAGCAAATAATCTTAAAATTTGGAAACACAAAACACATGGAAACACAAAAGACCTCAAATAGCCAAAACAATCTTGAGAAAGAAGAACAGAGCTAGAAGAATCATGCTGCCTGGCTTTAGACTCTACTATAAAGTTATAGTCATCAAAACAGTATGGCACAAAAAACAGACAGAGAGATGAATGGTATAGAATAGAGAGCCCAGATATAAACCCATACACTTATGGCCAATTAATCTGTGACAAAGCAGGCAAGAATAACAATGGAGAAAGACAGTCTCTTCAATAAATGGTGCTGGGAAAACTGGACAGCTACATGTAAAAGAATGTATTCTCTACCACCATATATAAAAATAGACTCAGAATGGATTAAAGACCTAAATGTAAGAGCAGAAACCACGAAATTCCTAGAGGAAAACATAGGCAGAACACTATTTGACATAAATCGTAGCAATATTTTTTTGATCTGCTTCCTAAAACAAAGGAGATAAAAGCAAAAGTAAACAAATGGGACCTAATTAGACTTCAAAGCTTTTGCACAGCAAAGGAAATCATTAAAAAGACGAAAAGACAACTATGGACTGGGAGAAAAATATTTGCAAATGATATGACCGATAAGGGGTTAATATCCAACAGTTCAAACAACTCAACATCAAAGAAACAAACAACCTGATTAAAAAATGGGCAGAATTTTTGAATAGGCATTTTTACAAAGAGGAAATGCAGGTGGCCAATAGGCACATGAGAAGATGTTAAACATCGATAACTGTCAGGGAAAGGCAAATCAAAACCACAATGAGATATCACCTCACACCAGTTAGAATGGCTCTCATCAAGAAGAACACAAATAACAAATGTTGGCAAGAATGTGGAGAAAAGGGAACCCTCCTACACTGTTGGTGGGAATGTATATTGGTGCAGCCACTGTGGAAAACAGTATGGAGGTTTCTCAAAAAACTAAAAGTAGAACTATGATGTGATCCAGCAATTCCACTCCTGGTTATATACCCCAAAAAAGTAGAAACACTAATTCAAAAAGATATATGAACCCCAATGTTCATAGCAGCATTATTTACAACTGCCAAGACATGGAAACAACCTAAGTGTCCATCAACAGATGAATGGATAAAGAAGCTGTGGTATGTATATCCAATGGAATACTACTCAGCCATAAAAAGGAACAAAATTTTGCCACTTGCAGCAACATGGATGGACTAGGAGGGCATTATGCTAAGTAAAATAAGTCAGACAGAGAAAGACAAATACTGTATGATATCACGTACATGTGGAGTCTAAAAAATACAACAAACTAGTGAATATAACAAAAAAGAAGCAGATTCACAGATACAGAGAATAGCCAAAAGAAACTAGTGGTTGCCAGTAGGGAGAGGGAAGGGGGGAGGAGCAATAAAGGGGGTATGAGATTAAGAGGTACAAACTATTTGGTATAAAATAAGCTACAAGGATCTATTGTACAATATGGGGAATATAGCAATATTTTATAATAACTATAAATGGAATATAACTTTAAAAATTGTGAATGACTATATTGTACACCTGTAACATATAATATTACTGTACATCAACTATACTTCAGTTAAGGAAAAGAAATTTTAAAAATTTTATTGCAGTAAAATTGGTATGTAACATCACATACATTTCAGGTGTACATTATGATTTGACACCTTGTGTTTAATACAAAGTGATCATCACCAAAAGTCTAGTTACCATCCATCACTATACACTTGATCGCTTTCACCCTATGTCTGGCTTATTTCACTCAACTTTATGTCTGTTAAATTCACCTACATTCTTGCATATAGCAAGAGTTTATTCTTTTAAATTGTTATGTATTATTCTACTGTGTGAGTACAGTACAATTTCTATTTATCCATTGTACTGTCAGTAGACACTTGGGTTATTTCCAGTTTTTTGCTATTACGAATAAAGTTGCTATGAACATTCTTTTAAAAAAACAGTTTTACTGAGATATAATTCACATATCTTATACTTTACCCATTTAAAGTGTACAATTGTTTTTAGTATGTTCATACAGTTGTGCATATAGCACCACAATCAATTTAGAACATTTTCATTATCCCAAAAAGAAACCTTGACCTCTCAGCCTTTACCCCCAGTCATTCCATTCTCCTAGCCCTAGGAAACCACTAATCTAATTTCTGTCTCTATAGCTTTGCCTATTTCAAACATTTCATCTAAATGAAATCACACAATATGTGGTCCTTTGTGATTAGTTTCTTTCATGTTTTCAAGATTCATCTGTGTTGTAGCGTATATCAATTGTTCATTTCTTTTAATTGCCAAAAAATATTCGACTGTATCGATATACTACATTTTATTTATCCATTCATCAGTTGATGGACATTGGGTTGTTTTTATCTTTTGGCCATTGTGAATAACACTGCTATGAACATTTGTGTACAAGTTTTGTATGAACAGTGGACATAAGTTTTCATTTCTCTTGGGCATATACCTAGGAGTGGAATTAACTGAATCATATGGTAACTCTACATTTAACTGTTTGAAGAATTGCCAGACTGTTTTCCGAAGAAAATGCACCATTTTACATGTCCACCAGCAGTGTATGAGGGTTCTAATTTCTCCACATCTTCACCAACCCTTGTTATTATTTGCCTTTTTGATTCTAGCCAACCTGGTGGGTGTGAAAGGGTATCTCATTCTGGTTTTAACTGACATTTCCCTGATGGCTAAAAACGTTGAGCATGTTTTCATGTACTGGTTGGTCATTTATATATCTTCTTTGGAGAAACGTGTATTCAGATCCTTTGCCTATTTTAAAAACATGAGTTGTCTTTTTATTGTTGAGTTGTAATAGTTCCTTTAATATTCTACATATAGGTCCCTTATCAGACATACGGTTTGTCAAAAATTTTCCAGAACCACTGTTTATCTTGGTGGTTTTTCATTTTTATGGATGTAGAGCTGCCAGTTGCTTTTCTAGGATTTGGAGCATTGGTGTCATGTTAAGAAAGGCCTTTCTCATCTAGAGGTATACAAATATTCTATATTTTTCCTGGTATTCCTCTCTGTGTGTTTTTAAACATGTTTTCTTTAATGTAACCGAAATTGATTTTCATGCATGGAGTGAAGTGGAGATTTAATTTTATTTTTCTTTAATATGGTGCTAAAATAAAGTACATTTAGACAAGGGAAAGACTATACAAGCCTGTGACTCTTCATCCACTTTGACAGGGGCCATGTTCTTCTCCACTCTGTTATTACTTATAAGATTATTTGGAAGGGTTTTTTCTCTCCTGATTAAGGTGGTAATACTTGTTCATTGTGGGAAATTTGGAACCATAGTCATATCTAAAACCTAAAGTTAAAAGGGGGTATTATATTTGCCTTTACTTTAGCCTAGTCTCAGGCCTGGCTCCACTCCTGTGTGTTACACACACACACACACACACACACACACACACACACACACACACACACACACACATACTGTGGTAAATTTTCTTGACCACAACTTCACCTCTTCTTCCTTGTTCTCAGGTGAGTTGGTAACCACAGGGGATCCTTTTGACCTCAGCTTCAACTCCTGAGAATGTGAATCATCTTAGTTTAAAGAATCACGGAGTTAAACGAGCCCTGGATGAATGGTTTTCCCTCATCCTTTCACCTTGCACAGGATTGCACCAACAACATTCCAGAAAAACCATCCCAGAGAATTCTACCATCTCCTTCCAGAACCCTCACCGTGTTAATTCTGCAGACAGAAATTTCTTGTATTTAGCCCAAATCCTTCTGATGAAATTCAAGCCCATCTCTCCTTGTCCCCTTCTCAGATCTAACAGGCAGCAGCTGCTTACCATGTCTCACAGGATAATCTTGTTCACACGTCCAGACATTAGATGTACTCATGGGGACAGTGGCAGTGCCTCCCTTGATCTGCAGGACAGCAGTGGTGTCCCTAGATTGACAAGGAGATTTTTCTTCTTAAACTCTTCTCTTTCTGTTGAAAGAAAGCTGTTTAGTTCAGCATTTACGAAAGCAGATGCTGAGGCAGACTACCTAGTTTTTATTTTGGGTGATCTTGTAACCCAGCAAAACCCTACGGGGCCTTCCTTCCCAGGGCAGACCCCTTCCCCATATCCTCTGCTTTAGCTCGTCTCTGAAGTACCTAGATAATACATCTGCTGCACATTTCCTGAGTTGTTTTACAGATGTGAAAACCTCCACCGAATGGAAGATGTTAACTACTTGATGACCATGAGCACATTGCCCCCAGGCCTACTGGAGCGTAAGGATGGAAAATGTTAACCCTTGTAACACCACCCTGTTACCTCACCATCAACCAATCAGAGAATTGTACAGGAGCTGATCACATACCCTGAGGACCCCCAACACCCCCGTCCTTCACCTGGCCTTTAAAAATGCTTTGCTGAAACCCCTCGGGGATCTGGGGGTTTTAGAGCATGAGCCACCGGTTCTCCTTGCATTGGCTCCTTTACAATAAACGCTGCACATTTCCTTCACTACAATCCAGTGTTAGTATATTGGCTTTCTGTGTGCAGGCGAGCGGACCCAAGTTTGGTTTGGTAACAACCTCAGGCAGGTCAACTACTCTTTCTGGGCTTTGTTTTTTCCTCAGCAAAATTAAAACAGTATTATTTCATTAATAGCCACTGTCCAACATGTTTTAGGTGCCAAATATAAAGAAAAAAATGTAGGGTTCTTATGTGAGTGACACTTTAGCCTTTTGGATTGTTTCTATAATTTTTGCATTTCTTTTTTATTTTTAATTGAGGTAAAATACACATAATAACATAATTTACCATTTAGCCATTCAACATAAATTTACCATCTTTACCATTTTTAAGTGTACAGTTCAGTAAGTATATTCACATTGTTGTGAAAATTTTTCATCTTGCAAAACTGAAAATCTATCCTATTAAATAATAACTCCTCATTTCCCTCTCCCCCCAGGTCCTGGCAACCACCATTCTACTTTCAGTTTCTATAAATTTGACAAATTTAGATATCTCATACAAGTGGAATCATTATAGCATTTGTCTTTTGTGACTGGTTTATTTCACTTAACATAATGTCCTCAATGTTCATCCATGTTGTAGCATGTGCCAGAATTTCCTTCCTTTTTAAGGATGAATAATATTCCATTGTGTGTATATACCACATTTTTAAAAATCCATTTATCCATTGACAGACACCTGGGTTGTTTCCACCTTTTGACTTTTTGGATTATTTTTGCTATATTAAATATTTTTGTGACTTGAAGACAACATATATTTTGAAGAAGTAAATAGACAAGGGATTATGGGCCACTTCAGGTATTTGTGTATTTATTCAGAAGAAAGTCTTTCCTAGTACATTGTGTCAGATTCTGTAACCCTCTGATCACTTGCATTAGCCTCCTTGTATGCCCCCCAGTTCTTCTGTGCCTACTATCTATCTCAATATGAATTACTTGGCTAGTTTACTTGAGAACAGAGTAGGGGGTTATGGGGTAGCATCAAATATAGCCACTTATCAGAGATACAATTTCTTTCTAGTTGAGATTTTATGGAACATTACATGTTTGCAAAGTATTGTGTGATCAATTTAATCACGCATTTTTTTTTTTTGCGGTACGCGGGCCTCTCACTGTTGGGGCCCCTCCCGTTGCGGAGCACAGGCTCCGGACGCGCAGGCTCAGCGGCCATGGCTCACGGGCCCAGCCGCTCCGCGGCATATGGGATCTTCCCGGACCGGAGCATGAACCCGTGTCCCCTGCATCGGCAGGCGGACTCTCAACCACTGCGCCACCAGGAAAGCCCCCAGGTAAGCATTTTAATAGTCCTCGGGGATTTATGTTTTAATCAGGGAAATATCCAGATCTAATAGGAGATAAGGAAAGAGGGTTATTCCTGGCCTGGGGGCAGTGAGAGGGGAAGAGAGAAAAGGGGTGGGAGAGGCTTTTCACTTCTTTTAGTGAAACTGACATGCTACAAAGCAAAATTTTCTCTAAGACTACAAAAAATGAAAAAGCAGCATTTGGACATGTGACTTTGAGTTTCTAATCTACTCCTCAGCAACGCCTAAAGTTCGGTAAACCATACCTTACTGCTTTAAAGCACTTCTAGTGGTCATGCTTCATCATTGCCAAGAGGAGCACATAAAGATCAGACGCATCAAAAGAATGGGAGCCAAGGCCAGGCATCCCTGGTCAAATAGCCAAGAAAACTGGCTCCAAATTACCAGGGGGGAATTCAACCCCAGAAGGTAACAAATGCAGCTGGCCTTAGCAGTTAGCTACAGGCCTCGTCAATATCTTGATTGTCAGTAACCTAGATTTTAAAGGCACCCGTCCCCAAGCAATAACTAAACAGAATTCACAGTAGCTCTCAGTGTCTCACTGCACCCAAGCGAAGCGTGATATTTTGCAACTCAGCCACCTTGTCATCTCTGGCCATTTCATCTTTTCTCTGGCACATTTTCCCTTCTTGTTCCTAACTGATTATTTGCTGTAGCAGGTGCCCTATGCTCATGTGTTAGATCTTGCCATCCAAGCTTCTCCTCTAGCTGTGATTTGAGCACCTCGTCCAGGACTTTGCTTTCCTGTTCATTTGGCTTCTCTTCTTTGTGTAGCCTGATCCTTACTACGACGTGTTCTTCAATCTCTCACTCATTCCAATTTAAGTACAGTGTTACAAGCCTTCAGAGTGGACCCGCACAAGAGTATAAATAGACTCGGTGCCTCCATTGGCTCTTTCCATAACAGCTAAAGAGTCAGGAACCCAAACTTCAGATCGTGGCTACTAAAGAGCAGGTGTTTTCAAACTGTAGCCCATGTCAAATCACCTGAAGGGCATGTTGAAACAAAGTATTGCCGGCATGACTCCCAGAGTTTCTGATTACGTAGGCCTGAGTCGGGCTTAGAATTTGCATTTCTAACAAATTCCCAGGTGATGCCATTGCTGCTGGTCTAGGGACTACACTTTGAGAATTAAAGCTCAATGGTAATACTATTAATGTCAGAACCACATCTCATAATTATTGGCCATGTATTATATCCAACAAGACACTATTCTCAGTGCTTTACTCCTTATGTTTTTAAAGCAGCTTTTGTTTTTCCTATTTTCAAATGAGGAAACTGAGTCCCAGAGAAATTATCTTTCCCCAAGTCACACTGAGAGTAAGTGTTGGTGCTGGTATGAACCTTGATAGCTTCAGAGCCCATGCATTTAAATTAACCCCTATAATATCAAGTAACGTATTTAACGGCTTGAAATGAGTATGCTGGCATACATTTTACAGTTACTTATGGAGGCACATATAAAAGCTCAGAGATGCTTAAGAAAAACAATCCTGGTTGTTAGCATTGAGCCAGTTGTTGCATTTCTCCCCAGTTCTATTCATTTTTACTTACTGTCCCCATTGTGGAGACCAGAATGATGAAGAATGAGTAATATCAACAATTTTTAGCTGAAAAGTATAAAGAAGATTTACCTCTCAAAATGAAGAGTATTCTTGCATATCATTTCTCTTCTAGCTCCCTTCCTTTTGAATCCCCGCATCAGTCTCCAGCCATTGTAGTATTTTTTCACTCACTTTGATCACCTGTGAAGATGTGGCTTATTACTGTTCTTCTCCCAAAGAAGGGCCCTTTGTCTCTCTCTCTCTGCTCCACCGATGCTTTAATCTGGGCTTTCCCAAGAGCTGAAACTGAAAAACATGATTGATTTGAGAGTTTGCTGCTAGAATGACTGTAAATTGTGACAAATGCGCTCCTCTTGGGTCTCCACACCCGTGACCACCATAATTTAGAGCAAAAGAAAGGTCTTGAACCAATACGACTGTATTTCATCAAGTCCAAGATGCCCCTAATTGTAGGAAGAACCATTACATTATGTATCACTAAGAACGAAAAAGAATGCTGCCAATTAAACTATAACACAGTGTCTCAGCTGAAGTCCTTATGCAATAATTGGTTACACTAATCTCTCATGTCTTTGGCAATTCTTTCATCTCTTCTGAAGGTTTTGGCAAGGTCTCCAGATTCATGCAGGTGCCCTTCTTGGAGTGTGATGTGGCAGGCAGTGCTTCTCAAACTTGACTGGGCACATGAATCACCTGTGGCTCTTGTTAAACTGTAGAACCTGATTCAGTAGGTCTGCGATGGGGCTAACGTTCTACATTTCTAATAAGCTTCCAGAGGCTGCTGACACTGCTGGTTGCACACCACTTCTTGAGTAGCAAGGTGACAGGCAATCTTTTACATATATCTCCTTAACAAAATGTAAATTCCTCTTCATCTACTCTTGGGAGCAACATGGATGGACCTAGAGATTATCATACTAAGTGAAGTAAGTCAGACAAAGACAAATATCATATCACTTTTATGTGGAATCTATAAAAACGATACAAATGAACTTATTTACAAAACAGAAATAGACTCACAGACACAGAAATAGTTCTCTCACAGAGAACACACTTATGGTTACCAAAGGGGAAGGGGGGAGAGAGAGTAAGGCGCTTGCTGCTTTGCAAAAAAATTAGTTGCAATAATTCCTTCAACAACATATATTTGCTTTACAAATATCAAACTTAAGTACCACACCTTTGCTACTAGGGCTTTCTTTGTATACGATGACTTTTTGTTTCAATATTGAATCATACTGTAAACATTTTGAAGACATCTTAAAGGGCAATAAAGCTTAACACATCCAATAGGACAAAGCACACAACTCAGCAGAAGAGATCATATGGACAGCCATCACCAAGTACACGGATGCACAGGCAATGACAACCCTGTCGCAGCTGCCTCCTGGGTGACAGTGAACACAGGACACCAAGTTGAATGATTCATCTGGATTTCTCTGCAATATTAAAATATGAAAAAAGAGTATACGAAAAGCGTAATTATGGTATATTAAAAGAACGAGAGCAATAGGAGGGCCAGTAAAGACATTGGAAGTTAAACTATATCGAGTGCTTTTCACTTATTGGTTTGTTCATGATCTATTTATTGAGGATTTTACTGTAGGTAAGGCCCTGTGCTCTGAGGAAATAGCAGTGAACAAGCAGAGCCACAGTTCTTGTCCTCATGTAGCTTACAATTCATCAGGGAGGCCGACACTGAAGAAACACAGTCAATGCTTATTATTTGTGGATTCTGTACTTGCAGGGAGGAACTGAAATGAGTACTTTTTTCCAGTTCCATTAAGGGTTTGTGTTCTGCTTTCCAACCACCAGGTGGAGACCACACAAAACTAATTAAAGTGTTCCCTAAGTCCGCTTTATACTGAATTTGCACAATTCCTTAAGCTCAATCAGGGGCACGGAGAATTCTTTTTCTCTTGTGAGTGAACCACTGACCTTCTAGGGCACAAAACCATAGATCAAAGACCACATGCAAATTCAAAACAAACACAATTTTCACAAGAGAACCTACTGCGTTCAGATCAATGACTTTAAAAATTAATATTGGGAAACCTGTATATTTTATTTTATTTTATTCTGGCTGCACCGCTCAGCATGCGGAATCTTAGTTCCCTGACCAGGGATTGAACCTATGTCCCCTGCAGCAGAAGCGTGGAGTCTTAACCACTGGACTGCCAGGGAAGTTCCAAAACCTGTATATGTTAAATAAGTTTAACAAAAGTAAATATATTTTCGTGTTACCTTATGGCCAGTTAGAGGGTGAGTGAGACGAACTAGAAAAAAACAGCAGCCAAAAAAAGAAAAAAAAAAAAAAAAAAGAGGAAGAAAGAAAAAGCAGACACGGACAGGCCTACACAGAGTGAAACACCAGTGGTTGAAAGTTGGGCTGGAGTGTGGGAGAGAAACAAAGAGGGAGCCTAGTCTGATTGTCTGTCCTGGGGCAAGCGCCCGTTTTGCTACTCCTTCTCCCTGTGCCCCGAGGCTAGCAATCCCACAGAGCTCTTTCCAAGGCTGATTAGCCTCCAAGCATCCCCCTTTCTGAACTAGGAACTGGGTCTGCTTTTATTTGCAAAATTCCAAGTTTAATATTAAAACAAAGATTTCTTTTTCCATCCAACTTGAAAATTTTTTCCACCCCACGTAAAGCAATCACTTGTGTTTTTTTGTTTGTTTTTGCGATACGTGGGGCTCTCACTGTTGTGGCCTCTCCCGTCGCGGAGCACAGGCTCCGGACGCACAGGCTCAGCGGCCATGGCTCACGGGCCCAGCCGCTCTGCGGCATGCAGGATCTTCCTGGACCGGGGCACGAACCCGTGTCCCCTGCATCGGCAGGCTGACTCTCAACCACTGCACCACCAGGGAAGCCCCTCACTTGTGTTTTTAAAGTTTCTTTTTTGTAATTTTACAAGTGCTGTCTTTGGGGGCGAGATATTTACTATTCAGAAGCAGTCAGCTAGCCTTATGTCTTTTTTTTAAGTTAGGGGTTTCTCATTCTATAGTATTTGGAAGTTATAATCATTCTAGTGGCCATATAATTGTTCTGAACCTTGTTGCCAATCAAACCTCTGTCTATGTGTGCGTGAGAGCCATAGTGGGTCACAGGCCTGCTGCCTAATTGAGCCTTGTGATGATGTTCTGTGGTAGGAACAGAGACAAAATTGCCCTCTGGGGAACAGCAGACCCTGTTTCCTGCCTCTTTGGGGATCCAAAAATTTCAGTCACTACAGCTCACCACAAAGAGGGGGAAATAGCCCTGTGTCTGTTGCTCACTTCTCCTTATTTACCAGGAACTGGACGCAATGAAATTAGCAGCAGAACTTCTCCCTGAGGGTCTTGTTGTGCAGACTGTCTGGCATAGCTGTCATTGTAACTAGAAAGTCATGGGGATATTGGAACCAGTTTCCTTGTTCAAGAAAAGCCCGTCTCATAGGTACTGTGAGTCACCACTGTTTTGAGGCTTCTGTGAAATTACATCATTGGAAAGTTGGTTACCTTTTGACAAAAATGTGACAGTATTCATATTTCTTCTTTTTTTTGGGGGGGGGGTGCCGCACCATGTGGCTTGCGGGATCTTAGTTCCCCAACCAAGGACTGAACCCAGGCTACGTCAGTGAAAGCGCTGAGTCCTAACCACTGGACCACCACGGAACTCCCCATATTTCTTCCTATACCACTTGGGGATTAAAAAAAGTGGATCACAAAAAAAAAAAAAAAAAGTGGATCACAAAAGAAAGCTAATGTTGTCCTGCTATTTCACAAGTATCTACCTACTTTTTAAGAACTTTAATCCGCCTGCCAATGCAGGGGACACAGGTTCGAGCTCTGATGTGGGAAGATCCCACATGCCGTGGAGCAACTAAGCCCGTGCGCCACAACTACTGAGCCTGTGAGCCACAACTACTGAAGCCCGCATGCCTAGAGCCCGTGCTCCGCAACAAGAGAAGCCACCGCAATGAGAAGCCTGTGCACCGCAAAAAGAGTAGCCCCCGCTCCCCGCAACTAGAGAAAGCCTGTGTGCAGCAACGAAGACCCAAAGCAGCCAAAATAAAACAAACAAACAAGCAAAAACCCCAAAATTGCCTCACTGGAGCCAGCCGTGTGACCTTGGGCTGTTCATTCCACCTCTCGGGGTGCCTTGAAGGTGGAGCATGCCCTCCTGAAGCCTGGGTTAAGATGATCCATTAGGGAGCTGGAAGAAATGTTAGAAGCTTTATTTACATTTTTCCATCTGAAATGTAAAAAAAAAATATGAAGTTTTACTAATATTTGATATATGGATCAAGAGAGCACAAGTATATAATTTATAAATATACAAAAGTGGGGAGTGCATGCTCAAAAATGTTTCACTCAGTGGCATATGAACAAAGAAGTGTGGAGATTACTGACCTTCACCTTTCCAAGATGGGGCTACATTCAGTGTTTTTTTAAATTGCTGGTTGCAACCTGTCATTGGATTGTACAATCCATTTAGGGAATTTCAAAAAGTAAAATAAAATAAAGTATAAAATATCAGAGTGCATTGCTTGTAGTAAGAATTAAGTATTGTTCCGTGAAACTCTTCAGATGAACACGTGTGAGTCCTGGATTCAGATGTAAAATGTATGTCCTACTGTGTGGCTTGTGCTTAAAAGAAAATTGAAAGCAACTGGACTAGAACACTAACGTTTCATCCTCGGACCAGCAGCAGTATCATATGAGAACTTATTAGCAAGGCAATTTCTTCAATCCCACCCCAGATTTACTGTAGCAGAAAGTCAGGGTGGAGCCCGGCAATCGGGGTTTAAAGAGTGTTCTAGGTGATTCTGCTGAACCCTAGAGTTTAGAGCCACTGGCCTAGAACATCTCTAGGACTCATCTGGTTACAAAACTTTAAGACTCTGTTGGAGTTATTCATTTAACTAAGGCAATGTTTTCCAAAATTACCTGGTCATAATACTCACTTGGTGATTTCAGAGTAAGCAGGTCTGGGGTGGCGCCTTGGAATCTTATTTTTAACAAACATCTCTGGTGACTCTTGTGATCAGACAAGTTTGGGAGCTACTTTACCAAGAGATATGGAGAAGGAGTCTGGAGGGGCTTCCCTGGTGGTGCAGTGGTTGGGAATCCACCTGCCAATGCAGGGGACACGGGTTCGAGCCCTGGTCCAGGAAGATCCCACGTGCTACAGAGAAACTAAGCCCGTGAGCCACAACTACTGAGCCTGCAAGCCACAACTACTGAGCCCACATGCCACAACTACTGAAGCCCGCGCGCCTAGAGCCCACGCTCCACAAGAGAAGCCACCACAATGAGAAGCACGTGCACCATAACGAAGAGTAGCCCCCGCTCGCCGCAACTAGAGAAAGCCCGCAGCAACGAAGACCCAGTGCAGCCAAAAATAAATAAATAAATAATAAAATAAATTAAAAAAAAAAAAAAAGAGTCTGGAGAAGGTAACTATTTTCCTGAGCAGAAACAGTGTTACAGAGAAACCAAGTCTAAGGCAAGGGAAATCAGCCCTTCAAACCGGAACCCAAAAGGCTAAAATTATTTAAACATTCATAAACGGAATGACCTTCCTTTCATTTTGCCTCAGCTGAGATTGTGCGTCTCTTCTGAAAACCTAGCTCTGGAGTCCTGCATGGCACTTCCACACTAGCACATAGTAGGTGCTCAAGAAGCGCTAATTGAATGAGCCTTGCATGCCTACAATAATTAGCCCTGGGGTGGGCGTGAAGGGCAGTTCCTGGATTCAGGGAGTTTGGGGCAGATGTTGGAGGAGATGTTCTCAAATTCCTTTACAGCTGGACCAGGCCAATTTCAAACACCTTGGTGGGGTAGAGACCCCACTTTCAAAAATTAACTACTGAATTAAAAAAAAAAAAAAAAGAAAAGAAAATGGTCAGAAGAACCTAGGGGCAAGACAGGAATAAAGATGCAGACCTACTAGAGAATGGAGTTGAGGATATGGGGACGGGGAAGGGTAAGCTGGGACAAAGTGAGAGAGTGGCATGGACATATATACACTACCAAATGTAAAATAGATAGCTAGTGCGAAGCAGCGCATAACACAGGGAGATCAGCTCGGTGCTTTGCAACCACCTAGAGGTGTGGGATAGAGAGGGTGGGAGGGAGGGAGACGCAAGAGGGAAGAGATATGGGGATATATGTATATGTATAGTTGATTCACTTTGTTATAAAGCAGAAACTGACACACCATTGTAAAGCAATTATACTCTAATAAAGATGTTAAAAAAAATTAACTATCAAAGTCGACTTAGTTTTGCTACTGCTAAAACTACATTCCCAGTTGATTGTAATTATAAATAAAATCTTTATAAGTTAGAAAAATAATGTCTGCATATTATAAATATATTCAATAAAAATGTGTATAAAAATCTGAAAATCCTCTGACACCCTCCTCCCATTCTCAGCCCTAAATGCCCCCGTCATCATTGCTAACAATTTGGAGAATATTTTCTGACTTTTTGATATACATACATGTAACCTTTAAACAACAAAATTATTACTGATGTTATTCTGTAATTTTTCAGTAGATAATCATGGCTATTTTTCTGTGTCATCATATATCTAGCCAATTCTTTAGAACACAAGCAGGTTTTAAATGTTTAATCTTTATGAAACGTATTTGACCTCAGAACACTTAAAATTAGAATGTATTTTGACTGGGGGCTTCCCTGGTGGTCCAGTGGTAAAGAATCCGCCCCCCAATGCAGGGGACCCGGGTTCGATCCCTGGTCAGGGAACTAAGATCCTACATGCCACAGGGCAACTAAGTCCGCGTGCCACAACTACTGAGACCGCATGCCTCAACTAGAGAGCCCATGTGCCGCAAACTACAGAGCCCATGCACTCTGGAGCCCCGTGTGCCACAACTACAGAGCCCACACGCCCTGGAGCCCACATGCCACAACGAGAGAGAAAACCCGCACGCCACAACTAGAGAGCGCTGCAACAAAAGATCCCGTGTACCTCAGCTAAGACCTGATGCAGCCAAAAAATTAAAAAATTAAAAAAAAGAATGTATTTTGACTGAATATCCACAAGTACTCAAGGCAGACAATGTGTGCTTGGATTAAAGTAGACAGCAAAACAATGTCTCCCGAACAGCTTATACTGCAAGAAATGATATAAATTTAATTTATGGCATTGAAAAATCTTTATAACAGGAAGAATAATGAGTGAAAAAATTAAATCATCATATTTTACAAAGAGAAAATTATGTTGAGATTAAGTAAAATGTTTTCATTTTATATTTTGTTATAAAATGTGACATAAAAGCAAACTCAAAATAAAAATAGCATTTGGGGTTATTTTATCACATAGTTTAATAGCTGCAATACTCTTGTGGAGGTAAACATCTTATATGTAGTAAATTATCAGATCTGTTGCTATATGTTGACTCATAGCACAATATTTTTAAAAATCCCATTTTTAATATAAGAACACTGTAACAAAAGAAAGAAGTACACAAACCATACAAACATTTTATGGTCTTCATGTATTCTTGACTTAGATCCTCTAAAAATACTTAATTATATCCTGTTTGATAGCTCTCTGCTGATTTTTCTGGAAACTGACGGGTACGATCATTCATTTTTATGTTGACTTGTTCAATAATTCTGCTCTTTTAATTTGCACAAAGCTTTTGAACTACAGGACTGTTTTTCTTTGGAAACTTTTTTCTTTTAGGCTTCAGTCTATGAGGAGCAAGTTTGTATATTATATGTTTAATAAACATCAAATAATAGCCTCAAATGTATGTGTCAGTTATGAGATAAGACACTTGGCATGAAGAGCAGTCATCATCCAAAAGAGGATGTGTGGTGAGGTGGTCAGAGGAGTGAGTTTCCCAGGCATAGACTTACACACTAGATATTTTTCTCCTGCAATTTCCTCGCATTCTGAGGTAGGAAGCAACCTTAAAATTTGATGAAGCTTTATGGTTTAAGACCCAATTGTTATATTTAGCAAGGGAGTAAATAAATGCTAAAAAGATGCTATAGATTTAACTTCGGGGTCATTTTTTTCTAATATCAGAATAAAACTCCTGAATCTGAATTCTTCAGCCCAAGACTCAGGCCTAAGAGAGGATATTCCTCTAGTGAGACATCTGCCATTAATTCAATTAATATTGAGGGTGAGGAGGAAAGGAAACACCCTTCCATCACTTTCATCGAGGCTTTATAACTTTCTTTTATAGTCTACAAAGCATTGTGTATAGATTATTTCATTTAACCCTTAGAAACACACTGTGAAACAGTGTATTACTGCCATTTTACAGATTAAGAAACTGAGGCTCAGAGTGGTAAAGCGACTTGTGCAAGGTCCCTAGAAATCAAATTTGTGTTTGGTGTCAAAGCTTATGTTTTATCCACCGTGGCAAGATTCCCAGTGCTTCAGTCATGTACCCACCATTAACATTTTTGCCCCCTGTACCGCTGCTTTACTTCTTGATTAAGATTTATTTTTAAATTGACTCATTTGGGGGGGAGTTGCTTTTTACATCAGGATATTATAAAAGGAAATTTTATAATGGTGATCTTCAAAGTGGGGAGTGAAGACGTTATGAAAGGAACCAGGCAAGGATTTGTAAAAAAATCATGGCCGTGCCTTGTGGCTTGCGAGATCTTAGTTCCTCAACAGGGATTGAACTCAGGCCACGGCAGTGAAAACATGACTCCTAACCACTGGACCGTCAGGGAACTCTCCCAAGGAGAGTTTTAAAGCAATCGTTGTCAGATCCTCAACTTCAATGGGTCCTCTTTACTCTGCCTGAGAACATGCTCTTCCCTTCTCCCCTCCCCCATCCTGTTCTTACTGGGTGGCCTTACCCTGGAGGATAAAAATCTGTGGGGTCCAAACAAACAGATATTTTGAAATATCCTTTTTTTTTTTAACATCTTTATTGGGGTATAATTGCTTTACAATGGTGTGTTAGTTTCTGCTTTATAACAAAGTGAATCAGTTATACATACACATATGTTCCCATATCTCTTCCCTCTTGCGTCTCCCTGAAATATCCTTTTGATTTCAGCAAAATTAAAGAAAGACTTGATGGTGTTTTCAGCTTATTGATCAGTAAGGGTAATATGTGAGGAAAGATCACTCTTTGGATTTTGGGATAGAACTCAAATGAATTCAAAGATTGATGTTGCTGTAACAAAACTCCCTTTCCCATTTATTTATGTCAACAGGGTTTTTCAGAGCTGACATCCATAAAAATGAAAAAAAAAGAAATAGAGTTGAAGCTAAATCTGTTCATTCAACTGGTATGTAATATTCATCAGTTAACTTAAAAAATTAATGATCTGAAAGTGAAATCAAGAAAACACTCCCATTTACCATTGCAACAAAAAGAATAAAATATCTAGGAATAAACCTACCTAAGGAGACAAAAGACCTGTATGCAGAAAATTATAAGACACTGATGAAAGAAATGAAAGATGATACAAATAGATGGAGAGATATACCATATTCTTGGATTGGAAGAATCAACATTGTGAAAATGACTCTACTACCCAAAGCAATCTACAGATTCAATGCAATCCCTATCAAACTAAAACTGGCATTTTTCACAGGACTAGAACAAAAAATTTCACAATTTGTATGGAAACACAAAAGACCCTGAATAGCCAAAGCAATCTTGAGAACGAAAAACGGAGCTGGAGGAATCAGGCTCCCTGACTTCAGACTATACTACAAAGCTACAGTAATCAAGACAGTATGGTACTGGCACAAAAACAGAAAGATAGATCAATGGAACAGGATAGAAAGTCCAGAGATAAACCCATACACATATGGTCACCTTATCTTTCATAAAGGAGGCAGGAATGTACAGTGGAGAAAGGACAGCCTCTTCAATAAGTGGTGCTGGGAAAACTGGACAGGTACATGTAAAAGTATGAGATTAGATCACTCCCTAACACCATACACAAATATAAGCTCAAAATGGATTAAAGACCTAAATGTAAGGCCAGAAACTATCAAACTCTCAGAGGAAAACATAGGCAGAACACTCTATGACATAAATCACAGCAAGATCCTTTTTGACCACCTCCCAGAGAAATGGAAATAAAAACAAAAATAAACAAATGGGACCTAATGAAACTTCAAAGCTTTTGCACAGCAAAGGAAACCATAAACAAGACCAAAAGACAACCCTCAGAATGGGAGAAAATATTTGCAAATGAAGCAACTGACAAAGGATTAATCTCCAAACTTTACAAGCAGCTCATGCAGCTCAATAACAAAGAAACAAACAACCCAATCCAAAAATGGGCAGAAGACCTAAATAGACATTTCTCCAAAGAAGATATACAGACTGCCAACAAACACATGAAAGAATGCTCAACGTCATTAATCATTAGAGAAATGCAAATCAAAACTACAATGAGATATCATCTCACACCAGTCAGAATGGCCATCATCAAAAAATCTAGAAACAATAAATGCTGGAGAGGGTGTGGAGAAAAGGGAACCCTCTTGCACTGCTGGTGGGAATGTGAATTGGTACAGCCACTGTGGAGAACAGTATGGAGGTTCCTTAAAAACTACAAATAGAACTACCATATGACCCAGCAGTCCCACTACTGGGCATATACCCTGAGAAAACCATAATTCAAAAAGAGTCATGTAAAATGTTCATTGCAGCTCTATTTACAATAGCCTGGAGATGGAAACAACCTAAGTGTCCATCATCGGATGAATGGATAAAGAAGATGTGGCACATATATACAATGGAATATTACTCAGCCCTAAAAAGAAACAAAATTGAGCTATTTGTAATGAGGTAGATGGACCTAGAGTCTGTCATACAGAGTGAAGTAAGTCAGAAAGAGAAAGACAAATACCGTATGCTAACACATATATATGGAATTTAAGAAAAAAAAAATGTCATGAAGAACCTAGGGGTAAGACAGGAATAAAGACACAGACCTACTAGAGAATGGACTTGAGGATATGGGGAGGGGGAAGGGTAAGCTGTGACAAAGCGAGAGAGAGGCATGGACATATATACACTATCAAACGTAAAATAGATAGCTAGTGGGAAGCAGCCGCATAGCACAGGGAGATCAGCTCGGTGCTTTGCGACCACCTAGAGGGGTGGGATAGAGAGGGTGGGAGGGAGGGAGACGCAAGGGGGAAGAGAGATGGGAACATATGTATATGTATAACTGATTCACTTTGTTATAAAGCAGAAACTGTCACACCATTGTTAAGCAATTATACTCCAATAAAGATGTAAAAAAAAAAAAAGAAATTATCGGCCATATTCGTCTTGTTAAGATGTGTTTTTTTCAATTCAGCTTCTCTTTTTAAGTTTGAAATTCATCATGAATTTTAACATATTTAGGTTTTTTGATCAATGTGTACTGATATAATTATAACTTAATTGAGGAAAAAAAAGTTTAACACCTAGAACTTTATGGTCATGGGTAATGAAAATCGCTGTAGTCTGTTCAGGCTGCTATAACAAAAATACCTTAGATTAGACGGCTTACAAACAACAGAAATTTATTTCCCACAGTTCTGGAGACTGGGAAGTCCAAGATCAATGTGCTGGCAGATTCAGAGTCTGCGGAAGACCCACTTCCTGGGTCACAGAGGGCCATCTTCTTGCTGTGTCCTTACATGGTGGAAGGCGCGAGGGATCTCCCTGAAGTCTCTTTTATAAGAACATGAGGCTCCACTCTCATGACCTTAATCACTTCCCAAAGCCTTCACCCCCTAATAGCATCACATCGGAAATTAGGATTTCAACATAGAAATTTTGGGGTGATTAAAAACATTCCGTCTATAGCAAAAACGTACGTTCGTTCTTTTTTTTTTAACAGTATTATTATTTTAAAAAATTAAGTAATTAGTTTATTTTTGGCTGCGTTGGGTCTTTGTTGCTGCGCACAGCCTTTTCTCTAGTTGCGGTGAGTGGGGGCTACTCTTCGTTGTGGTGAGCGGGCTTCTCATGGCAGTGGCTTCTCTTGTTGCAGAGCAGGGGCTCTAGGCGCACGGGCTTCAGTAGTTGTGGCACGCAGGCTCAGTAGTTGTGGTTCTCAGGCTCTAGAGCGCAGCTCAGTAGTTGCGGCACATGGGCTTAGTTGCTCTGCGGCATGTGGGATCTTCCCGGACTAGGGCTCGAACCCGTGTCCCCTGCATTGGCAGGTGGATTCTCAACCACTGCATCACCAGGGAAGCCCTGTATGTTGGTTCTTATAAACATATTTTTATTGCAGTAGGTAGAATAGTGTTATAAAGGCTTTTAGGCTTAAGAATGTATTATATGGGGTCAGGGTTTCTTAACCACAATACATTATGGGGCAGTTAATTCTCTGTTGTTGTTTCAGGGAGTGCTTTCCTGTGTTCTTAAGAATAATTACCAGCATTCCTGGCTTCTACCAACTAGATACCAGTAGCACACTCCCCCCACGGCCCCAAGTTATGACAACCAAAAATGATCTAGATATTGCCAAAAGTCTCTTGTGGCGCAAAATCACCTGCAGTTGAGAACCACTACATTAGGCTATAATTCTGTGGGGGAGTTAATAGAAAATGGAAATTCAAGGAGAAAAGGAATTGTGCAATTCCGCTTGTTAAAGAAGAGCCTGTTCATTTTTAGTTGTAGTCACTAAGGGACTTTGATTCTACTGCTCTGTATCACCATACAAATAGAAACGAAATTTTCTTTGCTGTTATGGGTTGAATTGTGTCCCCCTCCCAAAAGATATATTGAAATTCTAGTTCCTGCCACCCCAAAATATGACACTAATTGGAAATAGAGTCATTACAGAGATTATCAAGTTAAAATGGGGGTTATTAGGGTGCATCCTAATCCAGTCTGGCTGGTGTCCTTATAAAAAGGGGGAACTTGGACACAGACACAGACATGCACAAAAGGCAGACAGTGTGGACATGGCCACGTGTTGATGAAGACAGAGATTGCACTGATGCTGCTGCAAATCAGGGAATGTCAGGGATTGCTGGTCAGCACAGGAAGCTAGGAAGAGGCAAGGAAGGATTCTATCCAGAGTCCCAGAGGGACACAGCCCTGCCAACACCTTGATTTTGGACTTTTAGCCTCCAAAACCATAAGGTAATAATTTTTTTTTAAGTCATCCAGCTTGTTATAGCACCCCTTGTAAACTAGTATTCTTGCCATAAATATAAAACCATAGAAACAAATACAATAAAAACAAGACGATGCTCTTAAATGTTATTAAATGCCAGCTAAAGGCTTAGGAATCTACTAAAGACAGGCTTGAGCCTTATCTTTTTATTAAAAGGAAGAACAGTCAATGTCACACCCATGTTCACAGCAGCATTTTTGGCGATAAACAAAAGGTGGAAGCAACCTGAGTGTCCATTGATCAATGAATGAACAAACAAAATATGGTGCTAACACACAATGGAATATTATTCATACTTTAAAAGGAAGGAAATTCTGACACATGCTACAACACTGATGAACCCTGAGGGCATTATGCTAAGTGAAATAAGCCAGACACAAAGAGACAAATACTGTAAATGATTTCAATTATATTATGTACTTAGAGTAGTCAAATTCATAGAGATAGACAGTAGAATGGTGGTTGCCAGGGGCTGGGGGGAAGGCAGAATGTGGACTTACTCTTCCGTGGGTATGGAGGTTTAGTCTTTCAATATGAAAAGAATTCTGTGGATGGATGGTGGCGACGGTGGCACAACAATGTGAATGTATTTAACGCAACTGAAACGTACACTTAAGAAACAGTTAAAATGGCCCATTTTATAATGTGTATTTTACCACAATTAAAAAGAAATAAAGAATAGCTAATGTTAAAAGAGGTCGCAAAGGCACAATAACACAAATTGGACATTAATTGAAATTTGAATAACTTTCTATGTGAGTCAATATAATTTTTTTGCTGGATAAATGTCTGCCCAAGGTCATCTCACAGGGTGGGAAACTCTATCCTACGACATGTTAACTTCCCTAAAAAGATTTAAGACATACAGAGCCAGTGCTGGATCCAGGGCTTGAACTCAGCCCTTTGACTCAGTCCAGCACACTTTCCTTGTAACACAAAGGATGTTTATTTTGAAATAATAACACCTGGTCCTTAGGTGTTGGACCAGGGGATAAACTGTGAGCCTGGTGCCCTCTGTTAGGTTGGTGGTTGGCAGGGAAGCATTCTGAGGTGAAGGAGAGAGAAAGAAGAAACTCTTGGATGGCTGAGTTTCCAGGGGGAGGTCAGGGAGCTTTGAAGCAAAAGTAAAGAGCTGAGGAGAGAGAGACAGTGACCAGAAAAAATAAATACAGTCTCATTACAGTGCAATTGAGGGGGAAAAGTGAAGATCCATACTGGAAAATTGCATAATGTAGGCCTCTTGGAAAACTGCAGTTATTTGATAGTTGTCTATTTTATTTCTGTTTTGTTTGATCGTTCTGGGGAACTGCAGCATGGGTGATTCAGTGATAACTGGAGACAGAAGCTTAGAGGCGTTTAATCCAGAGTTAGAAGCAAGAAAGGTGAGAACAATTTTGTTAAGTGTGAAGGGGAATAGTGGAATATTTTCAGACCAAATATTATTTGAAACACTGTTTTTATGGGTGGATTGGAAGACATTTTAAATGTGGGTTTAAAATTAGTTTGGAAATTGTCTTTAAGCACGGATTGCGTAAGTTATTTTAAAAGCTGGGCCTCATTAAAAATGCATTAAGGAACAATCAGATACTGTGTGTCTGCCAATGTGATGCAGTCTGAGGCACAGAGCACCTCCTAGGAAGCTTCTAGCCAGTAACGAGGACTTGAGTCTAAGGAGGCCTCTGGAGGTGCACTCCTATTTGCAGGAAATGGGGGAGGGGGAGAAAAGAAAAGGTTAAATGATAACATTTGAGCTGAGATTTGCTGTAAAATACTACAGTAAGGAAAAAAAAGTGAAAGAAATATGCATTAGTTTCCTGTTGCTGCCATAACAAATTATCATAAACTTGGTGGCTTTAAATAACAGAGATGCTTTCTCTGTAAGTTTGGAGGCCAAAAGTCCAAAATCAAGGTGTTGGGAAAGCTGCACTCCCCTCAAAGGCTCCCGGGGAGGAGTCATTCCCTGCCCCTTCCAGCTTCCACTGACTCCACCTTTTCCTTGGCCTTGTGGCTGCATCACTCCAATCTCGGCCTCCACGGTCATATTGCCTCCCCTTCTTCTATGTCAAAACTCCCTATATCTCTTTCTTATAAGGATACATGCAGTTGCATTTAGACCCGCCCGGATGATTCAGGATAAGTACCTCCTCTCAATATCCTTAACTTAATTACATCTTTTGCCATATAAGATAACATCCACTCCTTTGCCATGTAAGGCAATATTATCTTTTATGGCAAAAGATGTGATTAGGGCTTCCCTGGTGGCGCAGTGCTTAAGAATCTGCCTGCCAATGCAGGGGACATGAGTTCTAGCCCTGGTCCGGGAAGATCCCACATGCTGTGGAGCAACTAAGCCCATGCGCCGCGACTACTGAGCCTGCACTCTAGAGCCTGTGAGCCACAACTACTGAGCCTGCGTGCCACAACTACTGAACCCATGTGCCACAACTACTGAAGCTCGTGTGCCTAGAGCCTGTGCTCCACAACAAGAGAAGCCACTGTAATGAGAAGCCCGCGCAACATGACGAAGAGTAGTCCCTGCTTGCCACAACTACAGAAAGTCTGCGTGCAGCAACAAAGACCCAATGCAGCCAAAAATAAATAAATTAAATAAATAAATTTAAGATGCATGCTTTTTCTTCTCTAGCTCAACAGACCAAAGACAAAGTAGTTCTCTGAAAGTAGAATCAGAGGACTTTAGACTTAATTAAAAACAACAAAAAAAGATGTGATTAAGTTAAGGATATTAGAATGCAGGCATATCTTTTGCAGGTCCACCATTCAGCCCACAAAATCTTGATAATCACTAAAACTTATTTATTTATTTATCCAATGTTATTGAGGAAAATTTAACAAATATAAATATACATATTTAAAGTGTAGAACATGATGATTTGATATACCTGTATGTTGTGGAATCATTACAAGATCAAGAAAATGAACACATCCAATGCTTTGCATAGTTAACTTTTTTCTTTTTTTTGTGGAGAGAACGCTAAAGATCTACTCTTATCAATTTTAAGGGTTTTTGTTTGTTCGTTTTTTCTGCTTTATAACAAAATGAATCAGTTATATATATACATATGTTCCCATATCTCTTCCCTCTTGCGTCTCCCTCAATCCCACCCTCCCTATCCCACCCCTCCAGGCGGTCACAAAGCACCGAGCTGATCTCCCTGTGCTATGCTGCTGCTTCCCACTAGATATCTACCTTACGTTTGGTAGTGTATATATAACCATGCCTCTCTCTCGCTTTGTCACAGCTTACCCTTCCCCCTCCCCATATCCTCAAGTCCATTCTCTAGTAGGTCTGTGTATTTATTCCTGTTTTACCGCTAGGTTCTTCATGACATTTTTTTTTTCTTAAATTCCATATATATGTGTTAGCATACGGTATTTGTCTCTCTCTTTCTGACTTACTTCACTCTGTATGACAGACTCTAGGTCTATCCACCTCATTACAAATAGCTCAATTTCATTTCTTTTTAGGGCTGAGTAATATTCCATTGTTTATATGTGCCACATCTTCTTTATCCACTCATCCAATGATGGACACTTAGGTTGTTTCCATCTCCGGGCTATTGTAAATAGAGCTGAAATGAACATTTTGGTACATGACTCTTTTTGAATTATGGTTTTCTCAGGGTATATGCCCAGTAGTGGGACTGCTGGGTCATATGGTAGTTCTATTTGTAGTTTTTTAAGGAACCTCCATACTGTTCTCCACAGTGGCTGTATCAATTTACATTCCCACCAACAGTGCAAGAGGGTTCCCTTTTCTCCACACCCTCTCCAGCATTTATTGTTTCTAGATTTTTTGATGATGGCCATTCTGACTGGTGTGAGATGATATCTCATTGTACTTTTGATTTGCATTTCTCTAATGATTAGTGATGTTGAACATTCTTTCATGTGTTTATTGGCAGTCTGTATATCTTCTTTGGAGAAATGTCTATTTAGGTCTTCTGTCCATTTTTGGATTGGGTTGTTTTTTTTTGTTATTAAGCTGCATGAGCTGCTTGTAAATTTTGGAGATTAATCCTTTGTCAGTTGCTTCATTTGCAAATATTTTCTCCCATTCTGAGGGTTGTCTTTTGGTCTTGTTTGTGGTTTCCTTTGCTGTGCAAAAGCTTTGAAGTTTCATTAGGTCCCATTTGTTTATTTTTGTTTTTATTTCCATTTCTCTGGGAGGTGGTCAAAAAGGATCTTGCTGTGATTTATGTCATAGAGTGTTCTGCCTATGTTTTCCTCTAAGAGTTTGATAGTTTCTCGCCTTACATTTAGGTCTTTAATCCATTTTGAGTTTATTTTTGTGTATGGTGTTAGGGAGTGATGTAATCTCATACTTTTACATGTACCTGTCCAGTTTTCCCAGCACTACTTATTGAAGAGGCTGTCCTTTCTCCACTGTACATTCCTGCCTCCTTTATCAAAAATAAGGTGACCATATGTGCGTGGGTTTATCTCTGGGCTTTCTATCCTGTTCTATCGATCTATCTTTCTGTTTTTGTGCCAGTACCATACTGTCTTGATTACTGTAGCTTTGTAGTATAGTCTGAAGTCAGGGAGCCTGATTCCTCCAGCTCTGTTTTTCGTTCTCAAGATTGCTTTGGCTATTCAGGGTCTTTTGTGTTTCCATACAAATTGTGAAATTTTTTGTTCTAGTCCTGTGAAAAATGTCAGTGGTAGTTTGATAGGGATTGCATTGAATCTGTAGACTGCTTTGGGTAGTAGGGTCATTTTCACAATGTTGATTCTTCCAATCCAAGAATATGGTATATCTCTCCATCTATTTGTATCATCTTTAATTTCTTTCATCAGTGTCTTATAATTTTCTGCATACAGGTTTTTTGTCTCCTTAGGTAGGTTTATTCGTAGATATTTTATTCTTTTTGTTGCAATGGTAAATGGGAGTGTTTTCTTGATTTCACTTTCAGATTTTTCATCATTAGTGTATAGGAATGCCAGAGATTTCTGTGCATTAATTTTGTATCCTGGTACTTTCCCGAATTCATTGATTAGCTCTAGTAGTTTTCTGGTAGCATCTTTAGGATTCTCTATGTATAGTATCATGTCATCTGCAAATAGTGACAGCTTTACTTCTTCTCTTCCGATTTGGATTCCTTTTATTTCCTTTTCTTTTCTGATTGCTGTAGCTAAAACTTCCAAAACTATGTTGAATAAGAGTGGTGAGAGTGGGCAACCTTGTCTTGTTCCTGATCTTAGTGGAAATGCTTTCAGTGTTTCACCATAGAAGACCAATGTTGGCTGTGGGTTTGTCATATATGGCCTTTTTTGTGTTGAGGAAAGTTCCCTCTATGCCTTTCTTTTTAAATCATAAATGGGTGTCGAATTTTGTCAAAAGATTTCTCTGCATCTATTGAGATGATCATATGGTTTTTCTCCTTCAATTTGTTAATATGGTGTATCACGTTGATTGATTTGCATATATTGAAGAAACCTTGCATTCCTGGAATAAACCTCACTTGATCATGGTGTATGATCCGTTTAATGTGCTGTTGGATTCTGTTTGCTAGTATTTTGTTGAGGATTTTTGCATCTGTGTTCATCAGTGATATTGGCCTGTAGTTTTCTTGCTTTGTGACATCTTTGTCTGGTTTTGGTATCAGTGTGATTGTGGCCTCGTAGAATGAGTTTGGGAGTGTTCCTCCCTCTGCTATATTTTGGAAGAGTTTGAGAAGGATAGGTGTTAACTCTTCTCTAAATGTTTGATAGAATTCGCCTGTGAAGCCATCTGGTCCTGGGCTTTTGTTTGTTGGAAGATTTTTAATCAGTTTCAATTTCAGTGCTTGTAATTGGTCTGTTCATATTTTCTATTTCTTCCTGATTCAGTCTTGGCAGGTTGTGCCTTTCTAAGCATTTGTCCATTTCTTCCAGGTTGTCCATTTTATTGGCATAGAGTTGCTTGTAGTAATCTCTCATGATCTTTTGTATTTCTGCAGTGTCAGTTGTTACCTCTTCTCTTTCATTTCTAATTCTATTGATTTGAGTCTTCTCCCTTTTTTCCTTGATGAATCTGGCTAATGGTTTATCAATTTTGTTTATCTTCTCAAAGAACCAGATTTTAGTTTTATTGATCTTTGCTATCGTTTCCCTCATTTCTTTTTCATCTATTTCTGATCTGATTTTTATGATTTCTTTCCTTCTGCTAACTTTGGGATTTTTTTGTTCTTCCTTCTCTAATTGCTTTAGGTGCAAGGTTAGGTTGTTTATTTGAGATGTTTCCTGTTTCTTAAGGTAGGATTGTATTGCTATAAACTTCCGTCTTAGAACTGCTTTTGCTGCATTCCATAGATTTTGGGTCGTCGTGTCTACATTGTCATTTGTTTCTAGGTATTTTTTTATTTCCTCTTTGATTTCTTCAGTGATCACTTCATTATTAAGTAGTGTATTGTTTAGCCTCCATATGTTTATATTTTTTACAGATCTTCCTGTAATTGATATCTAGTCTCATAGCGTTGTGGTCGGAAAAGATACTTGATACAATTTCATTTTCTTAAATTTACCAAGGCTTGATTTGTGACCCAAGATATGATCTATCCTGGAAAATGTTCCATGAGCACTAGAGCAAAATGTGTATTGTTGTTTTTGGATGGAATGTCCTATAAATATCAATTAAGTCCATCTTGTTTAATGTATCATTTAAAGCTTGTGTTTCCTTATTTATTTTCATTTTGGATGATCTTTCCATTGGTGAAAGTGGGGTGTTAAAGTCCTCTACTATGATTCTGTTACTGTCAATTTCCCCTTTTATGATGTTAATATTTGCCTTATGTATTGAGGTGCTCTTATGTTGGGTGCATAAATATTTACAATTGTTATATCTTCTTGGATCAATCCCTTGATCATTATGTAGTGTCCTTCTTTGTCTCTTGTAATAGTCTTTATTTTAAAGTCTATTTTGTCTGATATGAGAATTGTTACTCCAGCTTTCTTTTGGTTTCCATTTGCATGAAATATCTTTTTCTATCCCCTTACTTTCAGTCTGTATATGTCTCTAGGTCTGAAGTGGGTCTCTTGTAGACAGCAAATATATGGGTCTTGTCTTTGTATCCATTCAGCCAATCTGTGTCTTTTGGTGGGAGCATTTAGTCCATTTACATTTAAGGTAATTATCGATATGTGTGTTCCTATTCCCATTTTCTTAATTGTTTGGGGTTCGTTATTGTAGGTCTTTTCCTTCTCTTGTGTTTCTTGCCTAGAGAAGTTCCTTTAGCAGTTGTTGTAGAGCTGGTTTGGTGGTGCTGAACTCTCTCAGCTTTTGCTTGTCTGTAAAGGTTTTAATTTATCCATAAAATCTGAATGACATCCTTGCTGGGTAGAGTAATCTTGGTTGCAGGTTTTTCTCCTTCATCACTTTAAATATGTCCTGCCAGTCCCTTCTGGCTTGCAGAGTTTCTGCTGAAAGATCAGCTGTTAACGTTATGGGGATTCCCTTTTGTGTTATTGGTTGTTTTTCCCTTGCTGCTTTTAATATGTTTTCTTTGTATTTAATTTTTGACAGTTTGATTAATATGTGTCTTGGCATATTTCTCATTGGATTTATCCTGTATGGGACTCTCTGTGCTTCCTGGACTTCCTTTCCCATATTAGGGAAGTTTTCAACTATAATCTCTTCAAATATTTTCTCAGTCCCTTTCTTTTTCTCTTCTTCTTCTGGAACCCCTATAATTCGAATGTTGATGCATTTAATGTTGTCCCAGAGGTCTCTGAGACTGTCCTCAGTTCTTTTCATTCTTTTTTCTTTATTCTGCTCTGCAGTAGTTATTTCCACTATTTTATCTTCCAGGTCACATATCCGTTCTTCTGCCTCAGTTATTCTGCTATTGATCCCATCTAGAGTATTTTTCACTTCATTTATTGTGTTGTTCATCATTGTTTGTTTCATCTTTAGTTCTTCTAGGTCCTTCTTAAATGTTTCTTGCATTTTGTCTATTCTGTTTCCAAGATTTTGGATCATCTTTACTATCATTATTCTGAATTCTTTTTCTGGTAGACTGCCTACCTATTTCCTCTTCATTTGTTAGGTCTGGTCGGTTTTTATCTTGCTCCTTCATCTGCTGTGTGTTTTTCTGTCTTCTCATTTTGCTTATCTTACTGTGTTTGGGGTCTCCTTTTTGCAGACTGCAGGTTCATAGTTCCCGTTGTTTTTGGTGTCTGTCCCCAGTGGCTAAGGTTGGTTCAGTGGGTTGTGTAGGCTTCCTGGTGGAGGGGACTAGTGCCTGTGTTCTGGTGGATGAGGCTGGATCTTGTCTTTCTGGTGGGCAGGTCCACGTCTGGTGGTGTGTTTTGGGGTGTCTGTGGACGTAGTATGATTTGGGGCAGCCTCTCTGCTAATGGGTGTGGTTGTGTTCCTGTCTTGCTAGTTGTTTGGCATAGGATGTCCAGCACTGTAGCTTGCTGGTCGTTGAGTGAAGCTGGGTGCTGGTGTTGATATGGAGATCTCTGGGAGATTTTCGCCGTTTGATATTATGTGGAGCTGGGAGGTCTCTTGTGGTCCAGTGTCCTGAAGTTGGCTCTCCCACCTCAGAGGCACAGCACTAACTCCTGGCTGCAGCACCAAGAGCCTTTCATCCACACAGCTCAGAAAAGGGAGAAAAAGTAGAAAGAAAGAATTAGTAGAAGTAGAAAGAAAGAAAGAAAGAAGGAAAGAAAGAAAGAAAGAAAGAAAGAAGGGAGGGAGGGAGGAAGGAAGGAAAAAAAGAAAGAAGATAAAGTAAAATAAAATAAAGTAAGATAAAATATAATAAAGTTATTAAAATAAAAAAATAATTATAGAGAAAAAAACCCAAAAAAACAAAAAACAATAAAACGGACGGATAGAACCCTGGGACAAATGGTGGAAGCAAAGCTATACAGACAAACTCTCACACAGAAGCATACACATACACACAAAAAGAGGAAAAGGGGAAAAAAGCATAAATCTTGCTGTCAAAGTCCACCTTCTTAATTTGGGATGATTCGTTGTCTATTCATGTATTCCACAGATGCAGGGTACATCAAGTTGATTGTGGAGTTTTAATCCGCTGCTTCTGAGGCTGCTGGGAGAGATTTCCCTTTCTCTTCTTTGTTCTCACAGCTCCCAGGGGCTCAGCTTTGGATTTGGCCCCGCCTCTGCGTGTAGGTCGCTGGAGGGCGTCTGTTCTTCGCTCAGACAGGACGGGGTTAAAGGAGCCGCTGATCCGGGGCCTCTGGCTCACTCAGGCCGCGGGGGAGGGAGGGGCATGGAGTGCGGGTCGAGTCTGCGGTGGCAGAGGCCGGCGTGACGTTGCACCAGCCTGAGGCACGCAGTGAGCTCTCCCGGGGATGTTGTCCCTGTATCCCGGGAACCTGGCAGTGGTGGGCTGCACAGGCTCCCCGGAAGTGGGGTGTGGATAGTGACCTGTGCTCGCATACAGGCTTCTTGGTGGCGGCAGCAGCAGCCTTAGCGTCTCATGCCCGTCTCTGGGGTCCACGCTTTTAGCCGCGGCTCGCGCCCGTCTCTGGAGCTCCTTTAAGCAGCGCTCTTAATCCCCTCTCCTCGCGCACCAGGAAACAAAGAGGCAAGAAAAAGTCTCTTGCCTCTTCCGCAGGTCCAGACTTTTCCCTGACTCCCTTCCGGCTAGGCGTGGCGCACTAACTCCTTCAGGCTGTGTTCACGCTGCCAGCCCCAGTCCTCTCTCTGCGCTCCGACCGAAGCCCGAGCCTCAACTCCCAGCCCCGCCCGCCCCGGCGGGTGAGCAGACAAGCCTCTCGGGCTGGTGAGTGCCTGTCGGCCCTGACCCTCTGTGCGGGAATCTCTCCGCTTTGCCTTCTATACCCCTGTTGCTGTGCTCTCCTCCGCGGCTCCGAAGCTTCCCCCTCCGCCACCCGCAGTCTCTGCCCGCGAAGGGGCTTCCTAGTGTGTGGAAACATTTCCTCCTTCACAGCTCCCTCCCACTGGTGCAGGTCCCGTCCCTATCCTTTTGTCTCTGTTTATTCTTTTTTCTTTTTCCCTACCCAGGTACGTGGGGGGTTTCTTGCCTTTTGGGAGGTCTGAGGTCTTCTGCCAGCGTTCAGTAGGTGTTCTGTACGAGTTGTTCCACGTGTAGATGTATTTCTGGTGTATCTGTGGGGAGGAAGGTGATTTCCGCGTTTTACTCTTCCGCCATCTTCCCGGAAGTCCTCTAAGATCAATTTTCAGTTTTAAGGTATATAATACGGTATTGTTAACTATAGTCACCATGCTGTGCATTAGATTCTCTGAACTTATTCATCTTGACAACTGAGAAATTTGAGTAATGGGCCTATACAGGTTTTAGTTTTGGATAAACTTGTAAATTTTCAAAATTAAAAAAAAATTGGATTTCTACCAATGGCAATGATGGAGTAACAGACCGGATTATGAAACAACTGTTTCCAAACACTGGACAAAAAACAATGCAAAACTGTGATCCCTGACAAGAGGAAAACAAATGAGATGAGCCCTACAGTCACCCTAGATTTCTGCATAGAGGTAATTTCTAGTTCACTGCACAGGGAGGGAAAACTCAAATAGGGCACAGTAG
Organism: Delphinus delphis; assembly: GCF_949987515.2. Lineage (NCBI taxonomy): Eukaryota > Metazoa > Chordata > Mammalia > Artiodactyla > Delphinidae > Delphinus > Delphinus delphis. The sequence continues at coordinate 126,268,687 of NC_082686.1, read as the reverse complement.
TGTCACTGAATTGAGAAGACTGAGATGGGAGTTTGGGAAAGCCGAGGAGGTTGGAATTTACAGGGCAGAGTGCTGCAGAGGAAGGAGCTGAATGGAGACATAGCTCCAGAAAATTGCATAGGGTTCCCAGTTAGTATATTGCTCAATACCCAATTGTTCATGTATATGTAGGGTAAAATTATATGGGACTAGGCAAAGAACCACCAGAGGGTTGAAAGATGGACGTCTCAGAGCTTATTTGAATTTCAATCAGCCAGAGTGTGAAATCCTCAGTGAACACCCAGGCCTTCTGTAGAGTCCACACACACCTTTTAAGGAGTCACACCTTAAAAGCAGGGGCTAAACTAGCTCCAGAGGAACAGCTACTCTTGGGCTGCCCTTTCAAAAGGTTAAAAATCAGCCTCAGAAAGATTAAGCTTATCCTCAGCTTGCTTAACTAACTGTCAGAACAAAGTCTGACACTCTTTTAAGGAAGTCAACGAAATTCAGTAATCAAGAATGTAAAATTTACAATATCTAGCATCTAGTCAAATATTACTAGATGTGAAAAAGGAGGAAAATGTGACCCTTAATTAGGAGAAAAATAAGTAAATAGAAACAAACCCAGGGCTTCCCTGGTGGCACAATGGTTAAGAATCCACCTGCCAATGCAGGCGACGTGAGTTCGAGCCCTGGTCCGGGAAGATCCCACTAAGCCCGAGTGCCACAACTACTGAGCCTGTGCTCTAGAGCCCACGAGCCACAACTACTGAGCCCGTGTGCCACAACTACTGAAGCCTGTGCACCTAGAGCCCATGCTCCACAACAAGAGAAGCCACTGCAATGAGAAGCCCGCGCACCGCAACGAAGAGTAGCCCCGCTTGCAAAACTAGAGAAAGCCCGCGCGCAGCAACGAAGACCCAACACAGCCAAAACTAAATAAATTAATTAATTTAAAAAAAAAGTGAATAAAAAAAAAAAGAATCAAACCCAGAAAGGATGAACAATGGAAATAGCAGGCAAGCACTTTAGCTATTACAAATATGCACAAGGATTGCCGAGAATGTTAATATAATGAAGAGGGAAATAGAAAATATAAAGGGCTTTTTTTTTTTTTAAGAAAAAAGGACGTCTACAAAAAAAGTCACAGCTAACAATATACTTAATCATGAAAGACTGAAAGTTTCTCCCCTATGATCAGAAATAAGACAAAGATATCCTCTTCTCTTCAACATTTTACTAGATGTTCTGGTCAGTGCAATAAATGAAATAATTAATTAATGGCATTCAGACTGTAAAAGAAGAAGTAAAACTGTCTGTATTTGCAGATGACATAGGCCTGTATGTAGAAAATCCTAAGAAACCCACCCACCTCCCAAACACATACACACACACTGCTAAAACTAATGAGTTCAACAAGGTTACAAGGTATAAGATCAATAAACAAAAATTAATTATATTTCTATATAGTAGAGAGCAATCTGAAATTGATCTTGAAAAAAATTCCATTCACAAAAGCCTCAGAAAGAGTAATTAGGAATAAATTTTTCAAGAGAAGCATAAGAACTGTACACTGAGAAGTACAAAATATTGGTAAGATGAAGATTTAAATAAATGGAGAGGAATTCCATGTTCATAGATGGTATTTCTCCCTAACTTGATCTACATGTTTAATAAAGCCCATCAAAATCTCATCAGACTTGTTTTTTGGGTAGAAATTGACAAACTGATTCTGAATTTTAAATGGAAATGTAAAGAACTCAGAATAGCTAAAATGATTTTTTTTAAAAAAAGAAGAAATTTGAGAACTTAAATTATCCTGTTTTAAAACTTGCAAACAACAAGGTCCTATTGTATAGCACAGAGAACTATATTTAATATCCTATGATAAACCATAATGGAAAAGAATATATATGTAAAAAGAATGTATACATATGCATAATTGAATCATTTTGCTATACAGAGCAATTAACACATTATAAATCAACAATACAAGGATGGCCTTCGGAAAAAAAAAACTTGCTGTAAAGCTACAGAAATCGAGAGTACAGTACTTGCAAAAAGATAGATACATAGGTCGATGGAACAGAATTAAGGGTTATATTTACATTGTAAGGGTTTTACATCTATAGTCAACCAATTTTTGACTAAGATGCTGAGATTCTACAGGGAAAGGATAATGTTTTCAATTGGAATCCATATGCAAAAGGGTAAATTCAAGCTCTTACCTCTTACTATATACAAAAATTAAATCAAAATGGATCACTGACCTAAATATAAAAGCTAAATATATAAAAATTCTAGAAGAGAACAAAGGAGAAAATCTTCATGACTATGGGGTAGGCAAAGATTTCTTAGCTTAGACTGAAAGAACATGAACCATAAAAGAAAATTTTGATAAACTGTACTTCATCAAATTAAAATATTCTGCTCAAAATGAAAAGACAAGTCACAGGCTGGGAGAAAATATTTGCAATACCTATATCTAACAAAAGATTGTATACAGAATATACAAAGATATCTTACAACTTAAATGATAAGAAATCAAACAAGCTAGTAAAAATGGGCAAAAGATTTGCAGAGATACTTCACAAAAGATATATTCATGGCCAATAAACACATGAAAAGATGCTCAGCATCATTAGTTATAAGGGAAATGCAAATTAAAATCACAATGAAATACCACTACATACTTCTTTGAAGTCTAAAATTAAAGAGTGTCAGTACTAAGTCCTCTCAAGGATGTGGAGAACTGGAACGCTCAGTGAGAAAGTAAAACATGTAAACACTTTGGAAAACATTTTGCCGTTTTAAAAATCAAGAGAACTATATATTCACCATATGAAACATTCCTGGGTATTTATCCAAGAGAAATGGAAACAATATATCCGTACGAAGACTTGGACACAAATGTTCATGCAGCTTTATTCATAACAGCTCCAAATAGGAAGCAGCCCAATTACTCATTATCACTGAATGGATGCACTGTGTTGTATGCACTCAGTGATGCAAAGGAATGAATTACTGATAGAGCAACGCATATGAATTTCCAAAAACATTGCAATGAGCAAAAGAAACCAGGTTCAAAAGATTAATTCTGCATAACTCCATTTATATGAAGTTTAACATAACGGAAATCTAAAATTTCAAAAAACCAAAACCAAACCAAAACAACAACAAAAACAACCTTCCTAAAACCCAAACAACAAGAAACAGCTCAGGGGCAGGGGATGGGTAGGACTCAACTGCAAGGGGACAGGAAGGAATTTTTATGGTGAGAGAACCACTCTTCATCTTGACTGTGGTTGTGGTTACATGACGATGTATACTTGTCAAAACTCATCAAACTCTTTATTTAAGAGGGTGTATTTTATTGTACAGGTTAAACTTCAGTATAGTTGGTTAAAAGGTGTTAAAGTTAGAACTATTTTAAATGCTTTGAGTAGTCTCCCGGGAGCACTGAGATTCTCGCTATTTTTGCTTTTTTATCCACTCAGTTTTTCACCTGGAGGCATGTGGTTGTGTAGCTAAGTGGAATAGAGGGGAAGGGGTTGAAATAAAAGAAATATAGCCTTTTGATATCTTATCATTAGAATATCAATATATTTGGAGCCTAAAGGAAATCTGGGCTTTGGTGTTAGGGAACTGAGTTTCTGTTCTAATAACACATCAAATAGCTGTAGTTAATAATACTGTAATGCATATTTGCAAGTTACTAAGAGAGTAGTAGATCTTAAAAGTCATCATCACAAGAATAAAAATTTTGTAACTATGTATGGTGATGGGTGTTAACTAGACTTATTATGGTGGTAACTTTGCAATATATACAAATACTGAATCAGTGAAATATAATGTTATATATCAATTACAGCTCAATTAAAAATAAATAAAGAATCACATAAAAAGGTATTTTATGATGTTTGACTCCCACCATAAATAAATGAAGATGATTATTTACCATATCTGTGCTAGGTTTGATAGTTACTACTTATAAAATGCTTCTTTGTTGAAGAAGAGTATATTTAGTATGATCCCATTTATGTTTAGAAAACCCCACAAAATGTGTGTACGCATATGTATCTTAATTATATGCAGAGAAAACTGTTAGCAAAGATTAACTCTGCAGAGTGGGGTTGAGGATGAGTAGGGAGAGGGTATTTTGGCTTTTTTTTTTTTTTTAAAGGTAAGCTTCTTCATTGGAATTTTTTTAATGAGTATGTGCTACATAAGAAAATTCACACTTCAAACAAATAAACAATAGTCAGCACCCCTCTGCTGCACTGAGGCTGAACAAATCAGCTATCAGTAAGCCGATTGCAGAGTGGTTGGTATTCTATGGATGGTGACTTACCTTTCTTCATCTAAGGAGGATATATCGTCATATATTGTTCATTTTACCCATCCCACGTGGCCATCTTTTGAATCACAGATGTGATCACAGAGCTGCCTCAATGAAATCAAATAGATGAATCAATGAATAGGAATAATTTGTGTAAATCTTCAACATAATTCGTTCTAGAAAAGTTTTTTCTTCCTGTGACCTCTAACTCACTTGAGTACAATGGGGAGAAAAACATGGGATATGGTTTTGCTCCAGAGCCTGGAATCTAGTTCTACCACTAACCAGATCTGAGATCTTGGGCAGATTACAAGCTCTCTGGATTCTCTAAACCTGTTTCCCTATCTGTCAAATGAGAAAAATATTTGCTTTCCCCAAACTTACAAGGATAGTTGTGAGGATCTAATGAGATAAAGGGGGGAAAAGATTTCGGAGGAGATGGTTTAACTTATCTAGGTGACCTCTATTATCATAGGTGCTATTCCCAGGTCCTAAAAATCACCCAATCTTTTCCTAGAGCTGTTGGTCAAGAAGTGATGAGGAAAGACAGCATGGCCTAGGAAGAGGAAAAAATGAAAACGAGAGTAAGCATTTACTGCATGCTCACTATGGGCCAGGTCCCAGTTAAGCAATGTACATATTTCATCTTGTTTTATCCTCACAACACACCTATGACTTGGTATCTCAGGCTACATTTACAGATCAGAAAACTCAAGAAGAAAGAACGTGTAACCTAAGTGCGAACCCTCATTCATTCATCCATTTAGTGATAGTATTAGGTACCAGGAGTACAACTGTGAATAAAAAAGCAGAAGACCCTGCTCTCACAGATCTTACCTTTGAGGGCAACCGGGTTTGAAGGTCCCCAGCTATCAAAGGCAAAGGAGGGATTCTCATTCAGTTATATACCAGTCAGCTTCTGGCTCTAAGCAATGGTACCCTCCTGCCCCACGTGTTTTGGACTATTTACTTTATGTCTCATATGTTGGTCCCAGAACCCTGATGTCCTTTCTCCTCCTCCCCTGAGACTCCTCCCCCTGTGCCAACATTCTTGAATATCCAGCGGTAGAAGACTCTGTTAACCAGTTTTTTTCTCCCAAGGTGTGATTATCTGAGCAGAGGAAACCTCCAGGAAAACTGCATTCCCAGATGAGTCAGCTGTCATCACAGCCATTACCTAATGCTGAACTGGATGGGTTCAGGAAGCTGCAGGCAGGGAAAAAGCCAAGACTCACAGGTTTGGAACTCAAGGCCGCTGGAAGCCAGGGACTGGCCGTGTTTCTGCAGCTGCTGCTGTTTTCACTTGTTCATTCTCTCTGGAGAGCAGGACAGGGTAGACTTCAAGAGTCCAATTTTTAAAAAGGCTGATATTCCTGGGAAGAGGTTCCTTCTCAATCTTTCCCAATGAGTGTTTACCAAGGACAGTCAACAGGGGGCAAGGCGGGGTGGGGAGAGGGGCGAGGAAGGTGGGCTGAAGAAAGGTAGATGGGAGGAGTGGTTACTAGGAGGTTATTAAGCTCATGTCTCAACACTGAAGCCTTTTCTTGTGTCGGAGGCAAGACCATAAAAATGATAAAGAAGCTGATCTTCGAGAAGAGTCAAGACACGGTTAACGAAGGCGATAAATAGAACACTTGGGTACTAGTGTTTTGGATCTTCATTGCCTTGCTTAGAAGTAGTGCTGCATAAGCTAAGTGTTACCCATCCCATGCTGTGTTTCTTAGGAAACTTCCTGGCTTGTTGTCAGCTTGTAAGAGGAGTATCTCCAGTCTCCATTTGGCAGAGACTAAGCACACAATAATCCATTGCTCGTTTGTGTAACTCTTTACTCCCTGGATCCTCAGGGCACCCTGACCTGCTTTTTCTGGTCGCTGTTGCTGCTTCTGAACCAGCCCCGTCTCTGCCCAGATATAGGCTTCCTTCCCGCATTCCCTCAAGGTACTCTTGACTCAGAAGTTACTTCCAGACTCAGCTGTAAACAGACAAGTCTTCAGGTTGCCATTTCCCATCCTCAACTTTTTGGGGTTATTATTTCCTGGTTTCTCCCTACCAACACCTGAAATATACCATCCCAAATCAACTCACTTTATTTTCCCTTCCTTCTTCTCAGAATAAAATATCTAAGGAAGTCTTCCTCAATCACTCCTTATTTATTTTTATTCCTTTCTAGACACTCAGCTTATTATTTTGAACACTGAGAAATAAAAGGAAAGAATTAAGTCCCTGTATTCCTTATATGAACTGTACCTCAGGGTCACTGAATAACTGAAAAGGGCAATTTTCTCTTTAGAGAAGTGTTTTGCTAATGAGTGAGAAGGAATGAGAGAATTAATAGGCTAATGGGTCTAGGTACTGCTTATCAAGGCTGCCGAAATCACAAAATAGAGACAGCCAGACTTTATGTGATGGAAGTATACACCACCACTGATGAATTAATCTTGACAAAATATGAACCCAAATCTGATTAAGCTCCTAGATCTTACTAATTTATTGGAAATACAGGGGTAGATGTCTCTACAAGAACGCAATCAGGAAAACTTGGACTTGGGGAAAGCTGCTGGACAAAAAACTCTGATTTTTAAAGAATTTCAAGAGAAAAAGAGGGGAGTGAGGAGTCTGTAGGTTAAAAGAGACTTAAAAGGCATACAAACCAATTGCAATGTATGGACATTATTTTGATTAGAATTCAAACAAATGCACTATGAAAAAATTTAAGACAAGTGGGGAAAACAGACATTAACTCTATTTTTAATGATATTAATGAATTATTGTCAATTTTGTAGTGGGATAATACTATTATGGTTATTTCTTTTTAAAAAGAAACCTTATGTTTTAGAAATGTTATATTTTAGAAATATGTTAAGTGTTACGATATCTTGAATTTCTTTCAATATAATCCAGAGGATCATGGGGGAAATGGGTGCAAGTGTAAATAATACAAGATTAGATAACTGTTTAAGCTGGGTGATAGGTATGTAGGAATTCATTATACTCTTTACTTTTGTACATAATTGAAAATTTCCACAAAACAATGATAAAAAAATGTAAGATAAACCACCGGAAGAATGGACATAGAATGTATAACTCCCAACCATTAGAGGAGATAAAAAATGAATAAGAAAACAATCAATTAAAAGACAGGAAAAGGGAAAAAAGGAGGGGGGGGAATCTAAAAAGCATTTCAAGGAGAAAACACAAAACAAGATGGCAGAAATATATCCAAATGTACCAGTAATGATAATAGATGGGATCAGATAATTAATCTATTAAAAGATGGATTGGGGACTTCCCTGGTGGTCCAGTGGTTAGGACTCCACACTTCCACTGCAGGGGGCCCCGGTTTGATCCCTGGTCAGGGAACCAAGATCCTGCAAGCTGTGCAGAGCGGGCCCCACCTCCCCCGCCAAAAAAAAACCAAAAACAAAGACAGATTGGGTTAAAAAAAATTCAGCCATATATATATACAAGAGAAACCCCTACAAAAATGCAAAGGAGGAAAACGAAGAGGTAGAAAATATCTACTAGACTAAACAAGTGATAAGAAACTGAAATTAGGTCAAACAGTTCAATAAGATAAGAATGAAACGTATTGAATGGAATGACTGTAGTAGAAAAGTGACCATTGGTGACCATGACAAGAATGGTTGGGGTCACAATGGGGACCCCAACCAGATTGCATGTGACATGTGGTGAGCAGAAGAGAACGAAGTAGAAAGGCAGAAGGAACAGAAAAAGCAAGTGGAGGGGGCACATTCCCAGCCTCTGTGCGCACTGATGTGATGAAGCCAGAAGAGAGCCAAGTAGAAGGAATGGGAGAGAGGGGGATAAACAATCGTGGGGAGGAGAGAAGGCTGAAGATGATAAGATCCAGAGTACCACGGGAGACTTTAGCAGCGACAAGAAGAGAACACCTTCTATTTGATTTTATTTCTAATTTATTAATTTGTCATTACACAAACAATACATGAATGCATACTCAAAAACATCAGACATTACAGGTAAAGCTAATGCACTGCACCAAACTACTGTGAACAGTTTGGTTAGTACCCTTCCAGAGCTTCTCTGTACATTTTTATAATACACAATTAGGTACTTAAGATGTACACTATACAGTATTTGTGTATGTGAATGGATGTGGTATGTTTTTTTAACATCAATGGTATCTTGTGGATTTCATGTATTGTCCTTCCATTTCCCCCTAAACTTTAAAAAAATTTAACATTGTATCTTAGAGATCATCTCATGTCAGTGCATGTAGGACTCTCCTTTTTCATTGATGCCTAGTATTTTATAACATGTACCATGCTCTGTCCCCTTGAGGCATATTTTGGTTTTTCCAATTTTATATTACAACCAAAGGTACAACAGTCATCATTATACAAGCCACCTTGTGAACAAAAATGTGTAAAGTGTGTTTCATTAAAAATTGGAATTATTGGGTCACAGGGCATGTGAATTTACCATTGTAATGGATACCACTCAGCTGCCTTTAAAAGTGGCCATGCTAATTTATATGCTCACCAGCAATGTAGGATTCCTGTTTCCCCACACTCTTGATTCATATTTATCTTAAATACTTGCCAATTGGATCTGAGACAGTTTCTTGGGTTTTAATGTGCATTTCCCTTATTTTGCTAAAGTTGGGCATCTCTTCATAACCTATTTGTAAAACTTTTTGCTCAAGTGCGTTTTCACAAGGATATTTCTAAAAGGAGTATGTGACCAAAAAGCATAAGGCTCACTGCTAGTCTGGCTGGAATTTAATTTTTGTGAGTTAGAGATCTAAAATTGTTTTTCCCAAGTGGTTATGTGGTCTTAATACTAGTTGTTGAATAATCCATTCTTCCCTTATTGATTTGAAATGTCACTTTCATCATTTGCTCAATATATATTTGTGTTCGTTTCTGGATTCTCAGCTTTATCAGATTTAATTTTGGCATCAGGTACCTGAGTTATTCTTAACTTGGTTCATTGAACGGTAGCTGATTTTATCAGCCAAGATAATGAATGTATTCCTCATGAGACAGTCGATGATGTAATTCATAACACACAAATTCTATTCAATTAAATCAGTTCTGTTATCTACAAACAGAGTATTAAGAAATGTGTAAACTTCTCTTTAAGATTAGTTCTTTTTTTTTTAGGGGACACCTCACAGGCTAAACATAGAGATGGAATCCTTTTTACCAGCTCCCCTCTTTCTAGAAGTATTTGATGTTAAAGCTTTTTGGTGATTTAAAGTTTTTTCCTGGCAATGTCAAATGGTATCACGTGGCACGGCAATATTACTGTTCATTTATAAGAACCTTTCATTCAACAAATGATCTGAGGTCCACAAACGGTGACATATACTTTGTAAAAAACAATGTGACACTCTAGCTTTTACTTTTACATTGGACCATGAGCTCCTGGAGTGCACAAATCATGTCTCATTCATCTTTCTATCCCCAAACATCCAGTACAGGGTGCACACCCTGAACTGAAATAGAATTGAACTGCGTTTCAACAATGTTTCTATAAAATAAAAAATAAAACTCAAGCTTCTCAAAAACAAAACCTTTACTTCAGGGGCATCACGAAATTATACATATTTATTTTTTTCTGCCCATCTGATTAAATTTTATATATATATATATTTTTTTCTTTTTTAAAAGTAGGAATGCTAGATTTAGACACTGACCTGATAATCCATGCCCAAGTGTGAGAAAAATGTTCCTTTGCTGTTCGTGGACTTCCTCAGGTATGATCTATGTATAGGTATGTTGCTTGCCTGTTAAATGACAGTAAGAACTGTGATCTGGAAAACATTCTGGATTGCAGTGGGCAAGCATACTTTACAGTTGTTATACAGAAATATCTCAGACATGCAAAAGAAGGAAATAAAGAAGGTAAACTTAACTTTTTTTATAGGAAAGTAGAAGTGTGACATTTGCCGCATTTTAAAATTCAGTTATTTTTATGATGTGAGTTAGCACACCTTTTCCTTCCTTCTTTCAAAGGGGTAGCTTTGGCTTTCATGGGTAATGCCTTAGCCCATAAACTTCCTGCTCTGTTTTACAGCTCAACACAAGACATTATACTATGGGAAAATTCCCCAAACTACTTAAACTCTCAGTTCCCCTGGTGAGGAGAAGGAAAAATAAAGCTAGCTCACCACCCAAGTGTGGTGAACAAATTCTGTGACCAAGTAAATTGTGCCAGTGCAAAATACCAGCTCCTTACCTTACCATTATCAATCCTGAAAGACTGTCTTGCTTTTATTTTTGATGATTCTCTTAAAAAAAGAGGATGTCTCTGACCTTTAACTTACTTTGTATAGTGCCTCACTTAGCATTTTTATTTGTGAACACAGCACGTCCGCCTAATTGTAGACCACTAAGGAAATCGTTAAACTACACTTTACAGTAATCTCTCTACTGACGAAAGGAATACTTGCATTTAAAGAACAGATTTTACCATTAAAAATTCTGTGAACTGGTAGAGAAATATATGAAACAGGAATGCATACTGGAACTTCAAAAAGGGAAAAATAGGATGCAAATACACATCACTAAATAATACACTATTAGTATTGCTAGAAAATAAAAACATGGATTACCAGGCAGGAGGAGGTGGGAGAAAAGGTCCAGTTTTGCTTACGCAGGGGGCTTATAGGGCAGAAAGAAACCTTCTGAATTGTGTCAAAGAATGAAAGGTTAAAGCCTAGCAAAACCTGTTCTGACGGGCTGTCAATGTCTGCAGCGGGGCTAGAACCCGTATTATCCTTTCTGGGGAGGAAGGGCTAGCTCTGAGGGGCAGACTTTGAATTCATGCTTCTGGGCCATTCTAATCCTAATCCACTATAAAAGGACTAAATTTGGTTTACCTTTAGGGCTGGATTTACACAGAGGCATAAAGGGACAGCTAAGCCTCCTCTAGTCCCCCCTACCCCTTTGCTAAATTCTTGAAATTCCTTTAACAGGAAACAAAGGCTTTCGTTTCATAGAGATATATGGCTGTTGGAAGGAAAAGTCTTAAACTTTCTAAGACTTGGAGTTCTCTGATCTTTCCTTGGAGCAAGAAGTAACAGGTACCTGATGCTGGGAATGGAATGTTCACCGTGGAGAGAAAAATGGTACAGAAGAACTCAAGACAAACTTCCTTCATGAACCAAGATTGCCTATATAATTTTGCCTATCCATCATTTCTGTTCTGGTTTGTCTCTCCCAAATTATTTCTCAGTTTCTAGTTTTAGCTCTCCAACTACCTCTCATGTGCCACTGGAATGATTAATTTTTCTGAAATGCAATTCTGATTACAATCCCATTGCTTAAAATCATTCAATAAATCATTCCTGTTTTCCGAATTGATGCCAAACTACTCAGGTGAGTGAGACAGTCATTGCCTGCGTGCCTCCTGTGGAACAGTTCTGTGGCTTCTCAAGGAGCTTTGCTTATGCTCTCCTTTAAGCCTCTGAGCACTTTTACTTTTGCGACCTTCAAGACTCACGTGTCACCTCCTTGAAGAAACCTTCCCTAACAAAGCCATCCTTGACTGTGTATAACAAGCCTTTATTATTGCATCATATCTATTCATTTGTCTATATCCTTAATTAAACTCTGAAACTTGAGGGCTGGGCTTTGTCCTTTTAAAGGATTATTGAAGAGAATTGAGTCATGTCACTAAATGCCTGCCACTGAGCTATAAATCTTCCTTTAAAATATGTGACTTCAGACCATCTTAGAAATTGGTTTCTAGAAAATTAGGTGATATTTTATTTCTGGCTCTACAAGGATGAATTCTCATGAACAGGTATTTTGGTTACTTTAATTGGAAGGATACTGCGCCCACCCTCCCCACTTCCCGTTTTTTTAAACGTCCAGAAGTGACTATGGTTTGGAACTTGGAGAAATACCCTAATCTCTGACCTGTGACAATTCTTTGTGAATAATCGAAGTTTTAATTACCCATCGCTGAGGGCTTGATGGTAAAGCATTCCTGTTTTTATACTTATTTATGCTTAGCTCAGCACATCGGAAATATCCAGCTATTTTTGAACAAAAAATTATGAGAGGAACCATATATTTAATATCTCACAATCGCTCTATTTCTTGGGGGGAGGGAGGTGTATATCAAGCTATAAAATCACATTGTAGCTACTTGAAATGATTTTTCTTTGGGGAAAATTAGGTTTGTACTGAAGACACATTGCCGCATCAGAAATATTTTCTACCTATGATCTTGTGGTTGGTTGAAGTAAACCAACAGAACACTTATGTGGCACCTTGGTCTATGAGCATTTCACTGAGAAAATTACAGATGGCATTCATACAAGACTGTGCTCCCAAATTGGCATCTCAATAAATTAGTATTCCAGCTAACTAGAGACCCTAAATATCTGAGGAAAAACTGAAATTTACTTAAGATCCTAAACTAATCATTTGGAGGAATGCTTGATGTTGTTTTCAAATATACAGTATATCTGATGCTGAAATGCACATAGCTTTCCCACCCTTAAGTTTGTTCCTGACTTTGGATTGGGGGCATGCCTCATGAGAGTAGGTTTGGATGTACAGGCTTCCTTTCACAGCTATTTTTGGGGTTGTATGGTGGCAGATGGGTCATACAAGAGAAGCGGCGGTTGGGGGGGGGAGTTGGGAAAGCAGAGGACAGGCACTACTATAGTTTTGCATTTTTTGAACATGGCACCAGTAGTTGAGTATCTTCTCATGTCATTAAGTTGAAAAGTTTTTTAAGGCTCGATACATTTTGCCATCTTACTTTCTAGAAGTTCACAGGAAAGCTTGCCTTTCTACATTAGGTCCTGCTATTTAAAGGACAAATAATTTGTTAAATGTGAACTTGTATTTCTTAGGTTACTAGAGGGTGAAGCTTTAGAAACTGCCGTTTATTTCTTCTGTGAACTATTCATGTTTTCTCTTCTATTGTGATTTTTTAAAATGTAGAAGTAGTAATAATTGCTTTTAATTACCATTTAAAGCATATTAATCACTTCCTTTGTGACTATTACTTTAGCATTTATAATGTTTTTCTACCCCCAACACCAAAATTTATATTTTCACATAAACCCCAACCTTTTCTAATACATTTTTTCCCACCTGTATTATATATCACACTGTTCGCACTTGAGGGGTGCACCCGGTGAGCCTTTTGGTTAACATTCCAACGTGGAAGTTTCACTTTCTAGCTCACCTGGGATGGCTCTATTAAAAAATCTTACTTCGTATCTTTAGGTTGCTTCTTCAAGCCTAAGTACTTAGTTCCTTTAGTTAGTTCTATTAACATTAAAATTGTGTTTTTAGTGAATATATCCTGCAGCATAACTAGAATATAAAATAACTGGAAATCCCATGTACACTCTGATTTTATGCATTTAGTTTGTGACTTAAGTTTTAATTTTAGATAAAGAACACTTATTTACCTTCTTTTAATGCAAAGACCTAACTATTGATTCTTATTAACTCCTGATTAGCTAGTTGGCTATAGATACAGAGCATGTTAATTTCTACAGGCACCTTTCTGAATTCAAGTAAAAGTTCTGGTAGACAAGGATTTCCTACTTAAATGTCATTGACATAATATGAATATTGAGTACAAATATTGCTCACCATTCTTGCATTCTTTAAATTATTTTACTTGGAAAATTTAAGAACCATCATTAAGTCATTAATAACATAGGTTTTCATTGAAGGAATATTTGGAACTCTGAAAATACAAATCTAATCAAATTAAATTTTGAACACATATGAGAGCCAAATATTTCAACAAAACTGCAGTTTAATTTCAGAAAATGTGTTAAAATATATATTTATACATCAATTTCTGACATATACTTAATGTGTTAGTATACACAAAATGATGCTTTCTCTTGAAACTGTATTTATGAAATGTACATTTTAATTTAAATACTCAGTATACACTGCACTTAATCTGCATGTTGCATTTATTAAATACATTAAAATCTGCAATGTAACAAAACGTTTTCTGCATACGAAATTCAAAACACCATTTTAAATGAACAAAAAGATGGCTCACTTCATTATTTTTTTTTTTTTTTTTTTTTTTTACAACTAGTGTATAGTACACTAGCTCAGCTCCACCATACTACCTGTTCGTTCTTTTTTATTTGACATTGTTCACAGACTAGTACATATTACAATAAGAGTGCTGGATAAAAACATGAGGTACGAAAGTGGTTCAAAGATTATAGGTCATGCAGATCATGCTAGACAGCAAAGAAAATTGTGACCGAGAGAACACTAAATAAAAATACATAAAGAATGTGCATTATAAAAAAAAAAACAAACAAAAAAAAACAAAACTCCATTACACAGCTTTGCTTCTTTGGTTACAAAGTAGGTTGAACAATTTCACAGCTTTTTATTCCCACCCGAAAAAAAAGTCATACGAAATGTCAAAAAGCAGAGGAATCGTGGCAATTTCTCTATTAGAAAGTAGAAACAAATGAACAAAGTTTTCTTCATCAAAATAGCCCAATTATTTATTATATCACAATAACTGGTGACTACCTGTACAGTTGCACTATGTTCTTCATACTTACACTATACAAAATTTACATTCAAGCTGGGTCTTTACTACTGAAAATAAATACCGAAGGTAAATTGCCATTAGTGTTAGAAATATGCCAGGATTCTTTTGTTCAATTATTGCCTAAACGTTTCGTCTATTAAATGCAATCCTGCCTTTCAATTCCTTTACTGATACTTATAATTATTCAAAAAAATTAAAAAAGTTCTGTGACATTGTTCATGTACATTATGAAAATAGCAGCCCTGTAATAAATAAAACACAAATAAATGAAAACTTATGTAGGCAAATGTTACTGATATTGAAAGAAAAGTGGCTCTTTAGATGAACTGTTATTTATAATGCAATAGGAAGGCTCAGGGTAAATCCATGGATAATAGGAAACATGGGAGAGCCACCAAAGCTCTTAAAAGACCCCACTCGTGCGCACCAGGTAAAATGCTAACTTTGCTCTCTTTAATACACCCCATCTATTATTCTCCTTGTGTACTGATGACATAAACTGGACATCAACAGCACTGCATGACATCTCAAAGAGAGGAAAAGCTCTTGTAGAATGATTGTCTAATACTGAAAAGGCCAAACACACAACTGAAGCATGGCTACTTGCTTTCGTATAAAGTGGAAAGAACACCAGTGGCACACAAGGATAGATTGCTTTCAGTTTTTTTCTTAATGAGGCAAGAAAGCTTTATGCTGAGGACACATTCGGCTGCTGCGGAGGCTGCGTTGGCTGCGGAGGCTGTGCTATCACTGCTTGCTGTTGAGAAGTGCTACCAGCATTGGCCTGTTGGGCTGGGAGTTGGGATAACTGATCATTGTTTGAAAGAGATTTTAACAGTGCATTTTCTCGTTCAAGTAAAGAGTTTCTTTCAACTAATTCTTTTATTTGTTCCTTTAGAACTTCCACTTCTTCTCTTACTGCATACATCAAATGGCTTTTCACCAGATCCTGTGAAGAACAAAATTAGGAATGTCAAAAAGAGTGAAACGGAAAGGAGTTGCTATTTGGTTCTAGCCTACCTGGTGCCTTATAAACATTAGGCAGTTTTATATTTATATAGTTTTATATATTTATATTTATACTATAAATATAGTTTATTTAAACTACATTTATATAGTTTTCCTGCTCTTGCTTTTAATGTTTCTACTGTTTCTTGATTGACACTAAGGAAGATGGGGTGGAAAAAATCTAGCTCCCAACTAGGGCAGCAAGCCCAGGATTTTATTTTCAAAGTTTGGAGTGATTTCAAAAAATACCAGCTCCTTAAATTGTCAATTAATATAAGATTAGAATTTAAAAAAAGGTTTAAAATCATATATTTAGACGTCAGACGAAGAGAACAAAGGATATTAAACTGTCTGATAATAAACTAGTTATAGTACTGCTTTAAGAGATGAAGTGACCTGCAATTTCCAACTTTAAAACCTCAGGATTAAAAAACAAAATAGTTTGAGACCAATGGCCTTTATTTATAATCTATCTATGGTTTTAATAACTTGAATCAAAATATTTTAAATAATATGAGTAGAATATCTTTAAGAAAACCAAAAAATTGATAGTAATAGCAGAAATCAGAATCAGAATCAACAGAAACAAGTCTATTTATTAAAGCTGAGTAAAAGAGTCACTGTAAATAACCAAAGGATGGAAAAGATTTCCAGCTGAAGTTTTCATTTTATTAGTCTTTTGTCTCTAAATTATTTTTGATGCTGAGATATTTAGGGGATCAAATGCATGTTGATTATGTATATTCCCCAAAATGGCATGAAATGTAACATGTTCAAGTAGGGGAAATATCTATTCCACTGGTATTTATAGACTAAAAATTCTCAACATTCTAGCATTTTCAACCAAATCTCATTATCAAAAAATACACTGGTCATCTTGGTTTAAAGAAATTAGGTATTTGTTTTTTATAACTGATGAAACCCAACAATCTCTGAAATGAGAGGACTATAAATTTTTACTTACCATTGCTTGTTCTATTTTGTTGTCAATGGCTACACCACCTCCCCCAGATGCACTGGAAAAAATTAGAATATTTCATTAAATTATTCTAAAAAATGTAAGCTCCCTTCCAACTCTTAAAATAGTTGTGTTTTACTTAAAACCAAAAATAGTAATTTAAAATAGATTATTAGTCTATTCTCAGAATTTCATACTCAGAGCTCTCATTTTGAAAATGATCTCAATAAACAGATGGCTTGTAAAAATCTTTGTAGTTTCAATACTTCTAATTTGCCAATGACATATATATGCTACTTTAAAAAGTAACTCCCAATTCTATCCAGGAGTTCTCAATTCAGTGAACTTAAGATACATTTTGAATGAACAGTACCCCCTCCACATCTCTTCATTTACCAACTATATATTCTAATTGCCTTTCATGTAGAAATTCCAGTGGTTACTTATTGCATTAAATTCAGATGATGATTTTTCTACTACAGATTTTATATTTTAATGTCTGGTTTTTAAATTTTAAAAACTGGCTTGTAAAAATGATTCAGAGGGCTTTTGGGCAAGGAGTACTTGCAGGGTTGGTTAACAAGGAACTCAACATTCTGGCAGACCTGTATGCTTTGACTGTAGTTTACTAGCTGGCAAAAATCACCTACTAAGGTATGTGGTTTAGACCAATTTTTCCTAGAAATAATTGGAAATAGTCTAGCTGGTAAGTACATCCCAAGTTTAAATATCACCTTATCATTTCTGTGATAATGACACAGGAGGTTGAATAATTGTCCTCTTTGGCAGTTTATATTTTCCCATGTATGTAGTGAGGATCTATATCCTTTTCTTGGTGTTTTTGTAAACTTTAAAGAATAGTTATTAGATTTTCTTGTAAATATAAATCGGATATATTAATCTACTGTATCAATACAAAAAGAGGTCTTTAAACCACTTTTATACAAAACTTTTACTACATACTCTTCATTTAGTGTGTAGTGCTAAATTTAGGTGCTAATATATCTGAAGACTATTTTGCTTTAGATGATGTGGACCCTCAATGTTCTATCAGACTGAGCCTCAGAAATATCCTGTCTGATGTAGTGGTGCCTTTTTTTATTATAATCTAAGTAGATCTGGTTATAATCCTGGTTCTGCTACTCACTACCTATATGACCATCAGTAATCAACTATTTAACTTCCCTGGACCTCAGTTTCCTCATCTGTAAAATGAAGAGGCTGGTGTCAATGCCTCAGTGGACTTTGAACTTTTAAATCCTGAGTCAATGCGTGGAAAACACTAAGCTTGTTTATCTGTGCATTAAGCACATTAATTACAGCATACTACTTCACTTCTTGCTGCTGTTGCTAAGATGAAAAGGGGCTTCTGTATACCTAATAACTGGAAAGGATATATAGATCATTAATAAATACTTATATATGTTAGGCTTTAACTGCTTGTAGACAGCAAAGTATGGCTTCATGTAACTAAAAACTACAGAACTACATAAACTTTAATGTAAAGTTCAATTCAGACACCACATAGATAAATTCACCAAACACTGGTCATGATTTGGCAAAAAAGATAGTGATAGGCATTTAGATCAGAATTTGCCTGAGAATCCTAGATTATACTTTATTTTTTACTTCTATGTCAAGGAAAAAATGAAATAGTTTTAGTCATTTCATGACTTAAATACATTCAATTCTTTTAACACATCAGTTTTAAATAGGATATCTTAAATGCTAACTTTAACACCAGTTTTACATATTAATGAGCAAACAAAACAAAAAACCCAAATAAACCTCAAAAACCTTTAAAAAAGGTTTACTTCTTCTTCTTTTTTGATAATTAAAACAAAACCTAGTCAGTTTCCAAACCATTCCCTCAGCTAAGGAACAATAATTAGCATCCTATTCTTTGCTGATATAATAACCTCTAGTCCTGACTCAGATCTCTTTTACTGCTATGGAGGAACAGGTTTGCAAAGTATAAATGGATCATGTTGAAGATATGTTTCCCTTAAAAGGTATTACTATTCCAATTTTGTTAAACACTGTACTTTAACAGAATCAAATCAGTCACAGATACAATTACTATCACTATAGTCACCTTTGGCCACTCTGAAGGCTGTTATCAAGAATCCTACAACCTACTGCAGAGGTTCTCAAACTTTAGCATGTACCAGAGTCATCTAGATGTTTTATTAAAACACAGATTGCTGGGCTCCACCCTTCAGATTCAGTAGGTCTGGGGTCAGGCCCAGGAACCTGAAATTCTAACAAGTTTCCAGGTGATGCCAATTCTGCTGCCAGACAAATCATACTTTGAGAACCACTGGCTTAGAGATGAAAATTAGAAGAGTAATAATAAAAAAACCCTAACTACTTAAAAAATTTCTTAGCCTTGTATACAAAACCCTTTACGACCTTGACCTCAGCTTTCTATGGTCTCCTTTCCTCTCACACCCCATGTGGTATATTGTGTTATGGTCTTACATAGCTATTTGCAGTCTGTGGAACATATGTTCTTTTAGGTTTCCATGGCTTTGCAGAAACTCTTCCCTCAGCTGGAAATGCTCACAGTTCCAATTCATCTGGCTATCTTTAACTTGTTCCTTAAGATGCTCAGTGCCACCTCTTCTGCAACACCTTCTGATTTCCTAAGGTAGAACCAAATATTCCATCCCTTTTGTGGCCCACTAAAATCATCACAAACTTTTTATAGTGCATAACCAGGAAATTCTGGCTCCTCCATGTAATCACTGTGAATTCTAGGAAATTATTTTACCTTTCTAGACCTCATTTTATTTTTTTTAACCTAAAATAAGGATTATATACCCCAATCCACAAGACTCCTGTGAGGATTAAGTGAGTCTAAATAATACTACCACTGTTAACTCTATTAGACTGAGCTCCTTGAGGGAGGTGGCTTATCTTCTTCACCTCTGTGAAGAAGTGAACAGTGCTTGGCACATAGGAGCTCAAATGCATACTGAAAGAGTCAATATGATAGTAATTGGATTAGAAACAATTACTGGTTCATGTTAGGAAGCCATTACATTTTTCTGAGTTTGAATAAATCAGTAGCTCTCCATGTGTGGTCCCTGGACCAGGAGCCATCATCAGCATCATCTGGGTGCCTGTTAGAAATGTAAATATTCAGGTCCACTCAGACCTACTGAATTAGATACTTTTGAGGCGGGACCCAAGAAATCTATTTTAATAACTCCTCCAGGTGATTTGAAAGAAACTAAAGTTTGAGAACCACTGCCTTAAATAGCCTGATTTTTAATAAAGATACCAATATGGTAGTTTTAAATATAACCAAATAAGAGTGTATTCTATTTCAAGATCCCAGAACATGGTTTAAGAATATTGTTTCAATGAGGGAACCAAATTTTCCGTTGTGTTCAAAGTCAACATAGTGGTTTGGGCTTTATGCTCTTTTAAAATGAGAATGATCAGCTGAAGCAGAATGAATAATTTCCTTTCATTTGTTTCCCTGACCTAATGTTATAGTATTAGGCCTTGTTTTCTTTCTTATTATTGTATTCACCACGCTATAACCAGTTTCTGAACTTAAGTTCCTTAAGGGAAGGCTTCCTAAGACTTTGTAACTATTCTGATAAACTACAGAGTGCTATATAAAAAGGGATAATTCTGTTACTATGGGTCTCTCTTTTAGAATAAAATCGTAACTGGATTAGCATTTACTAGATGAATAAAAAACTGTGGGTATGGAGGGAACGGACAGAAATACAGAACTATGGGAAAAAAAGAATGACTAAATGACTTTTTATATAATGAATTTTCATTTACCGGAACTGCGGCTCCCAAAAGAACCAAATGAGCTTGAATTTAGTGTTTAAATAAAGTAAATTACAATCACATTCATAAGAAAAGTAAACCTTAAAAGTATCAATGGCACACCAAGCTAGATTGGATTTCCATGCTGTTCATCTTTTAGTTCATCCCAACTGGCTCCCCAACCACAGCTTTTCTTCCCAGGCCTGCTTGCTCTTATCACAATAGATTACTTGCAACCTCACTGAGAAGACAAGAGGCCAGATAGGAACCTCTGCTGCGGCATCACAAGTTTCTTACATTTGCAGCCGCCTTTTTTTTTTTTTTTTTTTTTTTTTTGCAGTACGCGGGCCTCTCACTGTTGTGGCCTCTCCCGTTGTGGAGCACAGGCTTCGGATGAGCAGGCTCAGCGGCCATGGCTTACGGGCCCAGCCGCTCCGCGGCATGTGGGATCTTCCCGGACCAGGGCACGAACCCGTGTCCCCTGCATCGGCAGGCGGACTCTCAACCACTGCGCCACCAGGGAAGCCCGCATCCTTCTTAATAGGCTAACTGTTTCATCCATGCTCTCAGCTCAGTGACTCTGCAAATCATCCCGTCTTGCCTCTCTAAAAATTAAAACCAGTGACACAGTTAGGCTAACTTGATCTCACATTTAAGAAAATTTTTTTATGAGAAATCAACTTTTTTCTTTATTAATGTGGACAGAGACATCATGGCTACTGTTTAAGAAAAAAATAGTGCAAATTTCTTCTCTATTACATTTTGGCTACGCTGTTTCTTCTCCTTTCTCAATACAAATGCTTATTTAAAATTTTTTTAAAAAATTTATTTATTGGCCACAACCACACAGCATGTGGGATCTTAGTTCCCTGACCAGGGATCCAACCTGTGCCCCCTGCAGTGGAAGCACTGAGTCTTAACCACTGGACCGCCAGGGAAATCCCACAAATGCTTATTAACAAAGCAACAGGGTAGAGGAAAAGAACACAAATGACTGCCCACTTCATGGCAGCACACGCTGTTTAAGTGAGTCCTTACTACAAGCCTGAGCAACACTCTCACTTTACAGCTGAGGAAACTGAAGCCAAGTAAGTTATTCAGACACAACCCTAGGGAGAGGATTAAAACCTAACCTAATTAATGTCAAAACATATGCTTTTCCTATCATAACAGTCAGATTGTGAAACGAAGAAAGCAACTATCTATAATGACCTAAAAGAAATCCAGCGTTGTGTACATTGTGAAAAGTGCTTTAACCAAGTACCACATGTTAGTTGTCAAACCATAACTGTGGATCCAAAGATTAAACTATGTCCATAATATGCCATTTATCTTATCTAGCATATTCCTAGGAGAGGTTCAGCTCTGAAAACAAGGGAGGTCACTTCTTAGAAAAGGGACTTGCTCAGTGATCTTTAGACAGCCAGTATAGTTCACCTATTTGCTAAGGACTAAAACGTTCTTTTGGTTTGTTAGAAAGATGAAGATATCTTAAGATTATATGGATCTATATGCAGAATATTATAAAAAAAATTTACCTTGGTTTACTCCAAGACCCTCCTAACTTTCTCTGTTGAATCACAACACAATTAAAAATCCACTACAGGAATTCCCCAAATTACAAAATAAAATGTTTTGTGATGAGAACTTATTTGAGTTGGCAAATCTCGTATATCAATACTTATGTTAAAGCCCCCTTACCCAAACCAGGTAAAATCAATTCTTCTTAAACTTACAAGTTGAAGCTACAATCTTTCTTGGAGGCCAGTCCTCAGGAATCAGGTACTGTTTCCAGTAAATCACCTACAACCTTAATCCCCTTGCCCCACTGCAATAAGCTCTATAACATCATTAGTGCTAAAAATGCTTTAATTCTAATCTGGGCAACATTTTGCCTCTTCTCTAAGAAAGGTATGTTTTGCTTTTTAGAAAGAAACTGTTAAGTCACTGATTGCAAAAAAATAAATCTAATGAATCTACAGCTCAGCAAGCCTATCAAGGTTAAAAAGAAAAAAGCCCATCACCCTTCTGTAAGACGAATTTAAAGAACATTTACACTCTAACACAATTTAAGGGCAAATAACAATCCTCCTTCCAAAAAAGAGCCTAAATAGATAAAATTCATGTAGACAATCTCTGGCCAAATGCAAACCTCTGTGGTTAAGAATAAAACTATTAGACAAAGTTAACAGTAAATTAAGCTAAGAACTCAAAACTGCACATATTCTAATTATTAACCATAAGTTCTACCAATGTAAAAACAACCTGTTTAATTTCATGATTTAAAAAACTCACAAAAAGGCCCCATGGAGATTTTTATTATCAGTAACACAAAATAAGTGATTTTTGTGGATGATAAAAGCTATTATTCATGCTAAACAAGCAGAGAAAATGGCTACTCACAAAACTAAATGTTATTATTTTCTCAAGTAACCAATCTTACTGTGAAAAAAAGCTTTTACCAAGGAACTACTAAAAACTGAGCTAAAGGGCTTCCCTGGTGGCGCAGTGGTTGAGAGTTCGCCTGCCGATGCAGGGGACACGGGTTCGTGCCCTGGTCCGGGAAGATCCCACATGCCACGGATCGGCTAGGCCCATGAGCCATGGCCGCTGAGCCTGCGCGTCCGGAGCGTGTGCTCCGCAACAGGAGAGGCCACAACAGTGAGAGGCCCGCGTACCGCAAAAACAAACAAAAAAACCCCAAAAAACAAAAAACTGAGCTAAATACTTATATGAAGATTGATATTTGTTTTTATCATCTATAAAATCTTTGCTCACCAATGCCCTCAGCATATTTCACATTCTTTTAATTAATTTCAGGTCAAAATCCTGACCAGAAAAGAATATTTAAAAAGAGGAAAAAAGGATTATACCTGTGGATTATACCAATGTCAATTTCCTGGCTTCAGGTATTATACTATAGCCATGCAAGATGTTATCACTGGGGGAGAACTGGGTAAAGGGGTACCTGAGACCTCCCTGCACTTTTTTTTTTTGCAACTTATTAATCTATAATTACTCAAAATAAAAGTTTTTAAAAATATACATATACATGGTAAAGAATAAATTCAGAGAGTATACACAAAAAAGTATACCATCAATACAAAGTTCCCCTCCTACCTCAGACCCCCTTTGTCCAGAGTCAACCATAACATCTGTATTAATGACCTTAAAAAGGCCTATTTAGGAAGAATTTCTTTACTATTTTGGAGAGGAGTAGGAGAGGACTTTCTAACTATATGCCTCAAAATATAGTTTTTTTAAAGCTTCTTTAATAATTTCCCTAAAATATAAAGTACTTCTAGGAATCTGTAAGACAAGAAGCCCAAATAGAAACATGGGTAGAATTCACACGAACATTCACAAGACATGAAAAAATACTCAACATCTCATTCATAATAAAAATAGAGATTAAAACTATAATGTGATATTATTTCCCTAACAGACTGGCAAATATACTAAAATATAATACACAGTCAGTGAGGCTGTGGGAAAATGGGCCTTCTCTTACAGTGCTGGTACAAAGTGGTATAATGGTATAACCCGTATAGAGAGCAATTTGGTTATATCTAATAAATTTTATACACAACACACTCTTTGAGCCAGCAATCCTACAAGTTTCCTATGTATGCAAAAATACATGTATATAGTTTCCTATGTATACATTTCCTATGTATGCAAAAATATCTATAGTAATTTATCCTATAGATATTTTTGCATACATAGGAAATAATGTATTTACAAAACTACTCATTACAATACTTTATAACAGCAGGCTTTTGATTAGCAATAGGGAAGGGGTTAAATAAATCACAGTATAGTCATCCATTCAATTTAATATTAGCCATTTATTAAAAAAAACCACAAGGATGCTTTTCTGTGTACTGAGATGGAAGCAATGTATCTTGAAGATCCTTAAAAGTAAAGGTACAGATGTGTGTATATTATCATTCGTGTGAAGAGGGAGATAATACACATTGTATTTGCTTGTGTATACAATAAAGAGACTAGAAGGACACACACACACTAAGAAAGTGCTTATCTGTTTAGGTAAGTGCTTATCTGGAAGGCAGGCAGAAGGGGAACAGGGATAGAAGACTACTTTCTCTACACTGTGAAGAATACTGAAAAACACATTCCAAAATGAAAATGACTCATGAAGGAGTTATTTCCCTGTACAGTGTGAATTCAAGACATGAACAAATGGCAGACAGGAAACAAGAAAGGAAAAAAGGGAAGAGGACCAACAGCTCCACTTGTATTTGGAACTATTTCCTTCTGAAAGATTAGGTACTATGTTTAACATACAAAAAAACAATCAATATAAATAACATTTCTGATTTGTAAAATTTACTTCCTTGGCTTAGGGTGAATTAAAATCACTTAAAAATATAGTATAAATAATGTTTATAACTCCCAGTATATTGTTATTTTTGTTCAAAGTGATGCTAGTAAGTAAATAGTAAAAGTCTCTCCAATAAATATCTAAGATACAATAGGCTACATAACCTTACACAATGTTGCATTAAAAATGAATTCCAAAGAAGGTACAGATAAGATTAATACTAACTTTACCTTCTTCTTCCAGATCTCTTTACACTTCAAAGTTATGATATTTTGGCAGAATTATTTTAGTATTTGGTAGTAAAATTCTGATATAATTATTATTATTTTTTTTCTTGAAGAGCTACTCCAAGGAAACAACTTAAAAACTAGCCAAACTAAACATTTTTTTCTGTTAAAACAGTCAAGATGGAAGATGTAAAAATTTAGTCTGGAAAGACTGGAGACTTATACAAAAGTAAAATAGCAGCAATTTTACCACTACAGGCCAAACAGTCCAATAAACTAAGGAAGTTTGTTTAATACTCTATTATCTCAAGTTAAATACTTAAATGGAATAAGAACATGGAATCATATCTACTTAAGATAAATGAGCTTATACACTAGTTAGTTATTTCTTATTAGGCTAACATTAGACAAGGTTTGACACAATGAAAGTTATTTCCTTCTTCTGAGTCAGACTGCAAAAGAAAACGGTGTGAGAAAGGGGTAGGAGGAGGGTGGCATTTTCCCCAATGTTGGAGTGCTTACATTTAGAGCAGACTCTCTTGAAAGAGATTTCATTTTACTGTTTACATAGCAGCAACAGGTAATTTGATGATATCATAATTAGGGGGAGTGAAGGATACATAAGCAAGGGGCTTAAGTCCAAATTAAAAATTTGACACTATAGTCTTGGCTACTTTAATTTACTTCCTGGAGACTGGGAAAACAGTATTATGATTGACAATTATCTAGACTGAGATGTACACTGGTACCTGAGATTAAAAAAAAAGGAGAGGGATTAGAAAGGAATTTTGCTAACTGATGTCTAGTTCAGAATAACTGACGAAAACCTAAATAACATAGTTATACTGAAAAGTAATATAGTGGATGTATTGATAGTTTCATATATTCATTCTAGATATTCTAAAACCACTCCTTTAGTCTGCTGGGATAGAAGCTGATGGTTAACCAACTTCTAAAAACATCAGAATTTATGGGACCTCCCTGATTGTACAGTGGTTAAGACTCCACCCTTTCAATGCAGGGGGCGAGAACTCACATGCCACGTGGCACAGCCATAAAATAAAATTAAAAATAAATAAATAAAAACATCAGAATTTAGTGATTAAAGTACTGTATACTTTAGTAAAAGATCTATGGTTTTCAATACTGATTTTAAGGACTATCTGTCCTACAAAGTACAAAAGTTTAATAAAAGAGAAAAATTCAATGAAAATCCTTAATGTGAATGAAGACATTAAAAACACATGAGTTCAAATTTCTCCAGCTGTGTTAGGAAAAGGATAAAGATTAAGAAAAAGCCTTCCAGGGAAAGGACTATGTTTAACAGCCATTTTGTAGTTAAGATCAGTTGTCCTTTAAAAGGTTAACAATATAGTATTCTTTCCCTTTGACTATGAGGAAATCACAGCACTTTCCCCACCTAAGGAAATGTTCATGGTGTAAGTATATGAAAATGAACAAAACTGGAGAAAGAACATAATAAAAAAGAATGTCAAAGGACACCAAGGAGGGAAAGCAGCAGGGGGTGGTGGTGGTGGTGGGATGAATTGGGCGACTGGGATTGACATGTATACACTGATGTGTATAAAATGGATGACTAATAAGAACCTGCTGTATAAAAAAATAAGTAAAATAAAATTCAAAAAGAAAAAAAAAGAATGTCAAGGGAAATAAAAACAAAAACGTAAAGCTCTTAAGATTTGCATTTCATTTCAGAGACCAACAAGCACTGAATAAATTTTCACTTGGCAGTGGGCCTATTATAAAAACAACCTACGTAGCTAAATTCATCTAACATTTCTAAAGTAACTCAGAATTCTTCAGCAATTACATACAAATGGGGCAAAGGGGGGAAAAATCAGGAACTAGTTTAGTATAAATTTCTAATGCTAACCTTTACATTATCCCACCCCACTTCCTCCCAGTTCCAAATGCCTGCTCAACTTTTGAACTGGATAGCCTAAACTCCTTTAAGACCCTCCATGGTTTACTTTTACTCTCCTTGTTCATACTGTTTCTCACTCTCTAAGTACTGTAGAAACTCTACCATTCTTTTATAGATTTCAGCTCAAATACTTTCTCTTCTGTAAAGGCTTCTCTAACCCTTCCAGAAGTAGTATAGTAAGCCATGTTCCACACTACACTTACGGCACTAACCACACAGGCTATGTTTTAACGGTTGCATCTATCTCCTACCAGACAAAGCTCTACTGGCCGTACAAACATCTATCATGAGGCTGGCAGCCATTTAATAAAGAATGCCACAGATACTTGGACTCAAAAACTGTATACTTGGAATCTGAGTCCTAAATATATCACTCGCTACTCTGGGGCCCCTTTTTTAAAAAAATTTTTTTTTTAGCTATAACATGAGGTAGCTGTATTAGATCAAAGCCACTTCCTACACTTAATGGCAAAACTGACTTTTTCCAAGCACTCCTTGGTATTTAATAAACATGGGTAATGCTATTATTTTAACTAAACTCAATAAATAATTGGGGAAACATTCCTTAATCTCATTCTTCATTTTCAGTCTGAAACTACACTTGCCATATGTTCTTGCTGCCTAATATTAACATCTAATCCATATACCGAGGTAATCCAAATTCCTTTGGAGGTAACAGGTCATAAATCCTAAACAAACTTTTGCTTCTTATTTCATAATAGCCAAATCTCAGTAACATTTACCTTTCTAGGTGACACTTTTGTTAAAAAAAAAAAGTTCCAATCTGTCGCCTCTGCACATGCCCAATACTCAACAAATACTGGGTGGAAGAACATGAAGTTAGATAGTGTCCACCAGTGGGAAGATCACTAGATGTGGAATTAGCAAATACACATTGCAACTTGGCCTCACCTCAGATTTGCTGTGTCCGGAGGTAAGTTATTCTCATTGGGCTTTTTTTCTTTCATCATTAGTTTTAGAGACTTTTTATGAAACTTACTGTAACCAAATGTGGTGTTTTGTGTATGTGTGTGTGTGGGGGGCAGGGTTAGTGAGAAGGAAGGATAGTAACACTCAAGACAGGTCTTAAAAAAGTTACCTAAGCAAGCAAAGGGGAATAAGGGATAGCAGGACACTGCCAAATGCTTGGTCACAGGGATTAAGCAAGGGAAAATGAAAGTTTTTATAACTGAAGCACAGAGAGTCTGTGAGAAATCAGAGGGATGATAAATGAAAGAGACTCATCTATAACAAAGAAAATGCCAAGGATGACTGCAATTTTTAGCATGGAGCAACTAAGGAATGGGGAAATAGTTAACGTGTCACAGGAAGATGGTTAGATTTTTTTGAGGGATGGGGAGTGAGTGGCAGAGAAACCTGAGATGAAAATGAGAAATTTGAAGTTACATTTGGGACTTTTGAATTTTGAGACATCTGGGATATAGATCATGGTGGAGAAATAAAGAAAGAAGGTTGAGAAATAAGGAAAGGTTGCTAGAAATAGGCATCTAGAACTCTAGAGTAATCTCTGGTGACGAGTCTAGATTTGAGAGTTATCAGAATGTGGTAGGTAGCTCAAATTGTGAGAGATGAGTTTGGTTAAACAGTGAAGACAAATAAGGGCCAAAGCACTGGAGGAGACTAGCAGGTAAAGAGTTGTAGAAGATGGGATGGGAAGAAACTGCCCTTCTTGAGAAAGCTAATTATTTCTTTTGCTGAATGGCCTCACATTTGCCTCTTCTTTCTCAAGCATTCCACGTACTATTTTTTTCCAACTCAGGAGGTATTCTTGAACAAATCCTCTCAATCCCATTTCCACGATGAGGCCTAACCAAATGAGTCAAAATGAGACTATCCCCTTGAATATTAAATGCCAAATACCAGTGAAGAGCACAGAGATAATTTTTCCTCATGTTATAGCTAATCTCTTCATTTATGTCCATTTCTTGAAGATGCAGAGATATTATTTAAAATAGCTTTACAGAAAAAACATAATTCTATGGACAATATATTTGACAAAGCAAAATTAGCCACTAGAGTTATCTGACTAAAACCCAGCTTTTGTTCCTAGGTTAATAATTAATCTTTCTTTGCCACCTTATGTCCCTTCCTAATCTGTCCCCAAAGTCCCCCAAAGGATAGTAATAAATGAAAATGGAGGTTATCAAGGAACTGTTTCAAAATAGGGATAAACCCAGAAGAATAAAAGTATCATGAGGTTTTTTAAAGAGATAGTTGCTTCATTAAGGGACAGCACCAAAGCACGGTCATTACCCTTCAATAAAATGAAGAGAATAGGGACTTCCCTGGTGGTTCAGTGGTAAAGAATCCGCCTTCCAATGTAGGGGACTCGGGTTCGATCCCTGGTCAGGGAACTAAGATCCCACATGCCATGGGGCAACTAGGCCTGCGTGCACGCCACAACTGGAGAGAAGAACTAGAGAGAAGCCCACATGCCACAGTGAAAGATCCTGCATGCCGCAACTAAGACCCTATGCAGCCAAAAATAAAAAATAAATAAAATATTTTTTAAAAAATGAAGAGAATATTCTAACAGGGAAAAAGTCTGGTCTATTTTACTTTTAATAAATCAATGAATGTTTTGCATTTGCGATGTTTTAAAAATTTAGGTCGGTTTGGGTTTGAGCAAAGAATTAAATTGCTGATCTTCAACAAATACAAGAAAAGTACTGTGAAGAAATGCCCTAAAGAGTTAAAACTGTCTAGGTTATCACTTTACTACCACTTGGCCTAACTCTCTTTTGCTCTCCACTTCACTGTGGGGGTGAGACAGCTTACCTCTCAGCAGCTGCCGAAACAAAACGCTGAATTCTCAAAGAGTAATAAAGTGGTTTAAGAATACAGGCTTTAGAATTAGACAAGCTGGTTTTAAAATCCCAACTCCACTACTTACTAATGAGGTGATCCTACCAAGTTAACATACTGAAACCAGTTTCCTCATCTGTAAAATGGGGTCATGGTTGTACTCCCTTAAAGGATTACTGTGAGGATTATATGAGACTTTTTACAATAGTAGACACTTAAAAAATTTTTGTTCCTTCAATTGTTTGGATCAATTTGGATTTTGACACTATATAAGGTCTACTATTCCAGTGTATCTTGGATTACAAATGAAGCAGTGACGTACAAATAAAAATTATGATTAGTATTAGGAAACAACCTTTGTATTTATGTCTCACCCAAATAAAGAAATAATCCTAGTTATGCTTTAAATTTACTTGATTTCTTTGTACTCAATCAAATGTTAAAGGTTCAATGCAGTCACAAAATATATGCTAATAAAAATTGACTTGAGATTTAAACTTACATCGATATTTATTAAGCACAGCATTATGTGGATTGAACATTAGTAAAATTCTTATTGATCCTCGATAGAATCTCAAAATTTCATTGTTCAGAATATAAATAATCTTAACTTACTGGGGGAAATTTTTCCAAAGGCCACTGAGATATAACTGAATTGGTTTAATTCAACATAAAACTTCCAAAAAACTGTTTAACTAAAACTATCTCATGCCTTTCTTTAGTGTTACATGACATTACAACAATAAATATTACTAAAAACAACTCATAGGAGAGAGATAAAGTGTTGTTTTGCTTCTAAACCACATTTACTCTAGTTGAGAATCACTGCTTTAGAATTACCTAAGTCAAAAAGGAATTCTGGTATAGGACAATAAAGAAAAGTATAAAGTAGCAGTTATTATAAAATCTAAAGGGTTATAAGGTTTTTTTACTCAAGGAGAACTATACTCAGATATGTACATTTTCAGTGGCAAAAAGTTTTTAACAGCTAACTACTTTTTCTTACTTCTTTCTTTATTTTTTTTTTTGGCTGCTCGGCTTGAGGGATCTTAGTTCCCTAACCAGGGATTGAACCCGGGCCCCCCCGGCAGTGAAAGCACCAAGTCCTAACTACCGGACCACCAAGGAATTCCCTACTTCTTCTCATTTCAATCTAGATCCACATCCTGGAATTATTCCAGGCAATAACAATTCTGTAAGATAGACGTGGTTAATGGCAGAACTTTACAATAGTTTGTAGGCATCAATTTATGTAAAAAATTTATGATGATTTCTAGACTTACATCATGACTTGAAATTTGTTAAATCAATTTAGATTCTAGAGATAAGAATGAAATGAAATGGGATGCTTTACCAACATAATCTTTGCTCTCTTCATTTCTTGCTGGTAGGCCCCATCCCTCTGACTCTTCCATAAATAATTCTGTTTTTGTTGTTTTCACTGAATGTTCTTCTCCCTTGAATTAAACCTTAAAGGCAGGAATTGTGTCCATCTCAAGGGTCTACTTATTGCAACACTCTGCATATAATTGATACTGAACATTTAATTGAAGAAAAAGATGGAATAAAACATACAGTATTTAATATATTATCTAATTATATTTTGTAAATTCAACATGAACTTATGTCAAGTTGAGCTTACTGTGCCAGGAAAAAGAGTTC
This sequence comes from Delphinus delphis, assembly GCF_949987515.2. Taxonomy (NCBI): domain Eukaryota; kingdom Metazoa; phylum Chordata; class Mammalia; order Artiodactyla; family Delphinidae; genus Delphinus; species Delphinus delphis. Next base: position 126,237,055 of record NC_082686.1, on the reverse strand, counting down.
AGAAATTAACCGGCTACTTAAAGTATTAGAAACTAATTAAGGGTATCACTGGAACACAGTGAAAATGGGAAGACCTCCTGAGAATTTGTTTTTTTCCTCTCCCTGACAAACTCAGCTTAAATAAAAAGCCAATAAACCTTTTTATGATGAAAGCATCTGATTGACTGTTTCTCACTGAGAAGGAAGAAAGTATATAACATTTTTTTATATAATATAGGCAACTGAAGTAAGTAGAGAAACTGTCTAAGTTTGAGGAAAAGAAAAGTCAGAGCTCTATGGATTTTCAGGTTACTTCTGACAAAATTATGCCACTGAAACTTAGCAGTTCCATGTATGGAACATGGTGATGACAAAGTCATAGTAGACTTTGTGGAAAATAAAGCGGACTTTAAAAACTCAATGATCTTTTGGATAAAAATCTTGACAAACGTCTTTTTACATTAGAATCATGGATTCAGGGGAAAATCTTTTTGTAAATCTAGTGAAGGCTTAATTATATAATCACACTTCATAAATATCCATCTATGGGGTATTCCCCAATATCATTCTCTATAGACAGACAGAACTGAATCTAGGGAAAAAGTAAAAGAAACCAACAGCTATCCTGAAAGTGGAAAGAGGAGACCAAAGACTTGCCGGTTTGGTCAAGTCAGAGAAAGAAGACAACTCAAACTGTCATGCCTTTGAGTATGTGTCATGAACAAGTAAAAGTTCTAAGTGAACTAGATCCAGGATTCTGAAGAAATTCAGAAGTACTTCACTCTTTTTACACTGGTGGATCAAAGCACATATAAAGGAGTCCCATGAAACTCTTACATCATCACTAGAATCAATAATTTCGAAGAGGGGAAACATCCTTGCGATCTCTAAGATGTTAAGCAATGTCTCCTTACCCATTTTGAAAAAGAGCTTTAGAACTAAAACCGATGACTTAAGGCCATGAACTAGAACCCATATTCTTGATTATAGCAGATATGAAAACTAACAGAATAACTAGAGAATATGCTCGGTTCAGTGTTTCCATAGACTGTACTGCAGCTTACATTTTTACATGAACCTAATCTCTTTCCTAAATCTTTAAGTGATGGCAAGATATTTTTCTGCTTCACATTTTAGATTCTCTGCTGTACAGGAAGGGTTTATAAAAGGTTTAAACATGAAATGGAAAAAGAAAGAAGACCAGGATGCTAAGATAAACATCACTGGAGGTGTTCAAAGGCTAGATGAAAACTTGGAAGGTGTGTTGCAGACATGATTCAAGTATGAGACAAGTGGTTGGAATAAATGACCATTAAATTCCCCTCCAACTCAGATTTATAATTCTAGACTCAGAGGATAAACTCGGAGGTGGTATCAAATAAAAGGGCTTTGGCTCTGGAGTCATACCCAGGTTTGAATCCCAACTCCATCATTTTTACGATATGACCTCACACAAGTTATTTAGCCTCTTCAAAGGATAATAATAGGACCAGATGCTAGGATTCAGTGAGATAACACATGAATGTCTGGCACATGGTAAGCACTTAATACGTTAACTATGTAATCTGTATTAGTTAGGTATAGCGGCCTAAATCTGAATGTCATAAAATACTCAAAGAATATTGACTTAGGAGTTAGGTGACTTACTTTTTACAGCTGACTCTTGCTTTTTAAGGAATACACTATCAAATAAACATAATCCCAGAGTTTACAATTTAATGAAAGAGACAGACAAGTCAGAGATGTGATAAATGCTCAGACAGGGCAAGATTATAGAGGGTGTTTTGGGAGCATATAATCAAGATCTAGGGTCAAGGAAAAATGTTTAGTAGAGGAAGTGCCACAGTTGGGTGGAGAAGAAAAGGATACACACACACAAATGTTCCAAGTAAAAAGAACAGCAGGAAAACTCAAATAATGAACACCAGTTAGAAGTTTGTTGCAATTCCAATTAATAAAGGACTGTGCCCTGAACAGATGATGAGAGAGATGAATATGCTGAAGAAATACTCAGGAGGTAGACATGGCAGCACTTTGTCATTAACTGGTTATGAAAGATCAGATAGCTATGAAAGTTGCCTGTGAAAAATCAGGGAAATTTGAACGTAAGGACAGATGCACAGGTAATGAGTTTGAGTGCCAGGTGCATATACATGGCTTCCTACAGCATACAGAGGACATCCAAAGCCATCTATATGCTCTTAGCATGATAAAGAATGTGAAGAGTGGGTCTGGACACCATCCTGAGTACACCAATAATACTTGAAAGGACAAAAAGAAAGGAAAAGTCTGCCAAGGGGACTGAGAAGAAACAACCAGAGAGATAGGAAGAAAAACTGGAAAGGACGGTTTCACAGTTGTCGAAATATCAGTCCAAAATTCAAAACTTATATATATCAGTATAAGCTTTGTACAAATGGACAAATATCTGGAACACTAAAAACTATTTAAAAGCTACTTAACCATGATTGCAACTATTAATATCCATGCATATGTGCTCAAAATCTGGAAGGGAATATGTAAACACTGAGACAGCAATTGTGCTAAAACATGGATTAGGTGTAACTGTTCTTATTCTATTTCCCAAACTTCCATAGCTTAATTTTGAAAGGGTACATATATTACTACTAAAAAAGCTGGGGTACAAATATGTTATCTGAAAGGGGACTTTTAATACAGGATTCTCATATTCTGATGACCTATTATGTTGTTTGTATATTTTCAATCAAGTTTATACTTGACCTGCAGTCTACTTCAATTTAACTGAAGAAAAAAAATTCTTATAGTTTTACTTGTTTTTGTTTTAAGCAGTACTTTTATTGTAGATTTACCTTTAAGCCATATTTAGACTCAGGAACTTTATTATAAACACTTAAAAACAGGGAAAAGGTTATAAGGTTTGGAGCTCATCTGAGGATAAAATTAAACCAATGAAAAGGATTTGCACAAAGTAGGTGCTCAATAAAATCCATCCCCCCCCCCCCAAATAAATTTTGCTGCAAAAATGTTTTAAAAGTAGACATAAAAGAGGTTTCTTTATAGAATTATTCACAACTAAGGGCAAATGTGATGTGGTTTAGTAGGGGGTTTTTCATGTGATTCATGTCCCTATCCCAAGAAACATTCGCGGCTTGAAGTAGCTTTTTAAACTGCTTCCAGTGTTTGCTATTTATAAATCCTAAATATTAAAGGGTGAATTCCTTAATGGTTACAGTTAGTACAATACTATTCTAGTAAGTACTAAAACTTTCCTAATACATATATACTTGCTTATAATTATAAGCATTAAATTTGAATGGGTTATTTTACAATACAATAAATGATTTTAGACAGTAAGCAACTTACCAAATTTATTTTTTGGCAAGTGCTTTAAAAGATGGTTTTATAATGAGGATGACCCATTGCTATTAATACTTAAGTTCAAAGGAAATCAAATTTATGTATTCACATCTTCATACAACATGAAATTTTCCCTTATCTTATCCTTCAAGTTTTCCAGGGTTACTCTCTATACCTGCATATCAATTGAGAGCCCAGGCTCCACTTAGAAAGCTAGATTTGAATCCTAGTTCTACCACTTAATGGCTATGTGACCCGAAAAAGTTACTTAATCTCTCCAGGCTTTCAATTTTCTTCTCTATAAACTGAGGCTATTGATAGTATCTATACAACTGCTGTGAACATTAAATGAGATAACATGTCAAAAATACTTACTATGGTATCATGCTAAGTATTTCTACTTAGCAGTCCCTGACACACAGTAACCACTAAGTAGCAAAAAAAAGCAACTACTCTGTGGAGAAATCCAATCAACACTTGAGCACAGAGACGGACAGAATGCAAGTTCTAAACTAAAAGAAATTAGGCTCTGATTTGTTCTATCAGTCTAATGGTCACTTATAATAAACTAGCCTTGGAAAAATATCAGTAGGAGTTAACAGATCAGTGTATTCATTAAAAACTTTCTTCATAAGTCACATACTTGGGTGTCTAACAAGGCTTGTCCTTTAGACACAAACATTCACTAGCAATGTTACTCAACTGTTTTTGAAAACCTGGCAAATACTCTGAACTTTCCACTGAAAACATACATAAAGTTCTATCCAAAATTCCACAGGCTTCAGGATCCCCTGAAGGCCACCCACTGACTACTAAATATGGATATCCTACTAAAGAAATCAGAACGTATTTTCCTAACTACCAAAGTTTTACGGATATATTGTACAAAATAAAAAAATAAAAATGAAAAATATATATAGAATAAGGGACACCAGTTTTGTTGTATTTCCTTCCAAAATACCATTGATTGTTATTACTGGTTTAAGAACCTTAAGTTTATATACAGAATATGATCAACACGAAGTCATGGAATACTATTATCTGAAACAATTTAGAATATTATTCAAAAGACAGAACGGGTATGTGTGTGTATAAGAGAATAACATATCTCTGGTTAAGAATAAGGTCAGAAATAGATATTGTAGCCTATTTAGATGATACTTTCAAATAACTTTGATAGACTTGTAGGATATGTGCACCATATTTTAATGAAAATATTAATTCTAATATTTTCTGTGTAACCTTGGAAGTATAACTTAACCCAGATTCTTTTTCTTCATACACAAAATATGATGATCAGGTTGAAGATTATGATATCCTAATCTAAACAGTATTATCCTAATCTAAACTGTATTATTTTGAGAGTCACCCTACAAAATACAGCTGTGTAAAACAAAGCAAAATAAGAAGGTATACAAAACAAATTTGAAAATTTTTGCTTTCTAAGCAGAATACAGTTCTGAAAGGAAATGTTTTTTCAGGGCACACAAAAGATGTATATTGACTTCAAATATATCATTTTCATTTGATATTGTCATCTTAGGTGTTCTCAACTAGGAATTGAGACAATTTCTTTGGCTTTTATTTTTAGAGACAGCAGGAAAAATGTCTTTTATTGAGAAAAATAAAATCCCACAAGTAATAAAACTATTTAAATTATATTTCATGGAGAAAATGGATGAAAATTTTTTTATAAAAATAAAAGATTAATATATTATTTCTCAAATATCTCTTGGGATATTAACTAGAAGGTATATGGGGCCCCTAACTATACTGTAAGCATCTACAGCAGATGCAATAGCAATATTTAAATAATCTTACTATAATATAGGATGTCACTTTATTTTTTAAACTGATTATTAAACACCACTGCAAAGACAGGGTCTTGAGCCTCATGAGACTCTGAAAGAATTACATACTCCAAGTATTTAAAACTCCAAGTTTTAACTTATATATTTAATACTATACTCTTAAGTTATACAATGTGCTCAGTTTGCTCATAAATATTCATCTCAATACAATAACATCAGGTATAATACATAAAATCTAATCCATTAAGTCTTACCAATTTATGACCTGATGAGACACTCTTGTGGACAACATTCAGTCCTTAGAAGCTAGAATAACCCTCCAACCATGTGAGGGCATCACAACTTTTAAACTTTCGGCTTTCGATCATTATTATGTCACATTCCTCCTCCGATGCTGAATTCTAAAAAAAATTCTAGCAAAGAGTTTAAGTAAATAAGTGTTTTAATCAAATAGCCTTTAGAAATCTTTTATAGCAAAGTTGTATGTTTTACCATGATTACACAACTGATATTTTGTACTTAAGTATTTTAATGTAAAATAATTTCATATTTGATATGGATACTTCAAACTTTAAATAACATGGACTTTGAGGCCATCAGAATACTTGTTAGTAAAGAGTCAAGTAGAAATGGAACCAATCAAAGGTTTAAGATCATGATCCAGAAATTATGATTTAACACCATAACTTGGTATAGACAGCTTTGTAGTCCTGCAGAATGGCACTTGAGTTCTACTGTTTGGTCCACATCCATATATGAATTTCTAGACTTATACAGCACAGGTGGCTGGATCAGTAATAATCTATATCATTCATTTAAATGCTCAAGACAGCATTCAATTTTTACACCTAAATCCTAGTCTATCTCTATCATCCCCAATTTTAAAATCAGAGAACATGATGGAAAGAATGAAATTTTATTATGTGTTTTATATAATAGATATAACAATGTATCCTATTCAGGAGTAATCCTACTGCTCATCTGCGTATGGGCATGGAAGAAAACTGGGGGTAGGAGGATTTAATAATGGTAAAACTGACTTCCTTAAGAATATAATCTTACATTTATTAAATTTTTTTACAAAGCTTTCAATTGGGCACCTATTTTAATCGCTGGAAGGTAATATTAATAACATTTTCTGTTTGATAAGAATGCTGATTTATATTTTTAGTTGCCAGTAATCCACAGAAAAGGCAACCCTCATATTTATGGGCATATTTTTACCTACATTAACCCCCTAAATAAAATGGCATAATGGGGTAAGGGGGAAGGGGAAAGCAGGAGGCCCTTATTCAAGAAGACTAATATGTGCAAACCGATAGAAAACTCAAAGACAGCATTGTAAAGGAAACTCTGCAGCCATCTCTCCAGAGATATTTGACCCAAATACAGGGGGATGGAGTTACGTTGTTATACATTTTAACTTTTAATGGAAATTTTCTATTAAACACACACGGTCATTTAAAAGTCTTCTATACAATCCGAAGATCTATTAGAATTTTTCCAATTTACAAATATAATCTTTCCAAATGTAATCTCACAACACATTTGACTTCAATAAAACCACACAACTACATTATAAGGCTGGGCTATGAAAAGACAATAATCACCTGGTGAAGGCAAAAATCCATATTTATTGGATAAATAATAGTTTAGGGTTGTGGTGATTTCATCAACATTATTACCAAAATGTTTTTAGAAAGTTTTTATGCAATTCTTGTCTCCTATCAACCAAAATACTACCATAATTTAAAAAACAAAAGAAGACACTTTAATGATTTACTCTTTTGAGGGACAAGTCTCATGAGAAGATACAATACTTATTTAGCAAAGTAAATGCTTCCTGAGATATATCTATCAGTAATGCTGGTAATTTGCTTGTCTGTAAGGCTTTGATGAACTAGTCATTTAAAGGGCAGACTACTTGGTCCTTTGTTAAAGGACCAGCCAACAACAAGCACTGTTATGATAAATGCCTGGAAAAAAAAATCTTTGGAAGACAGAATTAAACCAGCCATATAAAGCAGACTTAGTTATTTTACTGTGATGCTTATAAAAAAGATAATTTTAAGGGTGTGTGCACCATACAAATGTATAGGAAATTTAGGACGTAAGAGCTGTATACACTGAAAGTATGTAAAACTTCTGTATCAAATTTTTCCCGAGCATGCATTTTCAAAATTAGCTGTTACCGAGTAAAAGGCTCACAACTGAAGAGTTTCAATCACTAAATTCCAACATGTAGGAAATCCTTATTAAAAATCTGAAATAAAACTGAGTAACTGAAGTGCTTGTGGATGAGTAACAGAGTTAAGATTAATTAGATATCCTTTAAAATTTAACTTAAAATTAGAATTCTCCTAAAAATGAATATTTATTTAGAAAGCTGTTCTAATATATCAATCATAATCTTGAATCTCTGGCAAGATTGCTATCAAAAACAAATCTTGAACATTTCCTATAGATATCATTTCATTCTTCTTTAATTGCTGAGGAAAAAAAATCCCATTTAACTGAGAATGTGCTATTGAAAGTTCTTATAGTATAGTCCAGCAATAACTAGGCTTAAGTTTACCATTATTTAGCTTATTTTATGGCAAACTTATATTAATAGAACAAAAGAGTGAGCACAGGGGCAAAGAGGTAGATGACTTGCAATTTCCAAGTCATTATTTGAAAACAGATATGTGAAATCAGACAAACCTATACCTAAGAGTTCCTAAAGGAACTTGCTATTTGAATGAATGTGCTTAGCTTCTTTTGGTACAAAATTTCACTTTCAAAGCGTAAAACACATTTCTTTAATAAGTTTACTACACTGTTTTGAGAATTCTTAGACATCATATAGATCAATGCTTGCTTCTGTAAAAGTCAGAAAAACTTATTGTTTAATGGTGAAAAGGGGAAAATGGGGCAACCCTGCATGCCCCTGATAATTACATATAGTCTTTCCATATGTATTGGAGAAATGAGGCTAGAAATATCAAAGATAAACTTATGGGAAAAAATTAGCCCAAACGTACCTAACAGAATAAGAACACTGACACAGTGTTCCAAGAAACTCACATATAAAAAGACATACACAATTATAGGAAACTTGTACCTGTGGTTGAGCCAAGATATAATTTAAGACAATGATCAGTTATGTTAAAAACTTAAAAAAAAAGATGTTTAGCATTTTATGTATTGTATCAAATGCACCTACTGGTGAAAGATAGGCAAGAATTTCATTAATGCAGCTTTGAAAAAGAGCTCTAACAAGATAGTGATAGATATTTTTTAACAGATCATGTTTATTCACAAATGATTCATACTCTTCTTTCTTTCAAAAGGAGTAGAAACAGCTTATAGAGAGGAGACCAAAAAAAAGAAGAAAAAAAAAGGAAATTGAAATTGGGGGTGGGAGAAGATAAAAATGGAAAAACAAAGTAAGCAGAAGCAAGTTGTGTGTTACTCAAATATATGCAATAAGGTCCTGCAGGCTTTGTTAATAACACAGAGCTATATATTTGACCTCGAGCTCTTGTTATAACAACAGTTAACATAAAAGAAATGTAACTGTTCTTAAAATTTTAAATATCAACACGTGTTACGCCTAAGAGTTAACGTCTAATTTCTTGAAACAAACTACGCTATGACCATCCCAGACATACATTTAGCAGCATTTTCTGGACTAAGTTAGCAATATCTAAGAAACAGCTGCTGTAAATAAAGACAGAAATTTTCTGAAGATTAATGGTTAATAGTCACTGTGAACATGAGTGGGATTAGTCAGACACAACAACTCTTTTTCCCTTCCTGTTCTCCTTCTAATAGTGTGTAGGTCTAGAAAGAGAATACCTTCTTTATCTTGATATTACCACTAGTAGACATGTATTAATAGAAAGATGTTTTTGGCTTCCAGGATACAGGTTACAGCACCACTATTTCTGGGCCAAATATTACAATTAAAAACCGAAAAAAGGGCTTCCCTGGTGGCGCAGTGGTTGAGAGTCCGCCTGCCGATGCAGGGGACACGGGTTCGTGCCCTGGTCCGGGAAGATCCCACATGCTGGGGAGCGGCTGTGCTCCGCAGCGGGAGAGGCCACAACAGTGAAAGGCCCATATACCGCAAAAAAAAAAAAAAAAAAAAAACCGAAAAAAATACAATGAGCACCTTCCAAATTTTTTAGTATTTATCACCGAGGATCTTCAAACTTTGACAATAACCAGGAAATAAAACAGCATAAAAACGTTATTTCTTGAGGATATTTATCAATGAATACACATTCTAAATTATTACCACCTATTTAAATTTACTTGTCAAATGTGGAAAAAATTTTAGAAGTTGTCAAGTGAAGCCTAAACACAGAAGCTAATTTCTGGTAAGCAAATGCATTTAAATGCTCTATATCCATCACAAAAATCTAACACATTTCCTGATTTGCGTGATTTAGAATATTAGTACAAGTGCACACACACACACAAAGAATGTCAGCTAGAATACAGTCAGTCATTTCTCTCATCTAACTACCTATCAACCCAAATCTTAATGAAAACAAAATATTAAAATAATTCCACTTAATATTTCTTTCTTCTCAATAGGCTGCCAAAACTATCTGCAGGTTTAAATACATAGAAGAGGTATGAGTTCATACTTTTAAATTGTTGAAGAACTAGAATGGAAAAAAACCCCAAACAGATGTTATATGTTTGTTCTGGTTCAATAATTTCAGGCTATATTTAAATTTCCTTCTCATCTGAACAAGTTCAGTAAGAGTCTTCTCTTAAAAAGCTTTGCTAGAGTTCTAGATTCTTCAGGAAAAAAATAAGATGGGTTTAGCAAATTATACACACACGTTTCTGTTCTGTTCAAAGGCTTGGTTTACTTAAAACCCATCTGGTGAAAAGTTAAAATACAACAATAACAAAGAGACCTTATTTCCGAGTTTTTTAATTGTTTCTCAAATTTCATCCTGAAAATAATTATCAAGACCTCTCAGAGTAGGTAGGCTGTGGTGACTTATGTAGAGAAAATTTACTAACTAAAGAAGAAGGTGGTAAGCACATGAACAGAAGCATGTAACAGTGGATGAGCAGTTAATAATTTCTCATCACCAATTCTGAAGCCCAGTCATGTGCTGAAAATAATATCAGCATGTCAGGTGTCCCATTTCAGCTAGCCACAGAAAAGCTAAGAGGAGAAGAAATGCTTAGGATCCACTGAAACACCACTTCAAACAATGAGATACAGATCTATGGTTAGAAATCTGGCAGCAGACAATCCACCTTAGGCAACTATCACAATAAAACTAGGAGGATACAACAAACCATAAAGGATAGCAGTCACATACTTTGTGAACCCAAGTGGTGAGTAAAAATGTCTTTAAGTTATACTACTTTTTCTCAACTCAAGATAATTAAAATCCCAATTTAATACATATGTATAAAAATCACAGTACAGAAAAAACTAGTACAAGAATATACCTCAATTTCTGTTCTAAGGGATATACCCACATTAATATCCACATGTTCTTCTCTTGCCACCCCCCTACTAAACTTTGAGAAATAAAAGACTCCTCTTAAAAACTTCTCTAATCCCAGTAGTTGTTTTAGCTGGATTTCAGGCAGTACTTCCTTTCCTCTCTCTTCTCCCCAGCCCCTATAATACAGACTAGTTAAGCAGATGCATTTTTTCCCAGTATTTCATCCAGAACATTAGCACTTCCTTTATTGGTGAATATTTAAACAATCTTACAGGAGGCTAATAGAAGTGAAGTACTTATTTATTTATATAAGACAGGAGGAAAAAAGATAGGTGTTTCATAATTAAATGTAATCTGTGATCTTGTTTAGGCTCTTGGATCAGGTAAAAAATGGTCATGAATGACATTATTGGGACAACTGGCAAAAATGTGAATATGAACTGTATGTTACATATTAGATAATAGTCTAACAAATCTGAATTTGGTAATTATACTACTTTTTACGTGATAGGAAACATATGCTAAAGTATTTTGGGGTTAATAGACATGCTATCTGGAGTTACTCTTAAATGGTTCCTAAATAATGTTAGGATGATAAAGCAAGTATGACTAAATGTTAACAAATGTTGAACTTGGTAAGATTATTGAAAATTTAAAATTTTTTCAAAACAGAGATTCAAAGATTTTCCCTTCTTTTTGGTTAGGAAATAATATTCTTAGAATCTTCTAGTCTCTAAGACCACTTATCTTCTTCAAAGTTTCTGCTGTTCTCTAAATGTAGGTAGTGCTGCCCAAGGTCCTGGCTTGACCCTTTTTCCCTACTCTGTTCCTAGGAAATGTTAGCCTTTCCTAAAGCTTGAACTCTAAAATAAAATAATATAAACAAACAAACAAATAAATAAAAGATTCTTCAATCTCTTCTAGCCTTAACTTCTCTACCAAGCTGCAAGTCTGCAGCTAAAGCTGTACCCTGAGTATTTACTTCCACCTTGACTTTCCACTGGCTCTTCGACTCAAAACAAAATCTCATCACTATTTTCTCCTTCCCAAACCAACTATTTCACTAATACTTCCTAATGGTACCACCATTCCCTCAATTAGGTCTGACACGTTGGAGTCAAATTTGACTGCTTCCCTATCATATCCAATCAGTAGCAAAATTCTTTAATTCTAACCTTCTGATAACCATTCTTTCCTTATCTCCATTGCCTAATTCAGGCCTTCATTACCCTTCTAATATCTTTGATCTCTACCCAATCCACCATTTCTTCTCTGTTGTCTTCAAATGTTTTATGCACCAATCAAATTTAACCATCCTTATCACATATGCCCTGTACTTCCACAGTAGTTCACACTATTTCCTCTAACTGGAAGGTGCCTTTTCCTTGGTCCTTTCACTCTGCACGACCAAATTCTACCCAACCATTGGTTTCCCAATTTGTGGCCACCGCTTAATTGTCTCTGACATGGGAATTCTTCCCTAATAGAGAATAGTTTGTTAGCCTTCCATTCCTTAAGCAAATTCACAGCTCTTTGAGGTTTTCTTAAAATCATGGGCAACAAAGACAAAACAGAAGTAAAGTAGATCAATTTCAAAACTTTTCTTACCTCTTTTCTTTTTTCCTTTAGAATTAAGTGGTGGGGCAATAAAACTCCACACATAGGGATTTTGAAAGTAATTGGCTCTAAACCTCTAAGTCAAACATTCCTGATTAATAGGATGACAGCTTTATTATTTCTAGTGATTGGCAAGACTATTTCCCTGGGGGCCCATCTCCTTTCAGAAAGTAAGCTCAAGCCTGCCTCTTGAAACACCCACCTGGCTGTCCAGGTGGAATATAAAGAAAGTAGATTTTCTAGTTAGCTTTGTATTTAGAGTAACTATCCTATAGAAATGGAGTACAATAGGTCTGTCACCATCTTTTCCTATTCATTTTAGTTAGATAAATATTGCCTCAAATTACATTAGCTTTTGTAGCAGGCTTGTCACTTGCTAACCAATTACTGTAAAATGCAGCCAACCAGTATCTAGGTACTTTTTACTCTACCTATTCAACTTAAGTTTCAACCTCCCTGAATTTACATACACGTTCTTTCACTTTCTCAATTGCTGCACATACTTTAGACTGTTAAATTCACAAATGCTTTCATCCAATAATAGCTATGACTTCCTGCTTTAACGTCATCTGAACATTTTATAAGCATGTTCTTAGGTTTTCATCTAAATCTGAGATCCAGTCCTAAAAAGATGACAGGCCATTAAAAACTTTTCCTCTAATTTTTAGCATCTCTGATTACCCTCTACTAGATACCCTTAACTGAAATTGGTCAAAATATAATCAGATAATAAATTATGTAAGTACTAGGTACAAATTGTTAGGAAATATATTTGGTGTGGTTACATAACAGTTTGGGCTTATATCCTCAAGGTACTTAGAGTATAATTATTAGGAGACAACATTTAACCAGTAAAAATCTCTAACAAGTAACCCACCATGGTGATTCTTAAAATTATGTAGTTCAGATCCACTATGCAGAAACATATAGATGAACCTCAAACATAATACTGGATAAAAGAGGATAGACACAAAATACATAGTGTATGATTCCACTTACTGCAAATTAAGATAGAGGAGGGAAATAATAGGAAGGGGGCACGAAGGGGTCATGAAGAGCTTATACTACTGTATCTTGATCTGGGTGCTAGTCACACAGATGTGTTCAGTTTGAGCTGTACAATTATGAATGGTGGACTTTTCTGATACAAAATATACTTCAATAAAAAGATTTTTAAAAAGTCATTAGCACCGAGCATTCAAAAACTAGATTATCCAAATTCTGAAACCTGAGTTTTTACAATTTGGGTTAACAAGTGGATGTTAATGATATATCCAAGCTTCCTGGAGTATGAGCGAAACAAAACAAATCGTGTCATAGGAGTAGTTTAGTTCTGATTTACTCCTAACTTCAAAAATGAAATCTCACAATGACAGGAAATATTGGATGCCTTTTCTAACACAAAATACTTGAGGTTATTTAACAAGAACGTTTTAATGCAACAACTGTGAAACTAGATGTAAATAGATGTAAGTAATCACTATAAAGACTTAATTTAACTGAAATCATCAAGTATCTAGAAAAAGACATAAACTTACTCAGACATCCATTTTAAGTTAATAATTCATGTATACTACTTTCCTTATTCATTTCTCTTTAAATATTGGTGCTATCATGAGGAAGGACAAGCTGACTCAAGGAGATGGTGCACCTAGCAACTGTTACTCTCATTTGTTAACTACATTTAAGTATTTTCTTCATTGAGGCAGAAACACTTTTAAGTGTTTATCAATAAGGGTAAATCCTTACGAGCTACCTGATTTCTTCCTTTAGGCTACCTGAGGTAAAGTTTCTTCCCTCTAGTACTCCTTTACCTTACTGACCTGATATTTACAAGAGAGTAAAGTTGTTTGCTATAAATTCTTACCCTTAGCTTTTACAGACAAAGGACTCCCAACGAGAGCCTGCTCCCCAGTGATCATCAGGATAGGTTTCTAAACTAATTCTGTCGATTTAACAAAGTAATGCCAATAATGATTAAGTCTGGGAAGCTGTTTTTTAAAGAAGAAAAAACAGGAAGTCAAATTTTCAAGTTACTATTCTGAAATGCCAATAGGCTAGGCTATCACTAAAAATTGGCACAGGGCTTAAAAGCTTTCTGGAGAGTAAGGTAATCTCCAGAAAGCTACATTATTCATTTTAATAAACAGTCAATGCAAATAATCTGGGCTCCCTGTATTATTTTAGCTATCAGTATCTATGGTGATGATTTCAGCTTACTGATTCCCTGATGACAATGCAGAAGACAGAAAATGATGGCACCTACAGGAAAAGGGAAAGGAAGGCTTGACAGGAGCTTCGACTTTAGTATAATAACTGAATAAAACATTGGGTATCAATGGAAAGAGAGAATATCTAAATATAGGCAGAAGCAGACTGAGGGAAAGCTTCTCAACTTGCTAACTCTAATTTAAATAGTGGAGAAAATAAACGGGCCGTTAGAGAGCTCTAAGTCAATGTGAGGAAGGTATACTAGTTACTTATATTTTGATTAAAAGATAGTCTGCTGAAAGAATTCTGGGGAAAAAAATATACCAGTCTTTCAAGTAAGGCAAAAACCAAGAATCTTCACATATCTAGGGCAGGTTTAATAAAAATTGGCACAGAGCTTAAAAGCTGCCCCTACTGAAAATGATTTCTAAGATTTCATAAACAGGAGCCTGAAATATGGTATATATCCACATTGATAGGCAAATTTATACCTCTTAAGTAGATAATGTAAGGAATTTATAGTCCCTTAAATCTCTGAATGGTTCTATTTAATAGAATCATCCTTGAAAAATACTGATAATTGCCAAATTATTAATAATATTAAAAAGTCTTAAATTTATAATAGCCAAAAATGAACAAGGCAGCTTGGTGAGATATTTTTCAAAGCTTAACACACATTAATCTTCAACCCCTGTCTGCGAAGAAAACGAATAAACAGTCCCACAATACTTTATTAGCTCATAGCCTATTAAAAAGTTTGCAGATACCTGCCAACTGAAGTTGTAGATGGTTAGAACTAATAAGGCCAGACACTACTGCTCTTCTCAACTGAAAATTAATTAAGCTAGTTGAAAAGCTAAAAGGAAGCCACTAGTCAGTTTCTACTGCGTTAGGCTTGTCACCTTGGTACCAACATGCCAACTTACAGTGAAGAATGGCTGATATAGAATATAAGTTTTGATTATATTTTGGCACTAACACACTATAGACAAGTATCCAAGTATCTCTTAAAATTCTTTGGTTCTGGACAAGAGGCTCCAAGAAGAAGAGAAAATATTTTCAACCCATGAGAAACTATAGATAAAGCAGCCTGCCTGATTTCTGATACCTTAAATGTTTCTGGTATCTAAAAAAGAAAACAGATAAGGAGTATTTAGCTGTAACAAATGATGAGCAGGCAACTTCTACAGCTGCTTTATAATGAAAAGAAATCTTTTAATTAGATCCAAATTATAAAAGATAAAGCTCAAAACTTTCTACATGTTTTGATGAAAATAATAGGTATTATTCATATTGATGTCACGGTAGCTCATGAAAGTTAGCTATTTGAAATAAATTACCATATATCTAAAAACTATTTTATAACATTTCTAAAGAGTACTATTTTTCCTTTTTCTAAGGGAAAAGTATAAAGTACGCCCCAAAGTACTCACCCTGGCTACATCTGGTAAGCCATTTGAATGATTAAAACTTCATGCTTGTTTCATGCCACAATTTACATTTATGTCTCAATTTATATTGCTACAGCTATACAATTTAAAAATTGAATTTATAAACATAGCACTATACATTTTAAAACTTCTTGTTCTACAAGTAACCATTTAAAAACATTTTTAAGTTAAGTAAGGAACACATCACCAAAAAGACAGTTTGTTAGAAAATTTCTTGAGTGATACGGTAAATCAAGCCTAAGAATTAAGACACTGTTATCATTTCTGAGCAATGTAGACCATGTCTTCACATGACATGTACATGCACATAGCAATACTCTATTCTAATGAAAGAGATGCAGTTGAGTCTAGGAGTGTTATCCAAAATATGCCAAAGGACACAAATGCACTGCCAAGCAGAGTTAAAAGAATCTAACAAAGCTTTGTGTGAGTTTTAAAAACATTGTTTGCACTCAACTTCTATTAATTAGACACAGAATGATGGAGTGCTAATAAATATTCAGCAAAATAAGTGAACAGAGCATATACTACTTAAAATGTGTATTAAGCAGAAAGATAAACCAAAGTATCTGCTGCCATACATGAACTCCAAGACTTCAGTCTATATTTTAAAAAGTTAAAAATAAAATTTATACAACATTTCTGTGAGAAAACAAACTGTTTTAGGGGTTTATAAAACAGTAATGCAGATCTGGTGAATTCTAGCAAACAAGCTTAAGGTTAAATTTTCTTGCCGAGAATTAAACAATGACTACTACTTTGATACCTTAGTCTTTTCCTTCCTCCAATTTCTTAATATGAAATAACATTTTGCTTTGAGTTACTAAGGCTTTTACAGAGAAATCATATAAAATGGCACAAAATTAAAATAACTGTAGGTAGTTTATTTTATAAAATATGTTTTCACATTAAATACACATGGGTAAGGGGATATTTCATGTAATAAAATCCAATAGAAAAAGCCCTTCAAAAAATACACTTTTAAGTGCAGTAAAAAGGAAAGTATGTCTATATTCTATTTAAAATATAGTTTGTCCTTTTGGTTTATTTTGCTGCTTTGTCCCATGCTAGATACCATGTGATTTTCCCCCCTCCTAAAATAATAAACATCAGTTTTAATGATGAGAAACCATTACAGTACAAAGCAGTTCATGCATACACTTTTGCATGTATGCATTCCATATGAAAGTATTCATACCTATCCCAGAGGTTCTTTGATTCCTGAATCGTGTTCAAATGGAACGCTTGGAAGAAAGCAGTTGAAGGATTCCTGTGAGATCCAAGAATCAAATGGAAATGAAGTTGAGAAAGTACAGTAAAATCACTTACTTTTCAAAAAAAAGATGGAAAACTAATGAGAACCTACTGTATAGCACAGGGAACTCTACTCAATGCTCTGTGGTGACCTAAACGGGAAGGAAATCCAAAAGAGGGCATATATGTATACGTATAGCTGATTCACTTTGCTGTACAGTAGAAACTAACACAACATTGTAAAGCAAATACACTCCAATAAAAATTAAAAAAATAAAATAAACTCATTTCCCAAAAAATTAAAAAAAACGATTTTAGATTTCTAATACCATGCAACTGCTTTAATAAAAAGAAAAACCCACATAAGCTTGATTAAAAACATTTCGAAAGAAATTTTAAAACTGGACAAAATCCAGCAGACCCTAACAATTCAGGATCACAGTTCTAAAAAAAAAGGCGTAATACAGATAAAATGAAATACTAACTAGCACCCAGTTGTGTGTGTATATATTTACATACATATGAATGTGACCAGTTCATAGCCAAAATCAACAACTACTCTGTATCAGATGCCTTTATAAATCCCTATACATTTAACAGTTTAACAAAGCTGTTCTCAGGTACAGTATTCATGTAAAATTAGTTAAACAATAGCTTCATGATATGAAAATTCTTCATAGGACCTATTTGACAGGATTTGATGGTGACCAATGAGTCCTTCTCTGGGTTGGACTTGACACAATTTCCACCTTCAGAATTCATTTATTTATGGGTGGTTTCTCTGGGTTAAGGCAAAAAATGGTGCTGCAATTGGAGGGCAGCCTTCTAACTTCCTGCCTTTGTACAGTGCCCCTTTAAGGGGTAAGAACTTATACACCATTATCACCATCCACTTCTACTATTCCCTGGAGACACATTCCCCAGGGCTATAACTATAGAATCTTAATGGGGCAAGCTCTCAGCATGCTGGTTTCACCTCACATCTCAGAAGTTCTCAGGAGACTAACCTTTGACAAACCTGCTCTCTAACAGTTCTGTCTCCACCTCAGCATATTTCCATGGTCTCCGCCACTCCCAACCCATACAATAGGGAGCCAACAAAAACTTGCCACATCACTTCTAAAATTCCTGACCGGTGCTGTAGCAGAATAACAGTAGCAAGCTAAGAATACTGTATACCAGACACTATTCTAAGTGCTTTACATTTATTAACTCAATACTACAACAGCCCTAAGAGCTAGGTGCTGTTATTATTCCCATCTCACAGATAAGGAAACTGGGTCAGACAGAAGTAACTTGCCCAATGTCACAGAGCTAGTTAAATGGCAATCTGGTCCCAGGGTTTATGCTCTTAAACCACTATGCTAAACATATAACAGAGTTAAATTTTAACCTCTCTAGGTCTGTCTCCATCAGTTAAATGGTGGTATTACCATCTAGCCTTGCAGGGTAATAGGTAACTAGTGCTCCTGGCATTTAGTCAATGCTCAATAAATGACAGTTATTATCTTTATCGTCAAAATGAGGTTCAGATACAACATGGCAATTCTGAGACCCTAACTAGTGCCTTAGGAGAATCTGCAGTATTATTAGTACAATAAGAAAACTATTTCCAACTTCTACTGGAATAGCAATCAAGTATCAATGATCATCAAATAAAATACTCAATAGAATTCCATGACTTCAAAACTCACAGGACATCAAGACATATATTATCACATATATACACTAACAAACGTAAGGTAGATAGCTAGTGGGAAGCAGCCACATGGCACAGGGATATCGGCTCGGTGCTTTGTGACCACCTGGAGGGGTGGGATAGGGAGGGTGGGAGGGAGGGAGAGGCAAGAGGGAAGAGATATGTGAACATATGTATATGTATAACTGATTCACTTTGTTATAAAGCAGAAACTACACACCGTTGTAAAGCAATTATACCCCAATAAAGATGTTAAAAAAAAAAAAAAGACATATATTATCAGGACTTCCCTGGTGGCACAGTGCTTCAGAATCCGCCTGCCAATGCAGGGGACACGGGTTCGAGCCCTGGTCCTGGAAGATCCCACATGCCGCGGAGCAACTAAGCCCGTGCGCCACAACTACTGAGCCTGTGCTCTAGAGCCCACGAGCCACAACTACTGAGCCCGAGTTCAACTACTGAAGCCCACATGCCTAGAGACCATGCTCAGCAACAAGAGAAGACACTGCAATAAGGCCATGCACTGCAATGAAGAGTAGCCCTGGCTCTCCACAACCAGACAAAGCCCGCCCACAGGAATGAAGACACAACACAGCCAAAACTAAATAAATACATAAACAAACAAACAAAACAAAACTTAAAAGACACATACTGGGGACTTCCCTGGTGGTGCAGTGGTTAAGAATCTGCCTGCCAATGCAGGGGACACGGGTTCGAGCCCTGGTCTGGGAAGATCCCACATGCCATGGAGCAACTAAGCCCGTGCACCATAACTACTGAAGCCTGTGTGCCTAGAGCCCATGCTCCGCAACAAAGTGTAGCCCCCGCTCGCCACAACTAGAGAAAGCCTGTATGGAGAAATGAAGACCCAACGCAACCAAAAATAAATAAAATTTTAAGAAGACATATATTAATCTACTGAATTGTAAAAAAAAAAAATATTTTCTAGAAGGCATTTTAAATTTTAATCAGTAGGGTATCTTTTAGATGATCCAAATCTGGGAAAGGCAGATAGACACTAGATGCCAGTGTGTCACCAAAGCAACTGTTTGATTAACTAGGAGTCTCCAGTGTGTGTACTTCTTTTTGCTTCCCCTACTTCAACTCCTTTCTGTTCTTTTAACTGTTTCTCTACTTTTCTCCTGACTAGGTCTAAGGCAATTAAAGGCACTGATTGGACCTACTAATATCAAGAAAGAATTAAGAGGTTGCTGACTACTGTTTATTTAACAGCTTGTATCCTCTCAAGATCTATTTGCCAGGCCCCTTTTTTTCACTGTACTTAGAAAATCAGTCTGCCAAATTAAATGAAAGCCAACTAAACCAACTGAAAACTCAATTTGGCTTTTTTACCAGCTCACCCAAGACCATATGGGAATAAGTCTGCTATTCACACAGGTCTGTTTGGAGACTTTGGGTTTAAAATAAACAGAGTGACACAAAGAGGAAGGTAGTAAATACAAGAAAATAACAAAGAGTAAACTTGGAAGTTATTCTGCAAGTTTGGAATTCAAAATTCATTAAAGAACATTTACTATATATATATATATATATATGTATATATATACATATACATATATATATATATATATATATATACACATATATATATATATCTTTTTTTTTGCGGTATGCAGGCCTCTCACTGTTGTGGCCTCTCACTGTTGCGGAGCATAGGCTCCGGACGCGCAGGCTCAGCGGCCATGGCTCACGGGCCCAGCCGCTCTGCATCATGTGGGATCTTCCCGGACCAGTGCACGAACCCGTGTCCCCTGCATCGGCAGGCGGACTCTCAACCACTGCGCCACCAGGGAAGCCCTACAATATATATACATATATATATATATATATATATATTTTTTTTTTTTTTTTTTGCGGTACGCGGGCCTCCGCGGCATGTGGGATCCTCCCAGACCGGGGCACGAACCTGTGTCCCCTGCATCGGCAGGCGGACTCTCAACCACTGCGCCACCAGGGAAGCCCCCTACAATATATTTTTAAGGGAGATATTCTTTAGAAGAACTTCAGATCCCCTGATCTTGGAAAAATATATACATATATATTTAATTTGAATCAAGTTCAAATGCCAAATAAATTGGTTTTAAATAAAGTCACATGACTTTAGTTATGAAATTCCAGTATTTTTACAGCATAGATACTAATAACGAAATGTTTCTCATAGGTCAAATATAGAAGTGAAAAGAGAACATATCTGCAGTTGGTCGTGTATCTTGGGGGTGAGAAAAATAACTGAAATAAAATACAGCACTATAAATGGACTTAAAAGTCTTTAGAACATGTCAACAAATACACTTAGGTTGCAAAAGCTGGCAGTTAACAATTCCTTTTTACATATATATTCAAAATGAATAAGCCATATGGAGTTATACAATCTATGTAGTGTAAAAAATTTTAAATACTTGAGATTCCACGGATAAACATTTAGTCTTACTATAAAATATGAAATTTCTGGTTTCTGGAATACTTAAGCTGGGATGTTATCCATAAACTGATTTTTCGCAAATAGCAACAATTAGTCTCAAAACATTGATTAGCAGCACAGATTAAAGGAGTCATGTCTGTGAAACATAGTTGATCAAGAACTTCAAAAGAGCCATCTATAAGTACTGAAGGGCCTGATCATCAAAGACTTCTGTTTTGGAATGGCATAAAATTGAGGAAATTAAGAGTTCATGGAAAACACTGTTAATGGGGATCATTTCAAGTTTACAGTCTATGACATCTGAAGGCACCAAGAGGCAAATGATATTAAAAATGTGTTAGAAATATTGAATTTTATGCAGCTTTGGTCACAAATTCTCTTCTGCTCAAGAAATAAAATTTGAAAACAGTTCTCTAACAACATATTTGATGTCAACGTAAGCTACTGAACTCAATATAAAGCCAATCAAGCACTTCTTAGGAAGACTCACCTAAAACACTGTTTTCCTATTTGTAGAAAATTTTCCAAACCAACGAACAAAATACTTCTTGACTTTATATACTGAACAGTCTGTCATGATAATCACCAAGTACATAAAGTAGTACATGAGAAAGTAACTTAAATGTGACATATGTCTACCTGCTAAACTAAGATACTATCTTTGTAGGGTAACTAACATAATAGCGAGGAGAAACATCCGTATATATTCTACCTCAAAACTAAGCTAAAAAACTCTTGACGCTTAAGGAATGAGGTACATGAGCCCTCTCCTCAGCAAATACCTTCTCCTTCTCTTATGTCAAAGCTCAACTTCAGAAATCTCTAAATAGAAACCAGGGAAATACAGTAAGCGAGGAACAAGGGCCATCTCCAACGTTATCATCTAGGGATTTTAAATGATTTAAAAAATATCCTTTAGGTAAAGGGTTACAACACAACAGATCAGGCCAACAGAAGCTTTTCCTTCATCCTATCTTACAGTCAGTAAAGTAATAAAACAAAACTAACTCCGGGAATATCCAAGAGCACTGGCTTTGGAGTCAGAAGGCCTGAATCTGACCTTATGCCTTGTGTGACTTAATAGCTGTGTGACTCAAATCCTCAGTGACTCAGTTTCCGTAATCCATAAAAAAGGGGAGAAAAACACTCATTACAGTTACTGAAAAGATAAAATGAGATTATGTATACATACGGTCTGAAACAATTAAGCCTGGTCTATGTTTAACATAGGGTTATGATTTCCAAATATGCTGTATAAAGATCAACTTTTGGTACAGTATCTTAACATATACCAAATATTTCATCATTATTAAGGTACTACTGAGGCAAACAGAACACTTAAGGCAAACAGAATTCATAAACTTAGAGCCAGGTATACCAAGCTATTTAGTACATTCCATTGGAGAATTCCACCTCTAGGATTCAGAGCTCCCCCAGGATTTCCTTATACACAACTTTACCACAAGATTTTAATTAAAAATACAATAATCACTAAAAAGCGTATTGAAATGGTTCCAAGATACATACTACTTTAACAATAAAAGCTTCAAGAAACACCTTAACAGCAACCATAGACTTAAACGATAAAAATTTCCATTTCTCTCCGTGACATTTAAACCCTTCACTCTGATTACTGTCAAATTAATCACATCATGTTCCAAATCTGACATATTCTCACTCTTCCATATTGTTACACAAAACTGCCTTCTACTTGGAAAATCATCTGCTTCTCTCATCAGTGACCTAATCTGAATGACTCTTAAGATTCAACTCTAGAGTTAGCTTCAGAAGAAAGCAAAAGTAATAATGGGTTGCTTCTGAGAACAGAAATTGGGTGGCTGGAAGACAGAGGTAGCAGAATGGCTTTCAATTTATAGTCATATATTTTGAATTTTGAACTGTATAAATGTATTGCCTATGCAGAGAATAAGTTGATTTTAAACAGAAATCAGTCTAACTACTTCATCCCCACACAAATCTGACTTGATGTCCTAAATTGTTCCCATTAATAACTTAAATTTACTCCATCACAGCCTATAACGTATATCAAAGTATGCAACTTCAAATCGTAATTATTTTCACATAGCCTGAGATCTTGGAGGGCAGGATAGTTTTATTTCTGTATCCCAGTACTTACTACTCAGAAACCACAAAGAAAAGTTGAATGATTCACATATTGCCACTTTAAATGTTTTCCTGGGCATTCAACCTACTTAACGAGTATCTGCAAACTTCATTTTTTGTCACATAATAGTCTGGGGGCATGAAAAGGGTTTGACCAAGAGGAAGGTTTAAGTTGGCAGCTCTCTCATGAAACATGTCTATGTATGGACTCATACTCAGGGAATCTTAAAATCTGACCAAAGGCTCAAATTCTAATTTTACCAATGAGGAAAACCAAGAAAGTTAAATGACTTGACCAAAGAAATCAGCTAAATGGTGGAAGAGCCAGGATTAGAACACAATTTGCTGTACCACTTAACTACATCATGAGTTTTCTGGCCTGAAACAATGTCTCCTTTTCTCTGATTATATCCATGCCATCCAAACATTTTTGGATCAAAACTAAACATTCCTGGTATGGTTTGTAGCATGTCAAGAGTTGATCTGGAAAAACAGTGTAGACACTGAAACACTGATGTTTCTGTGATGTATGTTTGCCACACATACTGTTTTAGGTTATGCATGATTGTTCACAAATCACTTGCATACCTCATTTAATCCTCTCAAACTCTCCAAGGTAGGTATTATCCCCATTTTTCATATGGGAAAACAAGGCTTAGAGGGCTAAATAATTAGCTCAACGTCAAATGTCTCAAGTATGCAGCACAGTTGAATTTCAGCCCAGGCATGCCTGACTCCATTGGCTATAATGGTTACTCATATGATACGCTATAGTACATAATTAAACACACTATTGATTTATTTGATCAGGAGCCCCCTCTCCTTTTTTTGCTTTTGTTTTGTTTTCAAAAGTTAGGTAGACCATATAACATGGATTTGTTTTGGTTTAACTTACAAAACCTGTTAGTAAAACTGAATTCTAATTCTACTTAAGAAATTAGTCAGCCTTAAACTTTGTTTTGGGTATCCTTCATGCACAGATTAAACAATTTACTTGTGTAGTAATGAAGATGGATAGCCTAAACCTTTACAAAGAACATTTAAAACACACCAGCATTATTTATAATAATTGACACATTAATCGTAGTTTCTCTTCTATACGTCAATACTCTTTAGTCAAATTACAGTGAGAGCTTATAGGAAAGGAGGCTTTAAGTAATTTAACATTCAGACTTCATTTATTTGTCTTGCCTACTCTGATGAGTATAAATCATCAAGACATTTACTAATCGTATATGTCCGAGGTGAACACTATTAAAATTATTAACTCAATCATCTACAGAATTTTCACATACCTGTCATATACAAATGTATAACTTAAAGAATGTGAGTTCATTCTTTTTAACAAAGGGTAGCTTGAGTACAAAGATATAAAACGAAATACTTTTATCTGATTTGGGGCTTTAAATTTGAGAGATAAGCAATCCAGAGTAGCATATATGAAATTTAATTTACCTGATTTAAAAGTAGAACTTATGCACATATTTTTTAGAGGTAAAGCAGATAATCAATATACCTTTAATATTACCAGCCAAATTTGAAGTGTATAAATTATATCATGAAAGTCACATAATGATGTATAGGAATGATACAAATTGTTTACTGTTCCTAAATCTTTACGGAGGAGTCCCAATTTTTACCCTAAGCAATGCCAGATAAAGAATATAACAAATAGAGTAATCTCAATCTGGTATGTTCAAGAATTGCTGTGGGAGGGCTTCCCTGGTGGTGCAGTGGTTCGGAGTCCGCCTGCCAATGCTGGGGACGTGGGTTCGAGCCCTGGTCTGGGAGGATTGCACATGCCACGGAGCAGCTGGGCTCCTGCGCCACAGCTGCTGAGCCTGCGCTCTGGAGCCCTCAGGCCACAGCTACTGAGTCTGTGTGTCGTAACTGCTGAGGCCCGCGCACCTGGAGCTCGTGCTCCTTGACGGGAGAGGCCGCGCCAGGGCACCGTGGTGAGGAGTGGCCTCTGCTCGAAGCAGCTGGAGAGGGCCCCAGAGCAGCAACGAAGACCCAATGCAGCCAAAAAAAAAAAACCACAAAAAAACAACAAAAAAAACAACAACAGAATTGCTGTGGGAAAGGCCTAAATTATACCAATGATTCAGGCATGCATATTCTTTGTGATGTGGTAATTCGTATTACACCATTTAAAAGAACAGGTTCAAATCACAAGTCTACTGGTTTAGTATAGAGAAAAAACAAACTTAAAGGATTTATTCCAATTCAGGAAATTTGCTACACAGACCCCTTAAATATTGTCATCAATTAAGATTTCTTATTAAAAATCTGCTCTTCCCATTAATAAAAAATTACTTAGAAACATCATGGTTCAGGCTACATTTAACCAGACACACCTGTTTTTGTAAAGCCTCTCGTATTTCAAGAGTAATGCAATTAAGAAATAAATGTATCTGTTTGGAAGAGGAAATACATACTGGTCTAAAACAATTATTAAAAGAAGGAATTAGACCACTACTCCTCACTATTAACATGTGTTCCTATTCCTTCTGAGACCATATTTCATGTCATTTCACTACCTTTACTTCTGTGTTGGTTACCTGCCATTACTTCCTACTTCCACAACGCCCCAGCTTCTACCATTTCAGGAGAGAAAAGTCAAGATCCTTTTATACTCCCCTATCAACCATTCCTCAGGGAAGAGATTCACTGGTTTCTTTACCATCTGATTGGTGGGGCTGCTCTTTGTTACTAGAGGACTCTATAGAGCATGACTGCTTCCAACCTCTTTTGGTGCTGAGAAAGACTAAACTCTATTCTAAATTACCAAGTACCAGATCCATAAATCCAGTATCATGTTTTATCATTTCCAAATTAGTGCTATCAGAATTCTCAAAGAACAAATAGATTGGTATTACATTTATTCTCATAAAGGAGAAAGCATATATCCCACTACTAGTACTGTGAAAAAACAAAAATGACTTCTCATAAAGGCAATTTAGTTCAAGATACCCTCCCCATCCCTTACAAGAAAAAGACACTGTTAATAAATTAGTTACTTGGAGTGTGTCTTCTCCACACACATAAAAACCCTTATATTTTCTAAAAAGTTAACCAATGTTCAGCCTATACAATTTAGTTCACACAAAATTTTAAACAATGGTGTATCACTGTGAATAAAAAAGGCCATGCTCCCACTTATACAACTCTTGGTTTTAGGAATTTCAGGCACTTTTGGATCATCGGCCTTTCTGGAAATCTATGATAATTTCCTTAACTTAGAGCCACGTTTATGACTAAAGCATATCAACATGGCACTCTGATGAATGCATCAGTATCATTTTTCTACTAAATAATGATGTCACTCATACACAGGAGATACTACACTTTGATTACAAAATCCTTACTTACTTAGATAGGCCTAAGATGGTACCTGGCATGTGATTTAAACATCAACTGTAAAGCTGCAAGACAAAAGTACCTCCACACTTCAATACTGATAAAGAACCAGAAGCTCCCAAAGAAACACAGATTCAAGTTAAGGAGCTTTCATTTTTAAAGACTAAATGCACTAAGACTTTTTCAGAGTTCTAAAAAGTTCCCTATAGATTTTTGAAACAAAGTAAGAGTGACAGTTCTGCCTCCTCATATACATTTACATAATCCTCTCTTAAATGTCACGTTAAAAAAAAAAAAAAACTCCATTAAAAGAAGTGTGTATATATGTATATCTCATACATACATCTATATAGATATATATGAAGTGTACAAACAAAATCTATATTTATAGCACATACCAGGACACACTATTTAACACTCAGAATTTATAATATTTTATCAGTCATTAGCAAACTACACAAATAAAACTATTAACAAGATATAAAGATATTTGCCACTAGAGGATCCTTACAATCAGGTTTTCAACAGTCTTTTGGTTGCAGTTGACAGTTCACAATTGCAGCCATTCATAAGAGTTCCTGGCATGTGGCCTACAGAGTTCACATTGGTCAGCTATCTATGGAAAATGATCTGTACCGTGTTCCTTTTCCAAAATGGCCAGTAATATTTTGCACCTCCCCCTATTTACCAAATAGGAGTCTGTTAAGCATGTAGGTAGTTTAAACAAATTTTGTAACGTTCACTGTAAAAGTGTCTATGCATTTTTTTATGAACTACATTTTTAACCATTATTATATCCTCCAGTTTAAAGAATCTCAACAACTGACCATAAACTAGAATGATATATAAACTTCATGCTAATTAATACCATATGGTCAATCGGCAATGTTAACTCCCAAATTTAACACTTTTCTTATTTTGTATATACAACCATCAGCTCTTTTAAAGGTATGATAGTATATAAGGTCTGATTCTTTAAAATAAATGGTCTCAGAATGAGCCAATACAGATCCTTGTATTAAGTAATGCAAACAAAATCACAAGACAGAGTGCTTAATATATCAACTTAAACCACCTGATCTTTTTGTTAATCTTCCATTTTCCTTCCTTTTCTCAACGAAATAGACTGTGTTTACTAACGTCTTAATGGTTTTTAAAAAGGCAAACATCTTTTTTTACAAATATTTTCTAAGGATCTGAAATTCGTCAACCTATTAATAATTACTCAAGACCTCTCACTCCAATATGTTTTACTTTACATCTGAATGACTGCAAATAAAATTGTACGAAGATTTTAATTTAAGAAGGCAACCGAAAATCACATTAAAATCACAATTTTGTTAGTACTATCTCCTCAAAAGTAGTCATCTCAGTAATTTAAACATATGCCTGGAAAAACTGTGTTACTTAATTTCAAGGATACAACTTTAAAAATGCCCTCTCTTTTACAAAGGCTTTCCATTAAAAAACAAATTTAAAAAGACCCCCAAACTATTTCTACTTAATGGATTTATTCCTTCACCAGGTGTGTTGGTCCAGTGACAAAAACAGTCAAATGTGTAAGATTACATCTTGGAAACTGGCATGTTAAATTAGAAACCAATGAAAAGGCTATAACAAAAATTAGAAATGCACATTTGATAAGCAGTGAAGATTTTAAAAGATTGGGTGGGGGAGGGAAGCGCCACATTTAAAATAGGACTATACACAAATGAAAACCCCTGCACTGGATTAACTGTTACAATTGATAAGAACACTAATACAGTCGTATCTGTAGTTCAAATAGTCACAAGTTTGGAAATGAGATTCTTGAAATTCAACTTTTTTAATAAAGTAAGAGAAGAAATAAATGCATCTTTGTGGTCATACCCTAAAGAATACATCTCAGAGTTTCCAGTTATCAACAGATCTTTCTGCTTCATACCATATCGTCACCAAAAAGTTCTGGGGAATGTAATTACAAATGCTGTAAACTGAGAGGTGTGAAGAGGAGAGAAAACACATTTTTCATTCATAGGTGTGCATGTGTTTTTGGGGTAGTGAGGGGTTGAGAAAACCAGTCATCATTTCTTGAACAGATACAGTGTACAACAGGAACAGAGAGGTAGTAAGCAAATGGTTATTTACCAACCCATCACAAAAAAACTGGCTTCTGGCAGCTAGAAAAGGGAAGATGCCTGTTGACTATTACCAAAGGTGAACAAATAAACTCAAGTGGCATTTCAGGTGTGCCCCTACGTGTGAAAAGTGAAACATGGCAGAAAATGTAAAGAGGGGTATTTGAGTGGCTTGTGGAATCAGTGTCTTTACTTGGTAGTCCCATCCATATAAAATCTCTCCATGACTAGCTAGCTGAGCTCACTCATGGACACGTGGTACTCTCTAAGAGTTCTTAAATGGAAGAAAGACTCCCCACAAGCAAGTCACCTACAAAAAAAAGATGAACTTTGAATTATAAAAGGCAAAGAAGATGAATTTCAGTGAGCATTTTTCAAACGAAAAGAAGTATATAACAAAAATACAAAGCTAATTCGAAATGAAAAAGAAAAGAATGTGAAGGAACTCAGAAGAAAATAGGAAGAAAAAGCTTTAACAGCTCTCATTGTAGTCTACATACCAATTATTCAAGAAATCTATAAAAATAGTTCTGCTCTTTCAACACATCTAAAATTAACCTCTCTCAAAACAAAAACCTCAGAAAATAAATTTCCAACTGTAAAGTACCTGAAACTTTCTCTGTAATTTTTAAATGTAATATCTGGTAATAAGTCAGTTTTTAAACATTTGCATTATACACACTACATCAAATTTTCATGTGACATTTCCTCAAAACCACTTAAAATCCTCATTAAACCATAACCAAACATCAATTGTAGTAGAATTGGTATAGTAATACACCAATTTTCCCTTAAACTATTTAAAAGCATCCCCCCTAAATACAGGGAGCCAATTGTTAACGTTTATACTTTTACTATAAAATTACTCTAATTTCAAGAACTACAGCTTTCACTACTGTCAAGAGTCTCCCACCTCCCTTGACTGTAGTAAAAAGATTGATGGAAGATAAGAACATCTTTCCAATACACTTTTTGCGTTTAAAAAAAAAAAAAAAAGCATCTTAAAGAAGTCACTGGGAAGCCTCCAGACCTTCTATCCTCTTTTATTAAAGGGCTGAAGAAGATATGATCTTCAAAGCCGGATTTGACATTTCACCATTATCTCTCCAGCCTTTCCAGATACACTGGAGGAGATACCTTACGTGGCTCTTTCTCTACTAGAGGGCTTTCTGTTTTTCCAGAATGGGAAATGTTTAACTAATTTTATCTCTGTCTCAAAACTCACACTGACAAAACACTCTGCCATTAAGTGTTCAAGTGTGATTGATACCTAATAAAGGGACAAACCTACACGGCATAACCTACTAGCCACCACTTCTAAACTGAGAGGATTAAACTAAAATCCGCTCTTCTGAATGAACAATGTTGCATTCCTATCCAATTTAGTGCTTCTGAACAACTGTGACACCAATTCTCTCCTTACACATCTTTTTTAGCATCAGTAATCTAAAATTAATGTCTTTTCAAGAACCGATGAATCAATTTTACTAAACACAAACTAATTTTTATATTTAGAAACATTAAGGGCCTCAAATTGAGAAAAGAACCTCCCACAGTTGCATCCTAAACTACAATGTGCGGTCAAGCATTCCCATCAAATATTTCAAATAAGATTTCCATACCTGTCTTCATCACCATCAACAGGAATAGCTATGCTGAATACAGAGGTGGAGAGACTGTTCATAGGTGTTAACTGAAGGGGGTTTGCCAGGGCATCTGCAACAGGAGGCTTCACAACAGGCTTAATTTCAGCAATGAGAGAAAGTGGTGGTTGAGGTAGGGGTTCGGATTTTCTTCTAGTATCGTCAACTTGCCCGACTAAAGGCTGGGTCTGAGTCTGAAACTGGCTTAGGTCAGACTGCGGTAGACTCGTCGGTGCACTGGCCGTGCCTGGCGCTAAGGGCAGCCCCACGTGCTGGATGATGCTGCCGCTCCTGCTGACCGGAGGATGGCTGCCCAGCTGCTGCGCCTGGGCCAAGGGCGCGGGTACATTTGGCATAGTAACAGAAGTGGTAGACACACTAGGCACGCTGGGAGCGGGCGCGGCTGCAGGCACGTTCGGAACTCCGGGCACCACGGCGTGAGGGCCGCCGGGCACTGCCGATGGCGCGCCGCTGCCACCCATCTGCGGCGGAGGCGCGGGCTGAGGCTGCCCGGCCCCGGCGGGAACCAGGCCCGACGGCGCCGCGCCTCCCACGGCAGCCGGGGGCATTCCGGCCGGCTGACCAGGCGCGGCCGGTCCGCCCTGCGCGGGGCCCGGCCCCGGGGCCACAGCTTCGCCAGGCAGGGAGGCCGCGCCCATCATCTGCGCGCCCGTGGAGGAGGCGTTCTGGCCGGGGCCCGCTCCGGCGCCCGCGGACGAGGGCTGCGCCGGGCTGGGCGGCTGCAGGCCGGCCACGTGCGGCTGCAGGTACTCACTCTGGCCGGCGGGCTGGACGGGCAGCAGATGGCCCGGCGGAATCTGAGCCTGGGGATACGCGAACTGCTGGGGCGGCGGCGCGGCAGAAGCGCCCACGGCCGGGCCGGGCTGCGGAGGCAGGGCCAGGCCGGGCTGCGCCAGGGTTACATTCGTCAGCGGCAGCCCCTGTCCGTTGGGCCCCGGGGGGACGGAGCCAGGCGCGGCGCCCTGGGGCTGGCTGGGCGGCGGGGCTGCCATCATCTGCGGCGGCCCGGCCGCGGCTCCCGGGAACGGCGGCAGCGGAGCCGAGCTCGGAGCCACAGCCCCACCTACGGGCGGCGGCTGCGGCTGCGGCTGCCCAACGCCAAAACTCTGCGGCGGGGCCGGGGCGGGCTGGCTCATTTTCTCCGACGGGGGTAGCTGTGACACAGCAGTCAAGGAACTGTCAGTTCCCGAGTCGGGCCCGTGCGCCCCCGGCATGGAGGCCACCACCACCACCACGGACCCTCCGGTGGCGCCCAGGCCGCTGTCCCGATCCGCAGTCTGATCAAAAGTATTGCTGTGCCTAATGCAATCCCCGGACCGGGTCAGGACGCTGCTGTCGGAATCCCGCTCATAGTATTCCATGCACGTCCATCGGCCGCGTCTATACGGCTCCCCGCTGCCGTGGTCCAGCTTGATCACGCGGAAACGGGAACTACAAGTGGTGGGGGGCTGCGAGGGGGCGGCAGTCCCTGGCCCGGCGGAGGGGCCCGCGACCGGGGGGGCTCCGGGGGCCCCTGAGGAGGGGGCCGAGGGGGCGGCCGCCGCTAGGGTACTGGCCAGCGCCCCAGCCACGCTGCGGGCCGAAGCGGCTCCTCCTCCGTTGGCGGGAGTGGCCGCCGCGGCCGCCAGCTGCCCGTCCAGGACGAGGTTGGGGGAGACGGTACCGGGAGTCTCCGCATCCCCAACATTGTTGAGCGTCTCTTCGGAGGAGCTGCGCTCGCAGACCTCCTCGGGGCCGTAGTCCGTGGCCCGAGAAACGTCGAATATCTCGGAGGAGACGTCCTCTGTGCGTGACTCGTCCGGATCGTCCAGGCTCTCGGTGTCCTCGGTGATGCTAGTGGCCACCTGGGCTGTGGTGACACTGGTGATCTGGAAGCAGCTCTTCTTCTTGGCCGGCATCTTGGACATGGTGAGGAAGGCTGGAGGGCAGAGAGGCACGCCGCCTCCTCTGCGATCTTGCCGGAAACCAGGAAGGGCAGAGCAGGGCCCCCAAAGACAAAGTCCGCGTCCGCGCTGGGGTCTGAGGCCCGCCGCTGTAAGAGTCACGGGTTGATCCGTGCGTCGGTCGCTCCGCGAGACATCCTCCTCCCGTTTCCTTCTCCGTGTCGGTCTCTTCGGCTCTGCCCCCGTCTCACTCGCGCGCCGGCTCCTCCTTCCTTCTCGCCTCCCGCAGTCGCGGTGCCTCAATTCAATACCCCCAGTGGCGGCGAAAGCGCGATCCCAGGGGCGGGCCGGCTGCTTCCTCCTCGCGTCTCCGGGCCGCCGTGGTCAGTCCAGCTCGGCGCCCCGCGCGGTCAGCAGGCCTAGGCTGGGGGTGGGAGTGGGAGGGCGAAGGGGAGGCGGCGGCGGCGGCGTGAGGGGCGGTGCTGTCCCGCTCCTCGAGCCAGTGCCGGCGTCAGCTCCGGGCTCTCGGACGCCGAGAGGGAAGAAGGAGGAGTGGCGAGTCCGGAGCCGGGGATTCCTGATTCAGCCAGGAGCCGCGGGCGGGCGGCGGAGCTTCGGTGCGGCCGGGCGGCCCTCCCTCCCCGGCTCTAGCCGGAGCTCAGCCCCAGGGACATGTCGACTGTCTCTGGCGGAAACCCGCTCCGGGGGAGGGGAAAGCCGGCTCGGTCCTCCCCTTACAGGGGGAGCCACCCCCGCGGGCGGGCGGGCGGCGGCGGCGGTCTCGGCCTCCCCTCGCGGCTCTTGAGAGAATGAGGGGCGGCGGCCGGCGGGCCGGCAAGCGGCGGCGCTCTGGCTGTGTGAGGTAGCGGCGGTAGCTTCTTCGGCTCCTCCTCGGTGCGGCCGGTTTGCAGGCTCTGGAGAAACTGAAATTCAAACTGCTGAAGCGGTGGCTGCAGCTCCCTCCCCTCAGCCAAGATGGGGCTGAAATGGCCGCGCCAGGGATGCTGGGAGGAGCAGCAGCCCGGCTACCGCCGCCGCTGCTGACTAAAATGCCGCCGCTGCCGCAGCCGTCGCCAGCGCCGCAGCCGCCGCCGTTCCGTGACGCACCGGCGTCGTGACGTCACCGTCCCGCCCCCTCCGGTTTCCTGCAGTTTTCGCGTGGAGGCTGGGGGGGCGATGGGCGGGGCTAAAGGTTAAAAAAGGGGAGCGGTTTTTTTTTTTTAATTTAAAAATATTTTAAATTTAAATTTTGCGCTATAGGTCTTTAAGAGTTGAAGAACTAAAGGCTCTTAAATTCCAAGCCTAGAAAAACTTACAGCCGCGCCAATCGCATGTTTTTATATCGGTTTATTCCGAGACACTGGAAGACTGGAGGTCATGTGCTTGCTGTGTCTAATGTTTAGCAAAATCTTAGTGAAACAAGGCGATAGGAATGGGGGTTGGGGGGGGTTAGCTAGGATAAGGAGGGAGACGGCTGGAGGAACCGAATCACTTAAAAAAGTCTTTCCTGATAATAAATGTTATCCACTATAGTCAGAGGAGTGAAACGTTGAGAGAAATGGGGATGATTAACCAAGAATAGCAAGCCAGATTGAGTCAGAAAAAGGATCTTATAGCCAGAAATTCTGTCTCCAACAATGGCATCAGGAGATGGTTTCTTGCCCAGGGTGAGGTCAGTTTAAAAAAAGATTGGAGGTTACCAACATATTCCTAATTTTCCTGAGTTTGTTGTGATTCCAGCATCGAAGAGTTCATTTAAACATCTTGAGATTGTTTTTACTTTCAGCGTGAAATCAGCTTATGGGCTCCATAAATGTAGAACCTACTGCGTTAAATAGTTGTAGCTCTTTCTTTTGTTTATTCTAAAACTCCTAGTTGGAGCCAGAGTGTTAGATGTTTTGGATTGGGCCATGAACAATCAGAACAAGTTAGAAAGCACCCTTTCCTGTCCAGAAAGCAGCTATGAAAGTACTGGAGAATTTATCATTTAGTTGCCTTCTGGTGAAAGAAAATGGTAAGGCCATTCTTTTAAACAGTTAAAAAAAAAAAAAGAGGAAGGTGGCTCTTGAACTTTGACATACTAATACATCATTTAGGTAAAATCTAAAATGTCTTGATGGAATTCAAAATTTCATATCTATTACAGCTTTAGCAGTCATACCATGATGGGTGACATAAATCAGTTAATCACTGTACTCAGTTCTCTAATCTTTGAAGAATAGAAATACTTTTTATCCCAAAGGATGTTTTGGTAATTAAAATTTACAGAGAATTTTTTAGGTCCTTAGTTGTAAATAATATACAGAGATTTGTCGTTTAACTTTAGTAGAACCCATGTCCTCCATACCCAAGTGACTGAGGTCAGGATGTGAAATAAGACCACATAATAACATCCCTGTTTCTTAAGGGGGTGGGAGAGAGTAAAGTAACAAAGTGTAACATTATGCTGCTATTGTGGCAGAGATAGCTAATGGAATGTTTCAGTTCTAAATCTGTAATTTCAGTAATTGTTAGAGACAGTTTTCCATCAGTAAGGTAGATCAACTGGTTACATCCAATATGAATTTATAAAAACTTAATTTCATTTTGGATTAATTTCCCAGATTGTTAAAAGGGGTGACCATTGGGTGATGTTGACTGTGCGGCTTTTGGAAAAATAAGTATTGTATGCCTGCTTGTCCCATTACATTATTTTATAACATCAACCTCTTGATTACTTGTTATGATACTCTTAAGTCGCACATTTAAAGGAATCATCTTAAAGTAATCTGTAAGACCGTTTCTCCTTAAAGAACATGTAAAGAATTTATTATGAAATGAAAATGATGACAAAGATAATTTAGAAGACATCAGTAATGGGCTATATTTCTGGTAAGGACGGGGTTAAAGATGTTAAAAGACATCTAGCAAAAAGATAAGATTTATAAAGTTAAAATGTTTTATTTATCTGTTTAAGGATTTGTGTGTGTTTAAACGAATAAAATAGTTCTCTTGAAAGTAAGTTTTCCAAAAGCTTTAAAGGCCCTAGCTTCTTTTATACATTTGCTCTTTAAAAATGTAAGGAACTTATTGCATAAAACTTCTATTAAGAAATGATAAGAATTCTGGTTGTTGCAAATAAGTGTGAAATCATTTTATAGAGAGCAAAAAATCATATAACTGCAAAAAGCTATGTAATTTCTGGTTGTTCCACAAAAAATTAAAAGCTGTCACGTAACTAATTAAAATGATAGAAAGCAGGATATACATGCAAGTATGTGTGTGTGGAGAGTTCATAATAAGTAACTCGTAGCTCTGTAGTCTAACACACTGGAACTGGGGAGATCCCTGGAGTTCCATACCTCAAGACTAGGGGTCTTACTGCAACTATCCTGGCTTCCTGTCTGCACCCAGAAACTTTAGGTGGAAACTGTGGGAATCCTTGGTTACTGCTCAAGGACCTCCAACTTGACTGTTCTACACTTTCTTCTTCCCTCAAAGATTTAATTTGAAGCAATGTATGAGAAGCATATTTAGGAAGAACAATGCAGGGGGGAAAATGACTTAGAAACTAAGGACTGTTTCCGCTGATTGGAAAAAGACAAAACAAAACAAAGCAAGAAACAACTATGGCAGCAAGATCTTTTCATCATTTGAGAGAATCCTATCCCCAAATTCTGCTAGGTTATCATCTAACCATATCAGTTACCAGATGGAAAACTGTTTCATAGTCACAACATCCTGGAATGTAAACTACAGAAATACTCAAGAAAACCTGACTTTTTATTTTTCCAATGAATGTGTATCATATTTAAATTAGTAATGGTACATTAATCCAAACACTCTGGGATAGAGTAAAGAAAATCATATTTTCAGTAGAAATGAAGCAACCGTCTAGGTTAAGAGAAGTAACCTTTAGAATTAGTACTGTCAGTCAGACGGTGACATTTATTGAGCGTTCCCTTGTGTGCATTAGGAATTGGATAGCTTGTATCCCAGCCAACAAATTTTTCTGGGATTTAGAAATAACATATTTATTTTCTATATTTTTATCACTAAATTGTTAGAGAAATACAAAGTGGAGGACTAGTTTTCAGGTTCCAAAAAGCGTTTGCTGGAAATAAATATCAGTTGTCTGAACAAGTAGTACTGGACTTATTACTATGTTTTACCTGGGGTTCCATTTCTGGAACAATATCTTATTAATAACCCCCTGCAGTGAAGCCGTTGTGTAATATTATCCAAAAAGAGGGAAAAAAAAGGTAACAAAAGAGGACAAAGGCTAATGAAATTCCATGAATACTCTTATAAAGAAAAACATAATCTGATTGAGATGTACAAACTTTGAGAATGAAGTGTGTAAAGTTTTCACATGTATGAAAAATTCTATTAGCTACTCTTCTAGAGTTCAATATGCTATCAAACAATGATGTCTTTTTTTAATAGTGAAGATTTCCTTGAGTTCCAAAGACCTTTGAAGTTCAGGCAAAATAGAGCAATTTGGTGGAAGAAAAGGGTGAATTTTGAACTAATAATAAATACAATGTCCTGTTAAAGCTTTTTTTCTTTTATTATGGAACTTAACTTAGAATCTAAAACATTAGTTCTATGGTTTTGAAATCTAGCTTAAATGCTGCAGTGTAGGGCAACTTCAATAGAAAATCTATTAATGACTATATTCTTTTTTTTTTTTTTTTTTAACATTATATGTTACCATTTGGGATAAAAGAAATCTGTGTTGCCTAACTGGAGAGAACGTGAGATCAAGAGTAAGCTCCAGGGCTTCCCTGGTGGCGCAGTGGTTGAGAGTCCGCCTGCCGATGCAGGGGACACGGGTTCGTGCCCCAGTCCGGGAAGATCCCACATGCCGCAGAGCGGCTGGGCCCATGAGCCATGGCCACTGAGCCTGCGCGTCCAGAGCCTGTGCTCCACAACGGGAGAGGCCACAACAGTGAGAGGCCCGCGTACCACAAAAAAAAAAAAAAAAAAAAAAAGAGTAAGCTCCAGTTTTGCTATGGACTTGTTTTCTGACTGGTGACAAGTCTATATTAATCCCTCAGTTTCCCCATTACTAAAAAGAAGCAACATTTTGGTAAAGAGGCGTTAAACCACCAACCCCAGAGAAAGAATGGATGGAAAAAAATAACATGTGGCAGTGTTTTGGCATCTTTGGAAAGATAGAACTCAATGTGATGCTATTGGCAGTAATGTTTTCAATACAATTTGTTAATTAAAAAGAAAGTTACAAAGTGTACATGATTTTAGGAAGAAGCCATATTCTGTCATAGATGAACTAGTTATTTACAGACATTTAATGGCTTATCATTGGTAATGTGAAATCATCACCATCTATTCTGTCCTTGTGTATATGAATTTGGTATATGCACAGATGTGATTATGTATCATTTCAAGTGATGACATACCTTTACTTTTAAGTTGTAACTTTAACACTCACAGAAGAGCATTGAAGGACATTGCCAATTTCTAGACTTCTGGGTTATAGTTCCCTATGTATGTTACTATTATCATCTTACAAAGTTTTTAAAAAGCGTGTTTGAGTGTAGAAACTTGTATAAGCTTTATATGGACACGAAGGTGGTCTAAGTGTTGTTGACTGATAATCTGTTGGTCATTCTAACCTGGCTAATTGGACTACTTTTAATTCATAGGAACAAAGGGTTGAAAGGCACAGATAGAATCTTGACTACTTGGTATTTGAAGTTACATTTTAATTCAAAACTAGTTCTTTCATCACTGGAAACAAAACACTTTTAGCATTTAACTTTAGAATACTTGAAATCCTACTTTGACAGCATTCATTCTCATTAAAATCTCAACTCATGATCCATGTTTGCACAAGGATTTGGGTATTACTTAAGATGTCCGTGTAATGAGCTGCTTCTCTGCAAATTAATACTCACTTCCCTTCCCCATCTGTTACCTGGGATCTTTGGAAAAGAAGGGAAATAAAGGAAAAATGCAAAATCAAGGTGAAATGTCAACCATAGGTTCGTTCCAGTTGCTGCCGTGAAATCCCTAATGAATAATCATAATAGTATTACTATGACATCCATTTTGTGGCACATACCTATTTTTAACCTAAATTGACTAGATACAAATATATTTTCATCTTCAAATATTTAGAATATTTTCTCCATTTTCACCCTGTCTTTTCTGGATTTTGATACTAATTTTTCTTTTTCTGCATACTCCAAATGTTTATTCACTGACTGATCTAATTCTAGATTTTTTGTTTATAAAAATTTCATTCTTACTTGCTGTATAGGTACTCCATCAATACAATGGTTCTACCCTCGAAGGAAAAAATATTCAACCCTTTCCACAGAAATGCATATTTTCAAGAAAGAAATTATGTGGTAATGATTCATTCACATTATCCAAATATTCTCTACTGAATTTCTTTCATCTTAACTACTGTGTTTAAAATAATTTTGCTTTTTAATATTTCATTTGAAATATTATATTTTGGTGAAAGAAAAAAATCTCCTAGTAGCACCAGCCTTATATTTTGAACAAACAGCTTTAAATATCTACTTGTTCCTTCATTCAAAACATATTTAGAAGCCCACTATATGTTGGCTTCTTTGCTAGACTTGGGGAAAACACTTATACCCTTGTTCTAATAGGTCTTATGTTTTAGTAGGGAAACAGACACCAAATAAAAAAGTTGTAATTTCACATATTCATAAGTGTTAAGAAGAAAC
Source organism: Delphinus delphis (assembly GCF_949987515.2). Lineage (NCBI taxonomy): Eukaryota > Metazoa > Chordata > Mammalia > Artiodactyla > Delphinidae > Delphinus > Delphinus delphis. The sequence goes on along the minus strand of NC_082686.1, from coordinate 126,197,934 downwards.
AAAGCAGTCATGGAAGGTGGGAGCCAGGGCACCTTAGGTGTGTGCCAGGTGGGCCCTAGGAAAGCCTCTTTGAGCCAAGGGCAAGCTCGTTGTCAATAGCCAGCATTTAAGGAGGAGAGACAGGTGCAGACAATGACCCTGAGGTAGAAACCAATGTGTGGTGGGGAGGGAGCTGGAGGCATCTGGAGGGAGCAGGGCCAAGTGAAAAAACCTGTATTTTATTTTAAGTATAATGGGAAGCCACAGGAGGGTTATAAGGAGAGGATTAACGATCTGATTTACATTTAAAAAGAACCCTTTTTGTTTTCTTAGTCTCTCATAGTTTAGACTATGTTGTGTGTTATGTTTAGACAGATCTAAACTTCTCATTATATAGTCAAAGATAAGTTTATAGGGCTATAATTTTGTCATACCAAAGTGGTAGAAATATCTAAGAGTCTACATGACAGTTCTTACATAGACATTTAATAACTTTATAGCAAAACAAAAGCTTAATACCTGTAAGAGAGAAATCTTTTTCTCAATGAAACCCTAAACTAAGTTAATGGCAGTGATTTTGATTACTCAAGAAGAACGTGAAATGCCCCATTTAAAAAGAAAAAGAAAGAGAAAAAACAGCTCAGAACAAGAGCAAAAAGGAAACCATTTTGCTTAAATGCAATTATTAGATAAGTGTGATAGAACCACCTGACAAGAAGAACTTCTAACAAGTAGAGCTAATTTTAGGGAGGCTCAGAGCTGAGCCTCATTTTCCCAGTGAGATAAAAATATACAGAGATAAATCTAGGGACACTTGGAAGCATTCAGTGAGTCGTAAAAGAGCCACAGAGGAGGAACCTTTATGGGAGAGGTAGGAGGCAAGGCCATACATTTTGGTATTGGTGGGTTAACTTTCTTTTAGAGATTACTACTTCGTATTTCCCTTTAAGGGAATTTTACTCGGTTTCATGGGCTATTTCTCTGTTAGCAAGAGAATGCTAAGATAGCATTATTTAATTGAGGCTATACCCTGGTGGACCGGTGGTGACAACTGGCCACTGGTGACCTGGCCACTTTCTTCACCCCTTCCTTTATCTTCTCCCAATTCCAGGCCGTTGTATATGAAGGTTAAATTAGTTCTTACCGTGGTAAACTCCAAAGCAAGGCCATCAAGTCTGATAGCTTCAGCAGAGATAGACGCATAGGCCATTACTACTTTCTCTGGAGCACACAAAGTTCATTTATCTTCCTAGTTGAACATGGGAGAAGAAACACCTAGATGTTTTGTACCATAGGACTTTATGTAAATGTGAACGGACTGGTATAAGTTCCAAACAAAAAGGAAAAGGTTTGCTTACCTTATCCAATACTTTTGAAATATATTGTTTATTATTTGATGGTAGTTTTTGTTTTGTTTTGTTTTTTAAATTTAAGGTGTAGAGCATAATGATTTGACTTACATACATCATGAAATGATTACCACAATAAGTTTTGTGATCATCCATCATCTCATATAGAATTTGGTGGGTTTTAAAAAAAATTATTAATTATTTTAATTTAATTAAAATAAAATATTTTAATTAAATTAAAATAATTTTAAATTAATTATTTTAATTAATTTATTTTTGGCTGCATTGGGTCTTCTTTGCCGTGTGCGGGCTTTCTCTAGTTGTGCCGAGCGGGGGCTACTCTTCGTTGCGGTGCGCGGGCTTCTCATTGCGGTGGTTTCTCTTGTTGCAGAGCACGGGCTCTAGGCACGTGGGCTCAGTAGTTGTGGCTCGTGGGCTTAGTTGCTCCGTGGCATGTGGGATCTCCCTGCACCAGGTTTTAAGATTTTATAAATCTAGATTTCCAAAGGACAAGATTGGAGTCCTGGTTTTGTGTGCAACAGCCAACATATAAATGGGTCCACAAAACGTTTTAGCTTTAGCTTTGGTAAGACTCAAATATGCTAGTGGTTGCCTGATTCCCCCGAGGAACCCTCCTGCCTCAGGACCTTTGCACTTACTGTACGTGCTGCTCATTCCCTGAGATATTTGCATGACTAATTCTCTCACCTTCAAATCTTTGCTCAGATGTCACCTTTTCAAGGTGACTACCCTGACTACACTATTTAAAACTACAAGCTCCTCCCACACCCATCCCTCTTTCCTGCTTTGTTTTTCTCTATCACACTTATTACCTTTTAATATATTATGTCTTTACTTCTTTTATCTGTCTATTTATTTATTTATTTATCTTGTGATACGCGGGCCTCTTACTGTTGTGGCCTCTCCCGTTGCGAAGCACAGGCTCTGGATGCGCAGGCTCAGCGGCCATGGCTCACGGGACCAGCCGCTTCGCGGCATGTGGGATCTTCCCGGACCGAGGCACGAACCCGTGTCCCCTGCATCGGCAGGCGGACTCTCAACCACTGCGCCACCAGGGAAGCCCTATTTGCTTCTCTTATTTGTTGTCTACCTTCCCACACTAAAATGGATTGTTCCAAAGAGGTCAAGGGCTTTTTACCTGTCTTGTTCATTCTTGTATTTCCAAGATCTGTAATAGAGCCTGACATATTAGATTCTCATTAGATATTGTATAAATAAATGAATTTTCCATTTTTTACAACATCTTACATTTTCATTCAATATTATGAAAGAAAAACAATAAATATGCCTAAAATCGTGGAACAGTGGGAAATTCCCTGCAAAAACATATATCTATAAAAGGAAAAAGGGGGCTTCCCTGGTGGCGCAGTGGTTGGGAGTCTGCCTGCCGATTCAGGGGACACGGGTTCGCGCCCTGGTCCGGGAGGATCCCACGTGCTGCGGAGTGGCTGGGCCCGTGAGCCACGACCGCTGGGCCTGCGCATCCGGAGCCTGTGCTCCACAACGGGAGAGGCCACAGCGGTGAGAGACCCGCGTACCAAAAAAAAAAAAAAAAAAAAAGGAAAAAGAAAATATTTAAATTATTAGACAAAGATTTTAAAAACATTTTTATTGAAGCAATTTTATTTTTTGCAGAAATTTCAGAAAATATGCAAGATGTATATTGGATCATATGCAGAAGTCCTTGAAAATACAGTATCTTTAGCATTCTGTAGAAACCATAAGATTGAAATTTTGATTAAGAATACACACTCTTTGACACTAGCCATTCTTAATCATATTTAATTCAAGGCACATTGAAATATTTTTAATATTTTGTATAATAGTCTAGTTTAAATAACACTTCCTTTACACAGGAAAATTTAATAAATAGAGCCACTCTAGGGGTTAAAAAGTCCTTATCGTTTTTTTTAAATGTAGGTCTTATAATATGTCACTATAGTAACAAACTTTGGAAAAAAGTCTCTGTTTTGAATTCACAGAGTCTAAGTGCTATGGATTAATGAATACCTAGGCTGAAAAATGTCTTTTATAGACTCCTTGGGCTTTGTTTTCTTCATGTTTGGTTTGGCTGCTCTCATTTACATACTTGTTCTCATTAGGGTTTGAATTTCAGAGCTGGCCTCACTCTGCAATGGGAACAAATGTCTTGCCATGTGATACCAACTTTCCATTACATCCTGAAGCACTTGCAGTCCCAGAGGCAAAGAATTTATGGTTGGTACATGAGAGATGGGACCATCACATAAAAGAAGCCAAATTTGAAAACATATTTTTTTCTTGGTGCCAATGTAGTTTCAAGATGATAAGAATTCAGAATAATCATCTAATGACTAAAAATGAATCATTGTTAAAACACTGTTTTTGGCATAAAATAGCTAATGTTTCTAGTTGGCTGATAATTTTCATAGCAACCATGGTATTTGGCATGTCCTAAACACCTTTCATTAGAAGTTTTCGGACCCCTTTGAAGCAGCTCATTATACTCTGAAACAGTTCTGAGAATAAGGGAGAATAATATACAAGTTCTGCTGATATTCTGTAGCTGTGTAGAGAGCATCGTGTAGCAAATACTGAAAATGCACTACAAGATTTCTCAGTAATTCTCTAATCAATTAGGAAATTGAGTAGATGCAGCAAGAGACATTCAGAAGTACTGAAAGTCAAGCCCCAAGTTAGAATTTGGTCAGAATTCCAAACTTAATTGTTTTATTCTTTTTTTAAAAAATTGAAGTATATTAATTGTTTTATTCTTAAAAAATAGATAGATGAATCATGGAGGCTATTTCAATAGCAGGGTCACTATTAATATCCACAAAAATAACATGGCACCCTATTTCCATGGAGTTCTGTATACTTCCCTGTTTCTTCTTATTCCTCACTATGTTTTAGAGATTTTTTGGTGGCAGGTATTATTTTAGTTTTGGCTAGAAAATCAAGGGAAAAGAGTATTGAGAATGGCAGTCAATAACTATAAGAACTCATTATGAATCTGTTCATATCTCTGATCATAACTTGCATTCATGTAACACTTTATGGTTGTCAAACTCTTGCCATGTGTCATATCATTTGACCCTTATAACCCTATATCTGTGTGACCCTGGACAAGTCACTCAGCCCATGGCCATGGTTCCTATTTGGTAAACTGCATTTAATAGATGCCCTTAACTAAGTCTACAGGAATGTTCCAGAATTAAAAATAGAGTAGTCCTATGCATTATGAATTCTTTAAAAGAAAGGTATTATTATAAATGTAAGGTATTATTATTTATCTAACTTGGGAAACTGAAATTTAGAGAGAACAAGTGAGTTGGCCCTAAGTATTTAACCACATTGTTCCCAAGAAACACATAGAACCATGGATTAAAATGTTTATATTTTATAGCTTAGATAAAAAGCATGAGCTTTTATCACAAAGGGTAAAATATTGCCTCTTAAGTGGAGAATAGTACTTTCCAAAAAATAAAAACAAATATTTCTTCTGAACCATGAACCCACTAATTTTATTTAAATGTATCAAACTGAATATGATTTTATCAGTTATTGATCAACATTCAGGCTACATACATATGACAACTAATGGCAAAACCAATTTGTTTGAAAAGATACCCAATTTGGGGGTAATTAATCCCATAATTATTCTGAATTACATAAACTGAAAGGAGAAATAGGTAATATATATATTTTTTAATTAATTCATTTAGTTTTGGGTGCGTTGGGTCTTCATTTCTGTGTGAGGGCTTTCTCTAGTTGCGGCGAGAGGGGGCCACTCTTCATCGCGGTGCACGGGCCTCTCACTGTCGCGGCCTCTCTTGTTGCGGAGCACAGGGTCCAGACGCGCAGGCTCAGTAGTTGTGGCTCATGGGCCCAGCTGCTCCATGGCATGTGGGATCTTCCCAGACCAGGGCCCAAACCCATGTCCCCTGCATTGGCAGGCAGATTCTCAACCACTGCGCCACCAGGGAAGCCCTGGTAATATTTTTGATAAAAATATTTTCCAAATATGTATACACATAATCAGAATAATATTTCATACGTAATAGTTAACTTGGTTGGCTAATATAGCCTTACCATATAGCTTATATATTAGAATGAAACCTCCTTAAGAACATTGGATATTTTATAAGATGTCTCAGTTTGAATGACATGATATTCTCTAACTTCTACATTATTGTTCTTTTTAAAATGTATTATTACCCAAATGTACATGACTGAAAGAGTATTTGTATTTACTAACATTGCTAACCTCCAAAAAATATCATTTTAAATTATGTTATTAAAAACTTTTTTATAATGGAAAATTCCGATATACATAAAAGTAGAAAGAATTGTATAACGAATGACAATACTTGCATATTCAGCAGGGTTCCTTGAAAATGGAGAAGTGAGCAACAGAGAGAGATTGAAAAGAATGAGTGTTTAACATGTGCCAGGCAGTGTGGTAGATGCTTAAATGTGTCTTCATTGAATCACCTCTAGTTTGGAGATGAAGACAGTGAACCTGAGAGAGACTGAGGACTTCCTGAAGAGATTAGAATCAGAACCATGTTAGAACTGGATCTGAGTACTCCCCAGGTCCATGTTCCCGCCATGACTCCGTCTGATAATTTATGAACCACCAAGATTAGATGTTCCCAAACTCGTGAAGAGTAACTACTTTCTGGGTTTTTGTTTTGTTTTGAGATCTCATGACAGTGGAAGGAGAGGCCAAGAGAAAGGGGTTAAACCTGTTATGAATGAAGTTGAGGAGAAAGGTTGCTGTTAGTGAGGTTCTTGAGTGGGGAAGAAAGCTGGCAGGAGGTAGTTCCTTGCCATGTGAAAGAAGCAATGGACCAGCACAGGCTTTGGGTTACGCCAGTCAATTAGGCCGATATGTTGAGAACCTCTGCTGTGGTTGAATAAGGCTCCCTGGAGGACTTTCTGTGTGCTTATATTAAGGAGTAGAGCATTTATGATACGAGATAGAGAATTTTATTTTTCTATTCTTAAACAAAACAACTGGAAGTGTTGGGTCTGTCATTCTATTTCAATTAAAATGAAGATGCATCTTTAGCTGGAATGTATGTGTAACTGTCTTGGAATTAGACTCTCCAGGGTCAAACTATCTCCACACAGCAGACAAGAAAATTCCCGGGATACCAGGCAATGTTTTCAGCAGGCTGCTGCTACTTCCTGTGCCAGAGAAGAGGAGACTTTGGTTCTAATCCCAGCTGTGCAACTGGCAAATCATCTTACCTCTCTGGGCCTCTGTTTTTCCTCCTCTGAAAAATAAGTAGGCTGAACCGGACAATTCCTAGACCCCCTTCCAGCCCTTCCACTGTGTGGTTCCATGAGAAGAACAGAAATCACAGTTTATCCCTTAGGCCTTTTGGGGGAATAAAGCCAATATGGAAGGAATTACCTTCCATGGTAAAACTCTCTGTCTGCTATACAAATTTTAGTATCCAAAGATTTAAAGTCCATTGATCCTGAAAACTTGCTGGGAAGCAGGTCAGTTGACATTTCCATACACTTATTTGAATGTGTTTTAGTGAAGTTAAAAATTTTTTCTGTAAGCTGAAACTTTGCTTGAGAGTCAAATTAAAAAAATTTTTTTAGTATTTCATTTTGAAATTTAAAGTAATTGACTTGTTTTGAGTGTCCTATTTAGGTACTTTTAAAATCTCAAATAATTTTGTTAAACACCCCCGAAATTGCACTCCACCCTCAGAAATTATTTTAGGAAAAATTGCTTGCTATATGAAATGGAATAGATGAAAATTTAAATGTTACATTATTTCAGTTATTCAAACATATATACATTAATGATGAATACATGCTAAGTGGAAACATTTTACTATAAAATTACATTGTGCTTTTGAACTACATAAAGTTCATTAGTTCACAAACGGGTGGATAACCTTGGTGAGAAAATGAAAAGACCTGTAATTGCGTGAAAATATAGATTCATCTTCTTTCGGAGTTGTCGTTTGCTCTGTACATGTGTTGAGTTCCTGCTAACTTGACAAGCACTGCCTACTTGCTGAGGTTACAAAGATGAGTAAGATACCTGCCCCTAGGAAATCGTAGCTAGTAGATGTTTGTAGTTTGTCTGGAAAAAAAGAGAGCTAATAAAGTTTTTCTATTGCATTACCTCATTTGAACTGATGAGGTGGTACTATTATTTTCTTTATTTTACTCACGAGGAAACTGAGCCTCATAGAGGTTAAGTTATTGTAATGGTCAAGTTATTATTATTTGCTCAGTATCTGTGGTTCTATTTAGCAAAGGCTGGGATCATGTCTGTCCTTTTCACTCTGTAGCCCCCGTGCCTACCACAGTACCTGAACCTAATGGGTGCTCGATACACATTTGATGGATTAATAGATATTGGATTATTAGTACATCCAACAAATATTGGATCATAAAAAAACACTAGTAACATTAGTCCTCTCACTCTTCAGGTAAGTGCTCTTTTACTATGCCTTGCTGCCTCTTTCATTATATCTGTTTAGTATTAACAGAATGAATGCTTCAGGTCTGGAAAAAGAATTATATACCACCTAGTTTTTTAAATAAGGGAAGAGATTGCCTTTGAAAAGCAGAAGCTGAACACCATTGCAAAAATACCAGAATAAGTCCCCCAGATTTAAAACTCAACCATCAAAAAAAACAAAAACAAAAACAAACTCAACCATCAAAGTATTCTTTTCTTTATGAAGAAACAATTATATCATATGTATCAAGCTTTGCCATTGTTTAATGGTTTGGAATCTTCTGGAATTAGCCATTAGAAGAGAAGGCAGCAAGTCTGAGGGTCTAGAAGTACCGTGTGTACTTTATTAGTAATTTGAATGGTATTTATGAAGCTCAGTTTATGGCTGATGCGAAGTATCAGGGTTATTAACACTTCAGAATATAAGAATGGAATTCAAAATGACCTTGGCAGAATTGAGAGTTGATAATCCTAAATAGGAACACATGTAGGCAGGAAGGACAAATGCATGATAACTGCAATGTGCAACTGCGGCAGAAAGGAATTTAGAGTACAAATTCAGGAATCAGAGAGTAATTCTTGCATTACATTCTCCAGACTGTTACTGGAATACTCCTGTCAGTCTTGGGCCTACCAGTTGAAGAGATTTTTAAGAAAGTGGATGAGATTCAGAGGATCTAGAAAATAATTAAAGGTTAGAAATTTGGGAATGTAAAAACAGAAAACAAGTTGAACTTTAGTCATGTAAGTTCCAAAAAATGTTTACCACTCTTACACCCTTTCTCCGAAGCTGCTCCAAACGTGCTCCACCAAAATGAGAGGACGAAGCAAGATAGGATAAGACAATGGATCCAGCATCCAGGCAAAGGAAGTTCCAGGAGATAGGGAAGGGACAATCTGGGTGGCCAGTGTGCACCTGGTCCAGGACCATCCATCTCGCTGATGCAGGTTACAAGATTCAAGGAGAGTCTTCTTTAAGAAGGGGAAAATCAAATTTCTAATGCATTTGAACATTTTCAGAAAAAAGGCTCAACAAATTGATGGAGAGTTTGAGGTTCAGTTTATGATAGTACACAGAATTTTTGACAAAACAAACAAAAACCAACTGCAAGGAAACAAGTTGGAGCCAAAAAGAAAGGAAGAAGAATTATAGTATATAAATGGTAGAACTTACCAATAAATAACCCTTATATACCGACTCTAACATAAACAGTAAGTATTAATCTAACCAAAATTATGATCTGGTGATATGGAATGATGAAGAGACGAGGAGGGGGAAGTGTGTGATGGGAAGGGAGAGGGTGGTGGAAGAAAGCTATGTATTATATTCCACAGTGAGAAGTCTTAGCATATGCCTGTACTTCAAAAAATCAAATTAGCAATATAAGCAAATATAGCATACTTAAAGTTCTGGGAGTAGACATCAAAAACAGCAACCAACCAACTAATCAAACGAATAAAATAAAATAGCTAAAAACACTGAACATGGGTGCCTTTGATGTAGGGAGAAAGGTGCTGATGGGAGGCACAAGGGGCTGCTATTTGTTGCAGCAAACTGTATAAATTGGATTGTTCAAACCATGTGCATGTATCACTTTGATTAAAAGGAGCAAACAAAAAAGAAATCAAATTAACTATCAATACATAAAAATATAGTTAGGAGGTCACCTAATAATATCCAAACGTGGGGAAATTTGTCTTTTCTTAATAGTGATAACTAACTGCTTGTTGTATTTGTGAAGTCAGGATTTTGGCTAATGCTGTGTTCTAGTAAAGGTTGATCTAAAGGAGCTTCTAAACAAATGAGGTGTTTCCTTTCCGGGAGCTGCGTGGGACTAACGATCCACACTCAACCGTCTGGCACGGCTTCTATGCAGTGATGGAGTAAGGCCTGAGTTGCATTGCCCTGGCTCATCCTCTGGGTTCCTTAGAACTCTGTGGGCCCCTGGCAGAGGTGTGGTGTGAAGGACAGAGCAATAATAATTCGAAACATATTATGATGACACCTATTCAACTCTACTACAATCAAGTATAGAATTTAAATATATATATATATATATATATACACACACACAAATATTCAAATTATTATTCCTCTGCACCTGTGAGGAGATTACTACCTCTGAGGGGAAGGAACTGACATGTTTTGAGTATCTGCCAAGTGCTTCACAAACATAATTTCATTTAGTCACTCAGTACTGCTATGAGGTGGGTATCCCATAGCCCCATTTTACAGATGAGAAATTACAGTTCAGAGAGGTTAGGTAACTTTTCTGAGGTCACATAAGTAGCCTATGATTGAGCTGGAGTTGACCTTAGGTCTGTGTGTCTACAAAGCCAGTGCTTTGCCCTTCATACTGCACCTCTCCCAGAGACCCATAGAGCAATAAGGAACCCAGAAGATGAGCCAGGGCAATGCAACTCGGGCCTTACTCCATCACTGCATATAAGCCATGCTAGACTGTTGAATGTAGATTATTAGTCCCATGTATACACACACACACACACACACACACACACACACACACACGCTTGTTTTACCTTTAAAATGATGCAGAACAACCAGTTCTCCCATTCTACATGGATATGCTTTGAAAATAACTGATTTGCTCAAATTATATAGCTATTTTGATGTCTTGTAGATACACCTTGAGTGTGTATGTGTTACATGTGATCTGGTACCGTGAGAAGACTTCAGAAATGCTCAAGGCCTGTAGGTGATGGAATAGTCAAAACTTGTCCCATCCAACCAATCTCCCAAATTGCTACGTAACCCCTGGAGAACATGTGAATCATAGTTTATAAACAACCATTCATAGATACAGGTATTTCCCTGACGGTATTATTTATGTGAGGCAGCTAAAGAGCAACTTTCTTTTTTTTTTTGCCTTGTTAAGTATTAACTCTAGCACCTGCCTCACAAGGGCAGCAGGGTGGAATGGTGGAGAAGAACCCACTTGTGAAGAGAAGCTGAAGAAGCCCCTTATAGAGAGAGGATGGCAAAGAAAAGTCAGCCTTTGAAGAAAAGTCCTCCTAAGGAATAAGGACCACATGGTCCTGTGGTCCTCCTAATCCAGATGCCAAGAATAAATGATCCTGGCTGATGAAGAGCCACTTGCTGCTTCCTCAGCTTTGTGATTCTGCCTGAAATGGATTTCCAGTTGAAAGATTAAACAACAACAACAGCAATAACAACAACCATCTCTCAAATATGCTCTCAACAGATATTAACAGTTCATTATGACAGTAGTGCCTATTTTCACACTGTGATTCTTTCAGTCAATAAAAATATTTTCATCTTATATACATTTTAAAAAAAGCAGCCAGTAAGCATTTTAATCTTTCCAGAATTGGTTCACAGTAAAGTAGGTTTCTCACCTTTGAGCTAGGTGAAAGAGCATTGAGTTTCTCCTTTGTATTATTCCATTTGTCTCTACTTCAAACAAGAACAAAAATCTTTTCAATAATTTATCAACTAGATTCATTGGTTCCTTGAATTGAGAACCTGCTGCAATCTGAGGACACCCGATGACTGTGACAGGGTAGCTGGCCTGGAGGATCTCATTTTCTATTTAGGGATGATGGTGGAGGCAGAGGAACCTAGATTTGGAAATAGACAATGATGATAAGATGACAATAAAACAGTGTACAAAGGTTAAGACAGCACAAAAACGAGTAAGACTAACCCTGGGACTCTTCAGAAAGGCTCCCACAGACGAGGTGAAGCTTTGGCTTGGTCTTGAAAGCCTTCTGAGAGTTTTCCAGTCAGGCAAAGGGGACCTTGAAGACATTTGTGAAGGATGACAGAAGAAAGGTATATGGTAAAGGAATAGAGTTAAGAACCAAAGTGTGTTCGGGGAATGGCATGAGGCTCCATGTGGCTAGGGTAAGGAGTAAAAATGGGAGGGTGGTGGAGATAAGAAACAAGAGGTAGGACATCCTATAGGTAAGTAACATGACTGACAGGCTCCAAGATGGATTGACAAGAAAACACTGATGACAATGAGAATGGGCTAGAGTGAGGAGCGAGAATAGATAGTAGTCCAAGAGAGAGCTATGGAGTTCTTTAACTGTGGCAATAAGCATTTCAAGGAGGGGATGGTAAGGAATCAGAAGTCATTTAAAAATGTAAAGCACTATATCATATTATATAAAGATATTAATTATTGGAATGATTATCTGTCATAACTTGGGGTGTGTTGTGACAAGCTATCCCTAGTTAAATGAAGATTCCCCGTGGCCAGTCTAATGCACAATACCATCTACAGTAGGTATGTGCTACCATCAGACGGTCCTCTCACGACTCCCCAGAATTGATCGTGTCAGCAATTTGTGGAACCAGCTCGTTTTAATCTCTTTAAACATCATAAGATAAACTTAGATTGCCCATTTGATTTTAAGTATCCTGCAGACGACAATTAACTTTACTTCTAGCGTGTACAATCATGTCTACATAACTTTTGTGGAATTGGTAAAATGGTGACATTTAAAGATGTGAAAATTAAGGCCTGTGATTTTGCAGGCTTTTCACTCAGATGAATGAATTGATAGCTTTGTCACAGCATTTCAGCATTCCAGGCTTGTGATAAAATGGAATCCAGTTCAAGTTTCTTTTAAGCTTCATTTTAAGGAACCAAGTGGCCCTTGTGATTAGATATATAAACATTGGTAAATATGCATGTTTGGATTTGACCATGATTTAACATTTTGACCAAACACCTATGCTAAATCCATCAATGAGACAGCTGAGGAAATAATTTCTGGAAGAATTTTTACTGTTCTTCAGTGTTCCTCAGGCAGGAAGCCACAGGAAATAATGTATTGTGGGACGTATTTTCCTGCAGGATTTGGTGTGTCATTCATTGTACACAATTTTGCTTTCCAGCTGCCTGTAGTTCACATTTTTGTACTTGCTTTTCCCTTCAGGATAATTTGATGAAGTCAGTTCCTCAGAGATAGAAAATGTCTTTTTATTTTTTTAAGGTCAGGTTTTTTTTTTTTTTCCTTCCCAATTGAGAGATAAATTTGATTAAACAGAAAAGATTTAAGTAGCCTGAATTAATTATTTTGACATATGAAATAACCATGATTGCAATTTGAAATAGTCATCAGATAATTGTATTAATCTAATAGGGTGAGTGTTCTGGGTTAAATGAAAATAAGGTCTGTCAAAATTGGAGCAGTTTAAGATGTAATAAATTAGAATCTGGGATATGGAAATGGAAACCACCCTTTTCTGAGAGAACCTCACTATTATTTTATTAGGTATGCTTTTTTACTTAAAAGTTTCTCTGCATTTCTTTTCTTCCCACTATCCTGTACCCTTTCTTTAATGTACAGTAAAATATTTTCCCCACTCTTAAATGGGAAGTAGTGAATAGAATGCTTTAAAATCAGAGCTAATATCTCACATTAAGCAACCATTTTTTTTTAAAACACCTATAGCATTGGTTTTTCCAACTCTGCCTATGCATTAGAATCACCTGGAGTACTTAAAAACCAAAAAAACCCAAAACAAACAAACGAAAAAAACCAAGCAAACCAACCTACAAACAAAAAACACAGACTGCACTCCAGAATTACTGATTTGCTTGGTATGGGGTTGGGCCTGGTTGTCCACCTTTCTTAAAGTCTCCCAGGCTCGCTCTAATGTACCGCAGGGTTGAGACCACTGACCTCTACTGTTCTCTGTACAGGTATCCCCAGGGTCATTTTCAATCTGCTAACCTTGACTTCCCTATCACCCACTCAAGGACTGCTCTTGGGAAAACTGACAGCCAAGTGCAGTGGTCTAAAAGGGAGAGGCCTAAGATGATTTGTTAGGCTATGGGAAAAATAGGAGAACATCTATCTTTATTTTTGAATCTCATCCTCTAACGATATCTGTTTTTAAAATATCTTATGGTGCACATGCTATTTTAATACAATAGACTTTTTTTTTTTTTTTTTTAGGTTGGGGATGCATCATCAAAATCTTCACAACCTTTGAGATAGGCAAAACAGAAAATACCCTTTTTCCCATTACTTCGGTCTCTTGATTCTTTATGGTCATCAAAACAGCTCAAATGTTGGCTTTTCATTTCTACTGATTTGCTGCAGAGTTTTCTAGAGCGATGTATGAAGTCCTGCAACATGTTTGTCTCCCATTTCACAGCCCCAGAAAGAGCAGTATTATATGAAAAACCATCAAATACAGTCTCTTTTGCTGGGTCTTTGCTGTTCCCAGGGTTCCTGCTACAGCTTCATCTCCTGGCCCCTTCTCTTGGTAAAATTTGTTCTCACTCTTCTAAGCTCTTCTGAAATGCACAAGTGCTTTTGCGTACAGCAACAGGAGAGAAGACTTTAATGTAGAAATGCCTTAGAAATATCTTCTGGTATTGGGACTTCCTTGGTGGCACAGTGGTTAATAATCCGTCTGCCAGTGCAGGTGATGTGGATGGGTTCCAGCCCTGGCCCGGGAAGATCCCACATGCCACGGAGCAACTAAGCCCGTGTGCCACAACTACTGAAGCCCGCGCGCCTAGAGCTCATGCTCCGCAACAAGAGAAGCCACCGCAACGAGAAGTCCGCACACCACAACGAAGAGTAGCCCCCGCATGCTGCAAGTAGGGAAAGCCTGAGCACAGCAGTGAAGACCCAATGCAGCCAAAAATAAATTAAAAAAAAAAAAAGAGAAAAAGGAAACATCTCCTGGTATTAAGAAATTGTTTTTAAGGTATAATGTTGATATTGTGGTTATTTTAAAAGAATAAAAGGAATCCTTGTGTTTTAGGGATACATAATGTAATATTTGTGGAATGTGCTTTAAACTAATATGACAGTATATTTAACCACAATAATTAAAAAAAAACCTATGTGAAGGGGGAAAATGGTTGGAAGTAGATGAGGCATGACTGGCCGGGATTTGGTAATTATTGATTCAGAGTAATGGGTACATGAAAGTCATTACTATATTCTGCTTGCTTTTTTCGCATGTTCAATTTTCTATAGTAAAAAGTTTACAAAAATCCTTTGGGTCATTTCTGGTTCATTTATTTAAAAAGAAAACTCTCTGCCCAGTATAACAAGGGCATCTCAAACCACAGCTCTTGGGCCTGAACAATTTCAGATACGGACCTCAGATTGTGTTCTGCAGTGAATTCTGTTCCTTCTGGGGAGGTTTTCCTCCTTCCCCTCTATCCTTCCACTCTTTTCCTTTACCCCTCAAAGTCTGTCTCTCAACCTGTTGACCGTCACCCCCCTGCAGTTGGCATCCTCTCTTCCACCTTGTCATTTTCATCTGCCTCCATGGTTTTCCTATCAAATTGTTTCGTTCTCTGCCTCACACCAAACCCCCCTCAGACATGAAATGCTTGGCCACAGCACAATCCTAGTCTACTGAGTTTCTGTTCTGGGGGGCTGGGGTGCCAGCAGAGCCAAAAAAGCAGCTCTCCTTGCTTCTTTTGTGAGCAGATTCTTGATCTCCTGGCTCTGGCCTGAAGTCTCATCCTGTGTGCTCTGCGTCTTCTAGCCTCATATCACAATCCTGAGTGGGGGGATTTCAGGTATTTGCAGATTGAGAGGAGGCGACCTTTCTGTTCCTTTCTCTGAGGCGCAGTGGAAACCACCGTACCTCCTTGTCTCTGTGAAATGGAAAGTCTAGGTGCAGCTTTCAGAGTTTCTGTTGGGGGAATTTCTGGGATGCCTATTTATTTTCCTGAGTTTTTACACTCTTTTTAAATATATGAGTTGCTCTGAAAGTCCCTAAAGCATTTATCTTCATCATTGTAATGAATCCCTGATATTTGGAGAATTTCAGGGTTTTCAGATAACTTAGATATATGTAATCTCACTTGTACAAGCATTTATTGTTTTTCTTTTTTTCTTTTTATAACCGTGCAGGGCACCTGCTTTTGCACCTTCTGTTGCTATAGTGGGAAGGGCCACTCTCAGCCACTTGGGTACAAGCTCCATCCCACTGCCTGCATCTTGTTTTCTTCTTAACTTTCTAGACCCCCACCCCTAGCATGGCCATTAGATATTGCATCACCACTTCCCTTTCCCCTACTGCTCTGTGACCTACCACGTGAAAAGTGTTGGGCCGTGTGAACAGCTAGCATCTCAGCGCTAGCAGCTGCA
Organism: Delphinus delphis; assembly: GCF_949987515.2. NCBI lineage: Eukaryota > Metazoa > Chordata > Mammalia > Artiodactyla > Delphinidae > Delphinus > Delphinus delphis. The sequence continues at coordinate 126,181,992 of NC_082686.1, read as the reverse complement.
TTCATCTCGCCCTATAGCAGGGCCTGGGTTGGGGAACTGAGGGGGAGGGGCTGGAGCTGGGAGAAGGGGAAGAAACCGATAATTGTTCACTTTCTCTTATCTCTTTGCACTTCCAATTTTAGAGCGACAGAGGCAAATCTCTCACTCAGCTGGTGTTTCAAGGACACTAGGAGAACTAAGCTTAGGACCCGTCAGTCCCATTTGCATCCACAGGACTGAGACCAAACTGGGCAGGGGAGGAAACAGAGGAGGCACCAGGGCAGAGCAAAGCAGTCCTAGGAGGATGAGAGGAGAGGGAGGGAGCCGTGAGAGAAGAGACAGCAGAGGGGGAGGAGGAAGACCGTGAGGAGGGGGAAACATTTACTTTTTCATCGAGTTCTTCTGTTAAAAGGCAGCTGGATTATCCTGTGCCTTTTTGCAATAAAAATGCATTTCACTGGACCTCTGGTGAGATATTTGAAATGCCCAAATGGTAGGGGAGCTATTGATGTGCTAGGATTTTATGGGCAAAATGAGGCAATTTTTCAGATACTTCCTAAAGAGAGAAGTTCCTGACGTTGAAGAGACAGTCATTTCTTGACCATGTTTATCCAAGTTTACTTCCCAGCTTCTCAATAATATATTTCATATAATACATATTTCCCATCAGGTTGATGTTTTGGCTCAATTTTCCAGGCCATTAATGGCAGTTGCTTAAAACTCCTGCTTTCGTCTATATAGATAAAGCCTATGTGTTGATAAATTTGGCTTATTCTTTTTGTATAAATCCTGGCAGGAGTGTACAGAGAACACTTATTTTTTTTAATTGCAATGGTGATATGTTCACTTAAGGAAACCCAGAAAAAGTACCAAAAATAAAAATAAGAGGACCAACGCTTAGAGAGAATTGCTCTTAATATTTGGTGCTCATCCAGCCACTGTCCACGCATGCATTTTCTTCCTTTCTCTTTCGCCCCCAACAGGGACCATAGTGTTATTCTACTCTGCACCCTTCTTTTTATTTAACATTATGCCATGGACCCATTCCTATGTACACAACAGGATTTTTAAAGTATACATTTTGTTGCAATATAGCATCCAGAAAATGCACAAATTCTAAGTGTGCAGCTTGATGAATGTTCATGAAGTGAACACACCCATGTAACCAAGAAAACACAACAGGCGCCCCAGAAACAAAACATACCAGCACCCCAAAGCCTCCCTCTTGCCCCCTTCCAAGTACTGTGCTCCATCTCAAGTGTTACCACTATCCTGACTTCTAAACCATAGATTCCTCTCTCACCCCAGACCAGTTTTGAACTTTATACAAATGGTATATTTATAAAATATATGGTATTTATGAAAACTGCAGTATGTAGTTTTTTTTTGGTTTTCATCTAGCTTTTCTCATCATTATGATTGTGAAATTCATTCCATTTTTGTGTATGGCTGTAGTTTGCTCATTTGAATTGTTGTGTAGTATTCCATTGTATGCCTATACCACAATTTATTGAACCATTCAATTTTTGATGGGCATTTGTGTCATTTGCCCCTCCCAAGCTGTTATAAATAGTGCTGCTTTGAACATCTTTGTACATATCTGTTGGTTGACATATGCCTCTTTTCTCTCCAAAAAATGGATCATCGGGTTATAGGCGAGACATATGTTTAGCTTTACTAGATAATGCCAAGAGTTTTCCAAAGTGGCTCTTCCAATTTTACTCTCTCACCAGTAAAGTCTAAGAGGTCCACTTGTTTCATATCCTTGCTAATACTTGGTATTTTCATGTAAAAATTCCAGGCCATTGAATGTAATTTCTGGAGACTCTTCTTTTACCTAGACAGATAAGGCCCATGTATTTGTTCTTTTTGTATAAATTCTCCAGAAGCACATGCATAATAAGTATCTTTTTTTTTTTTTTTAATTACAATGGCGATATGTTCACTTAAAATAAATCCAAGAAAATTTTGGTCACTTGGATGGGAGGATAGTAATGTCATATTGTGGTTTTAATTTTCATTTCATATGTTTACCAGCCATTTGAATATTCTGTTTTATGAAATGATTATTCCAGTCTTTTGCCTATTTTTCTCTTGAGTTGTCTGTTTTTTCATACTGACTTGTAGGAGTTCCTTATATCTTTGGAAGTGTCCTTTGTTGGATATGTCCTACAAATATCTTCTCCTTCTCTGTGACTTACCTTTTCATTCTTAATGGTGACTTTTTATGGAACAGAAGTTCTTATTTTTAATGTAATCCAATTTATCAATATTTTCTTTTGTGGTTAGTGCTTTCTGTGTTCTGTTTGAGAAATCTTGGCCTATTTTAAGGTCATGAAGATATTCTCATATTTTCTTCTAAAAGTCGTATTATTATACCTTTCACATTTAGATCTATAATACATCTAAAGTTGATTTTTATGTGTAGTTTTAGGTGGAGGAACAAGACTATTTTTTCATTTTTTATCTATGTTTCTAATCGACCCAGTGTCATTTATTGAAGATACCATTCCTTCCCTAAACAATGTGAGTTTTACATGGGTTCACGCAGGCCATATGTAGATATGCTATTTAACCAGTTGAGAGAGCATTTTAATTGAGCATTTTCTTACATATTCTTCCTTGCCTGAGTCACTTCCAAAAAAAATTACTGGAATAAGTGCTAAAGTACTTTATTCTATAAAGAATAAATATCAAGATGCTGAAAACAGCCAAGCATTTGTTAAAATACGGTTTAAAAAAACCCTCTTAGTTCTAATTCTGAATTGACTATTACCAACCAAATAAAAGGTAGACTTTAGAAAGTGAATTTTGACTGGAAGCTTGTATAAATCAATATTTCAGGGGCCTTGGGTTAATTCTAGCTAACAATGTACTGATCTTATTAGATTAAATGTATTTTAATCAGCTGAATAATTAAGCTTCTCTTTTATATTTTGAAGACCAGTTTTGAGAATGCAACAACTTATTTGATATTTACCAGAGGAAACTTTGTTTCAGAATAAAGTATACTACTAATGTTTATTGTTATTACACTATTAGCATTCATTCCCTCAGTGACTTATTTTGACATGGAGACTTTTTATTTGAGATGACTCATAATTTTAAAGGTATTAGAAAATGGAAACTTATGAAGAGCTATTTGACAAAGATAGTGATAATAGTTAGGAAGTGGGTTCTGTATATTCTGATGATATATAGGTGAACTTTATGATTGAAATTTAACATTTTCAGATGTTTGGAACAACCATTTTGCACAATTAGATTTACTAGAAAAAAATCTAATCATGAAACAAATTCAGTTTCCCAAATGGACTTTAAATATCTTATAATACAGCCTGATATTGGAGGAACTTGCTTTTAGTCTTATTTTTAGCTACTGGGAGAGTGTCAGCATTGTTAATTAGCTTATGACATCAATTTCTTCCCTCTATTAAGTATCTATATTATTATGAAGTCTAATGTATTTGATTTTTAAAAATTAATCTTAAAGTGCTTAATAATTCTGCCATTTAAAATGGTTGTAATCAAAATAAGCAAGATGGGTTTGTGATGAGTAGACTTAATTTGTTTTGCACTTGGCTGAGCAGAAATTCATTTTAATTTAAAAAGTCTAACTAAGCTGCAGTGCATAAAAAAGCATTCAAACTGGATTTTAACCTTTAGTAATTAAACTTCCTATTCTACGTAGAACATATATTAGTATATATTACACGTATTTATCCTTACAAGTAATAACCATTTTTAAATTCTGTTGAAATTATTTTAAGGTGACTAAATGTAGTGAAATTTAAATTTACTGAGACTCTCATATTCTTTACTTTCACACTTGCAAACAAACTATCTATTGTATCTTTTCAAAAATCATATCCCCTTATTTATTTACTGCTTCCACTGCACAAAATGGAACTGGAAGCTAGAAATTACCACAGCAAGGCTTGTGGGTTGTGGAGAGTGATTTCGACTAGAGCTTCCCAAAATGTGTTTTACAAAAAATGGTCTGCAGGATTTAAGTAGTATTGTGTTAAAACAAAACAAAACAATTTTGTTTCTCAAAAACAATTTGAGAAATAAAAGTTAACCAGATTTTCCAAATGTTGAGTTATTCAGAGCCTTTAATATGCTAACGTACATTGTGAGTGCCCAGGTGGTGGGGACGTAGGGGGTGGGGAGAAGCAGTGTAAGAGAAGTGCTTACCAAACTGAGACTTCAGAGTGACTCTAGGGGGACTCCAGGGTCTAGTCCAATGTTTCTGGAACATTCTTCAGGAAATGTTGGTTTATAGAAACCTACTTCACCCTAAGGTCACCAGTTCAGCCAGCTCCTGACCACTCCTCCCTTACCCCCCAAAAAACCCCAAGTCTAAGATGGATCTGATAATTTTGGTGCTTTTGTCTGCCTTTTATTCCTCTACTGAAAAGTTAGTATATCCTGGTTTCTATACGGGAGGAGTTTGAGTACCCTTTACATCCTTGAACTTGATCTCAACCAATCCCTTCTTTCCTTCTACAAACATTGACAAGCTCTTACTCTTCCCTCAGCCTGGAACAATCTTACCTTTAATATACCCAGGGATGATTAGCTCCTCATTAGTTTTTTGCTCAAATGCCACGATTAGACCACTTTATCTTATGCTGTCTTTCCCCTCCCTTCTCACTCTGTAGCACATTATGCCATTTTATTATCTTCATAGCACCTGTCACTATCTGAAAATATTTATGTATTTGTGGTTTATTATTTTTTTCTTTTCTTGGCCATGCTGCACCGCTTGTGGGATCTTAGTTCCCTGAGCAGGGATCGAGCCTGTGTCCTTGGCAGTGAAAGTATGGAGTCCTAACCACTGGACCGCCAGAGAATTCCTTATGTATTTGTTAATTGTCTGATTTACCCCACTGAACTATGAACCCCAAGATATTGGGAACTTTCGCTCTCTTGTTCTTTGTAGTTCCAGTTCCTACAATGGTGCCTGACACACAGTGGGCTCTCCAAAGGGCCTAGCCTCTGTGGTCAGGGAACGTGCATTCTGAAGAGAAAGAAAAACAAATATAAAATCCCACGTGCTACCAGCTGTGCTTGACGTAAACATAGGCTGCTCTGGGATCTCCAGAAAGGAACTCTGCTCTTGGACAGCAGTGGTGAGGGTGGGCAAAGGATGTCATAGAAGACTTCCTACAGGCAATCTCTGAACTGAATCTTAAAGGCCGAGTAGGACATATAATGTTTGGGGCCAAGGAAATAGCCCATGCAAAGGGCTGAAGGTGAATCAGATGATGCAGATAAATGCAAGTGATTGAGGGAAGGCAGTTGGCAGAGTGGAGGAATTGAGGCTGGCAAAGATGGCAGGAAGAGATGGTGACGGGACTGGAAAGCTGGGCTAAGGAGTTGGGTCTTTATTCTGAATTTGATGTACAGCAGTAAAATTGGAAGGATTATAATCAAGTTCAAATTAGTGTTTTATTTCTGGCAGCAGCAAGGTTGATGGATAGGAAGGCATGAAACTATAGGTGGGAGGTCAATTTGAAGCCTTTGAAACCAAATAGAATTAATTAGTGTTTGAGACCTTACCCTTTCCCTCCTTTGCTCAGAGTTGTTGCTTTGGTGGAAAACATCTTTTCTTTCATCTCTCATGTTCTAATGCTCCCTTCTGTTTAATGACCACCTTGAACGAATGAATATCGGCATTGTGGGCCAAAGAGAACAAAATATATAACCCTGCATTTGTTTTTGAGGGCACATGGCAGGAGATTATCCTGATCATTCATGCATTTGTTCTGAGCATTCAGCACTATCTAGAACTATTCAATGTTTCATTGTTTCCTATATGCCAGATAGTGTGTGAAATGCTATATTTATAAGGATTATCTATTTAATCCTCACAACTACCTGTACACTAGGTATTATGATTAGCTTTACATTATGAATTAATCAATTGAAACACAGTTTGTAAATAAGGTGTCCAAAGTCACACCACTATTAGTCAAGATTAGAAATGGAATCTTGGCACTAGAAACATAATAATTATCTTGTAAAGAGCATTGGACTAAAAGTCAATAGAGCAGGATTATAGTTGATAATTAATAACTACCATATATCCAGCTCAACAATCCAGTAAAACAAGTGTTATCATCCCCATGTTAATAGTAAGGATACTGTGGATTAGAGGGTTTAAATTAATTGTACAAGGCCACGCGGCTTGGGATTTGAACCCAGATCCATATGATTCCAAAGTCAACAATTTTTTTTAAGAGTTTTATTTGTTTATTTATTTTTTTACATCTTTATTGGAGTATAATTGCTTTACAATGGTGTGTTAGTTTCTGCTTTATAACAAAGTGAATCAGTTATACACATACATATGTTCCCATATCTCTTCCCTCTTGCGTCTTCCTCCCTCCCACCCTCCCTATCCCACCCCTCCAGCGGTCACATAGCACCGAGCTGATCTCCCTGTGCTATGTGGCTGCTTCCCACTAGCTATCTATTTTACGTTTGGTAGTGTATATATGTCCATGCCACTGTCTCACTTTGTCACAGCTTACCCTTCCCCCTCCCCATATCCTCAAGTCCATTCTCTAGTAGGTCTGTGTCTTTATTCCTGTCTTACCCCTAGGTTCTTCATGACTTTTTTTTTCTTAAATTCCATATATATGTGTTAGCATACGGTATTTGTTTTTCTCTTTCTGACTTACTTCACTCTGTATGACAGACTCTAGGTCCATCCACCTCATTACAAATAGCTCAATTTCGTTTCTTTTTAGGGCTGAGTAATATTCCATTGTATATATGTGCCACATCTTCTTTATCCATTCATCTGATGATGGACACTTAGGTTGGTTCCATCTCCGGGCTATTGTAAATAGAGCTGCAATGAACATTTTGGTACATGACTCTTTTTGAATTATGGTTTTCTCAGGGTATATGCCCAGTAGTGGGATTGCTGGGTCATATGGTAGTTCTATTTGTAGTTTTTTAAGGAACCTCCATACTGTTCTCCATAGTGGCTGTACCAATTCACATTCCCACCAGCAGTGCAAGAGGGTTCCCTTTTCTCCACACCCTCTCCAGCATTTATCGTTTCTAGATTTTTTGATGATGGCCATTCTGACTGGTGTGAGATGATATCTCATTGTACTTTTGATTTGCATTTCTCTAATGGTTAATGATGTTGAGCATTCTTTCATGTGTTTGTTGGCAGTCTGTATATCCAAAGTCAACAATTTTATACACTTGGAAATGCTCTTCCTGGCAGCTCTCGTACTGATTCATTTGAATGATCTGTGATTTTAAACTCTGAGATCCCAGCCCTATCATGTGTTAAATGGCAGAATGGCACTAGATGGCAACTAGAATCGCTTCAACTCTATGATCTGTGATCTAAGAGCAACCTCGGGCCCCCTACGGATTTCTTCCCCTTTCCTCACTTTTACTGTTTTGAGTTGGATTTACTCTTTTGAGTAGTGAGGGAAATATGAATAAAGATGACCTGGATAGGTAGCTTGCAAGGTAAGCATGGTGTAGAGAGCACGAGGTAGTTTCCCAACGAACTGGAAACTAAAAATGGAATTGAGGAGATGAAAACCTGGAGCCAAGCTCCGTACAGGCAAAATATTGGAGGAGCACACTGGAGAAATGGCTACGAAATTTCAAGGTTACTCAGAGGCCCTGTGAAAATCATGAGGGAATAACACAAGGTACATTAACAACCAGTGTATGTGGCAGGTGTGGTGTAGGGAGAGAGGTGAGAATGGAATTCAGTGGAGAAAAACCAGGACTTAGTGGATAGTCTGTTGAGACAACATTGTGTCGAGAATAAAGGTGGAGAAAAGCAGGTCAGTTGGGTGACACCTGATCAAGGCAGCTTGTCTAAAATGGAAAGATCACATGCCATCTGGGGACATTTCCTAGGATGTGTGTTTGGAGAAAATCCGAGCTTTAGGAGATAAATTGCTGGGAAAGCTTTCAGGAGAGAAGATGCAGGTCATGTTTGTGTGGCTAATTGCATTTATTTGGGGTTTTTGAGGGATGCAATTAGCAATTTGCCTTCTTAGAGTTTTCATGTCAGGGAAACAAAAGCGTAAAAGATGAGAAAGGGTGAGGTTTTAAGGGAGTAAAGAAAAAAAAAAGGCTTCATTGGCACATGATACAGAAAAAAAGTAGGAAAATAGAAACCTTTGTTGTGCAAGCACTGTGTAATACAACTGCAATAGATCATTAGGAAGGAGGCCCCATTCCCAAGTCTTGCAGGCCTCTCTACAATTGCTTAACTGTCTCTGTCTGAAATATTGAAGCAAAGTTATAAAGAGAACAAGTTGTCATAGACCCAGAAACATTCTGGAATGCTTTTCTGCATTATAAATTTGATGAGATTCAGTTCTTTTTAGAAGGGTCAAGCTAGTCAAACTTTCAATACTAAGGCCTGATGATTAGAGATACCCATTTCACTATCTCTCTGTCTAATTTTCTCCATATAGAATCAGGCTCATTTAAGTAAGTCATGCTTAACATATATTCGAAGAACTGATTACAACAGATTAATGTAAAAAATAAAAATTGGAGACATTTTGACATGTAGGTGAAGTGATGGAAAAATGTAACTTACATTTCTAGGGTCCTAACTGCTACGGAATGAAGTTCTGAAAATGTGACCTGTGATAATGACATGACCAACCAAAGTTCTATGTCACAACTAGAAGTCTGGAAGATAAAAGTAGGAATAAAGAGGCTGCTTTAGGGTGAATGATGATATAATGGATGATAGTTCTCAAGCGGCAAAGGCATTAATAATAAGGTAGAAACTTGAGACTTCACAGATGTTTAAGCGTTTAGGAAAATACGGAGCCTTCCTTAAGCAAAGTAACATAGACAACGTGGTGTCTGATACTCAGTAGATCCTCAGTAAGTCTTCCTTTTTCTCCTTTTCTCTGCTCTTAACTAGTGAACACGGTAAAAGAGAGGCTTCCTTACTCTTCCAACACTTTTATTGACGTGAAACCAGGTTCACGTGAAACCACTGCAGAGAAGAGAACTAGTGTCTGTAGACCCAGGACAAATTCTCTAAGGGATGAGGCAAGCAAATTAGCATATAGTATTTGTTGAGCACCTATTTTGTTCCAGGCACTTTACTATGTGCAAGTGATTTCATTTTGTGCTCACAACAGTCCATTCTCCATTTTGAAGATGAGGAACCAGAGAATCAAAAGTGTGAAAATTTGCCCCAAATCACATAGCTGCTTATGAAGCAAAGTTGAGGATTGTCGCCAACCCAAATCGCACTCTTTCTTAAACTATCTCATCCTTAAAATCATCATGTAATTCCTTAAAGAGTAACATTAATGATGCAAGAGGTAGATGTTGGTACAGGAAAGTTGTCCTGGCTGACGTGCTTTAGGGATGAGTGGAGACATCCCTTGCTGTCCCACTACATGCCCTTAAGTAAAGCAACAATAGTTTTTTGTTTTTTTTTTCTACTTGCAAAGATAATACAAGTTATTCACACCTATGGACAAGTAAAAAGAAGAAAATAAAAGTCACCCAAATCCTGCCACCCAGAGATAAATAGGGTTAATATTTTTATTTTATCTCTCTAATGTTTTTTTGTATGCTTATGTACAGTTGATCCTTGAACAACTCAGGGGTTAGGGGTCCGTTCCTCTGAGCAGTTGAAAATCCACCTATAACTTTATAGTCCACCCTCCATATGGAAGGTTCTGCATCTGTGGATTCAACCAACTTGGGATTGTGTAGTACTGTAGTATTTACTATTGAAAAAACTCTGCATATAAGTGGGCCAGCACAGTTCAAACTTGTGCTGTTCAAGAGTCAACTGAATTTATAAATATTATGTTTATACAAATATATATTTTACAAAAGGTGATCATAATGTACATACTTGATTTGCAACCTGATTTTTGCTCTTTCAACGGATGGCACATGAAAGAAGTTTCTTTACCTTAAAATTTTTAGGACGGATTATTATAACAATATTTTGATCAACAATTCCATTTGCATTAATGAAAGTGCTACATTTATTAAATTTATTAAGAGTGCCAGAGGAGAAGGAAAATGAATGAGTGTTAACGCTATTTATATCCTCTAAAATGACATTCATTATGTGAAGCATAATAGCCTAATCTCACAAAAATTTGATGTCTAATGCTAATAACAGTGCTGAAAGTTCTGGGTACACAAAATCTAACTGTATTTCCTTTGAAACTGGAATTTTTATGTACCCTCAATCAGCAATAAAGAACAGCAGAGTTAACTTCTTTTCAGACATTATGAGACCTCAAATTATATTATTACATGAGTCTGGCTGAGAAAGATAATATTCAGAGAACACTAAGTAATATACTATTCATCTTCTCTAAGGATACTCAAAGTTCTATCCTTGGATCCCATTACGTTTTTAGGCTATAATGTGTTTATATATCTTGAAACCCTTCACTGACTTTAATGAGGATTCTTATAAGAAGTCTGTATGTGAAATCCAGTCCTATATTTGCTGTAGAAATGCTGTTGAGTATTGAGTACAGTCTATCACCCCACTTGATGCCCCCAATATTAAACTCCTTGAGAGAATTTGTTTTAAATTTCAGCTCCAGGAAAAAATGTCTTGCTGAGCAACTCATATACTTCTTCCTTCCTCATAATAACAGCACTTTGAATGATTGTAATTCCTAACCTCCCCATGACTAACCAGGAAGCTTAGAGCCAAATTTGATGCCAAATCAAATAATTATGTTAATAATGTCAACATGTTTGCATTTTCCTCTTTTGTGGTATTGTTTTTTATTTCTATTTTATGACTCTCATTGTTATATTTGTATTTAAAGGACAATCCTTTATTTTTTTTCTCTCTTTAGCTCAGGGAGCTAAAGCAAATATCTTTTTGTTAAAGGAATATAATATAAATATTGTGTTTTGCCACCTCACTAGTTTATTTTGTTCATTTCAATTTGCTGTGTGTGTGTAGTCTCATCGGATTTTTCTCTCCTGATCCTTGGAATTTAGAAAGAATAACAGGATGTAGCTAAGTGTGGTTCTCTTTTCAATAAACTTACCTGGCTATTAGTGAACCCTCTTGACCTAAAGACTAAAACCTCTTTTACCCTAGAGAAATTTTCTTCTCTTATTTCTTTGCTGATTGCTTCCCCTTCATCTAATCTATTCTCTCATGAAGCTAACTTTTTCTTGGAATTAAACACTTGTAAGGTGGCCAATTCATCCTGGTTTGCCTGGGACTTTGCCAGGTTTAGTGCAAACCAGGACAGTTGGTTACCCTATACTTAGCTAAGCTACTGTGTCCCTGGGGACAGTAGTTTTCAAACTATTTATAGTGACAGAGGAGATTTACATTTTTAATTTCTAATCTATTGTGGACTGATTTTAAAAAAAAAATAAAAATAAATACAACAAAAGTGAAATAAAAAACACATGCAAAATACAGGACCAATTTAAAAAATTATTATTGGATTAAAAGGCATACAATGACTGTCAAATTGCTCCAAAAGTTTGACATGCCATCTTTCAGTTTCTGTAGGTAGCTTGTAATATCTGGTGTCACTTTGTGGACCACACTTCGAGTCACCCTGCTCTAGGGTTTCTCTAATCTGCTCTGATAATCCCTTCCATCACCCCCACTCCACATTCCGTTCTCTCCAGCATACACTAAATGTCTCTTTTGTGTTCAGGTACCCCATTACAGTAAGCTGTGTGCTTCTTAAGGGAGAGGGATTGAATCTTATTTATCTTTCTACATCCAGCACCTACCACACTGCCAGGCAAGGAGTTTGTTAGGCTGTTGTATTCATCCTTTATTGAGACTGGAAGAAATGTATAGAGTCTTAGTTATGGCTGTTTTGGGGAGGGTGAGATTGTGGGGCCTTTTCTTCTTTTTTTGTACTTTTCAGTATTTCCTCAACTTTTTCTAACATGCATCTATTACTGTTTGAATGGGAAAATTTAAGCATTATTTTAACTGAATTATGAATAAGTGAATAATTTCAACTGAATTATGCAATAAGTGATACCTACCTTGCGGCTTGCGGTCAATAAAAAGTCCCTTTTCACAGCGTAGCTGGATTGTAGGACAGAAGCCAACTTGTGTTAGAACAGAAAACAACACTATATAATTCCTGTCATCATTGAGGAACAAGATCCTATTCTCATCCTATTTGGATTGGGGAAATCAAGAGATTGAAATGACTAATTTAGGGTACAGTCAAGGAGATATTGTACAAATTTTCCCCTAAATATAGGGGATAGAAAGTGTTTCCTTTTTACATTGTGTTCCTTTTTAAGTGGCCTCTGATGTTGTGAAGTTTGATAACCACCTCATTTGCATTATTCAGACACTGGAATAACTGGATGTGATCATTTAAACTATGAGTGATGGGGCCTGACTTCCCTCATTAAACAATGGTGCTGTTTGAACGGGCAGTTAATCACAGTTTAAAAGTGACTTATCGGTAATATACAATATGACTAATTTAGTAGCTAAGCAGTTTCATTGTGATCTTGGTGTCAGTGGAATTCCTGTCACCTCTCCAACAGTTAAGTCATATTGCATAATTGTTGAGTGACATCACCGGCCTACAAGATTACTGGCTGAAGAAACGAAATAAAAGTTTCCTGGACTGTCAGCCTTTCCGGTATCTGAACGAACAACTTGTACTGTGACTGCAGTACAGTCAGAGAGCGAAGTAAAAATGTGAGTTGAAGTGGCTGGCTTTTGGTGTGTCTTTGAAAATCAGTCTATAGCACATGAGGAGATTCTCCAACTAGGCTAACTCTGGGGTCTTGTCCGTTTATGTGTACCAGTCATGACGGAGTGCAGTAAGAGAGCTGAGACCGTGGCACTCTTTTGTAATGGGGGCATTTAATTCTTCTGAGAACTTTACAGTCTTCTCTTTGGAAGGAATAGTTTAAAAAATGCAGCTCACCATCTGCTAGACGCATAGACACTGAAGAGATGGTCAGCTGGGACCCAGCTGAAAACCTTTTATGGTTAAAAGCCTGGCTTATTTCCAAGGGAACTAGTAGTTCAGGTTAATCACTGCAGAATACATAAACTTTTAAGTTTATTTAACTGTACAAAATATCGAGCTTTACAGTTACCCACAGACATGCATAAAAACTGGAGCTAAGGCTGATTGGAATTTATGCTAACAATGGCTCACGTTTATTGTTTACTAGGCACAAGCACTACGTACTTTGCATATAGGAATTTATTTCATCTTATGAACTATTATTATTCCCAATTTACAGATGAGGGAATGAAGACTCTGGGATCATGCAGCTGGTAGAGAGTAGAATGAGGATCTGAACCCAGGTCGGTCAGCACTAGAGTACACAGTCTTAACTGTGGCCCACCACTGCATCTTTTATAATAATAACAACAACAAAAACAACCACCACTACTACTTCCATCTACGGAATGCTTTTTATGTGATAGGCACTATATTATAACCATCATTTTATTTCATCAACTATGTGAGATAGAAACTATACTATTATTATCCCCATTTGATAGATTTGGCAACTGAGGCACAGAGAAAACAAATCACACTGAGAATAGGTAATGAAACAAGAATTCAAACCCAGATGGTCTAGATCCAGACTCTTTGCTTTTAACAACTGGGCTACACTGCTTTTCACAGCTGTTACTTATTGAGTACCTACTAATGTGTAAGTTTCACAACAATCCTGTGATACCTGTGATATCTGTGATCCACAATGATACCTGCATTGTAGGTAGTACTATTCCCAATTTATAGATGAGGAAATGGAGGCTTCAAGAGATTGGGTAACCTGTCAGCTTCTAAGTAGCAGAGCTAGGAGTTTTTCAAGTCCATCGGACTCCATCATACCACACTACCCCTCAAAAATCCGAAGCTACAAGTCTGATGCAGAGTGACAGATCACATGTCAGGGAAAGGGCTGGAATTTCAGGAGTCACTGTGTGTGAGGAGCTACAGCTTGGTCTGAGCATCCTCAAAGGGTGGGAGCTGGTAAAGAGATGCCAGAAGGGGCCTGGAAGTCAGCAGTGCTCTGAGTAAGAGGTACCCTTCCTTCAATGCACTCTCTCCATTTGGGGGTTCTGGGGGAAATCTCCCAAATGTGGCCAAACTCCCCTCTCTCCCTTAAATTCCCTTTCTCTTTCCATTCCCCCCCCCCCCCCCCCCCCCGGTATTTCCAACACTGTACTTCTCTGCCCTCCTTCCCTTAGTGCAGAGCTTTGCACATGTTCAGTTCTCTTTTCTTGTAAGTGTTTCCTCCCTACCCCCAGCCTCCTTTCGTTTTGCAGCACATATTCAGTTCTCTGGAATGCGGCCACCCATAGGCATGACACATATTTTCAAAGGGCTTTAGAAATGAATGTGATTAGTGAGTTTAATTTTGTTAAAGGAGAAGTGTACCAACACTGCACATGTCTAATCTGTCCTGCGTTCAAGAGTCTAATAACTTCAAAAAATCTGAAATCACCACAAAAAGCAAAAATAAACAATCTAAAAAAACAACAGAAGATTGAAAAAGAGTTTGAATATTACAAAAATATTTACCTTAGAGTTTTCAAGAGTAAAGAGATTTAAAAAAATGTTATTCTATCAAAGGAAATCAAATGTATCTATTTATTTATTTAAATAATAATGTGTGGGGGAACTAGAGATTAAAAGCATGTATGACATGTCCTGCATGTACCTAAATACTTACAAAACAAACTCAAGTGCCAGCCATAGAGTGAAACAAATTGTGAGATAGGGTCGGTACAATAAGGAAGTGAACTCTCTGGATGAGAATAATCAGGGAAACTTCTTGAAGGAGCAGAGACTTGGCTGGAACTAGAACCAGTAGAATTACAATAGGTTGATGTGAGAAGTTAAAGAAAGGACAGTCCATATAGGGAGCTAGCGTGACACAAAAAGACAAGGTGAAGGTATAAGTTCATGAATCCTTCTTTAGGGTACACAGCTATTAAGTAATGTGAGACTCTTCTATAAAAATCTGCAGGGATGGCAGATTTTATACCAGAGATTAGGATTTAGTGGGAAAGTGTGTCTTATACCAAAATTAGAAAAGGAAAAATGTTAACATATTGATGTGCTATGAGTTGGCCATTTCTTGGACCCATGAATCACCTTTTACTGAAAACAGGAAAACACTCATCATTCTAAACAACTGGACAGCACCCAGAAGGGGTGATCATCTAAAACTCACGCTGGTCATTCTTAGTAGACAGGGAGTCTATTCCTGGGTCGCCTGACCTTCACAGCGACCTCAGGTCAATCACCGCATCTTTCCTGGTCTGAGTTCATTTTCCTGAAAAATGACAAGGTCTTTCTATTCAGAGAGGGGGTGAATTATACATGGGAACCTCTCTCAAGTGCTGTTTGTGGTCCTAGTCAGTACCTGGAGATGACTTTATTATAGCCAAGACTGCCTTAAGATAAATGAGTTCATTTTGCTTCTTCGATTACTAAGTGCTTTGGGATATGGTCCAGAGGAGGTCACTTCATTCATTCATTATCTCCTTAGATTGAGTAAGTACTACCGTGGCTGTCAGCCTCTAAGAGGGAACCCAGTGATCCCTGCCTCCTGGTATGCATGCCATGTGTAGTACTCTTCTACATTTACCAGTGTTGTTCTCTGTGACCAACAGAATGCAGCAACAGTGATAGTAGGTCACTTCTGAGATAGATTATTAAAAATATTGTGATATCGGCCTTCCTTTCTCTCTTGGGCTACTTTCTCTGGAGGAAGCCTGCTGCCATGTTATGAGGATAGTAAGTGGCCTGTGGAGAGGCCCATGTGATGAGGAATTGAGGCCTTTTGTCAACAGTTTTGTGAGTAGGCTATCTTGGAAGCAGATTCAACAGCTTCAGTCAAGTCTTTGGATGACTGAAGCCCTGCCTGACACCCTGATTTTAGCCTTGTGAGATCCTAAGCCTGAACCCACCCACCTAAGCTGCTCTTGGGCTTCTGACCCTTGGAAACTGTACGATAATAATAATGAAACTGTTGCTTTAAGATGCTAATTTTTAGAGTAATTTTTTACATAGCAGTAAACAACTAATAAGCCTACCATTTGTTTGTTTCTGTGTCAGGTGCTGGGAATGAATATAGCTTAGATTTTTGCCCTCTAGAAGCTAATAGTACTCAGAAAAACAGCACAGCAATGCCAATAGCAACAACAGATGCATAAACATCTACTTACAACACAATGTAACATGCTGCAAAGGAGATCCCTTACAAAGTGCCATAGGGGACAGGAGATATAACATTTACCTCTATTTGGAGAGAAAAAGAGTCCAAAAAAGCTTTCCAAACAGATATTTGGAGACTAATATACAAGAAAAAACAGGACTTTTCTAGCAAAGAAGAGGGAATAACATACGCAAAGACCTGGAGGTGGGAGACCCTTGGCATGTCTTAGGGAGTGTGTTCAATTCCATATAGTTATGGCCAAGGATTTGTGTGAGGATTCCCTGCTAGGAAAGATGGATTTATTCTAAGATATGAGAAGCCATTGACAGGGTTTAAGCAGAAAATTGACATGATCGGATATGTGTTTTAGAAAGGCAGCTGTTGTGGATTTCATCAGGAGGGCATTGTAAGACTAGAAACAGGGAGAGAGAGAGGCCATATAGAAAATGACTAGTTCTTTTCAGTAGCTACTACTGTTAAAGATGAGTGAGCTTCTGATGGACAATATCACTTATATTGTTTTTCACTGATCCTTTAATTATATATATATTTGTTATAATAATTTTTAATTTTTGTTTTCATTTTGAAAGTATTTCAGATTTACCAAAAAGTTGCAAAATGAATACAAGGAATTCTTATATACTCTTCATCCAGCTTCCACAATTGTTACCATTTTATATACCCACAGTACAATTATTAAAATCAGGACATTAACATTGACCTAATACTTTTCACTAGTCTACCAACTTTATTCAAATTTCACCAATTGTCTGATTAGTGTATTTTTCTTTTCTGATTCAAAAATCACACCTTGCTTTTTGTTGTTATGTTTCCTTAGTTTCCTTTAATCTGGGGCAGTTTTTCAGCCCTTCTTTGTCTTTCATGACCTTGATACTATTGAAGAATACTATCCAGTTATTTTTGTAGAATGTTTGCCAACTTGGGTTTAGCTTATCTGATGTTCCCTCATGATTAAATTTAAGTTATGCATTTTTGGCAAGAATACCACTGAAAGTGCATCATATTGGAAGTCACATGATATGTCTCCTTATTGATGATGTTAAAGTTGATAACTTGGTCAAGGTCGCGTTTGCTAAGTCTTTCCACTGTAAAGTTATTATCATTTCCTTTGTAATTATTAAGTTGTCTTGTGAGAAGATACTTTGAAACTACACACATTTCTTGTTTGTTTGTTTGTTTGTTTTTTGCTGCACATCAAGGCTAACAGTATCTCAGTTCCCCAACCAGGGATTGAACCCCGGCCACGGCAGTGAAAACGCCAGATCCTAAACCACTTGACCACCAGAAAACTCCCTCTTGTTTGTTTTTTAAATCAAACTTTTACTCGGTTATTTTAACATTCATTGATGCCTGAAATAACAATTACTTTGGTACTTGCCAAATGGTGAAAGTCAAGAGATTTTAAATTGTGTTGTGTGGTGGTTTTAAAACATGTCCACAAGTTCTTTGGTATTTCATCCTTTACGAAATGGAGCCTGCTTCCCCTCTCCTTGTATATAGGCTATTCTTAGTGTCTCTCTTCTAATGAATACAAAGTGGCAGAAGTGACTTCAAGACCATTTCATAAAAGGCATTGTGATTTCCTCTTTGCTCTTCCTCTCTCAGATCACTCACTTTGGGGGAAGTGAGCTGCCATGTTATGGACACTCGAGCAGCCCTATGGAGGCTCATGTGGAGAGGAACTGAGGTCCTCTGCTAATGGGCTTCATAACTTGCAAGGAATATGAGTGAGCACCTTAGAAGTGAGTCCTCCAGTCCCAGATAAGCCTTCAGATGACTGCAGCCCTGGTAGACACCTTGACTGCAACCACAGAAGAGACCCTAAGCCAGAGCCACCCAGCTAAGGCACTCCTGGATTCCTGAGCTACACAAGTGAGTGTGCGAGATAAAGTTTATTGTTTTAAGCCACTAATTTTGGGTATAATTTGCTACACAGGAACAGATAATGAATTCATGCTAGTAGATAGGAAAGAAATCATCAGAAAATGCTAAGGAAGAGCAAATACTAGGAAAGAAAATGTACCCCCCAAATGCGGTAGGAATGCATATTAAAATGATGGTGAGAACCTACTTCTCTCCAGATCAGCTAAAATTTTAAAGTCTGACAATACCAGGCATTGGGAATTCTTTGCATTTTGTAAGGTCCAGCTGTCATTACTGGAGTGAGGTAGGCCATGAGGTATCCTTCGAACTCATGTACAGTGGGAAAGAGAGGAAACCAGTTCTGTAGCAGGAGACCTGGTCCAGCAGTAGGAGTAGGGCTGGCCCTTGAAGGGGTGTAACTTGTAATCCAATATTGAATATCCAAAGGGCATTGACTGGAGCTGGTGTCAGTATTCAAGAGTTTCTAAGCTCTGTCAGTATTCAAGAGTTTCTAAGCTCAGAGGTCAAACACTCTTGGTCAGAAAGCAAACTGATAGTCATTTCAGAAGGTAGTTTGATATTACCTAATAAAGACATATGTGCAACAGATATAGGTGCACATGGACACTGAAAGACACGTACATGAATGTTCATAGCAGTATTACTCATAATAGCCTGAAACTGGAAACAAACCAAGTATCCATCCACAGTAGAATATATAAACAAATTATGGAGCATTCAATCACTAGAATACTACATTTAAATAAAAATCAAAAACTATAGCTACAGGCAATAATGTGAATGAATCCTAAAAACAATGTCAAGTGGAAGAGATCCCTCACAAAGTAACATATATTATATGATTCTCTTTATGGAGCATTCAAAAGCAGATAAAATTAAACTCCTTTTAAGAGATGCATATTTAAGTGATAAATCCATTAAGAAAAGCAAGAAAAGTGAATACCATAAAAGTCAGAATAATGGTTTCTTTAGGGAAGAATGTAAGAGTTGTGATTAGAAAGGGACTATGGGTGGGGACTTTCTGAGGTGTCTACAATATATTATTTCATTTTGTTTTTCCTTTAAACATCATTCTTATTGAGGTTTAACTCACATTTAATAAAATTAATGTAACACTTTACATATGCATAATGTATATATATATGTATGTGATGTATAATGTAAAATGTATGTTACCTATGCAGATGTTGACTTTATAATAACCCATTAAACTGTACATTTGTGTTCTATGCAAAAAATGTGCTATATTTTACAGTTTAAAAAGGTAAAAATAGAGTTGGAGTACAGCAGAGGATCTTGGGAATCAGGCTGCATCAAAGGTGAACATGAACTAGCAATTAGGGCTCTGTTATAAACAATGAACACATGTAGGAAAATAAGAGTGAAGTAGACAAGAAATGTTTCCAGCTTATGTGTGGCAACATCACTGGGTGGGCCAGTGGTCAGATCCCCAATTGCCAAGGCAGATCCTAAACTTGGGCATTATGACATATGAGCTTTTCCCCTTGAGAGCAGAAAGCAGATGAGCCCAAGAGGAGGTAGGCTTGACTCCAACAAAACTACGAAGAAGATGAAGCCTTAAACACTTTATCCCATGTGTGCTTGTCCCCTGCTTGTGCTCTGCTTCTCCACAACTTCTTTGGACACTCAGCAGCCTGTGTACTTATTCCCCTTCCTGTCATATACCCATATCCAAAGTCAAGGCAGGTCTAAAGACCAGCTTTGTTGACTCCTGGTGAGTCAATGGTGTTTCTATCATATCACAGGGACCAAAGTTATTTGTACCTTAACATTTATCTCTGATTATCAATGAAAGGTTTTGTACCTTAACATTTATCCCTGATTATGAATGAAAGGTTTTGTATCCTATGAAAGAAATTTCTGTCACTAGTGACTGGTTGTATGAGGTGTATTTTGGGTGGAGTGGGCCTTCTTGCCCCTGAAATAGCACACTGTAAGCTCTGATAGAGAAGAGGCTCTGGAGAGAAGGTATCAGGTAACTTCAAAAAAATCACCCCAGGTGATTCAGATATGACAACCTGTATCCTGTATGACAACATGCCTTCTCTCCACACCCCAGCCCTTGCTGAGAACCACCCACTTCCAGGAAGGCCACTCACTGGGCAGATATAATATCTATCCATGCATTCATTCATTCATTCATTCAACAACTATTTCTTAAGCTCTAACATGTGTCTGGCCCTGGGCTAGCACTGATGATTCAGGGTTGAATGAAAACAGGCATGGACCCTGCCTTCTTGGAATGGTTTAGTGCAAGACACACAGTAATGAAATCAAGCAGATAAATGTAAACTCACCAGTCAGGTAAGTGTTGTAAAGCTAGATTTACTCATCAAGAAGAGAGGTGAACTGAGAAGTAGCTTAATAACTATAATTTTCAAATATAAGCTGAGGAAATTATATGGAGATTGGCTAGCTAATTTACGTAAGAAAATACATAAAAATGATGTTAAAAAGGAGGTTTTATGTAGCATAAAGAATTTAATGTAATAACTATCATTAGCAGAGTGCCTGCTCTATGCCTGGCATGGTGTTAAGTGATGTATAGATAAATATATGCATATATATAAATGTATATATACATTTATATATATAGATATCACTTAAAATAGTGATTATATATGTATATGTATGCATAACTATGAGTGATTATATATCAATATTTATTAAACTCATATATATATTAATAAACTCTCACAGAACCCTACAGAGATAAGAAATTAAGACTCAGAGATTAGGACTTCCCTGTTGGTCTAGTGGCTAAGACTCCACGCTCCCAATGCCAGGGGCTCGTGTTCGATCCCTGGTCAGGGAACTAGATCCCACATGCCACAACTAAGAGTTCGCATGCCTCAACTAAAAGATCCCACAAGCTGCAACTAAGACCCGGCACAGCCAAATAAATAAATAAATATTAAAAAAAAAAAAACACCTCAGAGGTTATATCACCTAAGGTCATACAGCTAATATATATAGTTTAATAACACTTTATTGATATATAATTCACAAAGGATAAAATTCACCTTTTTAAAGTGCACAATTCAGTAGTTTTTAGTATATTTGCAGAGTCACAAACTCCTACTATCTAATTTTAGATCCTTTTCATCACCCCAGAAAGAAACCCTGTATACATTAGCTTTCACTCCTTATTCCTCCTCGTTCCAGCCAATCTGTACTTTCTTTCCATATAGATTTGCCTATTCTGGATGTTTCATATAAATGGGATCATACAGTATGCAGCCTTTTTGTGTCTGGCTGCTTTGCATATTATTTTCAAGAGCTATTCATTATAGCATATATCAGTATTTCATTTCTTTTTATTGTGAAAAAATATTCCTTTATATGGATATACCACATTTTAGTTAAACATTTATCAGTTTGACAGTCCAGTTGATGGACATTTGGGTTGTTTCCACCTTTTGGCTATTGTGAATAATGCTGCTATGAGCATTTGTGTACAAGTTTTGTGTGGACATATGTTTTGATTTCTCTTGAGTACAGCTTACAGGTGGAATTTCTGGGCCATATGACAACTCTACTTCAACCCTTTAAGGAAGTGTTAGACTATTTTCTACAGTGGATGTACCACTGTACCTTCCCACCAGCAGCATATAAGGGTTCTAACTTCTCTGCATCCATAATAGTATGTACTACTTTTGGTGATAGCCACTCTTCTGAGTGTGAAGTGGTATTTCACTGTGATTTTGATTTGCATTTTCTTAATGGCTAATGTTGCTGAATACCTTTTCACGTGCCTATTGACAGAATACTATGTATGATATGATAGATTTTTTAAAATGTAAGATACCAACGCTCATAAACAATTACATAAAAAGCACAAGACAACTGTGCACCAAACTTTTAGTGTGGGTATAGCTGAAGAATAGGATCATGGGAGATGTTCACTTCTTAAGTTCTATATTCTACATTGTTAATTTTTATAGCAACAGACATAGATTTCTTTTATAATTAGAACAAAACACAGTTACTAAACAAACAAACAAATAAACAGCACACAGAGAGAGATAGATAACCTCTAACCCTGAGGTGCCAGAAGCAATTCTCAGCCACTATGCTCCTTTCTTCTTGTGTTCAAAAGTGCAAGAAAGTGGGGAGGGAGGATGGTTAAAAGATTTCCTGAGCTGTGTTTTGGAATTCATTTCCTGTGGTAACAATGTTATAAATCATGGTGAATTTCCAAGGCTAGCCTATTCTGTTGTAGGTTAGATATAGGCTTCTGAGGCTATCTTGTATACCTACCTACCAAATTTAGTATTGATCCCAAGACTGTGTGTATATATGTATGTTTGTGTATATATATATATATATATATATATATATATATATATATATATATATATTCATTCCAGGGTCCAAATGCCCAGCTTTGGGGATGCATCCTTCCAATCAGTAGAGAACTGCCTAGACAAGTAAATCTTGAATAGATACAAGATTTTGACTGTGAATGTGGCATGTTATGGCAATATGGTCAATGTTTTTCATTTTCTTTCACCATAGAATGTTTCTTTGATTTCTCACTTGCTACCAGTGTAGCTCAAGAAGGCAATTATATTTCCATTTTAGTATCATGAGAAAATTGATAACAGAATGCATAAACCTTCTGAATGTATAATACTTTCTTTTTTTCGGTACGCGGGCCTCTCACTGTTGTGGCCTGTCCTGTTGCGGAGCACAGGCTCCGGACGCGCAGGCTCAGCGGCCATGGCTCACGGGCCCAGCCGCTCCGCGGCATGTGGGATCTTCCCGGACCGGGGCACGAACCCGTGTTCTGCATCGGCAGGCGGACTCTCAACCACTGCGCCACCAGGGAAGCCCCTACTTTCTTATTTTTGTACACATCCATTTTTTAGAATATGAAGAAAATAAACAGTTGTTTTGTGAATGGACTTTTTTTCCCCCAGGTGTTTATCCTGAAATGAGTATTTATGGTCTAGATAGAATCCCTTGAAAATAGAAATGTTGTCACATTCTTGTTTATATGTGACACTTTTTTAAAATTACAAATGGCAGGAAATGCTAATTTAAAACTAACTCTGAAACATAAGTTCAGAGAAGCTTAGTTTAGAATTTATTTATAGCTTGAAAACTTTGAGGGAATATTTCGGTCCATTTATTATTCACTGAGACTGTTGAAAATTTATATGATGATTATTTTGATTCCATCTCTAGGCAGAAGTTTACTTTGAATGGAAAAAAACCCCAACAATATCTAAGGTTATTAAAATGCCATGCATATAAGCATCCAGGCTCCATTTGCAATTTGCATATGTATATGGGGTATGATGTATGTGCATGCACACACACACACACACACTCCTTATAATTACACGCATTAGGGGCTTCCCTGGTGGCGCAGTGGTTGAGAGTCCGCCTGCCGATGCAGGGGACACGGGTTCGTGCCCTGGTCTGGGAAGATCCCACGTGCCACAGAGCGGCTAGGCCCCTGAGCCATGGCCACTGAGCCTGTGCGTCCGGAGCCTGTGCTCCGCAATGGGAGAAGCCACAACAGTGAGAGGCCCGCATACCGCAAAAAAAAAAAAAAAAAAAAATTACACGGATTATTTACAAATAATATCTTTCCCTTCCATGTTAGTGCAGTAATATTAGTCAGTTAGATGGTCGTTCTGTGAGACTCTGCAAGCATTTTGCTAATGACTAGTTTTATATCCTGACTCCACTGTTTGGGGCCCACAGCAGTTCGCCCACATTCAGACAGTGAGCTAGTGACAGGCTCTATGGAGAACAGAGTAGCTCTCTGTCCGAAGAATTCCGGCACCAGGAAGAACACATATGCACTGTATACTTCGAGTATTTTTCTATGACTCAGTATAAATGTGTACATTCATAGCCTCATGAGCACATGTCTGTAAATAGGAGGTTCTCAATAGCCTCATGCATTTTGCTCACTAGCCAGTGAGTTCTCTGGTATATTTTACAAATCCTCTACTATTCCTGGATAGGAAGTACTAAATTTCTGAGGTTTTTGAAAAATATCATGTTTCACTTAAACAGTGTAGGGATTATCCCAGTGTTACGTATATTATTTTTTAAGGTTTTTGATTTTAACTTTTATTATTAAAAAAAATGACATAAGTAATGCATGCTCATAGTGAAAACATAAAATACAAGTAAGTAAAAAGAAAAAAAATATCACACCTGATCCCAGCACCTGGAGATGATAACGATAATAATAAATTTGATGTATACGTCTTTGGATTTTTTATGTACCTCTGTATACATATGTAATTTTTGACAAAAATAGAGTATCAGGCAGATGTCTTAAAATCTTCAGACCCTGCTTTTAAAATTTAATATACCATAGATACCTTTCCATTTCCAACATAATATTTAATGACAGTGAGCCAGGGGGATTCTAGTTACATGGGACTGGGGATTCCTGGCCCCAAAGACCTCAGCTCACTCCAGGGCCTGATCTCCTGAGGGGAATGGGCTGCACCACTGTGGCATCGAAAGGTAGCCAAGGGCCAGTTGTTTCAGGTGGCTGGATGTCCACATGAATGTGTGTGTGTGTGACTTCATAGTGTGAAACTGAGCTGGGGGCAGAAAGAAGTACAGACTATAGGCCAGGGACCAGGGACCAAGGGTCAGGGTCTGGGGTTGGATATCTGCACACTACCATTGGCAGTTCTGAATGCAATCCTGTTTTCCAGATAACTTTGAAGCTACCTTTTTCAAGGTAGAAAGGTAGAATATATTTAATTTAATATTTGTTTGTTTGATTGCTTTTGTAACATCAAAATATTTTGTACATGGTAGGTATGTGGTCTTCCATTTGTACTCAAGGTGGGCCCCAAATCTGTTAACAGCAGGCCTGAATATGCATACTCTATGACTTCTAAGTTTCTAGAATGTATATTTTGTTTTGTTTAACAATTTACCTTTTCCTTATGAATGAAAGGTAGTAGTACCTATAAGTGCGTATTTATTGACTACTTAAGTTTCAACTTAATATGATATTTGTTAAAGCGTTACCATATTCTACACTCCACTGGGTACAGGGACAAGAGATAAGAATACATAGCCAGACCCTTGTAGCGCTCACAATCTCCTGGGATCTCAGACATGATGACGTGTGTGTGGACTCGGGCACAGAAGCCACAGAGAGAAAGAAGGAAAACCCTGCAGATCAGGGTCCTGGGATCAGTTGATTAACCTGGCCAACTATAACCCACAGAAATCTTCAAAAGCGTAGAAACCATTCCATCCAAGATAAATTGTTGTAAACTTTCTAAATAGTTTAGATTTTTTGATAAATTTGGGTAATTGGTCCCTCGAAAAAGTAATCATTCAGGAATTCCCTTTCAGCAAATGATTTTTAACTAGCTTGCTCACTTCCTTGAGGGGAGGCTCTGTTCAGGCTGAGATATAAAGAATGCATAGGAGTTTGAAAGGGAAGGAACGCAGAGAATTGATGAAAAAAGATATTCTGTGAAGAGGGAACAGCACATGGGTCATCTTGGAGGTATGGAGTGGAAAGGCATCTTCTGAGAATGATAAGTATTTAGAAGTGCTAAAACAAAAAGAGTGAGGTGGGGAAGCAAAAGTAGACAAAGCTGGAGAGAGAGAGCTGCTGTCTGGAGGGCTTTGTGGCCCTAGGTCCCATGGAGCCTTACCCTATAGAAAATGGAAGCCGTTGAAGGGCTTGAAGCCAGGAATGAGAACATTAGATTTGAATTTTGGATAGATCATTATGGCAACACAGGAAGAACTGGTGGTGAGTAGTCTGGAAGGAGGGAGTTCACTGCTGAGAAGGTAGAATACATTAGGGTCATGATGAGGGCAAGTTCTGAATTCAGACTGCTGGGATTCAGCACCTACTTCTCTGTCTCAGCAGCTGTGTGTTTGGGCAAGCCTTTTTAGCCCTCTGTTGACCTGGCTTCCTCATCTGTAGAATGCAAATCGTAATAGCTGTGAAGTTTAAAGGAAACAATACCTATAAAGCACTCTGGGCAGGGCCTGCCATATAGAAAGCTCTCAATACATGCTAGCTATTATGAAAATATAACAATGGTTATCTTTCAGTAGCTTATAAGAAAGATAAGGATGGTCTGAACCAAGGTACAGGCAGTGGAAATTGTGAGGAGGGGGATGTAGGTGAGAAGGATAAAGAGTGGATTTGACAGTTTAATTAAGAAAGGAGGAGTGTATAACCAGCTTGAATGACTTAGTGGAGGGTGTTGGTATCAAAAATGTAGGGGAAGGTAGGAGCAGGGACAAGTTGGGTGGTGGAAAATAATGAAATGTGTTTTGGTAATGTTGAGTTTTAGATACTTGTGGGTCATGAAGGTGGAGATGTCTAGAAGGTGGATGGACATGCAGGTCTGGAGCTCAAAGGAGAGGTAAAAGCCACATGAGCTGATTGCTAGGGTAACAGACTCATTGACCAGAAGTAGCTGCACTGATGTACAAGAGTTATTTCATCTATTTGGCCCTTGATGCATGATTTCTTAGTGCCCAGAAGGGAGGGCACCTTAATAGTTATGTCAGGCACAACTTCCTTCATAAAGTCTTTGCTGATCAACCCATTGGGTAGGGTCTCTTTACTCTAAGACCCTTTGTTATAGACTGGATATTTATGTCCCCTCCAAATTCATATTTTGAAGTCCTAACCCCTAATGTGATGGTATTACAGATGGGGCCTTTGAGAGGTAATTAGAATTAGATGAGATCTTGAAGCTGGGGTGCTGGTCTGATGGGATCAGTGTCCTTATAAGAAGAGACACCAGGGAGCTTGCTCTCTCTCCATGTGTACTCAGGAAAGGCTATGTGAGTCCCCAGTAAGAAGGCAGCTATCTATAAACCAAGAAGAGAGCTCTCACCAGAAACCAACACTGCTGGACCCCGATCTGGGACTTCTAGCTTCCAGAACTGTGAGAAAGTAAATTTTTGATGTTTAAACCACCTAGTCTACTTTGTTACAGCAGCCTGAGCTGACTAAAACATTCTTGTATAAAGGAATCTTTGTATTTCCGTTACGGGTCGGCCCTTCTTTTCCTCTAATAATGTATGTTTTCTAGTACTTTTAGTTATAGGCAGCTTGAGGGCAAGTCCTTTGTCATACTTATGTTCCCTGCAGTGCCCTGTACAAGGTTTTGCTCCTGGTAGATGTTCAATAAACATCTGATGACCTGAGGTCAGCTTGGAAAGACTCAAGGTCAGACAGCAATTTGTGTGAAGAGGATCACAGAGAATGTGCTTGGGGCAGGGTAGTAGGCAGAATTCTGGGGCAAAATTCAAGACTGGAGTTTAGGTGGAAACTAAAGTTTCAATACGAAATTTGGAAATAAGAAAGAAAAGATTAGAGTTTCCCAAAGATCAGTGGGAAGAGCTAAATGGCCATCGTGTCCACATAATGCATATTTTTTCTTGAGCATTTTGCACTATGCAAGCCATTATATAATATTACATTTTGGCTTGGATGTTTGAAATTGACTTTGAAAAATCCTTACAGTTTTTGAGTTAGGACTTGTCTAAAGCAAATGTGTTTCAAGTTTAAAATCAACAATGGTTTAGGTCCCTCATAATATATATTAGGAAACAACCAACTAACCAAAGAAAAATCCAACAATAATTTCCCTGCAAAGTGATAAAACGAGAAAAGAAAACCAAAACAGATTCTGTTTACTGCACTTCAACTTCTCATCAACTCTAGTGGGAGTCATTTAAAGTTGACTGAATGTTCTTTTTTTTTTTTAAACTACCTTATTCTTTTATTATTTAAATTTATTTATTTATCGGCTGCGATGGGTCTTCGTTGTTGTGCGCGTGCTTTCTCTAGTTGTCACTAGCGGGGGCTACTCTTCTTTGCGGTGCGTGGGCTTCTCACTGCTGTGGCTTCTCTTGTTGTGGAGCTCTAGAGCTCAGGCTCAGTAGTTGTAGTGCACGGGCTTAGTTGCTCCGCGGCATGTGGGATCTTCCTGGACCAGGGTTTGAACCCGTGTTCCCTGCATTGGCAGGTGGATTCTTAACCACTGCGCCACCAGGGAAGTCCTGACTGCATGTTCTTAAATGGAGACTTGTGGGGGTAACACTGTGAGTTTGTGTGCTCTCTGTGGGATGTCATGATTCTGGAGATCATGGTAGAAAACACAGGGAACTTGCCCCCAAATGTCTCAAGACACCCCTCTGTGAGGATAGGAGAAGTGGGGAAGATTTATTTATTTTTTTCTGGAGCATTTTCCACTACCATCATGTCACTCTTCTGCTACCAGAAACAGGACTTTCTAGCGTCATCCTCTCTCAAGCCCAAGAGTACAGAGGATAAATGTAGAATATATTTGTGTTGACCTATAACCTAAGAGAAACCAAAGTTACATGGATCAGCGGACATTACTTACAACCTGGAGCTGTAGGAGCTCTTAGACTTGAACTCTCCAGTATGGGAGCCACTTGCCACACGTAGCTGATGAGCACTTGAACCTTGGCTAGTCTGAATTGAGGTGTGTTGTGAGTACAAAACACACACCAGATTTCAGTGGCTTAGTTAAAAAAAAAAAAAAAAAAGAGAAGAATGTAAAAGAACTCATTAGTACTTGCTTACATGGATTGCAGGTTGAAATGATGTTTTGGATATATTAGGCTAAATCAAATAGATTATTAAAATTATTTTTATGTGTTTTTAATTTGGCAATGAGAAAACCTAAGATTACATATGTGGGTCACATTATATTTCTGCTGGACAGAGTCTAAGCCCTACACCATCAAGGGGTAGATATGCATCCTGGCCTTGACAGGATGTAGCGCTTACAGGAATTTGTCTTTTCTCACGTGAATCACGCCCAGCTATGTATAGATGCAGTTTTATTGTTTGTGTAATAGCCCTCTGTACATCCAGAGAATCTTTCATCTGAGGATCTCAAGCATTAATTAATTTTCATTGAATGGCTGGGGACGACTGGTATTCTTAGTTCTATTTTACAGATGAGAAAACTGAGGCATGGGGAGATTTAAATGATTTGCCGAGGGCTACCCAGGGTAGAGTGGCAGAGCTCAGAATAGAAGTGTGAGTCATAATTAATCACACATCTAGCTAGCAAACAATATTTTTTTCTTCCTGATTAGGTAAAATTCTTCAAGGTAGAGGCTATGCTTTTAAAATGCTATTTCTTAGTGACATTTGCAGCAACATGGATGGACATGGAGATTATCATACTAAGTGAAGTCAGACAGAGAAAGACAAATACCACATGATATGACGTAGTTGTGATATCTAAAATATGATACAAATGAGCTTATTTACAAGACAGACTCACAGACATAGAAAACCAACTTATGGTTATCAAAGGGGAAAGGGAAGGATAAATTAGGAGTTTGGGATTGGCAGATACAAACTACTATATATAAAATAAACAACAAGGACCTACTGTATGGCACAGGGAACTATACTCAATATCCTGTAATAAACCATAATGGAAAAAAGAAAAAAATATATATCTGAGTCACTTTGCTGTATATAAGAAACTAACGCAACATTATAAATCAACTATACTTCAGTTAAAAACATTCTATTTTCAGCTAGTAAAACACTGAATGCTCAGTGAACATCACACAACAGCAGTAGTCATTGCTACCAGATTTAACAAGTTGTGGCATTAACAATTAAGTAAAGTACAAAAGAAGTAAATAAATGTCCTTTTAAAATTGTTTGCAATGTTTCATACTCTGGGGGAAGGAACGGTTGTTACCCCTTACTCTGGAGGCAGATAAACAAATCTCACCTTTGATTAGATCATTCGTTTTTAAAACTAGGTTTCCTGTGTCTCACTTTGATATTTTGAAGAGAAGACACTTCAAGCAAGTGCATGTTGGTCTACATTTGGATTCCAGATGGGCAGAGGAGGGAAGAAGCTTTGGAACCCTTGGTGCTCTTACTAACTTTCTTCTGTCATCTTCCACCTGTGATATGTTCTCCTTTTACAAAGCTTAGGCATCAGAGCTCTGGAGAGTGAGTTTTCTCAAGAGTGTACCTTTGGGCTTCCCTGGTGGCGCAGTGGTTGAGAGTCCGCCTGCCGATGCAAGGGGACACGGGTTCGTGCCCCGGTCTGGGAAAATCCTACATGCCGCGGAGCGGCTGGGTCCGTGAGCCATGGCTGCTGAGCCTGCGCGTCCGGAGCCTGTGCTCCGCAACAGGAGAGGCCACAACAGTGAGAGGCATGCGTACCGCAAAAAAAAAAAAAAAAAAAAAGTGTACCTTTAACAAACTTATTTTGGAGGGAAGACCGTCCAAAACAGGCATCAGGCTATTCAGGCAAAAACCTCATGAAGTGAACAGTATTTTTCCTAGTCTTCATATTAATTTTTCTTGTGCTAAGTAGGAGGGAAAAAAGAGAATAAAATCTATTACCACCTTGTGATTACATTCCCTTTGACGGAGAGTGATTTTCAAAGTCATTCTAAAATAATGCACCACTAGGGGCTTCCCTGGTGGCGCAGTGGTTGAGAGTCTGCCTGCTGATGCAGGGGACATGGGTTCATGCCCCGGTCCGGCAACGGGAGAGGCCACAGAGGTGAGAGGCCTGCGTACCGCAAAACAAAACAAAACAAAAAAAAGTAATGCACCACTAAAGTACATGAGTTTAAGAGTAAAATTAGAATTACAGAAATGATTGGTTCATTTGTTCAATAATACAAACCCTCTATTATGTATTTCAAAAATATTTATTGTGAGTACATGAATGAAAGGTTTCTACATCCCCCAATTCTGTTCCTTGTAAAAATTATTTGAATAAAATGTAATATTTTTCAAGAATGGTTGAAGGACATTCATTTTTGCTGATACATATATACGTGGACAAGGGTGTGTTCATACAATGACCCCTCTGCTTTCACTGCCTAAAGAGTTAAGCCCGATCAGTTCTCAGTGTGTCATCTTGCCCTACTGACAGGAAATATGACTGGAGTGCTGCAAGGTTTTTAATTATACTTGCAGTTGCCTCAAATAATGATAGCCTACTTGTGGGCACATGTCTTAGAGGAGAATCATAGTCTGTGCTTTGTGCATCAGACAGATTCCTTCATTTCCTTTGCCTTTTGTTTGAACCAGAAAAATGGCTTAGAGAAATTCATGCACACTTCCTTGCCGTCCCTACCCACGACGGTGAGGCTAAATCAGTGAGAGAAGAGTTTTAAGACCTTTGGTGTCTTTGGTACTCCAAGCTCAGGATGGAAGGGGAGTGAGTGGGAGAAGTGGAGTGGAAAATGCTGCAGACTCCATCCTAGATTATCCTTTTGCACTTGGTGTTTCTCACTCCTTCAAAGCTGATGTATTCCACTTTGAGGGGATGAGGGTTAGAGGGAGGGGGACAGGTGAGGTAGAGGAGATGAAATGTGTATGTTGAATCCTTTACAAATTTTTCCCCAAAATGGCCTTTGCCAATCTCCCTGGTCACCATGTCCTGCCATTCAATTTGCCCAGATGTTTTCCTTTTTTTTTTATTGTTACAAAGCCATTCGGTACCTCGTTACCAGAACAGTGTGATGCTGGTTCTAGCACATCTCTGTTGGAAGAGAAATCAAGAAGACTTTTAAAAACAGTGATCATTTAACTTTTCAGTATAATGGATGGTTCTGTAGACCTTCCTAGTTCACTCCGACGTTGAGGTCTTTTATACAAATCTAGTTGTTATGCGTTCATGCCAGTGAGAAAGCATGGGGAGGTGGGATTCCAATACCTGAAGGAAAGAGGGAGTCCTTTCATGGACTGATGCCTCAGAACCCTCGAGTCTGGAAAAAAGTCTATAAAAAACAGAGTATCTTTATTCTTCCAGCAACTGGGCTAAATCTATAGTAACTAACCCGCCGGGGAGTATTGTTTGAATGACAGTCCAACAGACCATGGGAAGAATTGTTTGCAACTTAGATCTTTATCTGATAAAGCTTTATGCAAAAATAGATTTTCAAGTGATGATAAATGGAAGTGAGAATATAATCATACCGAAGTGGGGTTGATGCCCTGATGCTGTTTTGCAACAGGGGAGATAGGGAAGGCGGGGGGAAATAATAGACGAATGGAATTGGAGGGGGTTTTGAAGTCAGAAAACAAATGTTTTCCCCTTCTGATGGGCCCTCTCCAGACAATTCTTGGAACATGGCCCACCAAAGTTCTGCACAGTGGCAGCCCCCTCCGCTCCCCTGCAGCAGCAAGGCACGGTCGGGGTAAGAGCGAGCGTGGCGCTTTCGGCCCAGGCTCTAATTCATGCCTGCAGAATAACAATCTGCTCTTGGTGCACCAAGCACAATGAAGGCCCTCTAAGCTGCCACTCATTCGGGGCCGGCTAACACTCTGGGCCCTTGTTTCTGATTCTTGGCATTGTCAGGGCAGGGAGTGTGGGGAGAGCCACACACTTCCATGCTGGGAAAGGCAGGGCCCCTGGCGGCCCCAACCAGTCATCAGATGGCCTGGACGACAGCAGAGGCCAGACTAGCTAGAAGAGAGCTTACACCCGCTGGCAAACTTGCCAAACGTTCAGGAATCTGGGATTGTGGTTTCAAAAAGTCTAGTCTCTGCTCTCTCATCCCCCAACTCCAAAAAACGTCCCAAAACAAAACCCTCATTAAAAATTCTCTTGGCATGGCAGACGGCTAGGAAGTCTGATCCAGCGCAGGCATTTTTCTAACGCCCTTCAAACAGCAGGGCTGACAAATTTCCAACAGTACTGGGGCAGCCATCAGACTATATAATCTTTTTTTTTGCTGGCTCCATCTTCCAAACTATATAATCTTGGCATGGCTGAATAAAAAGTGATGGTAGCAAAGGTGATTGGGGATTATGCTAGGCAGACGGATAACATGGGGAGTTATTGGAACTAGTAAGCTTATTGCTAATCTCTACAACTTTAGGCAAAAGAAGCGACAGGTCAAAAAACATCATGCATAGCTTATATTCATTATAGGAGGGAGCAAAACATCCTTCAGCTCCCAGTGGAGGTGGACATCAGAGGTAAGCCTCAAAGCCTGTCTCATAGCAAAGACTGGTATTGGTTCCCAGTCAGTTTAAGGGGTGAAAGGGGCCATGAGACTATTTGAGGATAAAAATAATAGCTACTACTTTTTGAGCACTACATCCCAGGGATTTTAAACACAATAGCTAATTTAGACCTAATGGAAGTTTGTCAGATACATATCGTCTGTCAGTTTATATAAAACTGAGGATTCTGGAGCCCAGGGCAATTGGGAAAGTTCTGCTTGACCCCAAAGCCAGTGCTTTTGGATTCACTGTATTAAAATGCCTCTCTGGGGCTAAAAGGAGACAAAACGTCATGAAACAAATGGTTTTTTTCCTAAAGAATTCCAGTTTTCCTTGAACTTGGATTAGAGCTTTATCTTAAAGAAATAACCATAGTTGCTCATTGCAGACAAGAGAAGAAACATCTAATATTGAGAGAAGCAGTGAGCATTTCCATTTCTGCTGAATGAATCAAAATGGGACCAGTAAAGTCTAGTCTTTATGACAGTTCTTTGTCTCCTTCTTGGCCAAGAATGTCTGGACACACTGAGTCAGTCAGGGTGTCAGCATCCTTTTGACCTGGCACACAACTTACCATGAGTCAGTAGAAGGATTCAAAACTCAGGGCTAGGAAAAGCCACTGCCATTAAGTTGGTACAGCTAAAAATATTCAGGTGTCAACCTTGGATTGTAGCTTGTTCATTCATCTATTTGTTTATTCATTTAATAAATATCTATCCTAATCTACTCTATTAAATACAAAACCCAAGGCAAAAATTTCAATTAGTATAAACTAACAAACAGTGACAAGAAAGTTTCTCATCCCCAGTCTCCCAGTTCCTTTGCTTAGGGACCATCACTGTTACCAGTTTCTTAGGGATCCTTCTAGGGATATGCTAGGCATAAATGTACCTTTCTCTTGGTTTTCATAATTGTTATTGAATCCCTGCTACAGCTTGGGCACTGGTTTATATAAGCTTATGGCCAAGACTTGGCCCCTACCCCTGGGGCTGAAGTAGACACAGAAACCAATTGTTACCATACATATGATTGATAAGTGCCCAGTTGGAGGTACTTGTGGGAGGGGTGGTAGGCTGAGTGGATCAGGGCTGAAATATCTATGGGCCTGATTAGCCATCACAAGTAAATTGTTGTTACTAATAGTGAAGTGCTAGTGTTTGCAAATTATTTTTAAGAATAGATTAGAGCTTATTCCTGTGACAATTACCCTCATTTGCATTCTAATTTGCCTTTGGGAGTGAAAGCAAAGGTGTGGAGATCATGCTGGTTCACTGAGAATTGTGTGTGACCCTGGGCACATTCAGAGTGTGTCTTTTTGTGAATGTAATCTGGTGCACGTTCTGGGGAATTGAAAATTTCAGACATCCAGGAGGAAAGGGGGGCATTATTTCCTCATTTTTTTGGAGACCACTAGAAATCTTTCCCCGAACAGTATACGCATCCCATTCAGTCGGGATATTGGTCTCCTAGTTGCCTGGTTTCAAACTCTTCATACTTGTAATAGAAGGGAAGTCAGGAAGTAGTAAAGTCGCCCATCTGGATTGAATACACTTCGGGACAGTAGTTTTGTGCACTGTGAGGCAGATGACGTTTTGCAGGTTTAAGAGACAGCTGAATATGACGCACGTGGATGCAAGCTACTGGTGGAAGGCTTGGAGCGAATCCTTTCAACGCAGCTCGGATTTATGGGAACTACTCCGGAGCTTGTAGGCTTTGAAGAAGGGTGTACAGCGGTGATTTGGTTCACAAAGAGCCCATGTTTACTTTGGTTCACCTGGCTTCTCACCCCATATTGAATTTTACTTCCAGTATGATTGTAACCAGCTCCAGATTCGGATGCAACCTCTGCTCCCTGTCCAAAAGGGAGTTAAAGAGAGAAAATTAAAAATGGCATAAATAAGTTTCACATGATTTCCAATCAGAGCAATGAGTTGGCTCTGTTTCACTCAATCAGCCAGCGGCAGAGAGGATTTTGCAAACTTCAATGACCCTTTCAGAAAGCTTTGTCTACATCCTGCCTTCAGGAGAAAACCCAGAACCAGTCAAATGTGTCCTGTTTCATTTTCTATGGCAGCCTGCCTTGTAGCTGTCCTAGGAGAGAATGTGGCCTAAGCACATTCTCCTCTTGATCTTCCAAAAGTGCCACTCCAAGGGGCAAGAAGATTAGCTGGTTATTACAACACATGAGGCAGAAATGCATGTTGAAATGAAGCACAGCTGAATTGCTGAGGGCAGGACTCTAAAATACCTTTCCAAGGATTTCCTTCCTTGTGAGCTCAAATGGCAGCTCAGCTCGACAGCAGGATCTCCATGCTGACTTAAGTTTTCAAATCATGTCAGAAAACTCTAATTATATACAATTCTCCTCACTAAAGAAACCCATAACCCAAATTTGTACAATTAGTCAAATGTTAGTTGCAAAAATACTGAGATATGTTATTACCCTTTTAAAAGTCCACTGTGAATACTGTAATACAGGGTATAGGTTTTTTTTTTCCCTTTCCTCCCCTTTTTCCTTCCTTTCCTCCTTCCCCCCTTCCTCCCTTCCTCCCTTTCTTCTTCTCTTCCTTCCTTCCCTCATTCCTAAAAGTAACAGGAAGCAGAGCTAGATCTGAGTGGAATCTTGCCTTTTCACTCAGTCTTTTCCCCCCTAGCTGAGTTAAATAAAGCACAACAAGAGTGCATTTTCCAAGTACCTTATGGGATCCTGTCAACCTATTTCTTCCCCTTGCTTTGAAAGTGACCCACAAAGAGATAAAATTACTTGCATTGATTCTTACAGACAAGCGGCCAAGGTTTTATTAAAAACACTGCCCTTCGTATTCTTGCATATTTTCTTTCCCTCTTTAATACGGGAGGATATCAAATATAAAAGCAATACAAACGTAAAACACTGCTCCTTTCATCTTTGTTCACTTTCCCAAATCTTCCAATACATCACTTATTTTTCTTCATTAAACTTTAGAGTGGAGAAAGTGGAATGCTGCATTTGAATTTTGAGGGCACGAGGGACTTGGGATGGGCTATCTGCATCGTGTCATTCATTAGATTCTAATAAGATCTTCTTACCCTGAGGATGTGGAGAAAAGGGAATCCTTGTTACACTGTTGGTGGGAATTTAAAGTGGTGCAGACATTGTGGAAAACAGTATGGAGGTTCCTCAAAAAATTGAAAATAGAACTGTCATATGGCCTAGCAATTCCACCCCTGGGTATATATCTGAAGAAAACAAAAACACTAATTCGAAAAGATACATGCACCCCAATGTTCATCACAGCATTATTTACAATAGCCAAGATACGGAACCAACCTGAGTGTCCATCAACAGATGAATGGATAAAGATGTGGTATGATATACACACGCACGCACACACACACACACACACACACACACACACACACACGCACAATGGAATACTACTCAGCCATAAAAAATGAAATTTTGCCATTTGCAACAGCATGGATGGACTTGGAGGGTATTATGCTCAGTGAAATAAGTCAGACAGAAAAAGACAAGTACTCTGTGATATCACTTATATGCGGAATCTAAAAAATAAAACTAGTAAATATAACAAAAAAGAAACAGACTCACAGGCATAGAGAACAAACTAGTGGTTACCAGTGGGGGGAAAGGGAAGTGGGAAGGGGCAAGATAGGGGTAGGGGATTAAGAGGTACAGAATACTATGTATAAAATAAGCTACAAGGATGTATTGTACAACACAGGGAATATAGCCAATAGTTTATAATAACTATAAATGGAGCATAACCTTTAAAAATTGTGACTCACTATGTTATACATCTGAAACTTATATTGTAAGTCAACTATACCTTAATAAAAAAAATTGGGACTGGCTAAACATTTTTATCCCTTGGGAAACACATTCAAACTAACTAGTTTCCTATAGAACTCAGAATTCTGGGAGTTCACCCTCCTTGATGTCACTGGATTCTTTAATTTCTAAGAAAAAAGATAAAAAAGTGGCATTGATACCTGGTTGAATAAATAAACTTTAAAACAAATTCAGGATTTCCCTTCAAATGTATACAATGTACTATCAAATATTGCTTGGAACTGCAATACTTTGAAATACACATGAAAAATAATTTGATGATGAACTGTAATGATGAAAAATAATGTAATGAAAAACGTGGGATGACCTGGATTTCTTTCTTTTCTTTTTTTGTAATTCCTAGGCTAAGTTTGTTCACTAAAACCTGTCCTTGTCAAAAGCCACCTCTATAAAACCTATGGTTATAAATGAAGCCAACTCTGTAGCAAAATGGGGGCAAAACACTTGTGATAACAGGTTAAATGAAAAAAAAAAAGAATTCAAAGTGTTGTTTTTTTAAAAAACATACCAAAAGAATAGCCTAGAATAATTTGTTATATTTTTCTTCTGTTTTTGTTCTTTCTGTAATTTGGGAAATTACTTTTCTAACAACAACAATAACAAAAAGTTCAACCATAATGCTTGTGTTTTTTAGTGAGTCTGATTTATCCTGGACCACCTTGTACTTGCAGATGTAGAACTGTGACTTTTAAAAAATATGTACTTTAAACTCTGAAGAGCTCATCAGAAACTGTAATGGTGCCTGATAAAATCTCAACTCTAAATAGGAAAAGTACTGGAGTAGTACAGTACGTGCTGGGATAAACATTTTGAAAGCAAGTGAATAATGAGACTACTAACTTGGTGATGAGCACACCTGAGTTTTGATAAGCATGACACCCTCGCACGTGGCGAAACCCTCAATCCACAG
Source organism: Delphinus delphis (assembly GCF_949987515.2). Taxonomy (NCBI): domain Eukaryota; kingdom Metazoa; phylum Chordata; class Mammalia; order Artiodactyla; family Delphinidae; genus Delphinus; species Delphinus delphis. The sequence goes on along the minus strand of NC_082686.1, from coordinate 126,144,114 downwards.
AGAGTGTCTCATCTTTACTGAACTCAGCGCAATGAACATTTAGTCCCTATAAAGCAATGTGCAATTAATCAGGGGAAAGCTGCAGAGCCCGTCAGACCTGCTTGCATTCCTTTCCTCTCAGTGATTCCTTAGTTCAAGAGGGTTCATCCTTTGGGAATGTTTTAACACCCTTTTAGAAGCAATGCCAAAATCCAGGGCTTTGACAGCTTGAGAAAACCTTATTTTATCCTGAGATAGAGAAAAACCTGACTCTGGGCAGGGCTAAATTATCAAAGGCAGTACCATGTAGTGGCAGTAAGTTAACTGGCAGATCCTGGGGAGCTGAGAGCGCCTTTGAACTTGCTGGGAAGTTTAACAGCAAGAGCGCAGAGTCCTGGGAGAGAATCTGTTACTAAAAGAAGATGAACTAGTAAGTAGCTTTCCAGCTGAACAAAAAAGCAAGAGACAGAATCCATCAGCTCCAGAATCCATGTTCAGTTCTCACAATAGCGGAAGAGGTATATGCAGAGAAATTTATGAGATGGTGTTGAAAATAGATGTCAAACCAAGAAGTTGGGCAGATTCATTTTCCTTTGGTATTATGGATGAGAATTATAAATATCAGTTTGAACAGGTATTCACTGGACTCGGTGGAATGACAAGTCAGGAGTCATCAGGGAATCTGGTAATTTACTGATGCCAAGGCCAGTTCCCTTCCTGGGGACTCTCTTTGAAGTCAAGCGATGTTGGGAACATGGGGCAAAGAGGGGAATGGGAATTAGGGTGAGAACTGGTTTTCTAGGGTGAGAACTGGCTTTGTAGTTGTATCATTTTCCCCCAATATTTATTGCTTTTCCCTTCCTCATTCATTCAGCAAATACTTCATGACCTCTCGGTGCCTGGCATTTTACTGGGCATTTGGGATTTGAAGATGAATACAGGAAAATTCCTGCTCTTAAGGAGTCTGGAGATATTTTCAAATACTGGCCAACGACCCGTCCCCATTCTCATTAGGAGGAGCAGCTCTGAAGGAGGGATGCACTGCCCCATATTTCTATAACCTTACGTCTCTAATTTAAAGGCATTGCTCATTTCACAGCATTTTACTCTTTTAAATAAAGGTAATTCATTAAATTTATAAAAGTGGGTTTAATTTTTATGTTATTTATAAGGCTTTTTCACCTACATAAATTAACTCATTAGAAAAGAAAATCCCAAGTCAGACAGCCCTTCCATTCTGATTGTTGTTTTTTTAACAGTATGGTTTCTCTGTTGATATCATGAGCCTCCTTTCCTACGTGTTGGAATCCATGGACAGCATTAGACATTTGATCTGATGAGGGAGATGGATTATTTTTTATCGGTTAGACATCTAGCCATACAACCAAAAAAATTTTTTTTGAAAAAAAAATCTCTGTTTTGTCCTACCCAATCTTCTCTGAAGGGAGGGGGGAAAACCTTCTGTAACCCTCCAGGAAGTGAAAACCAATGAACATTTTAAAAAGTCACATTACTCTTATTACCAGCAATACAGTAAGTTTTTAGAAGAACCATTTTTTTTTGTTTTTTTGTTTTTTTAATAGAATTTATTTACGTGTATGTTAATATAATTTAAGTTTTTCTTTTTTTAACATCTTTATTGGCATATAATTGCTTTACAATCGTGTGTTAGTTTCTGCTTTATAACAAAGTGAATCAGTTATACATATACATATATTCCCATATCTCTCCCCTCTTGCATCTCCCTCCCTCCCACCCTCCCTATCCCACCCCTCTAGGTAGTCACAAAGCACCGAAGCACCGAGCTGATCTCCCTGTGCTATGCGGCTGCTTCCCACTAGCTATCTATTTTACATTGGTAAAATAGATTCCATATATATGTGTTAGCATATGGTATTTGTTTTTCTCTTTCTGACTTAACTTCACTCTGTATGACAGACTCTAGGTCCATCCACCTCATTACAAGTAACTCAATTTTGTTTCTTTTTATGGTTGAGTAATATTCCATTGTATATATGTACCACATCTTCTTTATCCATTTATCTGTCGATGGACACTTAGGTTGCTGCCATGTCCTGGCTATTGTAAATAGAGCTGCAATGAACATTTTGGTACATGACTCTTTTTGAATTATGGTTTTCTCAGGGTATATGCCCAGTAGTGGGATTGCTGGGTCGTACGGTACTTCTATTTGTAGTTTTTTAAGGAACCTCCATACTGTTCTCCACAGTGGCTGTATCAATTTACATTCCCACCAACAGTGCGGGAGAGTTCCCTTTTCTCCACACCCTCTCCAGCATTTATTGTTTCTAGATGTTTTGATGATGGCCATTCTGACTGGTGTGAGGTGATACCTCATTGTAGTTTTGATTTACATTTCTCTAATGATTAATGATGTTGAGCATTCTTTCATGTGTTTGTTGGTAATCTGTATATCTAGAAGAGCCATTTCTGATCAGACAGAATATAAAATTGGATTCAAGTACCTTTTTCCCTGATAAGCTTAAACTACTTTGACTAACAGTCTTGATATTTCTCACTGTATTGAACATTTTTAGTTTCTCAGGGATACCATGGGGAGGGGACAAATGTCCCCCAGTGTTCCCTGCCTCCGGGTATTTATGTCCTGTGTAGTCCCCTCCTATGCTGTATCAGGATTGGTCTGTGTGACAAAAGAATCTGGCAGAGGGCTTCCCTGGTGGTGCAGTGGTTAAGAATCTGCCTGCCAATGCAGGGAACACGGGCTCAAGCCCTGGTCCGGGAAGATCCCACATGATGTGGAACAACTAAGCCCTTTTGCCATAACTACTGAGCCTGCGCTTTAGAGCCTGCGAGTCACAACTACTGAGCCTGTGAGCCACAACTACTGAGCCCGTGTGCCCGCACAAGAAGCCCACACACCTAGAGCCCGTGCTCTGCAACAAGAGAAGCCACCACAATAAGAAGCCTGTGCACCACAACGAAAAGTAGCCCCTGCTCGCTGCAACTAGAGAAAGCCCACGTGCAGCAACGAAGACCCAATGCAGCCAAAAATAAATTTAAAAAAAAAAAAAAGAATCTGGCAGAAGTGATGGTGTGTCCTTCCCTGGGCTAGATCATAAAGACATTCTGGCTTCTGCCTTTCAATCTCTCTCTGATCATTCCCTCTGAGGGACACCAGCTGTTGTGTTGTGAGGACACTCAGGCAGCCCTGTGAATCATCATGTGGCAAGATACTGAGGCCTCCTACCTACAGCCATATGAATGAGCCATCTTGGAAGCAGATCTTCTGGCCCTCATAAGCCTCAGATGACTGCAGGCACTGTCAACAGCTTGACTGCAACCTCGTGACAGAACCTGAGCCAGAACCACTCATCTGAGTCATACCCAGATTCCTAACCCATAGAAAGTGAGTGAAATAATAAATGTTCGTTGGGTTAAGCTGCTAAGTTTTGGGGTACTTTGTTATACAGCAATAGATGACTAATACAAGGTTCCTTTCAAACCTGGGATTCGTTGATTCTCTGATTCTCATATCACACTGGTAATATCTGCCATGGGAAATATTCTTACTGGGTGTCTTGGGAAGTTTTAAATCTCCTTAGTTCCCTGCACATTGCATGCATTAATTAATATAAATATCCATGTATATGCATATATAGACAAAGTTAATGCATTTTTTTCTAAACACTTTTTGAAGTTCATTTTCTATTTTAAAGACACTACATGCTTATTAAAGAAAATGTGGAGGGGAAAGTTAAAAAAAATTACCACTAGTTTTAACACCCAAAGAGAACTATTGTTAACATTTGAGTGTATTTCCCGCTGTCTTTCTTTCAGAGTATTTAAAAGCAGTTGTGACCATATGCTCTATGCCATGCTTTTGACAAACCAAATTCATTTTCCTTAATAAAATCCAATGACATGCCTTGTTCATTTTTGTCATTCAGCTCCCTGCTCGGGGTGACAATTTCTCAAGGAAATCAGATGTGACTGTGCCCTGAGTGTGCAGAAGAGTGTCCTGTGGTTGGAACCAGGCCCTGACAGGCAGTGATCAGTGACTGGGGGTGCCAGAGGCATGGAAGGTGATTTATACCAGCCAGCAGTTGTCTCTGTGAGTATTCTTTTTATTTCCAGTACTCACGTGTGTAAAGTGTCACTCCCTGCCCTCAACTCATATTTATATCCACCAACTTCCTAAGGGAATCTATACCCCTTTATTTTCTCTTCCTTTTCAAAGAAGGCTGCTTAGAGACGTGGATTTACTGGGATGCTGAGGAAGCATAAGCAACAGGATGCTTTCGAAGGCCCGGGAGAGGGATGCTAGCAATGTGTTCACATGGTCATACATTTTTACAAGCTTTGCAAAAGTAAGAAACTTTAATCACAATTGGCAAAGACTGCCATCTCCTTCCACTCCGCCCCCGCCCAGCAACACAAATACTTTCCTTCACGCAGGGTGGTGTCGACTGATGGTGGGCATTTTATTTTTCATACATTTTGTATTCTTTTTTTTGATGGCCCCCCAAATTATGTAGGTTTCAGGACCTGAAATGTTGGATCTATCTCTTGGTTTCTGAGTTGCAAAACATATACAGTTAAACAGTTTTTAAAAATTGCTTTGTACTCATATAATATTGTACATCAACTACACTTCAATAAAAAAATAAAATAAAACAATTGCTTTGTACCGCGAACCTAATTTATTTATTATGCGTTAGTCTTATCTGTTAAGTCATTGGGAAACTCAGAGCTGTGAAAGTTACAGAATTAGAGGTTGTCCAGTGGCTCAATCTGTTCCACATAGTCGTATAGAATTTCCGGGGCTATTTCATCACAATCTATAGGTTCTCAAGAGGCTCTCCTTTTTGTGCTCAGGAACACTATTCCTTAACTTATGGACACTTTTTGGAGAAGACGACTGCCTCTCCAGCATCTACCCTGACCCCTCAATTAAGAGAGAATCAAATAAATTTAGTCTATTCAACACAACACTTTTGGGCAAAAAAGGAATGCAAAATCTATAGTACCAATCAGGTGGGTGATAGGCTCTATAAAGGACTGTGCTACTCTCTGAATGTTTATTCATTTCACCTGTTGATCAGAGGCATTTCTCCTTCTTTTAAAAGACTTTTTGAAATTTAAAAATCAAATCAGGGCTTCCCTGGTGGCGCAGTGGTTGAGAGTCCGCCTGCCGATGCAGGCGACACGGGTTCGTGCCCCGGTCCGGGAGGATCCCACATGCCGCGGAGCGGCTGGGTCCATGAGCCACGGCCGCTGAGCCTGCGCGTCTGGAGCCTGTGCTCCGCAACGGGAGGGGCCACAACAGTGAGAGGCCCGCGTACCAAAAAAAAAAAAAAAAAAAAAAAAAATCAAATCAATGCCTGCTGTGGGGACCTAGCAGAGTGACAAGCCCAGCTGCCACAAGTTTGGAACCATTGCATCACTCAGGCTGAGCCCCAGCCCCCTGGGCAGACAATGACTAAACGCTGCTGAGGTACCAGGGTGTGAGTGCTGATACACCCTGCCTGACATGGGATCCCTGGAATGGAGAACTTCTGCTGGGACACTCCCCACCAGCCCAGCAGGTCTTAGAACCTTCTGGATTCTGAGGCTCTTTCTCTCCAATTTTTTTCTTCCCTCTCTCCCTTCACAGGTGCAGACCTGATCACAGTCTGCCTGCTCTCCCATCTATTCCTCCTCCCTCTTCCCTCCACCCTTCACAGGCTTTCCTCCAATAAATCTCTCAAGTATCAAAGCCCATCTTAGCATCTGCTTCTGTGAGCATCTGAACGGGTGTACGTGTACATTCTTAAAAGTGAACTAATCCAGGAGGCTTTATATTTGAAACAACAGTTCCCTGCCCCCTCCCCTCGGTTAATCCTGTCCCTGTATTTCCTCACATGGGCAACAACTTTTAAGTTAATTTTTAGCTCTTTTGGCAGTTACCTCCATGTCTCTAAAATAATGTTTATGATTTATTTTTGTTATTTATTTGTTATATTTTTAGGTGTTATATGTATATGTAGATAACTCTATGTAACATAGTTATTTATTATTGTTTATTGTCATAATGTTTACACTGTAACTTTTTTTCCCTTTTAACCATTGAGGTATAACCGACATACTATAAAGTGCTTTTATTTATTTATTTATGGCCGCACTGCGCAGAACGCGGAATCATAGCTCCCAGACCAGGGATCAAACCAGAGCCCCCTGCAGTGGAAGTGCTGCATCCCAACCACTGGACCGCCAGGGAAGCCCCTAAACTGCTTATATTTAAAGTGAACAATTTGAAAAGTTTTGACATTCGTATACACCATGAAACAACCACCACAATCAAGATAGTGAACATATCCATCACCCCTGAAAGTTTCTTCATGCCCCTTTAAAATCATCCTTCCCCTCCTCTCTGCAGTCCCTGATCTGCTTCTGTCACTACAGATCAGTTTCATTTTTCTATAATTTTATTTTATTTATTTATAAAAATTATTTATTTATTTATGGTTGTGTCGGGTGTTCGTTGCTGCATGCGGGCTTTCTCTAGTTGCGGTGAGCTGGGGCTACTCTTCATTGCGGTGCGCAGGTTTCTCATTGCGGTGGCTTCTCTTGTTGCAGAGCATGGGCTCTAGGCGCACAGGCTTCAGTAGTTGTGACACATGGGCTCAGTAGTTGTGGCTCACGGGCTCTAGAGTGCAGGCTCAGTAGTTGTGGCACACGGGCTTAGTTGTTCCGTGGCATGTGGGATCTTCCTGGACCAGGGCTCGAACCCGTGTCCCCTGCATTGGCAGGCGGATTCTTAACCACTGCGCCACCAGGGAAGTCCCCATTTTTCTATAATTTTAGGTAAATAAAATTGTACAGTATGTACTAGTTTTTTGCTGGCTCTTTCACTCAGTATAATTAATTTGAGATTCACCCATGTAGTTGTGTGTATTTATTTAGAGTTCATTCTTTTTTATTGCTAAGTTGTGTATTCCATTGTATGAATGTAACATAATTTTGTTTATCCATTCATCTTTTGACGGACATTAAGGGCTATCACAAATAAAGTCGTTGTGAACATTTGTGTGCAATGCTTGTATGGACATATATTTTCTTCTCTTCCCTCTTTCAATGATCACTGTCCCTTATTGACTGATGTCCAATGCCTTGAGTGCCATTGTTTCATATATTTTGTCTGATATTTTAGTCCTTTCAGACAGGATAGTAAATCTGACCGCTTTAGTCCATTTGACTAGAAGCAGAAGTACTGTATATTTCTTTAACATGTTATAATCTTCCTTTAAGTGATGCAACACCACTTTATGTATGGTGTAAGACCTCCAGGATAGCTCCATTTGTTCCCTCCTGGCCTTCGTGCTATGGTCGTACATTTTGCTTCTACCTATTATAAATCCTTCAGTGCATTACTATTATTTTCCTATTTATTTAACAATTTTAGACATTATCTGTTGATTTCTCTGGTGATGGATATGAATTTAGCTCACCGATCTTTTATCTTCTGGCTTTCCTTTCTTCCACTTCAATAAGATTATGCCACTATTTTTAGATTCTTTCTATTAGTTGCCTCTGTAGCTATGTAAAATATAGTTTTATATACTCACATCCCCATTTTTAATTCCATCAACCATTGACAGTATCTCTTGACTCTTCACTTTGTGAGGTGAACACATGAATGTCCTTACCCTTCTCTTCATTGCTGTATGCTTTCTTATCACGATCAAATGCTTAATTTTAACTTATGATGTCAAGAAAGAAAAATGGATCTTGTTCTGCAACCAAATCCAAGTCTTCCTTTTGCGTGGCTTGTGTGTTGATTCCAGGTGCTAAAACTTGACCAACAGTGTTTACAACATTATGACTATGTAAAGATTGTTCACAGCTCAGCCACATAGTTTACTATGATTACATAGCCTTCTTACATAGTCTTGTGTGTTTCTTGGAATTTCTAATTGTTTCCTCCTCCCCACCCCATTTCCTGCATTGCTGAGTTTTCCACAACTTGATATTCAACTTCTTAAAGGTAGTATCAAATCTGTGAATTCTTTCTGCTCAAATACATTCTCTTCCCAGACAACTATCTTTTGGAGGCCTCCTTCCACAAGCTCTAAATTGAACCCTTGTGCTCTAGATTTGATGAAAAGCTGTCACCAAAGGTCTTCCTTCCATTTTTCTCCTGACTGGCTTAATTGTTTCTTGAACTTCTCATTTTTTGGTTTACTCTCTTACTTTGTTGGAACACATCCTTGAATCACTTTCATTGAAAGGGGATGTTGGAGGTAAACTTACTGAGTCCTTCCATGACTTAGAATATCTTTATTCTACTCTCAAATTTTCTCTTAGAATTTTGAAGGCACTGTTCCATTACTTATAGGATCCAGTATTGCTAAAGAGAAGTTTGATGCCAATCTGAATTTTTAAAAATACAATTTGTTTTTTCTCTCTGAAAAGTTTTTGGATTTTAAAATAATCTTTGATCTTCTGAAATTTTACCATTCTGTGACTGTCAGTCATTTTTCATTCACTGTATCTGGCATTGTAATATTTTTTCTTCCTTCCTTCTTCAGTCTAGAGACTCATGCTTTTCAGTAGAGAAATCTTTATTGTTTCTTTGTTTATATTCCCCTCTCATTTTGTCTGTTCTTTCTGGAGCTTCTATTCATCAGACATTAGCCTCTTGGATTATACTTTATAATTTAGCCTTTCACATTTTCAATCTACTTGTATTTTCTACTTTCTTAAAGATTTCTTTGATTTTATCAAAGATTAAACAGATCTTTTAATCTGTGTATTGAAATTTCTGCTTAAACTATCATATTTTTAATTTCTAAGAACTCTTTATTTATTTATTTGTTAAAATTTATTTATTTTTGGCTACCTTGGGTCTTTGTTGCTGCACACGGGCTTTCTCTAGTTGTGGTGAGCAGGGGCTACTCTTCGTTGTAGTGCATGAGCTTCTCCTTGTGGTGGCTTCACTTGTCGCAGAGCACGAGCTCTAGGCACGCAGGCTTCAGTAGTTGTGGCTCGTGTGCTCTAGAGCGTAGGCTCAGTAGTTGTGGCGCACGGGCTTAGTTGCTCCGTGGCATGTGGGATCTTCCAGGACCAGGGCTCGAACCCGTGTCCCCTGCATTAGCAGGTGGATTCTTAACCACTGTGCCACCAGTGAAGCCCTATATTTCTTTTTTTTTAAAAAAAATACATATCTGTGTTTCTATATTTTCTGCAATAAGCACAATTACTTCTGTAATAAGAAAATAATTTATTTTTCAGTATATGTAAGGCTTTCTTTTGAATCTTCATTTACTGTATTAAAAGTCACAAAATAAATAAAACAAAGGAAACTGAAAAAAAGACAAAAACAAAAACAATTTTAACCCCAGGGCTGATGGCTATACATAAGGTGAAAAACTGAATTCTACAGTTGGCTTGGTCCAGAATCCTTAGACAAAATATGTGATGAAGAAGTGAGTAGGGTGAGAATGTTGGGAGGATACAGGGAAGGAGGTGGGAACAGAGAGGAGAAGAGGCCTCAGGCGTACTCTTCGGCCTTTCTCAAAGCTCAAGAATTATGGAAGCATGTCTTTGGAAAAAAGTCTGGATTTGCAAATGGAATATAATTGAAATTCAACATCAGGACTTTGAGGATCGCTGTGGTGCATACTAATAAGCCAGTTTTCTTGATCTGGTATAATAATTCATAAGTAAGTTATCCATGTGACTGGATGGTATGTGCATCACTAACTGCTCATTTAAACAGGCAATATTAAGGTCACCCACACCACACAAGCAGTCTCTGCTTTCAAGAGGGCTTTTGAGAGGAGGCTGACTTCTCCCTACTGAACATCTATTCAACTGTAAAGTCAACAAATGCAATGGGACCTGTACTGAAATTTTTACTCAGAGGCCAGACTTTTAAAATGCTGTCAAAATTGAACGGAATGTATAAACCACATCATCACAGAACTGCATTCATGAACGATCTAGGAGATGGACTAGAAGTAAAATTTTGGTGTATTCTCAAGAGAATGAGAGAAAACATTGGGACCTGGCTTTTTATGTTTTCCCCTTTGTTCAAAGAAGGATCAGTGTTATCCAACAGGGAGAGTTCTCTCTTTTGTGGGGATGCTTACAATTCAGGGATTTGCATTCCTGGGCATTATTAGAAAATTCTTACATTTATAAATCTTGTGCGTTGAGTGGCTTGTTGGGCCATATTTCCATCTGTTTGAATCACACAACCATCAACTGGCCTCAGAGACTTATTTTAAAATTCTAACTCTAGACTATCTAAGAAGACTCTGAAACCAATCTCTGTTTAAGGGAGGTCAAATTCCAAAATTGCAAACTTCAAACTACAGTCTTTTATTGTACTTTTGATCTAGTGATTATTGAAAAAAATGAATTAATAATACCTAATAATAAATCAAAGGACAAATTCTAACTGTGGCATGCCTCTCAATGTGTGACATACCCCTCAAATTGAGTCATTTTCAAGCTTATGATGAGTGCAGTGATTTCCTATCTCTTGTCCTATCTTCTTTTGTGTTATCAATGTCAGGAACTGGTACTTCTTTCATTTTGCTGTATTCTAAGATCAAGAATTGAAATCATCCCTACCTCTCTTCAACTACTCCCCTAAAACATCTATCCTGGAATAGCAGAATTTTTACCGATGTATTTTTAAGGGTGGGTCACCTTGTTATAACAAAATTTTTTTTTTTTACATTTTTTTTTTTTTTTTTTTTTTTTTTTTTTTTTTTTTTTGTGGTACGCGGGCCTCTCACTGCTGTGGCCTCTCCCGGTGCGGAGCGCAGGCTGCGGAGCACAGGCTGCGGAAGCGCAGGCTCAGCGGCCATGGCTCACGGGCCCAGCTGCTCCACGGCATGTGGGATCTTCCCGGACCGGGGCACGAACCCATGTCCCCTGCATCGGCAGGCGGACTCTCAACCACTGCACCACCAGGGAAGCCCTATAACAAAATTTTAAGATGCATAATACCATCAACTAATGTTTTTGAGGGCTTGTGGTGTGCCAGGGACTATTCTAAATGTTTTACCTGTATTAGCTAATTTAATCTTCACAACAATCTGATCAGGTAATATAGTTATGGGTTGAATTGTGTCCCGCTCCACAAAAAATGATACGTTGAAATCCTAACGCCCCTAATACCCCAAATGGGACCTTAGTTGGAGATAGCATCTTTGGAGAGGTTATCAAGTTAAAATGAAGTCTTTAGGGTGGGCCCTAACCCAATATGACTGGTATACTTAAAAAAGGGGACATTTGGACAGAGACAGACACACATAGAGAGAAGACAATGTGAAGAGACACAGGGAGAGGACAGCCATTTACAACCCAGGGAGAGATGCTGGGAACAGATCCTTCCCTCACAGCCTTCAGAGAAAACCAATCCTGACAACACCTTGATTGTAGGCTTTTCTAGCCTCCAGAACTGTTAGGCAATAAATTTGTGTTGTTTAAGCCACTCAGTTTGTGGCATGTTGTTATGGCAGCCCTAGCAAATGAATACACTAGCACGATTACTATTGCTCCCATTTTATGGTTAAGGAAACTGAGGGACAGAGAGGTTAAGTAACTAGCCCAAAGTTGTACAGCTGGTAAATGGAATAGGAGCCCAGGCAGTCTGGCTCCAGAGTCTGCTCTTCTAACTAGCTAAGATAGTCAACCTTTCCGAATTCAATTATTGCAGACAATGCTCTTGGTTCCTTGAGAACCTTTTTCCACACAATGCAGGGCACCATTATGATGAACCATTGTTTAAGGTGCACACAAAGTGAAACAAAACAACAATAAAATAACATAACAACCACAAAACAAATACTAAGCCCTTGTATTGAGCACTAATTATGAGTCAGGTGTCATTCCAGGAACTGATTCTATGAAGAGGAAAATGTTGTGGCCTCTTCGGGAGTTCAAACTTTGGAAGGGAAACATGTTCCTTCGGCAGGGCGAGAGAGCTGGAGTACATCGGGGAGAGGTGAGTGAATTTCGCCCGGGGAGAGGCAAAGACCTTTACGGAAAAGACTCCATAGACGAGATAACCTTTGAATTGGACTTTACTAAGTGGAAAGAATTTTGGCAGGTGGCTAAATAGAGAAACATTTAGAAATAGTTTTGTGTTGGTGAATGTAATTGTAGACATTATCAGGACTAATTTTAAGAATATGTGGGGACTTCTCTGGTGGTGCAGTGGTTAAGAATCCGCCTGCCAATACAGGGGACACGGGTTTGAGCTCTGGTCCGGGAAGATCCCACATGCCGCGGAGCAACACAGCCCGTGAGCCACGACTACTGAGCCTGCACTCTAGAGCCCGCGAGCCACAACTACTGAAGCCCACGTGCCACAACTACTGAAGCCTGCGCACCTAGAGCCTGTGCTCCGCAACAAGAGAAGCCACCGCAATGAGAAGCCTGCCCACCGCAACGAAGAGCAGCCCCCGCTTGCCTCAACTAGAGAAAGCGCGTGCACAGCAACGAAGACTCAATGCAGCCAGTAAATAAATAAAATAAATCTATTTAAAAAAAAGTTAAAAAAGAAAATAAAGAATATATGAACACAAGAGAAACACTGGAGATCCAGGTGAATGTTTGGCAAAATTACTTGTATCCAATGAGAGAATAGCTGTAGATAATAGGTGTTTTCCTCCTTTTCACAGTTATATTCCAAAGGCCATTGACTTAGAGTTTAATAAGCCCACATAACCAACTGAGTGGAAAGGATTGGAAACCTCCATTGGATTCTCAGGGACAGTTGAATCTGTACCTCAGGAGCCTGGGATCCGTGGGGAGGCTGCCTGAAGTCCCAGGATCAGAGAACCCAACTCTAATACTGAGGCAGAGGGGACAAACATGTAGTCCCTGGGATAGATCTGGATCTTAGTCATGTTTGACCTTCACAGTATTAGCTAACACTGATAATCAGCAGCTTTCTTATAATATAAGGCTTTCTGTCTTCTCTTTTAAACATGTCCAACCATCTGGCAGTACTAGGCCGATATTCCTACAGGGGCTGCCTTTGTGTATTAGGGGACGCTCTCCAATGTTGTGGTTACAATAGACCTGAGCATGTAAAGAATCAACCTGAGAAAACTTTGTTTCTTAGTCTCATGTCAAAATCTACATGTCAGTGTAATTTAGGCAGTTCTTCTCTAAGTGGTGACCCAGGGATCCAGCTTCTTCTATCCTATGGCTCTGTCATGTCCGTTGCGTCATGGCATGCCTCCCAAGATTTCCCTGGGCATCTTCACCACTTCAGTTTGGGGAAAAAAAGAGTGCATGATCAAACAGAAACTTTTTTCATGGGCCAGGCCTGGGTGTAGCATTCATTCCTTCTGTCCACATGATATTGGCCAGAACTCAGTCAAATGGCCCCAACTAATTATAAGGAAAGCTGAGAAATACGGTCTATCGGGAAGGAAGGGAAATCGTTTGGTAACCACATAGCAACCACAGATGTGTTCTCTAGTTCACTATAGTTCTCACCCAGACTTCTTCACTCATTTGTTATCTACCTAGCGTGTGTAGGCATTGGGGTTTGCAGTCTCTGATTTAGGTATTGGGAGTTGTAGTGGAAATTACCCAAATTGGAATTAAACAGGCCTATGTTTGAAAATTTATTAGCCGCGGTATTACTTAAGATGGTGGTGCTTTAAAGAGATAGCAAAACACAGTGGCTTAAACGAGATATTTATCTCTCTCTCATTTAAAAGTCTAATTTGGTAGACGATCCCAGGATGTAGGGCAGCTCTAATTCATAAGGTCATTCAGGAACCCAGGTTCCTTCTACCTTGTTGCTCTGCCATCTCCTGAGTCATTACCCTGGTCCCTGTGATTGAAGATGGTTCATCATCACCACTGGTGGGGAGAAGGAAAAAGGAACTAGAGTGCATGACCTGGAAATTAATCACACGCCTCCCTTCCGCTCACATCCCACTAACAAAATTATAGTTATATGGTCCACGAAACTTCAAGGACGCCTGGAAAATGTGACCTTCTGCTGGTGTGCCCAGCTATAACCTTGGAAGTTAAGTTATTGAGAGAAGAATAGGGGGGTCAACTATCAGTCACTATCTGTGTGGCTTTGGGAAAATACTTAAATTAATCTCTTTGTGCCCCTTTAATCTATTTCTTTTTTTTTTTTTCTTTTCTTTTTTTTTGCGGTACGTGGGCCTCTCACTGTTGTGGCGTCTCCCGTTGTGGAGCACAGGCTCCGGGCGCGCAGGCTCAGCGGCCATGGCTCACGGGCTCAGCTGCTCCACGGCATGTGGGATCTTTCCGGACCAGGGCACGAACCCGTGTCCCCTGCATCGGCAGGCGGACTCTCAACCACTGCACCACCAGGGAAACCCTAATCTATTTCTTAATCTGTAAGAAGGTGGTAACTGGACCTTCCTGTGTGAGTTAGGAATATGTTTAGCTACAATTAACAGAAAACCTACCCACAGCAGATTAAAGAAATAGAATTTTAATTTTCTTATATAACAGAAGATCTGAAGGTAGGTTTTTCTTTAGCAGGTTGATGTTTGGGAAAATATTTCTGACTTTTTCTTTTTTCTTTTTTCGTCTTTCTTTCATGGTCCCAGGACAGCTGCTCAAAGGCAAGAAGAAGGGGAAAAAGGACAGCACCATTTGCATCTTTCACCTTAACCAAGAACAGCAAAAATCTTTCCAAGCTCCCATGCATTCATGGGAGTGATAAATACATATGATCTCAAAAGAGTTACTTAATCACTCTGAACCTCAGTTTTCTCATTTATTTATATGGGAGGCTAATACCTGTCTCATGGGATAGTTGTGAGAATCAGTGAACTAATATTTTTAATATGTTTGGAACACTACCTGACATATGACAGGTGCTCAACCAAGGAAAGGAATTGTTATCTGAGGAAGTAGAAGGAGCATGGGCTTCGACAGTTTTGTGTTGGAATCCTGACTCTAATCCACATGACTTTAAGTTGATTACCCTCTTTGAATCTGTTTCCTCTTCCTGAAAAATGGGGATAATAGTACCTTCTTTACGGGGCTGTTGTGAAGATTAAGTGGAATTGTAGATACTAAGCGCCTGGCTCAGAGGAGCAATTCTTTCAAAGTTTAATCAGGAGCCACCCTGAATTTACCTGGGGTTGAGTAGGAGAAAACTGGAGATGTTGAGTGTGTATTGCTGAGCTAGCTTCTCCCGGCGCACGTATAGCAGCTTGGGGCTGTGTAACCTGATGAGGAGAGCAAAAACCCCAACACAGAGGTACGATGGGAAAATCAAACGCAGGTCAGGTCAGTAAAAGAAGCAGAAGTCTAACAGCCAGTTCACCCTCTGCTCTGCCTGAGTCAGAGACAGCTATCTAGGTGAGTCTGAACAGGACTGGTTACCTGCCTAGGCAGGAGGCTGGACCTTTCTCAACCAGAGAGCAGTGGTAAGCTCTGATGGCCTGGAGGTGACCGGCAAACCCTGACAGCATCTTGCAAGCAGAGCGCCCAGGGCAGGGCTCTGGGGGAAGCCTTTAGCAGGGTGGCTGAGCCGCTGTGATGGGGCAGGGGGATGTGACTGAGGCCAGCCTCAGGAATTACAAGGAGGTTGGAGGTCTTGACTGGGGGCAAATTTGACCAATTGAAGAAAGAGGGCCTTCCCTCCCCATAACTTCTGGGAGGGGCTTGTTGGGGAAAGATATATTGAGGGGACAAGATTAAACATAGTCAGTGTTTATCCCAACCAGTCTGCTTCCCTCCTTTCTTCCCTTCCTCCCTTCCTTTCTTCCTTCCTTCCTACACCTCTATTGATATATGATTTATGTACCATAAAATTTATCCATTAAAATATACAATTCAACAGTTTTTAGTATATTCAATTGTGCAAC
The DNA here is from genome assembly GCF_949987515.2 of Delphinus delphis. Lineage (NCBI taxonomy): Eukaryota > Metazoa > Chordata > Mammalia > Artiodactyla > Delphinidae > Delphinus > Delphinus delphis. The sequence goes on along the minus strand of NC_082686.1, from coordinate 126,128,281 downwards.
CAATACCACTATTTAATTCCAGAATATTTTCATCACTCCAGAAAGAAAACGTGTACCTGTCAGTAGCCACTCACCATTCTCCTACCCACCCCTTAGCCCCTGGCAACTATTAATCTACTCTTCGTATCTATGCCTCTTCTGGATAATTCATAGAAATGTAATCACACAACATGTGGTCTTCTGTGACTAGCTTTTTTCACTTATCATAATGCTTTCAAGGTTCATCTATGTTGTAGCATGTATCAGTATTTCATTCCTTTTTATGGTTGAATAATTTCCCCTTGTATAAATATACCACATTTTATTTGTCCACTCAACAGTCGATGGACAGTTAGGGTCTTTCCACTCTTTTTTGGTGGTTATGAAGAACATTGTTATGAGCATTATGTGTAAGTTTCTATGTGGACATATTTTCATTTCTCTTGGGAATATACCTAGGAATAGAAGTGCTGGGTAATATGGTACCTCTATGTTTAACTTTCTGAGGAAATGCCAGACTGTTTTCCACAATGGCTGCACCATTTTACATTCCCACCACTACATATGAGAATTTCAATTTCTCCACATCCCCTAGTCTTTTTTTTAAATTACTTTTTATTGGAATATAGTTGATTTACAATGTTGTGTTAGTTTCTGTTGTACAGGAAATATATCAGTTATACATATATCCACTCTTTTCAAGATTCTTTTCCCATATAGTTCATTACAGAATATTGAGAAGAGGTCCCTGCGCTATACACTAGGTCCTTATTCGTTATCTATTTTATATATAGTAGTGTGTATATGTCAATCCCAATCTCCCAGTTTATCCCTTTTCCCCCATTTTCCCCCTTGGTAACCATAAGTTTGTTTTCTACATCTGTTGACTTTATTTCTGTTTTGTAAATAAGTTCATTTGTACCATTTTTTTAGATTTTACATATAAGCGGTATCATGATATTTGTCTTTCTCTGTCTGACTTATTGTCTGTCTTTTTAGTTAGTGGTTCTGAAGTGGTACCTCCTCACTGGTTTTGATTTGCATTTCTCTGATGCCTAAAGATTTGAGCATCCCTACCTTTTCTTAAGAGCATGGAGTTTCTTCTTTAGGAAATGGCACGGAGATCAAGTAGCTACTAAGGGATGGGGGGGGGGGGACAAGCCCTCCTGCATCCCAACATGGCTTTTTTTTTCTTTGCGGTACGCGGGCCTCTCACTGTTGTGGCCTCTCCCGTTGCGGAGCACAGGCTCTGGACGCGCAGGCTCAAGCGGCCATGTCTCACGGGCCCAGCCGCTCTGCAGCATGTGGGATTTTCCCGGACCGGGGCACGAACCCATGTCCCCTGCATCGGCAGGCGGACTCTCAACCGCTGCGCCACCAGGGAATCCCGCCAACATGGCTTCTGAGACAGAGCTTGTGCTCAGTTATTCAGAGAAGGACCAAGAAGAATTGGAAAGGAGGTGTTCTGAGTCCACTGACAATTTGCTTCTGGTTTTCCAACTTGGGTAACAGAGATTGTTGTTGTCTCTCCCAGGGCTGAAGGATGGAGGCTCCTGCTCTAAGTGGAAAGTTGCTTTAAAAGGCAAGATGGTTAATATAGTCAAATATTCAAAACTGTTAAGGTTGCTCCATTTGACTTTGCTGGAAGCAAGTTTTATGAACAAGGTCAAGAATTCATCAGGTGCCCCAGCAAGCCTTAGGCAAAAGGATTTAGTGTTTAGAGCTCTGGTTCCCAGCCTCTTGCTGAGTTCTCCTTTTCTGTGAACACAGACTGGTAATTAAAGACCCCAGCTGGCTGGAAGTAAGTGAGCAAAGAGTTTCATGGCCATCTCTGTGCAACTAGATGGAACTGCTTCCTCTTCCTCCAGTACCCAGGCACCAAGGTCATCAAGAGACTGCCTCACTCCCTGCCCTGCCCCCACCCCCTTCCTGAAGGGGAGAAAATGATCTATTTCACTAGTGTGCTCTGTTTTTAATTTTTAATTAACTAATTAATGAATACATCTTTATTGGAGTATAATTGCTTCACCATGCTGTGTTAATTTCTGTTGTACAACAAAGTGAATCAGCTATATGCATACATATACCCCATATCCCCTCCCTCTTGCGTCTCCTTCCCACCCTCCCTATCCCACCCCTCTAGATGGTCGCAAAGCACCGAGCTGATCTCCCTGCGCTATGCAGCTGCTTCCCACTAGCTAGCTATTTTACATTTGGTAGTGTATATATGTCCATGCCACTCTCTCATTTCGTCCCAGCTTACCCTTCCCCCTCCCGTGTCCTCAAGTCCATTCTCTACGTCTGCGTCTTTATTCCTGTCCTGCCCCTAGGTTCTTCAGAACCATTTTCTTTTTTTTTTTTTAAGATTCCATATATATGTGTTAGCATACAGTATTTGTTTTTCTCTTTCTGACTTACTTCACTCTGTATGACGGACTCTAGGTCCATCCACCTCACTACAAATAACTCAATTTCGTTTCTTTTCATGGCTGAGTAATATTCCATTGTACATATGTGCCACATCTTCTTTATCCATCCATCTGTCAGTGGACACTTAGGTTGCTTCCATGTCCTGGCTATTGTAAATAGAGCTGCAGTGAACATTGTGGTACATGACGCTTTTGAATCATGGTTTTTTAAAAGCACTAAATTCACCACTGCCCTCCTGTCCCACAATTCCCACTTTTCCTCCTCTCTAACCATAAAACAAGGTCGTAGACCTGAGATCTTCTGAAATCTTGCTTTAAGTGCTCTTCACAAGGAATTCTCTTTGGGCTAGTTTAGAGAACTAGGAAGGAAAAAAATCCTCTCCTTCTGCCTGGGAAGAATAGGGAAAGATGAGAATGTCTCCTTACCCTCTGGCAGGGAGAACTCCCCAGGAAGAAGCAATAACTCACGGCTCTGTTGGCTGTTTTTTGAAGTGGGGGAACCTGGTATTTTCTGGAAAACCACCACCATTTCAAACAGTATTCTAATAGCCCTCTGATGGGGAGGTGGTGGGGGAGGGATGGGAGCTGCTTTGCAGAGGGAGCAGCCAGTTGTCTGAAAGAACTGCTCCTTTGAAATGCCTGAAGCTTTTTTCTTCAAAGGATGGCTAAATGGAATCTGGTTTTCAGGTATTCTGAAAACCTCTCCAGATTTTCAGCAACTTTCCTAGCTTGTGTGGAGACCACTCATGTACTTACAAAAAAATAATAATCTGTAAGATCTATCCCATTCTGTGTCTGTTCCAGGTAAGTTCCCAGCCATGAAAGGCATGAGTCATGCTCTGTGGAGAAGGGAGTTGGCTGTATCTCTCACTCTGTTGGTCAAAGATCAGGAATAAAGGTGGAAGGGATTATTTTAAAAGTCAGGAAAGGAAGTGGACACCCACATATGTTGCAATACAGGACCAAGAGATTTGCTGATATGCTCTTGTATGACTTGGGATGCAAATTCACTTGTAGTGAATAAAAGAGGACAGGAAAAGAACTTTCTTCTGGAGTGTTCTTGGGTGGGTGGGAGACGGGATGGGGAGAAGGACCAATGGTGTCAGGAGAACATATCTCTGTGCTAATGACTGGTATTCTGATGGAGAAATGAATGGTTCCATCCCCAGACTAACTCCAAAGCTATAAATTTTCCTAGACCCAAGAAGTTATTTTCAATCTGAAATTTAAAAAAAAAAACAAAAAACTGCTTGCTATTTTTTTTCCAAATGTGTTCCCCAAACACCAACAGTTGACTCTTAACTTCTCTCGTTGGGGTGAAGGGGTAGAAAAGTAAGGACAAGAGGCAGTGGAGAAGCTGCAACCAATTTGTAATCCTGGTGTGGTCCAGGAATACAGAAATCAAAGACATTCCTGGTCATCACTTTATTATAATTAATCCTTTTGGATTCTTAGAAGGATTAAGATAATTTACATAAAAATTTTTCTTCATCATACTCACCTTGTTAATCTACTTGCTGGAGGGAATCCGTAGGCTCACTGAAAGTTAATGAGTTCTTAGACTGAAAATTGGAGTGTGTGTAATGGAATTGTAGCATTTAGCAGAACTATGTGGGAGGTTAGAATGCTGTAACTCTACAGATTATTTAAAAATAAAACTATTTACATGCCAAAATTGATACAAAAGCATTCCTCCGCATGAATAAGAAAATAAACACAGTATTCTGGAAGAGGCTGTATAATCGTCTGGGAAAGAAATGTTTCACTGAGGATAGAGACATTAATGTATATATTATGTCTTCTGTTGAAATCCAAGCCATTTTGTTTTGCAGATGAGATTTGGAAAATTAAATACATTTGCATAATTGCCAACATATAGACTTAAAAGTCAAAAAAAGATTTGTTAAGTTGCTTGTATATGCCCATTATAAAAATAGTCAGTGACCGTAGTTTTAAAATCCAAAGCAGAGCTCATAGTCTGCCAAACAGTATTATACAATCATTCATTTTGCATGCATTGCTTGAGTGCCACTGTGTGCCAGACACTGTACTAGTTTCTGGGTCTATAATGATGAACTAGAGAGTCATCCAGAGTGATCATAGAGCAGAACATTTAAAATGGAAACTGCCCCAGAAAATACAGATGACTGATTGCTATAATTACACATCATGACTTGTTGGATATTGCAAATTTTGCTACGTCCTTTGATTGAGTTTAATGAGTAACTTTTTTCATGTGACAAAATGTCAGTATTTATACATAGATTTCCACACGTGGTTTATGGGCTTTCATTAATGTTAAGTCCCTGAAGCCCGCAATTTAGAAATGGCTTACATTCCAGGAGTTTGTTTACAAGTCACTTTTTCGGTGGTTGGTTTCCAAAGCCAATCAGCTAAAACCTATTTAATCTAAAAAAGTAGCTGGAACAAAGCACTGGCCATATAATTAAAACTAACCACCAGGTTTAACACTGTGTCTAAGGTTGAGGGCATGCAAAGTTCAATTTGTGGTTCTAGAAGCACTTTTTTTCCTAGAAGCAGCAGGCAGATGGAGTGGGAACATTCCCCTAATTCCAAGATAATCAAGGGAATGATCACCCAAACAGGGGCAGGGCCAGGTTTTGTGGTGGCCAGAGGTTATAACATATGGGGGTCTTCTCTAAGAAGATGAATACACAATTAGGAAGACCAGATTAGACATGGGACCTCGGAAGGGAGCTGTGCGAGGATGCCTGGAGATTAAAGTTCATTGGCGTCCCTGCAAATCTGCTCCTTCACCTCTGACAGGTCAGGCCAGGGGTAACAACTGATGGACGGGATATTGGACAGAGGAGGTGAAGATTAGTGGGGAGCAGTTAAAAGACTAAGAGAGATAGATACCAGGACCTTCACAGATGGGATGTTTAACAGCTGGGGTTGTTTGTTTCTATGTCAGGGATAGTGTCAGGGCTAAGGGCATCTTGTTGGAGGGACAGGGCTTTGGGGTGGCAGCATGGGGACATTAACAGGATCAGTGAAAGAACGGGTGGCACTGGCCCAAAGGCTAAAAGTCGAGGGATGGGCATGGGGACAGTTTCTACTGCTGAAGTGGGGTGAGGTGCAGGACTTCAGATTCGCTCCACAGTGATGTGATTGGGGGTAGAAGGATTGGGTCAGCATCAGGGAAGGGGACTGTGAGGGAAGAAGGGAAATACATTCTCACCTGCAGCAAGTGGAGGAAAGAAGCGACACATGCAGGGGTGGTGAGGAAGGGTCGGGTCCCACTGAGTCCAGAAGGGCGGTGATGTGGGAGCCATGAGTAAGTAAGAAGGCTTGAGTCAGGCCCTGCCTGTCATCATGAAGAATGATAAGGCTCGTACCAGGCCAGAACATAATTTGGATAACTTATGAATTGAGAAAACCCAGTCATTTACAACAATTTGTTAGCAAACTCTCATGAGCCTATAAATCATCTGTAGTAGTTAGGCTTAGGTTAAACTTTAGCAAGTGCCCTGTGGTGACAGAAGATAGACCCATGATCTCTAAATAAAGGCCACTGGCTTGGACAAGATTAATCGTCTTTCTGAGGAACAGGTGGAATGGGATTTTGATTTCTTATGCTAGAACAGCTTGAAACAAAGCCACCTGAGAAAGGAAGTGTCTGTATTTGAGCACCACGTTGTCATTTCCCCCTAAAATCTCTCTCAGGGAGAAGCTCTGAATCTGAGTTTCCATAGCTCAGCCAGAGCCTGAAGGAAAAGTCTGACCAGAGGAGTTTCCACATTTAATGCCCTAAGTGTTCTGGTTCTGAAAAGAATGCAGAGGCTGTTATTCTCAAATATGTATCTACTAAGAGTGCCATTGAAAAAGCCAATCTACAACATTGGGCAATGATAAAGAACAGCAGTTGTGAAACATAGGGGTGGAGTGCCAAACACGACATATGCCCCGTGTGTTTGGAGTTCTGCTATCTGAACCCAAGATCGTATATTATATGAAAGAGTCCTGAGGGCAAGGGATTGTAAAGCAGGAACTAGAAAATGTGTACTTCTGAAGTAGATCTGTCAGGCTCTCTGACCAGAAAAACAGAAGCCATTCCGGGTTTTTCCAACAGAGGGAATTTAATATAGAGACTTGGTTCCCTAGGAAATGGAAGGACTGAGAAGCTGAACATGGAATCCAGAGGTTGCAACAGTAGGGAGCTGCTCCCAGCTTAATGCCGGAGGGACGATAGGAAGGTGACATTATCAGGGCCCAGAAATCAGGGTCTTCCAGTGAGACCCAGAACCATAGTTGAGGCTTCCCAGGTGGAGCTGAGACCATATAACTGGTGCTGGAAATAACCCAGGAAATAGAGAAAACTACCTTGCTTTCTTCCTTCCTTCCATCCTTCATTCTAGTGCCCTAGCCTTCCATGGGCTGAACCTAGGTGGAAACCAGAGGTCAAAGAAACCTGGGAAATGTAGTTCCCTACAACCAAAACAGACTGCTGGATTCATATGAGAGCATACTGAATGTTAAATTTTGTATAAGGCAGGATGTTACCAACCACCTTGGAATTAGCAAGCTCTCATATCATCGACCCTGCATTATTTCTGTAAGGTAACTAGAAAATGTTACCACATCCCCAGTGAAATGCCTTAACTTAACTTTCATTATTTTTAATATAAAAATTATTTGTGAATAGGTCATACAGGCACATGAAACAAAATTCAAAAGTTACATACGGATAAGTGGTGAAAAATCTCAGTCACTCGTCACCAGCCCTAGCCATCTAATTCTCTTGCCCAGAGGCAACCCCCCTGACCAGTTATTTGTGTGTATCTTTCTATGTATCTGTACATCTATATCTACATTTATACCAAATGTCTACCTAGGTCTCTACCCATATCCATATCTTAACATATATCTATCCTTTTTTCTATATATGGAAGATATATATTTCCCCACATGCAAATGGTAACACACTATATGCACTGTTCTAATGATCTACATTTTAGCACCAACTGGCACCTACTAATTTAACACTGAAAATATTTCTTCCCTTTGGAAATAAAATGGGTGTGCCCACTGGGTCAGACGTGTGCCCAGATGATGAAGAGCTATAAAACATAAGGCTTACAGACATCCAATGTTCAACTAGTCATGCAAAGAATTCTCCAAGGCAGTAATTCAGCAGAAGTTTTGTCAGGTCTGTCAGAATGATTCAAGGGTTTGGAATGACTCACTGGGGCTTGAGTTAAATAATCTTGGCTTAATCATATCACTTGGAGCAAAGGTAAGTTGAAGATTTAAATCCTGGTAGCTCAGTATCTCCTCTGGACAGTGGCAGAGGAATTCTCTGCCCAGCAGCAGTGTCAGGGTAAAAAAAAAAAATCCCTAGATGTCTCATACTGTACACCAAGATAATGTCCACGTGGGTTACAGGATTTGCATGTATGTGTATGTTTATGTGTATGTCTATATACACATACAAATACATATATTCATACATACTACATATATACACTGGAAGGAAAATTTCTCACATCTCTAGAGCAAGGATATCTTTATAAGCTTAGAAATGATAGAAGAAATTACAAAGACAAAAACAAACTGAATTTATTATAAGAATATTAATATGGGGCTTCCCTGGTGGCGCAGTGGTTGAGAGTCCGCCTGCCGATGCAGGGGACACGGGTTCGTGCCCCGGTCCGGGAGAATCCCGCATGCCGCGGAGCGGCTGGGCCCGTGAGCCATGGCCCATGAGCCATGGCCGCTGAGCCTGTGCGTCCGGAGCCTGTGGTCCGCAACAGGAGAGGTCACGACAGTGAGAGGCCCGCGTACCGCAAAAAAAAAAAAAGAATATTAATATGTTCTGCACATAAAAACACGAGAACACAAAAAATGCAAGACACTGGGAAAATACTTTTAACAAATGTGGCAGATAAAAGGATGATATCTTAATTAACACATGGATATGAGGTCATACAGTGTGGTGAGAACAAGAGCCTTAGCCCTGCTGTTGGACCTCCTATGATGTGAAACTATTTAGGTCTTAATTTCTTCATCTGTAAAATAGTGGCAACAGTAATACTTACTGGGGCTTTGTGAACTTAAAATGTGAGCTGCCTGTATAGTACTTACAAAACGCCACTTGATAAACCCTCAGTAGGATTTGTTATTATTTTTACTAATAAAACAATTTTTAGATAAATAAATGGAAAAAAGACCTGAATGGTCAATTCACCAGGTACAATTAACAAATCAGCACAAGGGAAATTCAAATTTATAATTTATTCCAAAAATATATTGTTCAACTTTTTCCAAAATAGTTTTAAAATTTAATACCTAGATGATCATGTACAGACATTCTTATATAATTTTGCATGTTTTACACATATTTAGGCCCATAATAAAAGCCTGGAAAACAGTACACAAAAATAAAAATAGTTGTGTTTGGGTGATCCAATTACAAGTGATCATTTTTCTTTCTTTCTTTTTTAGTCCTTTAAAGTTTCTTTAAAGTGACTTTTAAATCACAAAAACAATGCATGCTAATTGTTTAAAAAAAAGGTAAACATTTCAGAGGTATATAAAGAGGAAGTAAATGTTCCAGTAATCCCCTTCTCCAATTTTCTACTCTCCTATCTCTATTCCCGCCCATCAGATCCTATTTCTTTTCTCAGAGATGATCATTTAGGGATATGTCCTCCCAGATACCTCTGTCAGCTTTTACACACACATGTGCATTTGCACATGCAGTACACACATTTCTTATGTTAATGGGATTCCTACTATTCTATAACTTGTTGTTTTGGTTTCATCAATATATAAATATATATGTATTTCATCTAATTCCTTGTCAGTTCAATAGAACTGTCTTACTATTTTTAATGAATGGCTACATTGTATCCCGTAATGTGGGCAGACCACAATTTGTTAACCAACCCATTATTAATGATTTTTTTGTGTAGTTTCCAATTTTTTGCTGTTGGAGACATTGCTGCAATCCTTGTACAGTTCATAGGTATATGTGAGTATTTCTTTAGGATAGATTCCAAGAATGAAATTGCTGGGTCAAAGATTCAACATCCTTTGAATTTGCACACTCAAATTTCTGACTGTTACTGCCAAATCATATTGTGAGATGAATTTATCAACTTATATCTCCATGAGATTTTTTTTTTTTAAAGAAAGTAGTCAAAAACAGGAGTCCCATGAAACTAATATAAGACACAATCAATGTGCCTATACCCAACTGGTCTTCACCCCAGAAGTGTGTCGTTTAATTTTGGCTTTACCCTTTCAGATATCCTCATGAGTTTGGCTCACTCATGATTCCACCATCTCCTATGCCCCCCCCCTTTTTTTTTTTTTTTGAGAATACTTGTGATAATCATCTGTTCAGAATGCCCATTTCTGGGCTAGGTCCTAGAAATGGATATGAACTGGATGGAGCACATTAAAGATCAATAGTTTTGTAAATTGAGCTAATTTTTACACCCTGTTCCTGGGCTTGGTTGTGCAGTTGCCTGGGCAAGTGGGTACTGACATCTAGTCTGTTTCCACTTGCCGAAGAACCTGTGCCCTGGGTCCAAGCAGGGCAGGGCAGAGTTCACCCAGAGGAAATAGTTCCTTTACAAGCTCAAAATGCCTTATGGGATTTCAGCTGCCCTGATAATTCAGAGTTAAACATTTCTTTATATAACTGATTCTTCAGTCCTTTATTTAACTGATATCATTGCTAGAGCTCATCATATTAAAAGGATAATGAAAAATGTATATTGATAATTAGCCCTCGGTTTAAACTATAAGTACAGTTCAAGCATAGTTGAGCATTTGGCTATGATGAGAAAAAGTTTTGGTGAGCTAAGCCCAATGAGCATACAAACCATTAGATAAAGAAATATAATTGAAAATACAGTCTGATCATTTCCATATCATTGATAGATTTTGGAAAACTATAAAACTTAACTCTGACATATATACTTCCAAGTAATGAAATAAAATGGGTTTAGGATACATCCAGCATAAAATTGCTATAGTCACTGAGTGTGGTTGCACTGTAAACTTATTTTTTTCTCAAGTCCAAATCGAGATATTTTCAAGCAGATGTAATTATTGCTGTACAATGGATGTTAAACAAGACATTTCACTTCATCTGTAAGCAGGCACAAGTAATAACAATTTCAGTAGTTAGCTATCTTATAAGTTGTGGATCATCTAATTCAAGAAGACATCTATACAGCACTTCACATTTTTTAAACTGGAACTACACAGCGTGTCTGTAAAAGCAGCCAATAGTGAGTAATTAAAGGAAAATACTGAGCTGAGACGAGGGAATGATGTACATAGACTGGGTAAGGATCTCACAAACTCTTAGCGTGGGTTAATCTCATCTGTCTAAATAGCATCAAGAAAGGTTAAGTTAGATCAAAAGGAAGGAAGGAAGGAAGGAAGGGAAGGAGGGAAAGAAGGAGAGAGAGGGTTTGAGCAAAGGTGGGAGGAATGAAGAAGGAAGAGGTAAGGAAAATCTTACTGAGAGAAGGAGTGGTTACCTGGAGTTTCCAGGGTAAGTACATCATCTTTGGGGAATATCTTTATGAACAAGACACATGAGTTTATGAAAGTAGGCTTTTTTTGTTTTTGTTTTTGGTGATGGCAAGGAAGGAAGTTTTGGAAGAGAATGAGAGAGACAAACTCTTGATTAGAGATTCTAAAATCCCACAAAATAATTCCGGACTCTGACAGTTGGCAGGCATACATTTGGTGGTTCCAATACAGATAGTGATCAGTATTTAACAAGGAGAATTACTCTTGCTTGGCTTTCTGTGACTTTCCCATTAAGAGGGAAAGTGAGGGCTTCCCTGGTGGCGCAGTGGTTGAGAGTCCGCCTGCCGATGCAGGGGACCCGGGTTCGTGCCCCGGTTTGGGAAGATCCCACATGCCGCGGAGCGGCTGGGCCCGTGAGCCATGGCCGCTGAGCCTGCGCGTCCGGAGCCTGTGCTCCGCAACGGGAGAGACCACAACAGTGAGAGGCCCGCGTACGGCAAAAAAAAAAAAAAAAAAAAAGGGAAAGTGAGAACTGAGTGCCTGTGGATCCCAGCTCTCAGGCTCCTTCTGACAGCTCCAGACTCTTCAGAGTCTGCGAGGACTCCTATCCTGAGCTGCTTGCAGGGGTTGGATCTATGAATGCGAAGTTGCCAAGTCACGATAACACTAGTCCAGCCTGGGCCCAGCTGTTGAGTCCATGAAGGTCTCAGGCAAAATAAGACCTCGTAGGGCTGGTAGGAACAGAGAGTCAGGTGGAAGGGCACACATGTGCTAGAAGGTGGATAACGGGGGAGGTACATGGCGGCCACAACTCTTTGCCAAATTCTCTGCTGATGGCGGCAGCTTTGGGGCAAGCTATGTTACTGCGGCAACATAAAGTGGTAACGTCAAGCCACAGAAAGCCCCTGTGATTTTCAAAGTTTGTTTAAGCTTCACAATCTAGCATCTTTGTGAAACTACTAAACTGAGTCAGTTTACAAATAACATTAGACTGATCTCAATTACTTCATCAGTTCTTTCCTTTTTTTTTCACAAGAGTATTTCCTGTCATAGACACTGCTCTCTCCCTCCCACCCTCCAATACCTCAAAATGGATTAAGACCAGTATGTCTGTGGGATGATTCCCTGGTTGACTGAGTGTAGTCTCCATGGTTTTATCTCGAAGATATAGACCCTGAGGTTAAATCCCAGATCACGATAAGACACATCACTTACCCTTATACAAGACTGGAGCTCAATTGCAATAACAATAAAAATAGTTAACATTCACGAAGTCATTACAGTGAACTGGAAACTGCTAAGTGCCTGTGCACATTGCCTAATGCAATCTGCACAACATGCCCTTTGAAACTGATGTAGACTTGTAATTATTATCTGTATTACCAGTTGAAGAACATGAATGATTGAGAAGTCAAAGAACTTGCCTATGGTCACCTAGCTAGGAAATGGCGGCAACCGAGACATTTTGACTCCCAGGCAGAATTATTATACTGCCTCCCCAACTAAGGAAATAAAATCCTAACCCTTCATAGACTCAAGGAGCGAGCTGGATCCATTTACCTATTGTAGCTTCCTTTTGGTATCTTTATCCATGAATATAAATTATTCTTGAACATCACCTTGCAAGGAGAGCTTTGACTTGGAAGGTTATGCACCCCTTCTGTGCAGATGGCAGCCTGCTTAGCATTCTGTAGCCTCTGAGTCCCCTTGCAGGAACTTCAAAGCAGATTTAGTGCTCCTGGCAAAGAACAATCCTTCCTCGATCACAGAGGTCAGTGGAAACACTGTGAGTCTATAATCCATGACACAGAGTGAGGGAGGAAATGACTTTACTTGTGGGGCTCAGGCCCAGTGATAAGGGACAGTACGAGTGGGTTTTTTCTTTCCTCGTGGTTGGCAGGAGACCAATCAAGCTGCCGTCAGCTCCTCCCATGGCCAGAGGCTTAAAAAAAACCCCAGCAAGCTATGTCACCCAGCAGACAGCACAAGACAGGTGACCTATCTACACACACTTCTGCCGTGTACTACGTTCACAGACTGGCTGCAGCGGTCCCTTTTGCTGGGGGTTGTGTATTTTACTCTCTTAGCCTAATATTTTTGGATGGGACAGAAAAGTGTTAATGTAGTGTCATGCAGCTTCACAGAGAGGGGCTAATTCTGGATGGTCTCTCCTCCTTCCCTAGGCTAGGACGCCTGTGGGTCAGCATTTGAGATACAGTTAGACTGCATCCAACTGAACAAGGGAATACCTTGCAACTTGTTAGTGATCTGGAAAATGTCCATGGCGCCTTGTTAAGTGAAAACAGCAGCTTATAAAACAGCAATACACTGGAAATAGGCACAGAAAAGGCTGGGAGGACAGATACCGCAAAGTTAGCAGTGGTTACCTCTGGCTTGTGGGAATATGAGTGATTTCTTTCTCATTTTCTTTTTCGTTTGAACATTATTTATTGAGTGGTTAGCGTGATTGAGGCATAATAAATTCTCAATCAGTCTTTTCTTTTATGTTTTAAAACACACATGATATAGGAACATCTGTTTCTTCTGCAGTAAGAAATAAGCTACTTTTCAAAGTCTACCTCATACCTATTAAGAAAACTTTTACCTTCTTGGAAGGAAATCCAATGCACAAAAATCCCAAACTTACATCCAAATAAACTAGGAAGTGACCATTCGCTCTACAAATGAGTTCACCACATGGTTCATTTAAATAGAATGCTCTCTAACACTCAATACCTGATTCAGTTCGCAATAATTTGCCCCGATCATGAGGAAGAAGTAAATTCAAACTTTATAAATTGGGCTAAAATTATTTACAGTCCTTTAGGTTTAGTTGGAACCAAGAAATGAGGAAAGTAAACGCTGCTGATGAAACGTTGCCGTCCGTGGAATACAGAGACACAGATCCCGTGCTTCTAGCAGAGGTGCCCTCCTGCCCACCGACAGGTTCGGCAAGCTGAGCTGGCTGCAGGGCCTGTGGGTCCTACCCCAACTGCACCCCATCTCCCGCTCCTGTAAGCCTTGCTACTTTCCCTCGGTTTTTAGGTACGTTGGCCACATCAGAGGCTGGTGCACTGCGAGGGGTGCGTGGAAAGAGGAACGACGCTGTGCATCCTGGTGGCATGGCCTAATGTTAGTGCACCAACAATAGGATAAAATGACCTCACCATTTTCAGAGGTAATCATAGGACTCGAGCATTAATCAGGGGGGATTTTATGTGGTCCAAGAGGCGGCAGGAGGCCTTGGGGGGAGTGAGGGGTGTGTTGGGTGCTGAGACCCCATACTCCTGTGGGAATGGAAACAGTAAGGGGTGGAAGGATAGAAACATGGGTCCCCCTATAACCAAGAGCAGTAGAGAGGAGAGGTAGACCAGGACTAGCGTGCCTTGAAGAGTGACTTGGTATTCCCATTAGAGGTCATTTCTATTCGTTTCTTAGCACGGGACGGGCACTGGGCTAGCATGGGAGGTGCAAGGGTTGTGCCCCTCAAGCAGCTTCCAGGGCAGGGCAAGGTAAAGCTTATACAGGTACACAAATCCCATGATGCCGGAGGGAGTAAGCTGAAGGCGGTGAGAGAGAGAAGGGTGATCAGAGAGTTTGAACATACAGAGGAGCCTTCCTAGGGGAGGAAAATGTTTCCTGGATTGGGTGGCATTCAAAGGGGTCATAGATTTTGACAGGCAGAGAAGGGGAGAGGGCTACCAGTGGACGTACCAGCCTCAGCAAAAGCCCAGAGCTGGGAAACGTTATGTGCGCCTATCTGGTTGGAGTGTAGGGTAGCGATGACCACAGTGATGCCATCTGTGCCCGTGCAGGAGAAGAGCCAACTACAGAACGAATAGTTGGTTTTGTCTTGTTTTGTTTTTTTAAACAACAGAAAGAGATATATGTCCCATGGGCATCTTTTTTGGTTTTAGTTTTTTTTTTTTTAAGTGTACAAGTCAGTAAATTTTTATTCACTAAGTTGGGCAACCATCACCAGTATCTAACTGCAGAATGCTTTCAACACCCTCAGAAGAAAAGCCCTACTCACTCCTCTCTTTCCAACCTATGGCAATTGCTAATCTACTTTCTGTCTCTATGAATTTGTCTATTCTGGACATTTTATCTAAATGGAATCACATAATATGTGGCCTTTTGTGTCAGGCTTCTTTCACTTAACTTTCTTTTTTTTTTTTTTTTTTTTTTGCGGTACGCGGGCCTCTCACTGCTGTGGCCTCTCCCGCTGCGGAGCACAGGCTCCGGACGCGCAGGCTCAGCGGCCATGGCTCACGGGCCCAGCCGCTCTGCGGCATGTGGGATCTTCCCAGACCGGGGCACGAACCTGTGTCCCCTGCATCGGCAGGCGGACTCTCAACCACTGCGCCACCAGGGAAGTCCTAACATAATATTTTTAAGGTTCATTCATTTTGTAGCATCTATCAGAACTTCATTCCTTTTTATGGTCAAATAATATACCACTGTATGGATCTACCATCAGTTGATGGGCATTTGGGTTGTTTCCACCTTTTGGCTATTGTGAATAACACTGCTATGAACATTTGTTTAACCACCAGGCATTTGTCTTAGTTAGTTCAGGCTGCTATGTTAAAAACTATATACTGGTTAGCTTATAAGCAATAGAAATTTATTTCTCATAGTTCTGGAGTCTAGCGGTCCAAGATCAGGATGGCAGCATGTTTGGGTTTTGGTGAGGACCTCTTCTGGGTTGCAGAGTGCCGTCTTCTTGCTGTGTCCTCAGATGACAGAAAGAGAATCAGAGAGCTCTCCAGGGTCTCTTTTATGTGGGCACTAATCCCATTCACCCATTCAACTCCATCCTCATGATCTAAACACCTTCCAAACACCCCACCTCCTAACCATCACATTGTGAAGGCTAGGAATTCAACATATTAATTTTGGTGGTGGGGGACACAGACATTCAGTTCATAACAGCATCTTAAATAAATACATGAGAGCACTCACTTGAGTGACTGAAGTTCCAAGTATTTTCTTCTCTGCCAAAGAACCCGGAGGTCTTCCTAGGTCTTCCCTCTGGCTTGGCCTTCAAGAACTTATATAATTTTTTTTTTTAAAAACAAGGATCCCTTTCATTTAGTTTTTAAACATTATATTTTATTTTATTTTTTTCTTTGGCTGCGTTGGGTCTTTGTTGCTGCGTGCGGGCTTTCTCTAGTTGCAGTGAGTGGGGGGCTACTCTTCATTGCGGTGCATGGGCTTCTCCTTGTGGTGGCTTCTCTTGTTGTGGAGCATGGGCTCTAGGTGTGCGGGCTTCAATAGTTGTGGAGTGAGGGCTCAGTAGTTGTGGCTCACGGGTTTAGTTGCTCCGCGGCATGTGGGATCTTCGGGAGTAGATCTTAACCACTGTGTCACCAGGGAAGTCCAGGAACTTACATAAATTTTTGAGGGCCAACTTCTTGGTTTGTTCTTTTTGCAAGCTCTGGAGTGAATCCATATCTGAGTTCCTACTTGGTAGTTTCTTAACGTAAGACCAGATATTTCATTCTCATTCCATGTACAAACAAGGCTCAGGCTGCCACCTCTCTGTGTCCAGCTGGGTTGTTATTTGACAGGTGTGATCCCAGCTCTAGTGCATACTGCTCTGCCTGCATGGTTGTCTTTAAAGAGGCAGGGTTTCCACCCGGCCACTACAGAGGAGAAAAAATTCAAATCCTGTGGCATTCTTAAACCATCATTAATGCAAGAGAATGTTACCTAAACACTTATTTTAAACGAGGAAACATTCAAAGTTATTGTTTTAAAAAAACCCCAAAACTCGTAACTTCCCTGGTGGCGCAGTGGTTAAGAATCCGCCTGCCAATGCAGAGGACACGGGTTCAAGCCCTGGTCCTGGAAGATGCCACATGCCACGGAGCAACTAAGCCCATGCTCCACAATTACTGAGCCTGTGCTCTAGAGCCCGTGAGTGCCACAACTACTGAGCCCGCGAGCCACAACTACTGAAGCCCATGTGCCTAGGGCCCGTGCTCCACAACAAGAGAAGACACCACAATCAGAAGCTTGCGCACTGCAACGAAGAGTAGCCCCCACTCGGCACAACTAGAGAAAGCCCGCTCACAGCAACGAAGACCCAACGCAGCCAAAAGTCAACTAAAAAGAAAAAAACAAAAAAAAAACTCCAAAAAACAAAACTTACTGCATAATACCCAAAACTGTACTTTTGTTCTTTTAGGTACTCTTTTGAAATGTATCTAATTGTAAACTTGAGTCTAAGATAAGTAACTCTTGGCCTGAGTCCACAGATCACTGCTTAAAACTACTCTTCTTTCTCCTATCTTTTCTTTTAACCCCCTTGTCCTAACCACATACCTCTTCCCCCTACTCCCTTCTCAATAACTATAGACCCTCCTCTCAAAATGTTCCTAAATC
Organism: Delphinus delphis; assembly: GCF_949987515.2. Classification (NCBI taxonomy): domain Eukaryota; kingdom Metazoa; phylum Chordata; class Mammalia; order Artiodactyla; family Delphinidae; genus Delphinus; species Delphinus delphis. The sequence continues at coordinate 126,110,969 of NC_082686.1, read as the reverse complement.
ATAGCCTCCCTTCTTAACATGCTCTTTCCAAACCACAGCCCCTGGCCCTTTCTTTCTAGTTACCTCATCCCCCCAAACCACAGTCCTCCTTTTCAAGACTTCTCTTTAAACTCGTTTCCCAAACACTGTCTCTTTCCCAAAATCTACATCCCTGAGCTGCAGTCCACTCCCTGAAACCCAAAGACACACATGTCCTCTCATTCACCAATGGGGCTGAGACTCTCTCTGGGAGAGAAGTATCAGCGTGTTATGACCTGTGGAGGATGTGGAGAAAGGTGAGGAAGTTGCTGTGGAGAGAAATGTGAGAGCCATGATTTAGTGCCCCCTGAGTACGCCCCAGGCTGTGGGCAGCTCCCTTCACTTGGCTGGCCTTTGATTTTCTTATCTGGCATGTACTCAGCCTCTGGCTCATAGGAGGCTCTCAGCAATAATACTTATTGGCTCGATTAAGTGGTCGGATGAAGGACTAGAGGATGAAGTGACCTCCAAGCTGCTTTTGATTCTGTGTAGAATGCTAATGTGCACGTGGTCAAGATGGAGAAGATCAGTAGAACTTTGGAAATTTGAATTACCTGACCAATTACTTCTGTTTTGTTTTTCACTTTGTGTAGTTAGAGTCTTTTTGTGTCAAGGAGAAAAATAAATGGAATTTTACTCGGGAGAGATATAAGACAGTTACTTTCCCCTTTGGACTCCGACTCCTTGATATCTGTCAGTGGGCTGCTAATGAAAATAGCTTCAGTTCTATGGGAATAGCAGTGAGAACGATGAAATCCAGAGATATGACCTCAGAGCACAGGATGTCCAACCAGGATCGTTCTAAATTGCTCAGAAGGCACCAATGAAAGCGAAATGCCATTATTAATAAATATTTGTTGATTGCTTAAAGAACATGAATACTGGGTCTACCTCTAATAAAGATATCTTGTAGCTCTAAGCTTATATACCAGGGACCAAATGTAAATAAGCATGGTGGTTTCCATGAACAAGTAACCCCTTCCAAAAAGTTCTAAAAAATTTTTAACTCAAAATGGATCATATATCGATATGTAAAAAGTGAAACTATACAACTTTTAGAAGAAACCATAAGAGAAGGTCTTCATGACTTTGGATTGGGCAAGGAGTTCCTAGATAAAACACCAAAAGCATGATCCACAAAAGAAAAAAATGACATATTCGTCTTCAAAAAAATATAAAACTTTGTTCTTTAAAAGACGTGCTAAAGAGAATGAAAAGACAAGTTACAGACTGGGACAAAATCTTTAGAAATCACATATCCATCAAAGAACTTGTATCCAGAATATATAAAGAACTCTTAAAATTTAGCAATAAGAAAACAAACAACCCAATAAAACTAGGCAAAAGATTTTGACAGATACTTCACCAAAAAAAGATAGATATATAGGTAGAGAATAAGTACATGAAAATATGCTCAAAAATATATTGGTCATCAGGGAAATGTAAATTAAAACTACAAGGTAGTTTATTAGAATGGCTAAGAATAAAAACAAAACTGACACTTCCAAGTGCTGGCAAGGATGTGGACAAACTGGAACTTTCAGACATTGCTGATAAGAATATAAGATGGTATAGCTATTCTCCAAAACAGTATGGCAATTTCCTATGAAATAAACATACACAAACCATATGACTAGGAGTCCCAGTCCTAGTTACTTTTACCCTAGAAAGATGAAACTCAAGTTCGCATAAAAACCTATATCCAAATGTTTATAGAAACGTTTATGATTATTGATAATTGCCAACAACTGGAAACTACAATATCAATGATTTTCAAATGCATTACACTAAGTGAAAGATGCAGAACCAAAAGGTTACATAATATGTAATTCAACTTATATGACATTCTGGAAAAGTCCAAACTATAATATGGAGTTACTACAGCCTGAGGGCAGGTGGATTTTTCCAAAGGGGAAGAATTAAGGACATTTTGGGGGTGAGGAAATTGTTCTGCATCCTGACTATGGTAATAGTTCCATGACTTTGTGCACTTGTTAAAACTTACAGAATTGTACACCAAAAAAAAAAAAAAAAAAAAAAAAGAAATGGGGTTGGGGGTAGTTAATTTACTGTATGTAAAGTGAAAAAAAAAAAAGTTCTGCGAGTAATGAAGGTGAAAAAAAAACTGGTCAGGAACAACCCTTGGTTAATCATGAAGCTTTAATTTTTACCCAGAATAATCCTGTTTTTGGTGCTTAACTAATAGCATAATGAATACAAATGAACATTTTCCTGATACTATATTTACATAGCAGCTAAGGTGACCCTTAAAGACATTCCCAGACAAGGGGCAGCTCTATCTCCTTGCCTTTCCCAACCAAGTTATCTGACACTGAAGATCCTATGACCTCGGGAGAATTATGACTGCCCAGCCGAACAAAGCGTTGATAACACCATGGCCTGCACTTTTCACCTGAGCAAATGTCACCAAGACCTCACACCTGTCATCTGCCTCGGTGAGTGTGCTGGCCTGAACGCTGAGTTCACAGGAGGCATCCACAACCTCCTCCCCAAATCCTCCCTGGCCTTGCCCCACGGATTAGCCCCTACTGTGATGACAGATGAGACCCAACCCGGGTGCTGCCTCTGGGCCGGGCTCAGCTGGGACAAGCTGGATTTAGCGCTCCATTTCTTTCCCTCACAAAGCCTATCTGTAACTCCGTGACCATTTATTGTTTAGGAATTAAAGGTCTCCTTGAGAGTCTTTTGTGTCCTTGCTAGGCCCTTGCCAGGCTACTGCTACTGCTCTTCCTCTGCCAGCCTAGGGCCTCATTCTGAGGCTCTAGGGAAGTGACGGAGAACTTCAGTGCTCACATCCCAGACTTAGCCTCTATTAGTTCTTCAAGGACCACCCTCCTGAAAAATTATCGGAGTCCCAGGGGAACATCTTGGAGTCTTGGCCGCCCAGGAGAGATTCTGTGTTTTGGTAGTCTTCTGAAGTTTATTATATGAATTATTAGTCCTCCATTGGAGTCTGTCCTATGTCTGGATAATGAATAAGTTTCAAAAAAATGTAACTACCAGGGGCTCCAGTTGGATTTCCAAGGCTAATAGAATTGTGTTCTTTCTCTCCCCTTCCCGCCCCTGCATCTGCCACCGAATATATTAAAAGCTGACCCGCCAAAATTGCTTTCCTGCAGAAATTACCTCGGAAATGGAGCTGAGATTCCAGGGGTCCTGGCCTTGGAGAGAATCTAATCCAAGAAGACAGGCAGAACGGAGAAGCCTAGGAAGACTTAAAGTTGGCAGGCAAAAACTTCACAGCTAATTTGGAGGGTAAACAGAAAAGTCGTTCCGCAAAACGTTATGGCAGAGGAAGGGGCCTGGGGAGATTTGCGGAAGGGAGCTGCCCTTGCCACCTACACTTTCCTCTCTTGTGCTTAGCATTCAAGGACAACAAAACATCCACCGAAAGAGAGCTAGTCCCTGCCCCAGGATTCACGTAGCTTCGCTCTGTTCATACCAGATCTCCAACAATACCGTGGCTTCCTACCAAGTTTTTAAAACTTTATTTTGATTCCCCCTGATTCCTTTTTACTACTTTACTCAGCTTTGGGTCCTGAAATTTCACTTTGCCTGGCAGGGCCTCCCTCTGCCAGAGCTAAGAGAGAACCCACATGGGCTTTCTCTCAGGAGTGGGACAAGACCAGCCATCTGGGGTAGTATCGATTTCTTCTTGTGCTAATCATTCTATCGGTTTTTAAACACTGCTCTTTTAAAGGAAATGTAATCCTTATGTTTTTATATCTCATTTACACTCAATTTAAGAAAGCTCTCTTTTGGAAAGAGTCACGTGAGTCATGTGATGTCCAAACAGCCTTCTTCTTTTTTTTTTTTTTTAAGGTTATTAGCCATAGCTTGACCTTCCCTGAAATCACCTGCTCAAGCCTAAGCACTATTTCTTTTTTTATTTTAAATTTTTTGGCCTTGCCATGTGGCATACGGGAACTCAGTTCCTTGATCAGGGATCGAACCTGTGCCCCCTGCATTGAGACTGTGGAGTTTTAATCGCTGGACCACTAGAGGAATCCTCCAAATAGCCTTCTTGAGCCTCTAGAACTCTTCTCCTGGAAGATGTGTCATTTCATGAGCTTTATCGTGAGCTTCTAGAAGTCTTCTGTTTCCGAAGTGGGAAGCAATGTTTCCTCACTCTAAATTGAAAATCCAATTAAACACACACGCACATACATACATATGTACACAACTTGCAATTTAGGTGAATGCCAAGGAAGTTTAGCCCTGAATTTTCAGCTAACGCCTTCTCTCACACAAGCATGGGAGAGCATTGAAATTTTGGAATCTAGAAGGAGTCTGTGGTGTGTGCTAACCCTTCATTTCTCTAGCATCAATAAGCTCTGACTCTGTAGCAAGTCACATCACCTGGAAGCCACTCATTTGAATGGCTGAACTCACGGGCTGTGTGGCAGACACCCTGTGTTTGAATCCTGTCGTTACCCTCTTAAGGTGGTGTAAATATTAACTGAGTTAAAACAGGCAAAACAATTAATGCAACGCCTGATTGTCACCACTGAGAACACATTAGCTGTCACCTCTAGGCTTTTGCACACTGCTCTTAGCACTTTTGGGGAACAATAAAAGAAACTGCTTTATCACAGGAAGATGTTCTCGCCATTATTGTAAAAACTGATTTTGGAAATACCACTTGCTTTGCCTTTCCATGTCCTTTATGGAAAATACTCTTTTGTTAAATTCATGTGACATCATTCAAGCTAGAAAAACAAATTTATGTCTCATGATGAACTGGCAGTCTTCCTTTAATGAGGTAAATGCAGGTGAATGACTGATTTTTAATTCTTATTTTATTTTTTGCTTTGGAGGCCAGGAAGTCATGGTTTATATTCAATTGCAGTAGTAATCCTGAGTTTCATAATAATAATGGCTAAATAATAACACTCATTAAAAAAAGCTAAAGTTTAAGCATTTTTGAGTGTTATTGTCTGATAATTTGTACTAGCTCCAAAATGAAAATGAAAGAAGGGCTATTATTGCTAATATACCTGTAATTAATAGACAGGGTCTTTTAGAGCTACTTGCTTTATTTCTGCCCTATGACGTATATTATATCCTCCTGATATAAACTGGATGAAAGTACAGTCTAATGTTACCGATTTCAGCAGCTGTTAAAATTACACAGTAATTGTCCATTCACACTGTAGAGTTACACCATGGTGAATTTCCTGCTAGTGTACAGGAAGAAAATCAACATTTAGGCACTAATGAATACGCATGAAATCAGATACACAAACACAAAATATTCTGATTGACATTTCCTTTTTTTGCCTGTACCCCAGTGCTCTTTAAAAACATAGCCAATGGACTTCCCTGGTGGCTCAGTGGTTAAGAATCCCTGCCAAAAAAAAAAAAAAAAAAAGAATCCCTGCCAATGCCAGGGACACAGGTTCAAGCCCTGGTCCAGGAAGATACCGCATGCCACAGAACAACAAAGCCCGTGCACCACAACTACTAAGCCCGCCTGCCACTACTACTGAAGCCCGTGCGCCTAGGGCCCGTGCTCCACTGCAAGAGAAGCCACTGCAGTGAGATGCCTGCACACCACAACAAAGAGTAGCCCCTGCCCTCCGCAACTAGAGAAAAGCCCACGCGTAGCAACGAAGACACAATGCAGCCAAAAATAAATAAATAAGTTTATGAAAAAACAAAACAAACAAAACATAGTCAAGGCTTTATGGGAAAGTTCTTGATTCTCTATTTCTTCAACATCCCTATCTGTACCCAATAGTTACTAGTTACTCCAGACACCCCAGACCAGAGGACGGTAAAGGAGGGCCCAAACTGGGCTTATAGTTCCTGTAGACTCCAGATGGGCTTTATTTATAATTTATTTTCTGAACTGGGATATCTTTGAAAGTGAAAGGGGGCACAATGAATAGTTTTGCTGGGACCATAGGTGTAAACATATCCTAAATAAATCAAGATGTATGATCACTGTACTTAATAGGATGGGATTAGTAGGAACCCACTAGCAATGGTTCCTGGGGCACTGGGAAGGCCTCTGAATCAAAATATCTCTGTACCTCCCTTTCCTCATTGGTGACTTAAATTTCATCAATACTGATTCATTCATTTTGATTAGACGTCCTCAGTGAGGGGTTAACCCCATTCCCCACCCAAGGGGACATTTACTAATATCATGATATTTTTCACTGTCACAACTGGGAGGGGTGCGGCTACTGGCGTCTAGTGGGTAGAGATCAGGTTGCTGCTAAACATTCTACAACGCATAGGATAGGCTCCCATGACAAAGAATTATCCAGCCCCAAATGTCAATAGTACTGAGGTTAAGAAATTCTGCTTTGGATTAAGCACTGTCTGTCCTCTGGTTTCCATTTGAAGACACCTGAGGGTCAAGAGAATGAAAAGACAAACTACAGACCGGAAGGAAATATTTGCAAAAAATGCATCCTATAAAGGATTATTATCCAAAACATATATTAAGAAAACCCCTCAACAGTAAGAAAACAAACAACCTGATTAAAAATTGGGCAGGAGATCTGAACGCACATCTCACCAAAGAAGATATACAGATGAGAAATATGCATATGGGAGGATGCGTGGCATCATTTGTCGTTAGGGAATTGCATATTAAAGCAACGAGATACTACCACACACCTATTAGAATTGTAAAAATCCAAAATACTGACAACGTGAAACGCTGGCAAGAATGTGGAGCAATGGGAACTCTAACATTCATTTCTGGTGGGAATGCAAAATGGTACAGACACTTTGGAAGAGAGCTTGGCAATTTCTTACAAAGATAAACATTATTCTTACCATACGATCTAGCAATCACACCCCTTGGTATTTACCTAAGTGAGTTGAAAACTTACGTCCACACAAAAACTTGTACATAGATGTTTATGAAACTTTATTTCAGTTGCCAAAACTTGGAAGCAACCGAGATTATCTTTCAGTAGGTGAAAGGATAAATAAACTGGTACATCTACACAGTAGAATATTATTCAGCACTAAAAAGCAATGAGTTATCAAATCATGAAGAGACATGGAGAAACCTCAGATGCATGTAACTAGGTGAAAGAAATCAATTCGCAATGGTTATGTATTGTAGGATTCCAATTACATGACATTCTTTGCAAGGCAGAATTTTGGAGACAGTGAAAGGATCAGGGGTTGCCAGGTTTAGGGAGGAGAGAGAGGAATAGGCGGAGCACAGAGGATTTGTAGGGCAGGGAAATGTTTCCATATGATGCTACAATGGTAGATATAGATACACGTCATTTCACATTGTCAAAACCCTTAGACTGGACAACACCAAGAGTGAACCCTAATGTCAACTATGGACTTTAGGTGATAATAACATGTCCATGTTTGTTTGTCAATTATAACAAACGTACAGCTCAATGGGAGATATCGATACGGGGGCAGGGGTGTATAGGAAATCTCTGTACGTTCTGTTCAATATTGCTGTGCACCTAAAACTGCTCTACAAAGATACATGAGGGGAAACTCATAAGTCCCTCATCCTCTGTACTGAATGATTTTATCAAATGGTAAGAGAAAGTGACAGCTTTTAAAGGGGGTGTCGATGTCAAAGTATCACCAGCTTTAGACTTTTGCCTACATCGACTCTACTATATTGAACCGGAAGGTGGTCAGGAAATGAGGAGGTGACTGCAACTCCCTGATGCTTTCAGAGAAGTTAGCACAATCATTTATTCATTTTATAATCTGCCCTAATCTGGCCTAATCTAATTAACAGGATGGACAAAACCAAAACCAGATGATAAGAACGATTGGGCTAAGATCATTAACCACAGTTATTTGCGTTTGTTAGAGGACCTACTCTCCCCTTTCATTTGTGGGGTTGGAAAGTTGGCTCTCAGAGCTTCTCTTCCTGGATGTCCTCTGCAAATGTACTTCTCTCCCCGCCTGGATGACATGTGCATTGGAGGAGTTTCTGGAATAGACATTTAATAGCCTCTAATGATTTGTGAAGGAAATTAGACAGTGTTGCCAAAAACATCAGAGAACCAATCGTGCAGCAGTCTGGGTCGAAGGGTAAGGATGTCACAGAGAGAGGGTTAAGGAACTGAGAAACAAAGAAGGAGCTGAAATATCCTACTGGTTAAGGAAATCTAAGTCCGAGTGAAAAACACAGGGGCCATGTCTTCAAGTTCCCTAATAGCTGTGTTAAATGACGTCTCACACTCCTTTGACGAATTACTATTTTACTGTAGAGAAGCCACATCACACTGTCCACATGGGTCAAGCTTCCCTTTATAAAACCTGGCCCCAGGTCCCCAGACACCTAGTGTCCTAACGAAGCGCAGCAGGAACTTTAATTTGTGCCTAGGCATTTACAATCCACATATTCTCTATGGCACGCTGCCAATACACTTAAAAAAAATCACGTAGACGTTACACAATTTCAAGTATTTCTTGAAATAGGTAGGCCACTGACTCGGTATGGAAGCATTCCTTTTTGTATTGCTTATTTGGAAGAGAATTTGCCTGTACCAACAAGACTGCAAATTGGCATGTAATATAAATTTATTGAGGGTTAGAGGTGTGTCTTTTAACAACCGAATATCCCCACCGAACCTAGCACAGAGGTCTGTATATTGTCAGCACTTAAATATTTCTTGAATCAGTGCACAAAGGAATTAACCCAAATTTCAGTGAAGCTGGAAGGGACCCTGAGTGATCTGCATGCTTCCCCTTCTGGAATGAGCTAACGGGACACGTGCACATGAAGGGTTCTTTCTTCCTGGACTTGCTTTTAATATAGGAACAACAGGGTCAGTCCCTAATTCCTGAGGATCCATGGGGAATGGACGCTCACAAGCAAGCTCCCAGGTTACAGAATGCTCCCAAACAGCAAACTCGCTAAGGACAAAAGTGTATCTCTTATCAAGGGCCTTCAGCAGTCAAGCCAGCCATTCAGCACAGTCCTGGGTCAGTAACCATATAGGCGAGGCAGCACAGGAGGTTCAAACAAAATCAGATACAAAGGGAGTAAAATCACTCCTTCTGAGAATTTGTGTTCCCGAATTGACATACAGATCTGATTAGAAACAAAACCATTCTTCCCCCACCCCCCCCCACCCCCCGTCCAGTCAGGGACTATAAGGCTAAACCAAAAGACTTCCTCTTTTTCATGATTGGATAAATGGGGAGTTTCTGAAAGGTGAAGGGGGCAAAATGAAAATACGACACAGGTATTGTTAGAGAATTTACAGCATGAGCAAGCAGTTCATTTTTCCTTTTGACTTATGTAGCCTGTGACTGATGACTGGTCAGTGATTAAGCAAGCACAGACAAGTGTAAGGAAATGAGGATTAGTTCTTATCAACTGGGATAATCATATCAGTTGAATAGTGATTAAGTGTGCTGTGTGTCGGCACAACTGTAATTGAAAGTAGTATTTCTACAATACAGACCTTGGGATTGTTTTTAGCACGTTCCCCACCTGGAACAAGACTTTGGCCCTCTTCATCACACACACATTTAGTGGGCAATACCAAGGACCAAGCACTAGGTACTGGAGAAAAAGAAAGAAAGGATGAAGCAACTGCCTTGTGGAAGGAGGATTTTGTGATGCCATCACAACCTAAGGGAAACAAAGAAATTCAATCCTACAATGATCTTTTTTTTTGTCCCTGAAGGGATAACACATGTGTTGGTTGGTCTAATCTCCTTCTCCCACCCCGACCTCACTCCACCACAGCCTCTTCGAATAGACCCATGATTCAGACGTGATGATGTCGTGGTCTCCAACATGATGGTATATTTTTTGAAGATCCTTAAGTGATATAAGTTCACTCTAAGTCTCTATGTTGGAAACTGCAATTTCATATGCACTTTTCTTGATAAGTTTTTATTATTTAATTAAGTATGGTAGTACCTGATAGCTACACAGTATTTATTATACCTCCTAATTGAGCCTCACTCACATACAAATTTTAATTAAATCTTTAACATACTGTATCATGACTGAATTGAGATGTTATGTATTGAGGTAGAGCACTGATTTGTTTAACAAGCACTGTCAAATAGATTGTCTAATTTACTCTCAATATCACTTAATCGTTGGTTTTTCTTCTTTCTATTCTAGTTATATTTTAAAAGAACTGTTTCCTGTCTTAGAAGTAACATACAGCAGAAAACTTGGAAAACAAAGAAAAACTCCAAGGAAGCAGGTCTATAAGTCATCCTAAATCCTTTCACACAGAGACAGTCTGTGTCATGTTTGGTGAGGCCTTGTGATTTTTTTTTCACATAGATTCATTGTGTGTTGCTTGATAAAAATTGTATACATTATACCCGTAGCTTTGCATATATTTTTCTCACTTAATTTATTGGGGCTGTTTTCTCACATCAACAAAGATTTTGTTCAATGGTAGAATAGCATCAAAGTCCAAGTCGTAAGCTGCTGCATGCTGCCTTGCCATGGTCCAGTGAAGATCCAGCCCCACGAGCCAGGGTTTGTTCCAGATCAAGCAGCCATTTTCTGCATTCTCGGTAAAGGGTCGTCCCCTTAGGAATGTGGAGCTGATGATAAGTGCGTCCTTGACCTTCTGGGCTGGATGGAGAGCTCTTCTATTTTCTCAGGCTTCTGCCTGATAAGGGTGATCAAACAGCAAGATTCAAGATTTTTTACTCAGGAATCTAGTTTATTTGCAGTTGCTTAGACCTCTCATTTGTGTCCTGATTGATCCCTTTACCCAGTTGCCACCTTATTTTAGACACTCACCAACTGAAAACAATACCAATTAACAAAACCCCAAACGCTTCAGTTGGCCCCCTATTTACCATTCTCAATCAGTTTCTTTTCTTTTTTTGTTGTTGTTTCTCTTCCCTTGCCATTGCTACTACAGTGATCAATATCAATATTTCAAATTTGCTGAGGCCTTCATTTCTGTAAAATGCATCTAAAACATGATTATTAGTCTTTAAAAAAATGTAAAGCAAATTTATCTCGAAATCTGCAACGTGTACATGAATGGGTGTGTATATCTGTAACTCTTGTATTTTTATATGTGTAATCTTCAATAAGGCAAACCCAGTTTTTAAACATTTTTTCCCCAACGTATCGGTTAACAGTCCCTGAAGTTATTAGCAAGGTGATTTGGCATCTTGCATTTGAGAGTCTGCTGCATTTGAAAGTCTAGGTTGGTTTGTTTGTTTGTTTGTGGTTTTTTTGCGGTATGCGGGCCTCTCACTGTTGTGGCCTCTCCCATTGCGGAGCACAGGCTCCGAACGCGCAGGCTCAGAGGCCATGGCTCATGTGGGATCTTCCCGGACTGGGGCACGAACCCGTGTCCCCTGCATCGGCAGGCAGACTCTCAACCACTGCGCCACCAGGGAAGCCCGAAAGTCTAGGTTTTAGAAGTCCTAGAAAAGCCTAGATAACTGAAAACAATTTTTTTTCAAACTGTAAAATAATAATAATAACATAATTGCCTTCATACCAGGCCTGTTCTACCTAAGCAATTTTCATATTTTATTTCATTAACTTCTCAAAACCACTCTGCAGTATAGTTACTCTTATAAGCCCTATTACTGCAGATGAGGAAAATATAAGTGAGAAATTCTTAAAAGCCTAATTTTGGACAATTTTCACTGCATTTCTCCTATAAGAAACTCAGTGTGACTCTCAACGCTAATTGCTCTCCTTTCAGAGTTAACAATGATACTATTAATAGTAACGTGAGTCATCATACATTGAGTGCACATCTTAAGGAAGTTACTTTATAAACATTATTCCTGATCCTCATGTGGTAGATTGTATTTGTAGCCACAATACATCTCCCTTCCTTCCACTTGCTCCTCCGCACTGTGACCTTGCTACTTCCCCATCAAGAGAAGTTAATTTCTCCATCCCCTTCGATCTACATGGGCCTTGTGACTGCTTTGACCAAGAGAATATGGCAGAAGTGACATTGTGCCAGTTTCGGGACCCAGGCCTTAAGAGCCCGGCTGCCTTCACTTCCTGTCTCTGGAACACTTGTTGCTGGAAGCCCACCATTATATTAATATAAGAAGTGTGACCATGATGCGGCAAGAAGCCCAGGCTGTATATAAAGGCCCAGGTGTAGGGAGTCAGCAAACTATAGCCCATGGGCCAAATCTAGCCCACTGCCTATGTTGCAGGACCTCTGAGCTAAGATGGCTTTTACATTTTTTAATGGTTGGGGGAAAAAAACAAAAGAATAATATTTTGTGGTATATGAAAATTATACGAAGTTTAAATGTCAATGTCATAAATAAAGTTTATTGAAACACAGCCATTTCTTTACATTATTAGCTATGGCTGCTTTTACACTAATGGCAGAGTTGAATAGTTGTGACAGAGAACATATGGCCCTCAAAGCCTAAAATATTCACTATCTGGCCCTTTACAGGAAAGGTTTGCCATCCACCACCCCCCAACCTTGAGGATGAGAGGGAAATGCCAGGAAGCACTAAGGCACTAATGCACACGAAGGTATACATATACCTATGACATGCATCTCTGACCGCCAGCCCAGCAAACTCAACAGATGCCACGTGGAACAGAGGCAAATTGCCCAGCTGAGCCCTCCCCAAATTCCTGACCTACAATATTAAAAGCAAAATAAATGGCTGTTTTAAAGCAGTAAGTTTTGGTAGCTGGTTACATGGAGATAAATAACTGAAACACCTCACAATCTTACCCTACAAAAGTAAGTATTATCCAACTATTTAAGATGAGGAAACAGAGGCGCAGAAAGATTGAATGACTCATTCAAGGTCACACAGCTGGTAAATAGGGAACTGGGATTTCACCCCAGGTCCTTTCACTTCCTAAGCTTTATTTATGACACAATTAACACTGTAATATTTGACCTTTTCTCTACTGCTATTCATTTTTTTTTAAGGGCAGATATTACTTTATGGAGAGCTGCTATTTCATTCATTTATTTTTATTTATTTATTTTTGGCTGTGTTGGGTCTTCGTTGCTGCACGCGGGCTTTCTCTAGTTGTGGTGATCGGGGGCTACTCTTCGTTGCAGTGCGCGGGCTTCTCATTGTGGTGGCTTCTCTTGTTGTGGAGCATGGGCTCTAGATGCACGGGCTTCAGTAGTTGTGTCTCGCGGGCTCTAGAGTGCAGGCTCTGCAGTCATGTGGGATCTTCCTGGACCGGGGCTCGAACCCGTGTCCCCTGCATTGGCAGGCGGATTCTTAACCACTGAGCCACCAGGGAAGTCCTCTACTGCTATTCATTGTATGCCCCGTGTCAGTCTTCATTCATTTAACAGATGTATTGCACGTAAGCTCTGCACTTAAGCTTTGTGGGGAAACGAGATGAATTCAGAAAATATCTGAAGATTTTACTTAATTTTTTACTTAGTTAAGAAGACCAAGAGTAATAACAATGTGATGATACATGAAACATTTCAAATTCAAATTCAGCATATTTGTTCTGAAGCTCATGGACAACAGAATCCCATTCTAGGCAATCAAACTTTCAGAAAAGCTCTGCATTTGAGCCTAATGTCACAGTCTTAAGATTTATCTTTTAAAAAGAACAGGTCAGTGAATAGATAAAAAAAGAAAGCTGATTGAAAGCTCATTCCACCTACCCACAAGGTTAGTTACATGTCAGTTGTTTTTTTTTCATTTCAGATTAACTGTGTTCTTCCATGTTTAAAACATATGTAACGGCACCTGAATAGAAGTTACACAGCTGGAAACCATTAGGATTGAAAAGCAACAGAGAGTAGGAAGCAAAGCCTAGGGAAGGTGATTTTGAGGAACCAGGGGAAGGAATGTGAAAAGAAGTATAGAAGGATATTCCACGCTGTTTGCCAGTCTTTTTCTGAGGTCATTAGTAGAGACGGATTACTCAGTGAAGACCATCAGCTGGGAACACAGCTAGATGAAAACACTAAGGAGAAGATTAAGACAGCCATGGGTTTAAGGCTATTTCTTTGCTTATCAAGGACCTCTTTGCCACCCTACTTAAGTGTTGATGTCTTGAGGGCAGAGATATGACACCTAGTCCGTGGTGTGTGGCCACTGGCTCATACCAGCTTGCAAGAGCTATTGTTAAAGGGCTTCCCTGGTGGCGCAGTGGTTAAGAATCTGCCTGCCAATGCAGGGGACACTGGTTCAAGCCCTGGTCGGGGAAGATCCCACAGGCCGTGGAGCAACTAGGCCCGTGTGCCACAACCACTGAGCCTGCGCTCTAGAGCCCGCGAGCCACAACTACTGAGCCAGCATGCTGCAGCTACTGAAGCCCGTGCGCCTAGAGCCTGTGTTCCACAACAAGAGAAGCCACTGCAATGAGAAGCCCGTGCACCGCAACGAAGAGGAGCCCCCACCCGCCACAACTAGAGAAAAGCCCACGCACAGCAATGAAGACCCAACACAGCCAAAAATAAATTAAATTAAATTTTTAAAAAAAGCTATTGTTAAAATTTCAGAAATGTCTGGGAGTCATTTGTTAAATCTTGGTAGCTTGAAATCAGTCATAGGAGTAGTATTTACACCATGGAAATTGGCAAATGCTGCAAATCAGGGCTCTTTTCCCAGAAAGCCAGTTTACCAGTACTCCACTAAGACAGAGTCCATTATAATGATTAACCAGGAGTCAGCAATCCTTTCAATATGGAGTTTATAATAAAATACAAGCAATAGTTACAATTATGCTTTAAATTATTTTTAGTGACGTGAGAAAAAAAGCTGGAATTAAAACCTTATCTCTAAGATAGTCTCAAGAATATTAAAACGGAGCTATGTATTGAAAAAATATTAGAAAGAAAATAGATCAATATCTTCACAGGGGTTATCTTTGTGATGTGGATTTAGAGATGATTTTTGTCTTATTCATTATGATTGTATCTTTCAAGTATTCTACAAGAATTAGGTGTTAATTTCTTAATTTAAAAATCCATTAAAATGATGTGCCTAGGTATTAACCCTTTTAAAATTTTGTTTACAGAGGGGACAGAGAGAAGGGACACAGGAAGAAAGAATGGAAGGGGAGGGCGTTCCCTTTCTCCTCCTTTCAGTCCCGTGAGAATGGGGTTGAAGAGTAATCGCAGTTTGATTCGGGCTAGGGGTTCTGTTAGGAGTGGGGAGGGGAAGAGTAAAGAGGTGGAAAGACAAATGGATAAAGAAAGGCAGCAAATGTAGTAGAAGGAACACTATAATGAGAATCAGAAGTTCTATTTCTAGCAGCTAAAGTAAGAAGCCACGTGATGATCATTTAACTTTGAAGGCATCAATTTCTTCACCTCTAAAGTGAGTAGGTTACACTAGAAAACAATGCATGAATTTCATTCTAATCAAGATCTTCTGTGTGACCTTCCTCTTGAGGACAGCCAGCTTTCAGGGTAGATGGGGGGCAGCATGCAGCTCCCCTGACAAGGGAAATGCAGTGCCAGAAGACTCCAGAGAAGGAATGTTTGCCGGAGAGGAAGGAAGTGAATTTTGGCGAGGTGAGCATAGGAAGGTGTTATTTAATGATGATGCTAGTAGGAAAATTTGTCCTAATTAAAAAACTTTTCAAAGGTATCATCAAAGGGATTTTTGGGGACAAAAATAGGATTTCAGTTTTGTTTTATTTTATACATAGATGAAGAGTTCATGCTTTCACAGATGTATTTTCAACTTCTACCAAGGAATTTCTGCATGTGGTCTGTATGCTAAGATCCCTGGTTATATGTTATAATGAGCAAATTGCGCATCTTCTAACATCTCATATATGCTATCGGTTTCCTGGAACTCAATAATTTCCATCTTGTAGTACTTTAGACATGTCTCTTAAAAATCCAGGTATTTTCTAGGATCACATTATAAAATAGACAAATCTCAAAAATATAGCAGAATTTTTACTGGTTAACTCTGATACCAGTTTAGTTAGATAGAGGTGGAAACTAATAGTGCAGTGCATTGCTTTGTATATGGGTTCTAATTATGTATTAGTTATTATATATCTATAATATAGATATTAGTTATATTATATAGATAGATATTAGTTATATTAAGTTCTTGCTTATTTCTATAGATTGTTTTATGTCTATTACAGTTATTCTCAATCATTTGGAAGAAAAAATTGATGGAATAAGATATGACGGTTCCAGACTACATATTTTAAATAGTACATTTTAATCTTTTTATAAAACTTGATTCAAAACATGCCATGTTCATGCCTTTTCCTCAAAGAGCGCTGAGGTTTTTTAATGACTATCAGTGAGCTAGTCATATATGTATGTGAAGTGGGAGCTAGTTGCTTCTTTCTGTTTTAATTGTATTTTTGAGACATTGTAAGAAAAACGTCAATGTTGCCTTCCACTGAGTCCATCTTGCAAACAGACCTGGCCTGGTTTAGCTTCCCCAAGGCGGCCTTCTGTGCTGTGTGGGGCTGGGCGTTGAGGCCACGGACACATCTGTAACCAAACCAGCAAGCGTCAGTGGGAGCTGAGATTCATTTCTGTGGAATGAGAGCCTCTCATTCCTTTGTTCTCGATATTTCCTGGCAACGTGTCCACAAGCACATGCTATTAACAGATGGTGGAAGGCATAATTGGGATTTTTATCATAACATATCCCCCATGCGTCCATCATGCAGCAAAGAAGCAGAGATGTATGGGCTACCTCACTCTATCACAGCAGGATTAAACACATCTACTGCAAACTTCTAAAGGCTCTCACGACAGCCTCGACCGTTCAGTTGTATCTGGCTTTCTATCAGAAGAACAGAACTCACTTCAGCAGACCAGTTCATATCAGATCCTTTAAAGATCAGTGGTTACTATGAGAGAGATTGGTTTCTGCAGAGCTGACCTGATCTGGTAAGTTGAGGCACATATCTGTGCTGCACAGCTGAGGCCTACGGGATGGTCACAGTCCTGAACTTTGTACAGACAACTGCGCCCCAAAACCCATGCAGATAACAAGTTCTCATTTGCTTAACCCTGTAATTATGTGCTGAGCCAGTTAAAAAAAAAAAAAAAAAGCAGGAGTAAGTATGGGAAAAACTTATGCAAAGAAGCTGAGAGGACTCATTTTGATTTTCTTTTCTTGTTGTTCAAATCTTGCGTGTGTCTTCTCAGTTCAGAATCAAAATTGTCGAGGTCGGCTTTATAAAAGCATGTATTTATTGCATGTTTTCTCAGAGAAAGTTAAAGCCTTCATGATTTATGTGTCTAAAGAAGTACCGTCCATGATGATGTTCACAAGACTCCTGTGCATTTACACAGCTTGCAGCATCCAAAGAATTTAAGGGGCTTTGTTAAAAGTATCTGCTAGTTGGGAATATTCACATTAAGCCCAAGATGATTAAAATTGCAAGACTGTCATCTTGGCAGATGCCTGAGCGCTGCAGTCAGTGAGGTTTATATTTGGCAATCAATGGCATAGCTAAAGAAGTAGCTCAGAAAGCTTGAAATCTAAGATGGCAGTGGTTACAGTTGGTGGTCAGGACCTGGGACGGACTCTGGAATCAGATGGCTTGGTTCAAGTCTGATTCTTTCTCCTACAAGCTAAGTGACTTGGATCAAGACACTCAACTTTTCAAGCCTTGATTTCCTTATTTCTAAGGGGGCATGAAAATAGGACCTACCTCATAGGGTTGTTGTCAAAATTAAATGGAATTATATATTAAAAGTGCCTAGCATTGTGCATGGTGCATAGTATGTGCTCAATAAACATTAGTTATTATTATTCATACAAAGTGATAAACAGGGCCAGGTACATAATTTTCAGGCCCCAAGGCAAAGTAAAAATGTCAGGTCCCTTGTTCAAAAACCAGGGAAAAATACTATTGAAGGTGTTAAAATATAAAGCATTTCTTTTATTTCCTGCCCTCTCTTTCTTGACTGGTTGTGATGTTGTTCTTGTTTTTAACTAGTAGATTTTATGTTTTTAGAGAAGTTTAGGTTTACAGAAAAATCTAGCAGAAAGTACAGAGAGTTCCCATATACCCCACCCCCAGTTTCCTCTTGTATTAATGTATTTATTTCCATTAGTGTGGTACGTTTGTTATCAGTAGGTACACATAATTGTTAATTAAGTCCATAATTTACATTAGGGTCCACTCTTAGCATTGTACAGTTCTATGGGTTTTGACAGATGCATAGCTACGTATCCACCATTAATATTCTCCACAGTAATTTCACTGCCCTAAAATTCCCTTGTGCGCCATCAATTCATTCCTCCTCCGTGCTCCCCCAAATCCCTGACAACCACTTGATCTTTTTACTGTCTCCTTAGCTTGACCTTTTCCAGAATGTCATATAGTTGGAATCATACAGAATGAGTTTTTCAGTCGGCCTTCTTTTACTTATCAATAAGCATTTAAGATTCTTCCTCCAAGACTTTTTGTGGCTTTGATATCTCACTTCCTTTTATCACTGAATAATATTTCAATGTGTGAGAGTACCACAGTTTGTTTATCCATTCACTTATTGAAGGACACCTTGGTTGTTTCCAGTTTTGGGCAGCTATAAATAAAGTTTCTATAAACATTCATTTGCAGCATTTCATTGTGTGTGGACATAAGTTTTCAACTCATTTAGATAAATACCTAGAAGTGCAATTGCTGGATCCTATTGTAAGACTATGTTTAGCTTTGTAAGAAACCATCAAACTGTATTCAAAAGTGGCTGAACCATTTTGCATTCCCACTAGCAATGGATGAGAGTTCCCATTGCTGTACATCCTTGCCAGCATTTGATGCTGTTAGTATTCTGGATTTTTACCATTTCAATATGTATGTAGAGGTATCTCACTGTTGTTTTAAATTGCTATTCCCTAACGACATAGGACATTGAGCATCTTTTCTTATGCTTATTTACATCTGTATATCTTCTTTGGTGAGGTGTCTGTTTAGATATATATTTTTTAAATAAATTTATTTATTTATTTATTTGGCTGCATTGGGTCCTCGTTGCTGCACACGGCCTTTCTCTAGTTTCGGTGAGCTGGGGCTACTCTTTGTTGCAGAGCACAGGCTCTGGGCTCGCGGGCTCAGTAGTTGTGGTTTGTGGGCTCTAGAGCGCAGGTTCAGTAGTTGTGGCGCAAAGGCTTAGTTGCTCCACGGCATGTGGGGTCTTCCCGGACCAGGGCTCGAACCTGTGTCTCCTGCATTGGCAGGCAGATTCTTAACCACTGCACCGAAAGGGAAGTCCCTCTGTTTAGATATTGTATGCACTTTTTAATCACGTTATTTTCTTATTGTTGGGTTTTAAGAGTTCTTTGAATATTTTGGATACAAGTCCTCTCTCAGATATGTTTTTTTTTTTTTTTTTTTTCCCCAGTACGCGGGCCTCTCATTGTTGTGGCCTCTCCCGTTGCAGAGCACAGGCTCCGGACACGCAGGCTCAGCGGCCATGGCTCAGGGGCCTAGCCGTTCCGCGGCATGTGGGATCCTCTCAGACCGGGGAACAAACCCGTGTCCCCTGCATCGGCAGGCGGACTCTCAACCACTGCGCCACCAGGGAAGCCCTCAGATATGTTTTTTACAAATATTTTTCTCCTAGTCTGTGGCTTGTCTTTTCATTCTCTTGATGGTATCTTTCAGAGAGCAGAAGTTTTAAATTTTAATGAAATCCAACTTAACAATTATTTTTTCATCTCGTTTTGGCATTACATCTTAAAAACTCATTGTTGGGACTTCCCTGGTGGCACAGTGGTTAAGAATCCACCTGCCAGTACAGGGGACACGGGTTTGATCTCTGATCTGGGAAAATCCCACGTGCCGAAGAGTAGCTAAGCCCGTGCGCCACAACTAACTGAGCCTGTGCTCTAGAGCCCGCAAGCCACAACTACAAGACTGCACACTACAACTACTGAAGCCTGCGTGCTCTAGGGCCTGCACGCCCCAACTACTGAGCCCATGTGCTGCAACTACTGAAGCCCGTGCACCGAGAGCCAGTGCTCCACAAGAAAAGCCACTGCAATGAGAAGACTGCGCACTGCAACGAAGAGTAGCCCTTGCTCACCACAACTAGAGAAAGCCTGCTCCCAGTAAAGAAGACCCAAAACAGCCAAAAATAAAACAAAAACAAAAACAAAATTCACTGTCAAACCCAAGGTCATCTAGTGTGAAATAATAGAAAAATATATATACTCTGTGTGTATTCTTGGCAGCATTTTTTGCCATTTGAGCCAAGCTCAGATGCAGAAAGAACATGAAATTCAGAAGGGACTTCAGAGATAAACTCACCCAGCGGCTTCTTAACTGTGCTCTGTGGAAACGAGGGATCCCACAAAACTGCTTTCAGGGATCCACAAGCATTTGAGTGAATTTAATTTTAGTTATTTTTAAAACTAAAAATATGCATGCTATTCAAATGTATTATAGATCAAAGCTGGATGCAGTGGTGGTCACAAATTGTGATCTCTTCAGTTGTTTCATTAGGAAATGTTATACTTTTCAACTTATAAATAAAAGTGGTATTCCCCTTTTATCTGTTCTATGTATTGGGGAGCCATGTGAGACTTTATTTTAAGAAAGGGTTCCCTTGGGGGCTTCCCTGGTGGCGCAGCGGTTGAGAATTTACCTGCTAATGCAGGGGACACGGGTTCGAGCCCTGGTCTGGGAGGATCCCACATGCTGCGGAGCAACTAGGCCCGTGCGCCACAACTACTGAGCCTGCGCGTCTGGAGCCTGTGCTCGGCAACAAGAGAGGCCACGATAGTGAGAGGCCCGTGCACCGCGATGAAGAGTGGCCCCCGCTTGCCACAACTAGAGAAAGCCCTCTCACAGAAATGAAGACCCAACACAGCAAAAATAAATAAATAAAATTAATAAACTCCTACCCCACCCCCCCAAAAAAAGAGAAAGTATTCCCTTGAATAAAAGTAAAGTTTGAAAAACACCGACCTATTCATCCTCCTTCATTTAAACCTCTTAGGACAGTATCAGGAATCATAATAGATGCTCAACAAATATTAGCTATCATTATTTCTTACAGATGGAAAGATTGAGGCCCATGTTGACCAAGTGACTTGTACAGCACATCCTGACGTTTAGCAAAACTCCACCTTGTGTCCTGACTCCTAGATCATTCCTCTTTTCACTCTATTGCAGTTACCTCCACATCCTATCCCTGAGAAAGCAGCTAAAATTTTAAGTCTAGCAGGCATGGACTGTTTTTATGGTCCCTTTGGTCCTACCCTCTTCTTGGTCTTACAACTAGTTTGAGAGAGAGAAAGAAAGGAGGAAGAAGAGGAGTAGAAGAAAAGGAAAGGAAGGGAGGAGAACAGAGAAGAGAGGACTTCTCTAAAATATGTTTACAGCACTTATCCCAAAGTCTCCCTACCCAGGAGGTTAAAGGATGAGTTAAAAAGAGTCCCAGATCCCAATCAAAATTCCAGCAAGTTATTTTATGTGCATCAACAAACTGATTCTAAGGTTTTTATGAAGAGGAAAAGACCCAACACGATGTTGAAGTTGAACAAAGTTGGAGGACTGATGCTACTCAACTTCAAGACTTACTCTAAAACTATGGTAATCATGACTGTGTGGTATTGGTGAAAGAATAGACAAATAGAAACAGTAGAACAGAATAAAGAGCCTAGAAATAGACCCACATAAATGGAGTCAACTGATCTTTGACAAAGAATATAAGGCAATATAATAAGGCCATATAATAGAACAGAGATAGTCTTTTCAAGAAATGGTGCTGAAACAACTGGACATCTACATGCAAAAATATGAATCTAAACAAAACTTTACACCCTTTACAAAAATTAACTCAAAATGGATCATTGACCTAAATGTAAAATGCAAAGCCATAAAACTCCTAGAAGATAACATGGGAAAAGATAACATGGGAGAAAACCTAGATGACCTCAGGTTTGACAATGAGTTTTTAGGTAAAACACCAAAGTCAAGATGCATGAAAGAAATAATTGATAAGTTGGACTTCATTAAAATTAAAAACTTCTGCTCTGCAAAAGATACCATTAAGAGAATGGAAAGTTAAGCCACAGACTGGGAGAAAATATTTGCAGAAGATCCATCTGATAAAAAACTGTTATCCAAAATATACAAAGAACACAAAACTCAAAAATAAGAAAACAAACAGCTCAATTTTAAAATGGGCCAAAGACCTTACCAGACACCTCACCAAAGAAGATGTACAGATAGAAAATAAGGATATGAAAAGATACTCCACATCATATGTCATCAGGTAAATGCAAGTTAAAACAACAATGAGATACCACTACGTACATATTAGAATAGCCAAAATGCTGGCGAGAATGTAAAGAAAAATAACTCTCATATGCTGTTGGTGGGAATGCAAAATGCCACTTTGGAACACAGTTTGGTGGTTTCTTAACAAAACTAAACATAGTCTTACCATACGATCCAGCAGTCATGTTCCTTGTTACTTGCCCAAAGGAGCTGAAAACTTATGTCCACACAAAAACCTGCACAAGGATGTTTAAAGCAGCTTTATTCACAATTACCAAATCTTGGAAGCAACTAAGATGTCCTTCAGTAAGTGAATGGATAAACAAATTGTGGTACATCCATTCAACGGAATATTATTCAACACTAAAAAGAAATGAGCTGTCAAGCCATGAAAAGACATGGAGGAATCTTAAATGCATATTATTAGCAGAAAAAAGCCAATCTGAAAACTCTGCATACTTTTTGATTCCAACTGTAAGACATTCAGGAAAAGGCAAAAATTTGGAGACAATAAAATGATCACTGGTTGCCAGGGATGGGGTGGGTGTGCTGTTGTTGGTAGGAATGGTGGGGAGAGATAAATAGGCAGAGCACAGAGGATTTTTAGGGCAGTGAAAGTACTCTGTACAATATTCTAATGAAGAATATATGTCATTATACATTTGTCCAAAGCCAAAGAAATAAAATACCAAGAGTGAACCCTAATGTAAACAATGGACTTTGGGTGATTATAATGTGTCAAGGTACCATTGGTAAAAAATGTACCATTCTGGCGAGTGATATGGTACATTTTGATAATGGGGGAGGTTATGGAAGCAAGGGGTATATGGGAAATCTCTGTACTTCCTTCTCAATTTGGTTGTAAACCTAAAACTGCTCTAAAAAGGTAAAGCCTTTAAAAAAAAAAAAGATAAAAAAAAAAAAAAAGTCCAGGGCAGGATGGGAGGGAGGAAAGGAAGTTGTGGTGGAATTGTGCTCATTGAAACTCAAATCAGCAACTAATCCCTGACCTATGCAAGGGGCACTGTTCTAGGCACTAGAGGATTTCAAAGGGTTGTCTTCAGGAGGTTAAAAGCTTGTTACAGAGACAAGACAAAAAACATATGGAAAGTTAAGTAAAAACAAAACTGTGAGATAAGTAAATGGAATTAAATAAAAATCATTCACAAAGGAGTTAGAACAGGGCCTCTCCTCAAGCCCAGTAACTTTTCAAGCCTAATAATGCTACACCAAAATATAAAAAGCATATTCCCCAACTCCCACCCAATTCCTAAGGAGGTGGTGAGCGTAGAGTGATGGTCAAAAGCATGCACTATGGAGCGAGGCTATCTTGGATGAAATCACACTATTCTACTGTCTGGGTGACATTGAGCAAGTTACCCAACTTCTCTGAGCCTTGATAACCTCAGCTGTTAAATCAGTAGTAACATACCCATCTATACAGTTGTTGTGACGGTTAAATGAAAGGCATTTTGGGGCTTCCCTGGTGGCGCTGTGGTTGAGCGTCCACCTGCCGATGCGGGGGATATGGGTTCGTGCCCTGGTCCGGGAGGATCCCGCATGCCGCGGAGCGGCTGGGCCCGTGAGCCACGGCCGCTGAGCCTGCGTGTCCGGAGCCTGTGCTTTTTTTCTTTTCTGTCATGAGAATTCAGAGCCAAAGTAGTACTTTTTTTTTTTTTAATATTTTATTTATTTATTTAGGCTGCGTGGGGTCTTAGTTGCGGCATGCATGTGGGATTTATTTTCCCGGCCAGGGATCGAACCTGGGCCCCGTGCATTGGGAGCTCCGAGTCTTAGCCACTGGACCACCGGGGAGGTCCCGCCAAAGTAGTACTTACAGTGTTCTGATGTTCCTTCTGTGCTACCCCGGCTGGCTGTCATTTTACTGCCTAGTACAGCTTCTGTTCCGACATTTAGTCAATGTTGTAGACCAAAGAGAAGGAAAAATATCTCCCATATAGGTAAAGACACTTCCAAGAAATCAGCTGGGGACATAAACGAATTTGATCTTTGGAGATGATAGCCTGTCATTTTAAGGGAGAGAGGTGAGGTGAAGAGACTGCTTAGTCTTGGGGTGATATAAGAAAGGCAATGGCAGTCACTGAAAACACCAGGCTGTGGGAATGTGTCTTGAAGGAAATTAGGTCTGGCTGCAGACGCTGAGACAAATGTTAAATTTTTTGTCTTCTCTCATTGACCTTGGCTAACAGAGCCGCTGCCATCTTGAATGTAGTTGACCTCTGTGCCAAAAAGAAGAGTGATCTGAGGACTCTCAAAACATCAATTAAATGTTCTAATTTATTTCATTGTTTTCATCTTGTTTGTTAGAAATAGTCACATGGCCTGAACCAACGAAAAAGGGCCGAGAAAGTGCAATATGACCACATGTCAGATTGCGGAGAGTTGGAAATAGCTGGTGAATATTGCCTCTAGTACATGCTGGTGAAAATATAAATATTTGTAGACTGGGATAGATTAGAGAAAAACATGCAAAAGCAATTTCTAGATTTTCCAGCAACCAGAACTCTTTGCTAAGTCTTTATAATATTGTCTTAATGTGGGATCCATTGACACTGGAAAATTACTTTGCTCAGTTGAGCTTAATGAGTGCAACTGACAGGGAATCAGTTTGAACTATGTCTGAAGTGACCCAGTATTGATTCATAATTTTCTGTTTATCACATTTATTTTTAGGCCAAAGGACTTCCTTGCCCATGAGGAATGTTTTATTTTGTTTTGTTTTGACTTTTTGGCAGTGTCACTCGGTTAGCAGGATCTTAGTTCCCTGGCCAGGGATTGAACCTGGCCCTCGGCAGTGAAAGCGCTGAGTCCTAACCCCTGGACCACGAGGAAATTCCCGATTCTTTTCCCCCTCAGGAAGCCCATAGAATTTGCTGGCCATTGCAACCATACACCCTGGATTTTCTGTGACAATCCTGACTTAAAATCTTCGACGCATTTTCCTCATATATTTGTCATACCATGGGTCCTAAATTTTGGTCAGAAATGAGGTTTCTCTTCCAGAGGTCCAGGAGATCGCCAATTGTTTAGAGTCTAGAGGACAGGGAAGAGCCCACAGCCTCCATAAATGAATAAATAAACTTCTGACACCACTCTCCAACTCTACACATTCTGACACTACACACAAATTTAAAATATCCAGAAATCCCACTTTTGGTAACTTTGTGTCACTTATGGCTGTTCTGAGGGTGTTCTGCAACCACTCTTCTTCTTGTCTTTCATCAATACTTAGTCTACTGGTCTCCTTCAATCCACAGGGCTCCGTCCTCTACATGCTGATCCACTCTTTTCCGTAGGGCAATATAATTTTCACAGTATCGTCCTGGAGTTCTTTGTGTAACTATCTTTCTAGACTAGGAATGCCTTCAAGGTAGGGGCCGGATAAACACATAAATAAATGGGGAAAATCCAAAGACCAAGACCCCTTTAAAAAGGTTTAAAAGTATGATTAAAATATCATTAAAAAATCGACATGGCAAATAACAGAAGCTCAATAAATGCTTGAATTAATGAAGTTGTGGTTTACATATTCTATCCTGAAGATTTCCTATTTTCTACCTACATGTCAAAGTGATTGTTGAAAAGAACACAGACTGATAAAATGAATAAGTCAGGAAGCAAACTGTCATTTATAGGAAGGTTCTGCCCATGTAAGCTGCTTGCTGGTAGTTTTTAGCAAGAATGATGAGTGATTTGCCCGAACCCAGCCATCTCTAATCTTCTCCCCCTTGTGGTCAGTGGGAGACTTGTTTTAAGTGGCTGGTTTGGGTTTCTTTCCCTTGATGGCTTTCACTCCTTTAGCACCATATTCTGACCTAGAGAAACAATCATTCACAGACAAAAATCAAACTCAGACTCCAAATATTTTAACAGTACATGTGGTCTGATGTGAATGCAGAAAGACCCGAGGAGCCAGTCCCTCTTCTTGTGATCTCTTCCTTTCTTGACCAGTTCCTTTACTTCCAGCTCAAAGCCCACCACATCCAGAAAGTTCTACCTGATTTCTTGCTCTTTGGGTCTTGGAGCTCGCCTTGCGGATTCCTCCAACAAGACGGCTATCACTCTGTATGTCTGCTTCCTAGATAGTCATCTCTGCTGGACTGTGAACCCCTTGGGCAGGGCAGGGAAGGTAGGGGCAGGAACTGTGGCTTGCATCTCTTTATTCCAAAACATCTCTAGCGCCAGCTATAGAACAGATGTTCAGTAAAGGTTTGTTGATATAAACAAGTGGCTTTTGCCATTACAACTTTAGGTAGACAGCATAATGCCCTCGGGTCCCAATTATCTCATTTATAAATGTAAGACTTTATAAACTATATAAACTGGACATTAAGTCCCTAAAGAGTCCATGAGTCTGGCATTATTTTTATCATCAGAATATTCTGCAAGGATTGCTCCCCTTTTGACTGCCAGGTCCTTCTCTGTAGGGCTTTTGAATACATTTTGATTTTATAAGGCTGCGTGTTGCATGTCATGGTATGTCAATATTGGAGGTGGGAATGAAAAATAGCCCTGTAATTACTAGCAAAGATGGAATTAAAGAGATTTCTTTATGGTATAACTAATTGTATGAATAATTCTTTTTCAAAGAAAAACATCTATTTCATGAAGAGGTCAAAGAAGTTCATATTTACATATTTTTCAATCTGAAGACGTACCAACTCATGGAAAATTCTTGAAGTATTTCTTCCCCTTGACTTGGAGCTTCCTTTACTCAATTTTCTCAACATATCAAGTTTTAGTAACATTTGACTCAAGGACCACAAAACATTATTTAGTAAACATTCAGTTTGTGTTCAAGACATTTGAGGATGATGAAAATATATTATTTATAATATAAGTAAACTTTCCCCCCAAAAGTTTTAAATTTCTACTTTGGTTCCATGAATGAACACTGAAAAATGTTTATGATTGTGAATCTAAGAACTTTAACAGTTCATAC
This sequence comes from Delphinus delphis, assembly GCF_949987515.2. Taxonomy (NCBI): domain Eukaryota; kingdom Metazoa; phylum Chordata; class Mammalia; order Artiodactyla; family Delphinidae; genus Delphinus; species Delphinus delphis. The sequence goes on along the minus strand of NC_082686.1, from coordinate 126,083,817 downwards.
AGATTCTGCCATAAAACAAAACTGTGTCCAAACTGTCTAAGATCTAGAAGACATCAGAACGGGTCTAATATGAGTTTCTCAGTGAGACCTCATGAGAATTCCTCGTCCCATCCCGTCTTGGTTTTGTGAGAATCTGCGTCTTGTCTGAGGCAGAGAGCTGTGCTCAGAGTTACTGAAAGCTGAAAGTTTGCTCTCCCTGAGGTAGGGAGCATTCAGAAGTGGGAATGTTTGGAGGAAACAGTTCTTTCAAAACTGAGGTAAATTTTTTTCAAGTTAAAGTAAACTTGGAAGTCCATGGATATTTTTAATGAGCCAGTTTAGGACAGGAGAAATCTTCAACTCATCAGAAAATAGAATATTGATATTGAAGAAAGGAAAGAAAAATAAATTTTTTAGATAAGAGAATCTTTATTCTTAAGCTTTTTTTTTTTTTGAAAGAAAACCTCACTACTAGCTTGTAAAGATAGGCTGTTAGATTATAAAGAACTGCATCTTGAAATATAAAGTTGTAAAGTGGCCCCATAATGAGGCCTTTCTTCATCTTTACCTTTATTATTTATTTATTTTAAAGAAAGGTTTTTTTAAAAAAATTTTTATTTATTTTATTTTTGGCTGCATTGGGTCTTCATTGCTGTGCGCGGGCTTTCTCTAGTTGCAGCGAGTGGGGGCTACTCTTTGTTGTGGTGCACGAGCTTCTCATTGTGGTGTCTTCTCTTGTTGCAGAACACCGGCTCTAGGTGTGCGGGTTTCAGTAGTTGTGGCATGTGGGCTCAGTAGTTGTGGCTCGCGGGCTCTAGAGCGCAGGCTCAGTAGTTGTGGTGCACAGGCTTAGTTGCTCTGCAGCTTATGGGATCTTCCCAGAACAGGGTTTGAACCTGTGTCCCCTGCATTGGCAGGCAGATTCCTAACCACTGTACCACCAGGGAAGTCCCGTCTTTACCTCTATTGCACTCTTTCCAGGAATGTAGGTGCATGTAAGTCTGTGTGGACACGATTGCAATTGCTCCTGGCAGGCTAGCTGGGAAAAGGTAGCCCTATTAAAATCAGGAGGGCCTTGTCTTCTGAGGTATTTTATTTTTGCTAGATAAAAAATCTACCGAAAAACCTTACCAAATGTCTAAGCGTGATTTCAGATCTTCTATTTATTATCCCTGAGAATGTCTAATAAATTAAGTTCATGTTGTTTTTGAGTTCTAATAAATAATAAAAGCTTATTAACTTTGGGACCACAAAGACCTGTTTTCTTTAATGATGTGCATGTACTTCCACTTTTCACCCCCTTTGGTCTTTTCCTAGGAAAATAATTGTATATTCATATATCAGCGCCATTGGTCTTTTTTTTTTTTTTTTTTTTGTGGCACGCGGGCCTCTCACTGTTGTGGCCTCTCCCGTTGCGGAGCACAGGCTCCGGACGCGCAGGCTCAGCGGCCATGGCTCACGGGCCCAGCCGCTCCGCAGCATGTGGGATCTTCCCGGACCGGGAACAAACCCGTGTCCCCTGCATCGGCAGGCGGCATTGGTCTTTTTTTTTTTTTAAGGCTTTGTGATATGACAGAACTGAAACAGGAGGGAAGGGAGCAGGGTACAACCTTTGAAAGAATGACATAGCCCAAGGACATGACATAAACTGATTAGAACCAAATGGGTCCAAGATGGCAGAGAAGTCAGCTTCCACTAGACCTTGAGCCTCAGTAGACGCTCACTGTAACACATCAGCAAGCTAAATGACACACCCACAGGCGCCATGACAGTTCCAAGACCGACCATAAGGATCAAAAAGTGGGCAGTGGCCCAATTCTTGGAAATCCCCACCCCTTCCTGAAATAGCTGGAATACTCCTCCCACTCATTAGCCTGTGAAATTACCCACCACTATAAACCCCATACCCTGGTGCCTTTCTCACCTTCTGAGATGGCCCACACACACTCTGTCTGTGGAGTGTGTTTCTCTCTAAATAAACCCACTTCTTACCTATCACTTTGTCTCTCACTGAACTCTTTCTGCAATGAGACAAAGAACCTGAGCTTCAGTAAGTCCTGAAACCAGGTGTGTGATCCCAGTTGGAAGACCGTGGGTTTTGGCCGGGTTCGAGTCCCAGCACATGAATTCAAGTCCCAATCTGAGGTGCATGGTTTCAGAACCAGGAACATAAGAGATACTCAGTAAATATGTGCTGACTGCCTGATGGTTAACAGACATCCACTTCTTGGATATAATGAAAACTCCACTTAGGTTATAACAAGTTTATATAATTTATTTTAATCACAGTCATAATTTTACCTAAAGTTTTCATTTTGCTTCCTTCATTTGGGATTTCCTGACCTCTGAAAAATGAAAGACTTAGAATTAAGTCATCAGGAAAAGTCATCTCTAAAATCTGTGAAATAATGTGATGTGTGAGATTTGCTTCAAAATAATCTGGGAGGGGGGCCGGTAGTGGGAAGGGTGGAGATGAACAAGACTGGCCAGGAGTTGACAATTGTTGAAGCTGAGTGATGGGTACAGGGGAAGCTTTATACTATTCTACTTTTGTATATTGAAAATTTTCAATATATAAACTTAAAAAAAAGATTGGTAAGGTGGAGATAGGGATCTATGTACTATGGTTCCTGTGTCTTTCCCAAGTTGTTGTTTTCTTTTTCTTCCTTTTTTTGCTTCTGGGTACCTTACTTCAAAGACAAATGGGAGTGGGGAAAACATCTCTAGGATCAGTAATGTGATAGTACTGTTTATCTCCCTAGCCCTAAGCCTCCTCTTGAGAAGTTTCTAGGCAGAAGTGAAGGCTTCTGGAAGCTTCTCAAAACTTACATTTGAGCTCCCTACCTTAGTTCCCTTTACCTTGTTTTCTAGATTGGAGGAAAATGACCTTTTAGTTTCAGCAATCCATGGGAATGTGTGGGGAGGTGTTTCTTCATCGGAAACAAGATAATGGCAGCATTCTTGCCTGAGGAGAGGGCTGCAAGGATCTTTTTTCCTGTTGCCTCGAGGTACGCGCTGGTCAACTCAAATCAGCTGCTGCTGACTGAGCAGGGTTTTCATTAATTATTTTGGGAATCATCTTGGCAACTTTTCCTTTTTTTGAGGCTTTGAAAAGAGCAAACACATCAAACTGTTTATATAGCTACTAGAAGAAAGATAAGATTCTTAACAACCGAACTACTGTACCTTGACCAAATTGTATTGTGTCCTGTGGGCGTGGGCTGCCACTGTCCTGACCATCTGATTTGTGAGTCTTTTCTGATCTTGCACATTTTACAGGTCACCTGTCTCAACCAAAGAGAGAAGAAATCCAAAGGTTGTCTTCGTTCTGGCCTTGTGAAATTTTCTCACACTCCTCCAGTGTCTTGGCTTTGCTTATTTAATAATTGAGCCAGTGTTAGCTTTCCTCTTTTTTCTCCCATTGACAAATGCTCAGATTTACATATAATACAATGAAATTCAATATATTTCTAAGAAGTCCACTCTAGGCAGCGTAAAAATAAGCTAATACATTTGTAGCACAACAATAATGTAAAAATTGGTTGTGTCAACTTGACGATTAAGTATTGGTTAACAGAATCAAAGCGTTTTTAGAGCTAGAAAGTTTAAAAAAAAAAAAGTCCTTGGAGTTTATTCTAGCTAACTTTCTTACTTTATACAGTGGAGGTTACTGAGGCCCCCCAAAAACAAAATGTCTTTTCCACCATCAGAGGTCCCTTCACAGAAAACTTGAGTTGTTTTTGCTGTCTCTGAAGAGCGGTTTCATGGAGCTGGACAAGAAGATGAACTGAGTATGTCCATAGTTCAAAAGTTACTGGTGACCTCTAGAAGTTACAGCAGAGTAGAAAAATGAAGTTGATATCCTCGGCTTTAGTTCATGCAAGCCACGTACCAAGGGGTCTTAAGCTTCAGCATTCTCTCGGAGGCAACGTCATGTTTCTATTACAGAAAAAAATAGAGAAAATTCAGCCACAAAAGGATCCAGTTCAAGAATTCAGTTAACGTGCATTTGGGAAATCAAAATATCCTTCTCATATTCAAAGAAAATAATTACTGTTAAAGTCCATTTTGAAAAAGTCTGCTTTTAATAATACTTTCTTTAGAGAATAGACACTCCAAAAAAAATTGGGAAAATAAATTCAGCCTCAAGTAAGATATTCTCTGTGCCCCATACTGATAAGATGGAAATGGGGGGAAAAAAGCTTTTTTGAAAAGCACCACTAAATGGAGAATATATTACCAAGTGAAATGCGTTCAACATTTTAGTTCTGTTGAAAGATTAAAATATTTATAAGAATCAACTTTCTTCTTCTTATGAACTGTATATTATTTATAGCTATGTAAAGCTACCGAAAGAAAATTTAAAAAGGCAATTTAAAACTGTTTACATTCACTTATCTTTTTAAAAATTTTGACTTCTTCCAACTACTGCTAGTAGTTTTTTACACTCTAGAGGAGACAGAGCCCACTTTAAGCAACAGGAGTGGCCTTAACCACTTCTCTTGTGGTTTTGGGAGAGTGGGGGAAGAGAAGGAAAAGAAAGTCAGGAGGGTAGATGAAAGGGCTCCTTTCTAACAACCTTTTAAAAGTAAGATTCTTAGAAATATTTAACTCTTGTAAACTTTGCCTCCCGTATTTGCCAAGTGCCTGAGAAAAAGAAATAAGGGAGACTGTAATAGTGGGCTATTAAGATAGAAAGAAGAAAGGCAACAAAGTTAAATCCAGGGAAGGAAGGATGCCTGTGTGTAGACACCAGAGAAGGAAGCAGGTCATAAATGTCGGGACCCTTGGCGCTATGAAGCACTTGTCCTTCCGTTCATCTGCGGATGATGTAAAATAAATAACATCCTACACTTCTTATTTTCATTCCAGTTGGCTCAAGTGCGTGAACTTTGAGAACTGGGTCATCTGTTCTTCCTACTGCTGATAAAAAATTTTGAACTGAGTAATTTTACCATGTATAAGCCTGATTATCTATCAAAAGAATCTTCTGAGAAAATTGGATAGTGAGTGGACCTTTTAAGCCAGAGACATACTGTTGACATTATTTTAAGTGTCCTGGAACAGCCTGTAAACCAGTGGTTTTCAAAACTATTTTCCCTCATGATCCATTGTAAGAAATTTATTTTACATCACAACACATGTATATACACACATACACAGAAATCTAAATTACTAAAATAAAAGTTTTGTGAAAAAATACTTCGCCTTACTAGATATGATGCATTCTGATAGTTGCGATTTCACTCTTTTTTTTTTTTCAAAAATTCTGGTTTGTAACCCATTACATTGATTTTACCACCAACTAAAGAGTTGAGACTCAGGGTGTGAAACACAGACATGAGCAAATCAGGGTACTGGATGGACTCAATGACATGAGATTCAAGAATATGTTATTCGAATCAGACAAGTTTTGTAGAATTCAGAAGTTACCAACTTTGTGATTTATTTGCCTTAATGTAAGACTTCAAACTTTTTGGAATCAAGAGTTTTTTGTTATCAATATGTGGCTTCCACTGGTAAAAGATGATTTGGCAGTATAGCTCTTTTAAAGATTATACATGGTACAGCAAAAAGAATGATTTCTTAGTTCCAGAAGGTCCAAGTATAAAGTTAGGGCCTGAAATTATAAAGAAAGTGAATAGTCTAAGCAGACAACTGAAAGAAAAAATGGACAGCTGTCTGGAGGTAGCAAAGAGTTCTGAAAAATTTCAAAACTGTCACTGTGACATTGCACTTTTACTACTGAATTTACTTTTCCAAGGGACAATGAACCCTTCCAAGAATTTCACAGTTAAGAGATCTTAAACTTTCTGTATGCCCCTCTTGATAAATGCAAGTTTCCTCTCTGTGTTACTTCTTCATTCTTTAAAGATATATTTATTGAATGTTTACAATGTGTCCAGAAATCCAGAAACAGGCCAAAGGAAAAAACTTGTTCTCAGCATGATGACAATTCATTAGAGGAATTGAAAGATTAACGCGAGTACCCTATACAAAATAGACAATCTTCCCCAACAAGCAGTGAGATCCCTCTCCTGACTGTTTCTCCTCCCAGGGAACTCAATTCATCCAATGGTAGGCTATTTCCATTGGGCTGGCCAAAAAGTTCGTTCGGTTAATGAATACATTGTTCAATAAAATTCTTGGTGAAAATGAAACATGTCTCTTATTTTTACTTAAAACCGAACAAACTTTTTGGCCAACCCAGTATATTGGACAACTCTGGTTGTTAGGAAGTTCTTTATATTAAATTGTCTACTCAGTGACATCCATCACCAAATCCTATTTCTGTTCTCACGCAGTTTCATAAGAAGCAAATTTGGAATAAACTCAACTTTACTGGATTGACATCCAGAAAGGATACACATTCCTAAGACACTATGGAAATCTGAGCGGGTCCCATTCATTGGCATCTCAGTTTGAGGGAGAGTACCTCCTGTACTGAATCCTAAAATAGAATCAGAACCATAGACTATTTTAGTTGACAGAGACCCTGCAAAGATTAATCCGACTTCTATAACTTTTCAGATAGGAAAATGAGTTTTTCACCTAATCCACTGAAATATTTTCTGGGAAACATGATTCTGATTTCACTAAGGACATCAGTGTGAAACTGGGATTCACTTTTCAGAGGTTAATTGTCAACTTTGCTGCAATAGATTTTTCTTCCTGAGGCTGACATTTGATACGGTTCAGCCCCTGAAATAACCTTAAATCTAAAGCTCTTTGTTTGATGATGAAGAATATGTGTAGGTAATATCCCCAACTGAGCTGAAGTTGGGAAGAACTAGTACCAACAACTAATAAATTGTAGTGGAGGCTTTTTAAGGCTACGGATTATTATTGATATCATATAATAATATACTATACTATATTATAATATAATATAAAAGTTTACCAAGGACTTTTACAAACCTGCTTGTTTAAAGCCTCACAATAATCTTTGAGGAAGCTATTTTTAACCCCTTATTTCACAAAAGGAAACTAAGGAAGAATACTCTTTGACTCACAGCAAACTAGAACTGTAGATAGGTGTAATGATTTTCTAATCTAACTCCTTTATTGTACAGAACCTGAGGCATGAAAGGGTTAGGCAACATGGTAGAATCAGGACTAGAATTTAGGAATCAGACTCAGGAGATCTTATTGCCCAAGGTTCTGCACATGTTTGTCAAAATTCTATGAGAGTATTTTGTAAGTCTCTTTAGATGCTTCTAAACATTTATAAATGGAGCCATGCTATACATAGTGTCATTCCACTTTATTTCCTCGCTTGTATCTAACTTGGACATCTTTTCATGTTGATACCTATGTTTCGATCTCACTGTTATTTTTGAAGGGTGAAAAAATTGGTATTCACTACACACAGTCCAATGCAGCCATACCTATCGTTTGTGGCCAGCTTGAGTCCTCACTTGTCCTTGCCCATGCAGTACTGATTATTAAGTATTTTGAAGACTTATTCCTAGCGCTTTCTCTGCATTCCAAAAATAGGGCAACTGAATCTTTAAATTCTTGAATGCAGCCAATCATATTTCTCAAAAAACCTAGAACTCAACAAAGGCTAGAAATATGTGACGAGCCTGCAGATCTTCACAAAGCAAGGTAGACAGTCTAGTGCTCTGGAAGCAAGGCTGAGGTCTTCCTGCAGATGCCTTGGCCAGATTGGAGGGCTAATATTTGGCAACAAAAGTTAACTTTTGTTCTTGGATTTTCAGCAAGAATTCTGATGGTCGGAGCACCTTCCGCAGACATTCTTATCATTTTTACTTTAAGCCTTAATGATAGTCTCGCATAGTTCACAAAATCCAGCTGACCCTTGAACAAGGTGCGGGTTAGGGCAATGGAAAATCCAGTATAACTCCACAGTCGGCCCTCTGTATCCGTGGTTCCGAACCCCTGGATGCAACCAACCACAGATCATGTAGTACTGTAATCTGTAGTACTTACTTTTGAAAAAAAATCCATTATTAGTGGACCCATGCAGTTCAAACCCCTGTTGTCTAAGGATCCACTATAGAATTTTTTCCCTCCCCACCATCTTTGGACACATGAGCAAACAGTTGAACAGAACACCCTTTTGATGGAGCCATCAAAATGGCTGAAAAGGACAATGATTTGACTGAGGGCAAAAACTGATGTTCGTCATTTGATGGTAGAATTGGACAGGAAAATAATTTGGAATTTCTTCTTAATTTTCTCGCCAGCTATAATTTTGACAGAACACAGAATGTAAAATGGATTTTTTTTTTAACTTCTAACTTCAAGATAGAAAACTTTCACTACCCTTGTGACTTCCTTATTCAATTTCATGTGTTGCTGACACCAGTGACTTGAAGAAAAATAAACAACTTCATAGCATTTTATATTAGATTTGCATGATTTTGACTATCAAGATGATAGTCACACAGAGCTGTTGAGTGTTGGGATTTACAACACACTGGGGAAGTTGAATCTCTTTTTTTTTGCAATAAATCAGAAACCATAATTGACATGAGTTTCTTTTTTTCTTCCTGTTGTCACAAACCACACTCCAATAATAGTAACAATGTAAAAAGGAGAAGGACTGAAGAGAAAGTATATAGTCAGCTTGGTTGAGTAATGAATGAGGCCGTTGGTGGTGATGGGTAGTGTAGTTGTTTTTTTTCAAAGACAATTTTTCTCAATCTACAAGAAATTGAATTTTTGTTGATTTTCCATTGATGCATTTGTTCACAGTATAATACCTGCCATCATTTACTTCGATAACCCCCACTTATTTCTTGCAACTTTCTCAATTTATGGGCAGGAAGAAATAGAATAAGAGACAGAAATACATTTTGAAGGCCTGAAAGCCTTATTTTTGTACTGTATTACTGTAATATCAAGGCAAACTTTAAAATAAAACTTACACTCATCTTGAAACAGAAAACATTCTGCTCACGTTATGACATAGAACAGTGTGTATTGTACCACACGGGTGCTAACATCACAAGTAACTAACAAACTTGTCCTACCCTGAAGGGCCAACTCTGAATACGTCCTCATTCTAACTTTAACACGTCGGACCAGTCAGTATGCTTTGGTTTAGGTTTTCTTATTTTAGATACTTTTATGAAAACAACAAGTATTGCTTTTGATTCTTCCCCTGCCCCTGACCCAGCACACAAATTATATTATAAAATTGTACATGATTTTTAAATGACAGCATAGCCCTCTCTAGAGGTTTTGTTATTCTACACTCAGTTTTCTGTACCAAGAAGCCTATCGTGGCATCTGCATATTTGCTCTTAGATATTCCTTTCTTTGATCTAAGGAACGGAATCCTGTTCAAATGAAAGCAAACACCGCTAAGAGGGGTAATGTATAAAGATGGTGCCAGCCATTAACACCATAGCATAAATTGTTGAATTCAGATAATTAACATTTATTGCAGGATCTCTGAGGGCCTGTGTCAGGCTCGGTGATAGTAAGGACATGTCCCTGAAGAGCATTTGACCCCTGTCATCATTTCATTGGGCAATGTTGGACAAGTTGGTTCAGTTTGGGGCTCAAGATCGTCATCTGTGAATTGAAGAGACTGGATTAGGTTGGTAGTTTTCTAAGTCTGGGGATGTTCAGGTTCCCCTCTAGGAAAGGAGAGGGCTCTAGCAGCTCTTGACTATCTTATTTATATATTGATTTTTTTGTGTATATATTGCTTTTCTTTGATATATATTCATCATCTGTATTATTTGCTTTCTTCCTTTCAAGTTTTCTTTTGAAGAAAGAGTTTTGCAGCTAAAATATTACAAATGAACAACTCTGAAAATAATTCTACTAGATGACTTTTAGTGTTTTTAAAACTGTAAAACCTCCAATGACTTTCAATATTCTGTAATGCGATCCTATTTTCTCTGTTTACAGTAGGTAAGCCTCCTGAGGGGATATTGTCATAGAAAGGGGAGAAGGAAGGTGGGAGGTTTCTGGACATTGGCCAGACTAGGGTTTGTGGTGTTTGGTGTATGTCTGGGCCGTGGGCGTGTAGGAGGATTTGGCAAAGTGTAACTTTGCCAGTTACTCAGTTTTGTCAAAGGCTAGCCCTGGAACTCACCAGAGCATGGACCACCTGCTTTGTGGTCGATCCTTCTGAGTGAAAGAAAAATTCCCCCTGAGAGACTTAGGAATTTCCACAAATAGCTCCATTTCAGAGATGTCATCTCTCTCTAGGAAGTGCACTTTCTGCCCCTGGTAGGAAAGAAGTCTAGGGCTCAATAATTCTATGGGACACATCTCAGCAAAAAAAATGTGGTTTAAAAAATAAGCATATGAAAAAGAAATTCTCTATAAAATAATCTTATCTGATATGAAGAAACTCTGAATATAAAACATATTATGCCTATCGCTTTTCTCCCACTCCCATCTTGGAATCTTTTCTAAAGTTGTTCCAAAACAACTCTTTTAACAAGGTCAAAAGAAATTTTAGGACTCTCTTTCAAAAGTCCTTTAAAGTATCAGGAAGTGCAAAATCACTACATCACTGACTTGAACTGACTGAAACAGAAAAGGGCTGTTGATATTATTTTATGATGCTCAGCTAAAATCTTGGATTGGGGGTAAGGATGGAAAAGAGTGGATGCTCTCTGGGATCAGTTGTCCCTGAAATCCTTTTGACTGAGGACCATAGGTTTTGAGGTTGACAGAAGGTACCTTCACCTTCCCCCCATTAAACTCTGGACACAAGATCAGAATAAAGTAAAATGGGCAAATCTATAATGGCCTCAGAGCAGCGCTTATAAAGCTGGAGGAGATGAGGGTTGATAGTTAGGCCTGGGCGTCCTAGCATCCTGGTGTTGGTCCTGACTGTGATAGCATATGTGGTTGGAGGTCTGAGACATGACATTCGCCTTATAGAGAACAGAGGGAGATCAGTAAAGTAGGAAGAGTTTCCCAGAGATTAGAGGGAAGTAGGCAAGCCAAGGTAAAGGGAACAGTGATGGTTAGCTTGAGGACTAAGGTACAAGGAAGATGGAATTGTCCATAGATGGATGTCAGTGATCTTTGAACTGCTCAGGCTTGTGAGTGACTTCTGGCCAAGAACAATCCTGGATTTTAGGTGTGTGGTAGAGGTAAATCTCGTTTTTAATTTCTCTTGAGATTTCTCCTTTGACCCATGTGTTATTTAGAAGTGTGTTGTTTAATTTCCATGTATTTTGGGATTTTCCAGTTATCTTTCTGTTATTGATTTCTAGTTAATTCCATTGTGGTCCAAGAGCAGATATTGTATGATTTCTATTCTTTTAAATTTGCTGAGGTGTGTGTTATAGCCCAGAATGTGGTCTACCCTGGGGAATGTTCCATGTGAGCTTGAGAAGAACATATATTTTGCTGTTGTTTTATGAAAGAGTCAATTATATCCAGTTGGTTGATAGCAGTATTGAGTTCAACTATATCCTTATTAATTTTCTGTCTGATAGGTATGTCCGTTTCTTCTAGAGGGGTGTTGAATCTCCAACTATGATAGTAGTTTCGTCTATTTCTCCTATCAGTTTTTGTCTCATGAGGTTTGATGCTCTGATTGTTACGTCTTTTCAGAAACTTGGCCCCTACCATTATGAATGCCCCTCTTTATCCCTAATAAGTTTCCTCACTTTGATCTCTGTTCGGTCTAAAGTTAATATTGCTATTCCTCCTTTCTTTTCTTTTTATATAAATTTATTTATTTATTTAATTTTGGCCATGTTGGGTCTTTGTTGCTGTACGCAAGCTTTCTCTACTTGTGGTGAGCAAGGGCTACTCTTTGTTGTGGTGTGCGGGCTCCTCATTGAGGTGGCTTCTCTTGTTGTGGAGCACGGGCTCTAGGTGTGCAGGCTTCAGCAGTTGTGGAGCGAGGGCTCAGTAGTTGTGGCACATGGGCTTAGTTGCTCCACAGCATGTGGGATCTTCCCGGACCAGGGCTCGAACCCGTGTCCCCTGCATTGGCAGGTGGATTCTTAACCACTGTGCCACCAGGGAAGTCCAGCTACTCCTGCTTTCTATTGCTTAATGTTAGCATGGTATATTTTTCTTTATCCTTTTACTTTTAATCTATATGCATCTTTACATTTAAAGTGGAATTTTTGTAGAAAACATATAGTTGAGTCCTGTTTTTGTATCCACTCTGACAATCTCTGTCTTTCAATTGGTGCATTTAGACTACTGACATTCAAAATGATTATTGATATAGTTGGATTAATATCTACTATATTAGTTACTGTGTTTTTTATTCGTTGCCCTTGTTCTTTGTTTCTATTTTTGTCTTCCACTTTTTTTCTGCCTTTTATGGTTTTATTGAGCATTTTATGTGATTTCATCTTCTCTTATTTCTTAGCATATCAGTTATGCTTTTTCTTTTCCATTTTCTTAATGATTGCCCTAGAGTTGCAATATACATTTACAACTAATCCAAGTCTACTTTCAGATAACACTCTACCACTTCATGGGTAGTGTGAGTACTTTATAATCACGAAATAATGCTAATTCCTCCCTCCCATCCCTTTTATCATTTCTGTCATTCATTTCATTTATATATACGCACCCATAAGCATATATACGCATGAGCAATATACACATGCGTACATAATTGAATTCATTGGTGCTATTATTATTTTGAACAGTTATTTGTTAGATCAATTAAAAATAAGTAAAATAAAGGGGTTTTTTTACCTTCACTTATTCCTTCTTCAATGATCTTCCTTTCTTTATGTAGATCTGAGTTTCTGACCTATATTATTTTTCTTCTCTCTAAAAATTACGTTCAACATTTCTTGTAAGGCAGGTCTATTAGCAACAAATTTTCTCAATTTTTGTTTGAGAAAGTCCTTATTTCTCCTTCGTTTTTGAAGGATAACTTCATAGGGTACAGAATTCTAGGTTGGTGTCTACTCTCTTCTTGCTTGCATGGCTTCTGAAGAGGTTGGATGTAGTTCTTATCTTTCTTTGTTCCTCTGTGGGCAAGGTTTTTTCTCTCTGGCTTCTTTCAAGACTTTTTTTCTTTGATTTCTGTAGTTTGAAAAATGATATGCCTAGGTATAGTTTTGGTTTTTTTTGTTTTTTGTTTGTTTGTTTGTTTGTTTTTAATCCTGCTTGGTGTTCTCTGAGCTTCCTGGATCTCTGGTTTGTGTTGACATTAATTTGGGGAAATTCTCAGTTTTTGAATTCTCAGTTTTGAATACCATTCATGAATTTCAGTAATTTGAAATTATTTTTTCAAATATTTTATCTGTCCCTATCTCTCTTTCTTTTCCTTCTGATATTCCCATTATGCATGTGTTATATCCTTTTTGGTTATCCTACAGTCCTTGGATATTCTGTTCTGTTTCTTTTCAGTCTTTGTTCTCTTTGCTTTTTAGTTTTCAAGATTTCTACTGAGATATCCTCAAGTTTAGAGATTCTTTCCTCAGCTGTGTCCAGTCTACTAATAAGCCCAGCAAAGGCATTCTTCATTTCTGTTGCAATTTTTTTTTTTTTTTTTTTTTTTGCAGCACACGGGCCTCTCACAGCTGTAGCCTCTCCCGTTGCGGAGCACAGGCTCCGGACGTGCAGGCTCAGCGGCCATGGCTCACGGGCCCAGCCGCTCCACGGCATGTGGGATCTTCCCAGACCGGGACACGAACCCGTGTCCCCTGCATCGGCAGGCGGCCTCTCAACCACTGCGCCACCAGGGAAGCCCTCTGTTGCAATATTTTTGATCTTCAGCATTTATTTTTGGTTCTTCTTTCAGGATTCACATCTTTCTGCTTACATTGCCCATCTGTTCTACTTTATCTATTAGAACCCTTAGCATATTAATCATAGTTGTTTTAAATTCCTGGTCTGATAATTCCAATACTGTTGCCACTTCCGGTTCTGATGATTGCTCTATCTCTTCAAATTTTTTGTCTTTTAGTATGCTTTGTATGTTTTTGTTGATAGCTAGGCATAATGTACTAGATAAAAGGAACTGCTGTAAATAAACCTTTAGTAATGTGACAGTGAGGTGTGGGGAGAGGGGAAGTGTTCTATACTCCTATGATTAGATCTCAGTCTTTCAGTGAGCCTATGCTTCTAGACTATGGACTTCACAAGTGTTTCTCTGTATTTTTCTCCTCTCTTAGGTGGAGCAGGATGGCTAGAGTGGGCTGGAGTTGGGTATTTCCCTTCCCCATGTCAGTTAGGTTGTGATAATACCCTAGCAGGTAGGGTCTGGTTAAATACTGCCCCCTGAGGGCAGGCCTTGTTAGGAACAAAATACTCTGGCATATTTCAAAATGGTTTATTTTCCCCTCCTCCTGCAGGGAGCTCAAGAGGATTTCCCCCCAAATTTACTGTGGGAAACTGGTCAAGCTCCTGGAGGTAAATCTTACAATATTGTTGGGGTCCCCGTATGACTGGGTGCCCCTGGAGTTTTTAACTCTCAGATTTTTTCTCATTCAGCCTCCAGCAATTCATTAGTTACAGATCAGGTAATTTTCCTACCCAGACGTACTCCTGAGTCTGTTCTGGTAAGCAGCAGCTCCCTGTGTTTGCATGTCTCTCTCTTCAACCTTGGGAGCAGTGATTAGCCCTGTGTCCTCCCTGCTCTTAAGGATCCAAGAAGAACTGTTGATTTTTCAGTCTGTTCGGCTTTTTACTTGTTGTTAGGACACAGCGGCAACTTTCAGGCACCTTATATGCGGAACCAGCTGTACATCTTATTAAATGCCAGTGTCACCGAGAGAGCTTTTTATTGAAGGCGGAGGAATTTAAAATATACCAAGAGACTCCAGCTACCCAATGAGTTCTAATTATTAATATTTCGCTCCATCTAGGAGGATTGGAGCAAGTGTGAAGTGCTTGGTGAGAGTGAAGGATGGGCTGGGGTCTAAGAGAAAGTCTTGCTACAGTCACCAGGCTGCCCAAACAGGGGCTGGCCTTCCTTAAAACTCTACAATCCTTCTTAGAAAGGCAACAGTCACAATGAAAGGATCTAACTTGGCTCAGGCTTCATCCTCTATGAGGCAGTATCAGTAAAGTGGGTGTATTGCTGGTCAGTAAAGTTGCTCAGAGGATTTGCTCTGTGTATGTAACATGTTATTTTTTTTCTCCATAAATCCCAAGTAGGTATCAAGTGTCAGTTCTTTCTGTCAGTTCTAACTCACTGTTACTTTTTTGAATAGGAAGAGATAGCATATGATGTGTCCTATATACTGAGAATGTTTAAGGTAACGGGCTATTCTATTGTAGGGAAAAAGTCAAAACTACATTATATTTATATTTTTAAGTAAAAATCGGCCAAAGAAATAATACAATATTTTAGGTTGTTGATGATATCATAGTGTCTCTCTTTTTTTTTTAAATGTCTGCTGAAGTCCAGTAAAGGATCTACAAACCTGTGTTGAGAGAGCTGTGTTCTCGTAGAGAACAGAAGAGATAGAGTCTGATAAAATGCGCGTGTGCCTCCTAGTATAATAGAGGTGCCTTCTGATTTTGCAGTATCTCTAGTCAATGAAACCACAAGGTGAGATCATTTGGAACATTTTACATTAAATTAGGGGAGGCTAGATAAGGGAGAGAAGCACAACTTTAAAATACAATCTGGTTTAATCAAAACCAGGAAACCATGAACTCTTTGGGACTCAGAAGGAAAAAGGAGAACTTGAAAGCAACTGTAATATACAGGCGCCAATGCTGCTCTGTGACAGCTTCTACTTAATGGGAAAGCCGTGGTTTTTTCCAAGGTAAAGATAGTAAATCTGATTAGGGATCTGCCTAGAACAGGGAGTGTACTCTGATCTCTGGAAGAAGGTTTTGCCCTCAACAGGAAGCCTCACCACATCCTATGTGTACACTGGATGACTAATATTTATTATAGAGCCATGTGATGGAACAGTGAACAAAGGTTGCTCCTGGTCACCTTAGGTCCGTCACCACAATCACTCCTCTTATGGAACGTGACATATTGCCTGCCTCCTAGGACAGTTTTTGAGCCACCAACGAATGTTACTTTATAAATACAGCTCAGAACCCCCAGGAATGTGTTAGGACAACTTATCAAACATACTGTCTCTCACCTTGTCTCTCAGTTGCAAAAGGACTCTCCCAACACTTCCTTCGTCCTCGTGGCTGTGCTGTGATTGGCTGTGAATGATGTCATGACACTGTTTACTTTTCTTAGTTGAAGGCAAGGATTGGAGTGTGATAAGTGTGTCTACATTGTGTTAGGTAATAGGAGAAACTGTACACATAGATCTTGAGCCATGTTGTACTCATTTACTATGAGCCTATGATGTGGCAACTCAATGAAACACACATCATCTGTGTGTCTTTTGTTATTTACAACTTTTGGAAGTTTCTGTTTACCTTGGGTTCTTCCTCTTGGACTCTCTTTCTAAGTTTAGCTGTTGAGCCCTACTATTAACAAGCTGTGTCTTTCCACAAACACAAAGCAAATTACTAGGCACAATTTGAAAAGAGATTTGTGGACTGAGTTCTGCCCTGACCAAGTTTTAAGATAAGTAGGCTTTGTTTATAATTGAGAGTTGAATTGCCAGGTCTTTTGCAGCTCATTTCCACAAAGCAGAAAATGCCTGGAAAGGAGGAATTTGATTAGGTGGTTTTATATCTATCTATATATACTAAACTATCTATCTATAGATACTAAACCCACGAGATATCTATATCTCGTGGGTTTAGTAGTATTTCTGGCATTTCTAGAGAGGTAGGAGAAGGCTCATCATAGAGTCTACAAATAACTCTTTAACAGATAAAGAAGAATGTAGGCAATGCTATTCAGCTAGATATCGTGGATTAGACCAAAAAGTTTTTAGGAGAGGTAAATTCTATCAAAATGTCTTCAAAGATTTTTAAAAAAATTTTTAAAAAAAAATAATTTCACCCTGCTCCATACAAAATGTACTGCAGAAATTTTGGTCACACAGTCAAAATAAGAACAATAATTTTCACAATTACTTTAATTATAATTTGGAGGTAGAATGTCCAGTGAAAAGTTATGAACTCCAATTAAGTAAAAATTGCACTTAAGAATCCCAGGGGCATCCTAAGGCAATGCCTTTGGACATTTAATGCCTTCATATCCTCAGTATTCCATCCACATGATAAGCCTCACAAATTGTTGATACTGATATTTCACATGAGATATTTCACATGATTTTAGCATACTCATTAGGAGCATTCGTATATTAAAATATCCCTCAAGGTTACTTCTTGTTTCATTGTCAACTTTGGCTGCCTCCATGGGATTTCCAGAAGTTGCATTATTCCTTAAAGCCATTCAGCACAACTCACTCACTTGAAGCTGCTTTCGTGGACAAAATTCAAAATGTGCTATCTTTATTATACACATTCATATTCTAAAAGGTAAATTTATATAGGTAAACATGCTTTAGGATTCTCATTAGAGTATGTATTGGCCTGGAGACTATTAAACTTCTTTATATAAATATTATTTATAGGTATTAACCAAAAATTCCCTAAAATCTTGAACTTGAGAGATAAAATCACTGTAAAATGTATTTAAAGTTAAGAACTTCTCTAAGGGATTGTAAATCACTTACCTGTACTGTGCTTTGTAGAATCACAGCTTGGACAAGACCACAAGAACCTAAGAATAACCAATGACCCACAACATACAGCCTGTCTTCAGATACTTCCTATGATTGAGAGCTCACTTTTCATGATAACTCTTCCAACTTTCACAGGAAAAGTTTTCAGAAGAATTTTACCTGGTTGACTTTGGTCAACAGGTTTAAGCTTTCTGGGTCTCGGGGTCTTTTTACTTGTAAAAGTGTTCCATAGTTGTTGCATTTCTACTGTGGATCAGGCAGCCCCAAATATTTTTTTGGCAGGGGGAACCAAGGCAGGGTATAAATGAACAGATTGATGAAATGAAAAAGTAAGCTGCACAGAAATTTTAGTCTTTGGGGATGTAAAGTTGAACAAGACAATAGTCTAAAGGGAGAGATGGGGACATAATCAAACACTTATGAGGACAATACAATGAGTAATTTATTAAGGTTCAGGAAATTCTGGGGACACTGGGAGTTGGGGACACTGCTTGCTATTTGCTCTTTCCCCAGCTCCCTCCCACGTGCAAGCTCAAAGTGCTGATTTCCTATAAAAACTGGATCAGGACTTCCCTCCAGGCGCCTCCTCTCCATACCCTCCAAAGTCCCTTGCACTGTAAACCCCAGTGAAGGTAGGGACCCCACCGATTTTATTCATCCTTTTATCCATCTCACTGAGCCCAGATTCTGCCTTATGGAGACCCCAAGTAAGTATATATCGAATAAATGTATAAATGAGTCGTATCCAGAAGCTAATGGGGAGCTACTCATGGAAGTTATTTAAAGTAATGACATGAGCTTTCTTTCCCTTATTACTCCATCTGGAAACATACTTCTGGTAGCAATAGGGATATGGGTCAAAGGAGGCCACGTAGGGAGATATTACAATAATTCAAGTAAGGAGTAATGAGGGGATGAAATAGGGTGATGCCGAGGATACTGGCAGGCGGTAGCCTTGATGATTGACTGGGTAATGGGGAGGGTGAAGAAGAGGTTATTTTCTGAGTTCTCGTTTTGTATTTTTCCAAATAAGGCACATGGGAGGAAGAGCAGTTTCTAGAAGCAGACCATGAGTTCCACTTTGGACATGTTGCACCAAATATGACTGTGGATGGTAAGATTGGGAGATGCTTGCTGGGCACTTATCAGACCAGGTCTGGAGCTGAAATTGTAGACATTGTTGCTGACTCTGCAACACCCGTTCCACTCCTCTCTCAGTGATTTAGGAAATTGACCTCATCTCAAAGGTAGGCCTGATTGATCTAAAAGTATTGATCCCCAAATCATCCTACTTGCCAGAAGTTAGTTCAGGAATAGGCATGTGATCTAATTCCCATCAATGAGAGGCAAGGAGGCTTCTGGAAAGGCACGGGAAGCCAGGCTTTCTCTCTCAGTGGATTTGGATGAGGAAGCCTATAGCTCTGGTGCTGCTGACAACTTTCCTACAGACACAAAGGTACTAAGCCACAGGATGAGGCCAACACTGAAGACTGCAGAGTGGAGAGGGAAAACTCGTTTCCTTGACGATGTTGTTGAATCTGTGCATCCGCCATCTTGGAAGCTTACTCTACCGCGGGATGGCCTCTCACATGAGCGTTCTCATATCTTTTATGATCATTGGGTGAGGATCTTATTAGTGGCAGTTGAAAGCATCCTAACTGAAACGGCTGAAGCTATACATCTGGTGGTCACCAGCCATGGGGTGACAGCTAAAGCCGGAGATGTTAAAGAGATTACCTGGGAAGCGTAGGCTGAGAATGGAGTTCTGGGCACCTTACACTTATTTTTGCATCTAATCTGATTCTAACCTATGAATCAAGATTATTTTTTAGCCAAACTCAATCTCCGTAAGTCTATCCTTTAACAAGTAGCCCTGTGACTCTGAACAACCTACAAATCATTTAGCCTTTGTGTGTTTCAGTGAGCTGAACAGTGAATTGGGAGGACATTGTCTGTCCATACACCAACTGTACATATACACCTATACGAACAGGTTCAGGTTTTGTAGGGCTTGACGCATAGACCATCTTGAGAGACCCTCTTAAAAACTAGGCACGGAGGCTTGGAAGGAAGCAGAGCAAGTGAGGGGCCCTAAGGTTTCAAGGCACATCTTTGTCTGCTTAACTTTCAGGTTGTTGTGTGGAATGAGTGAGATAAAGCAGGTGGCGCGTTTAACGCATGGTAATTGGTCAATAACGGTTAGCTGGAGTGATTAGGGATGACACATAATTTCGATCTAGACTATGGTGAGGCACCGATATCTGTATTTATTTAATTTTTACATTGCTAGTTTAAACTCACTTCTGAGCAGAGTTCTTGCTAACTCCCTCTCCCTCACTCTACCTATAAGGCCCACTTCTCCACTAGGCAGAGGGGAAGGGTGCCTTGGGCCCCTAATAATTTAGAAGCACACAAAAATATTTTTATTTCTTTTAAAATCAGAAGAAAAAAATGACCTTTCAGGTCATTAAATTAAACAATTTAATACAAAGATCAGTATATTCACCTTTATTCCAACGCCATAGTAAAATCTAAGTTTTAATATTTTCTTATGGAGAATGAAACCCATAAGGCAAAAGTTCCCAAGGCCCACAAAAGTCAGAATGCAGCCCTGCTATCTGCTTCTCCCCTTTGGTCACTTTTTCTGTTTTCCATTATTTTTTACACCTTCATCTCTTCCTTGCCTCTCCCCACTCTTTACTATTTTAAACCGATTATTCTCCTACCTCTAGCATTTTCTGGTCTATATCCGTATGACCATCTCGTGTAAAATGAAAAAATAAAAACAAGCATTTTCCTTGTGTTTCTTTCCTGTCTCAGCCTTTTAATTCCTCGGGTTATCAGCTTTCAGAGTGAAGACACATAATCCCTTTGAGAATGGAAGACTCAGAATAGAGAGTTTGAGACACACCTTCTGAAACTGCAGCCTCTTGAGAGACTGATTCCCAGCAAAGAGTGTTGCCGCTCTGCTCTTCACACTGGAACACAGTGTAGACGACTAACGTTAATTAGGATTACAGGGCCAGGGAGGCTTACCGCGCTGTGACAGCTCACGAGAAAGAGAATGCTGCTGCTTCTTTTGGGTGCAATTCTGAGTGTCATGTATGTATGTATTAATCCTTGGGCTCAAGCCAAGTTACATTGGGGTGAGATGCAATCTATTATTTTTAGGTCATATTGGGTAGGGGCGGAGGCTATTATTTTAGGTTAGTGAGAAGGTAGGTTGGGTTAATTTCAGATGATCAAGTTTCCTGTTATGAGCCTTCCTTCAAAAACTAATTTTGGAATGTTATCATTTATAGTTCACGCTTATGGAGAACTTAATGTTGGAAGCATTCCTTAGATCAAGGGGATTTCACGCCTGGGTAATTTTCAAGTTTTATTGTTTTCCAGCTTACTTGCCTGACTTAGAATTCCTACTGCTTCTTAAATTTCACAAATAAATGCCTTAAAGAAAAAAGCTTACACACTAAAAACAAACCAGTACTTAAACTCCTTCTTCCAAAACCCCACTGTCCTGAGGGAGATATACATAAAGTAAGAAATAAAGTGGCAAGTTTCCTGTTTCATGAATGCCTTGAATTCTAATTATTTCTTAAAGACAGATTGAAAACAAAGGTTTTTATGAATAATGATCATTAAGATTGTAATCTCTAAACTCTTGCATATAAGTCTCTGATTTACCATATAAGTTCACACTGATTACCCAAGATGATTTCCAGATGTTTACTCTCTGCATGTAATTAAATTTTGCTAAAAATTATAACTGGCTCAGTTGCTTTAAAAAAAGAACTGTCAACAGAAACATGAAAGAAGTTTTCACTGAGATATTTTTCCCTTCACGGTAGTCACTCCTCTCATGACAGAAATCTCCTTCCTCAAAAATCTCTGGCTCACTTAAACCCACTCCTGATTTTAACCGGAGAAGAGAAAGTTGCTCTAAGACATGTGACGGATTGATCACTTCAAGTCCATCATTTGGGAGGAAACTGCCACAGAATTTGTATGACAGCATAGAAAATTGGCACAAGTAAATTATTGAGTCTGTATTCACAGGCGTAAAAGGGAATAGAAATATATGACAATGGGCAGTAAAATTAAAACTTCAGGGAGAATCAAAGTATCATGGAAAAACAGGTAAGAGCATTGTCTGTTTATGTACTGGGAACTGAAATGATAAGTTTGGGAAAACCTGTGTAATGTATCAGCTAGAATGTGGGTATAATGCACAACAGCAAATGAAGAGACAGATGCCACGTGATGGAAAAGGAACAAAAGTCAGGCAAGAAAATAGTTCAAAGATGCATATCAGGTAGAAATCATTTAAATATATTAGAAAGAAGGAGATGGTAAACTAATCAAATGCAGAGGAATGAAGCTGAGGGGAAACACAGAGAGAAGAAGAAGGAGGCCAAATAATTTGACAAGAGAGGAAGGATGAAAAGATAGAATGAGAGCAACCATCAGGCAATGGTTCTTAATGACCTGTTTCTCATGAAAAATGCATTATCCTGGAAGGGAATGATTTTTCTCCTCCCTCACACTACTTTGATTTGTGTGTCTACAACACACCGAGCCCACTGGGAGGCAGCCGATGGATTCAGAGCCTCCAGAATGATCAACAGGAGACTGCCATTCCAGACACCAAATGCAGTGTAAATAATTACATATCAATGCAAGTCCACTAACGTGGATGGGGTGTGTACTCTCAGGATGAAGCAGGCATCTGCACTGTGACAGAAGTCCGGGGTCTTGACAGAAATGCAAAACCCCACATGAAACACAATGGTGATCCAGGGGGAGGAAGACTCAAAAAGGGTAAATGTAACTTGACCCAGAAGTTCTTAATCTTATTCTGAATAACAGACTTTGCATATTTGATGAAAGTCTCAGGCTTTTACCCCAGAAAACGCACATTTGTGTGTACAAACAAAATTGTGTTTATGTCAAAAGGTTTATAGATCTCCTGAAGTCTGTGCTCCCCCTACTTTGAGATCTCAGAGTTCTGAAATTTTAATAGAGAACAACGTTTAATAGGCCACTATTTAAACTACTTACTGATTCACTTCAGTTACAACCTTAGGAATTACTGTAATTACTGAATTTAACTGAAGAGTGAGGCACAGGTGTTGTCCCTCTGGGAAATCTTTATTCAAACATGACTTCTTCAATCTTCCGGCAGGGCTGGATTTTTTGTTTATGTATTATTTATACGTTGCTGTGTTCTAGAAAAAAATTTTGACTTGTAAAATGCATATAATACAAAATAAAAAAATAAGTACTTGGAGGAATCGGGTGAAATAAAAACATGAGTAAAAAGCCCACAAAATTCAGAGACAAAAATTAGCAGAGTATATGTCATGGTAGATGTTAGTTACAATTTTGTAACTTTCTGGTAGCCAAAGCTAAGACAAAGACAGGCTTAATTACAAGACTTATAACATTTGATAAAACAAAAACTAATTATCTATTAGGCTGCGAGTAACAGAAAACACAGCTAATAATGCTTTACATGAATCAGGGGCTATTTTTCTCACTAACAGGAAGTCCAGAGGTGGACACTTGTTCAGTCATGTTATCAGAGACCCGGGCTTTTTCTATCTGTCTTCCCTACTGTCCTTAGGGTGTTGATTTTTATCACTCTGTAGCCTCACTGCCTCAAGTGGGCTGCTACAACTCCAGACATCACATCCATGACCAAGGTAGAGAGAAGAGGTAAGGACAGGCTAGAGATCTCTCCTCCCACATGTATTTTTCATCAGGAAAGTAATTGCCACCCCTTCCTTTTGCCAATTGCCATTGCTTCCTTGCAGACTTCCTTCTATGTTTCATGGCCACAACTGGATCATATGAATTCCCCCCACTACAAGAGAGACTGGAAAAGTGAGCATCTGACTTTTTGGCCTTTACAGAGAAAGGAGGGCAAGCAAGGGCCTTGGGAATGGCTTTGGGTTAGTGTCTTCTACAGACAATATGAACAGATTTTCCTGATGTAGAGCAGCCTCACTTCTGGGTGTCCTCAAAAGGAGGATACTGTGTGATTCCTCAGGTTATGCCCTAAACATCAATCCATGCAGAAAATGCAGCAGCAAGTACTATCATATTCCATGAGACTTCATGTTTCTCTCTATAGGCTGATGGCTTAGGCTAAGGCACAAATTTAGAAAAGGGAGGTCTACAAGGAATCAAAACTCAAGTTCACAGCCCTGTTATGATCTCGTTTAATTCAAGGGCAACATTTAGCCTAGCTAGTGTAATGTATGGGCAGCAATGTCCTTGTACCACTTCTTTGTAAATATTATTTCTCACAACTGGACTTTGAATTAGAATGAGACCACAGGGAGTTAAAGGTTGTAATCTCCAGCACAAACCTACCTGGAACATAAAAGCCTACATTGCTGATAAGAGCAGACATAGATGCTTTAACAACCTGCTAGTGAGAGGAGAGGATTAAGTGCTCCTTCTGCAAATTCAGAAGCATAACCAACACGTATGCCTGATGGATAAATGTTCTCTGACTGGTGAAGATGAGTCCCAAGAAGAAGAGGTAATCATTCTTTCCACTCTATTCCCTTAGCGCTGCATCTCCGTCTCCATGATAGCGTGTATAGTCCAGATTTATGTAGCTCTATTACTGGTTATAAGCCTACTCATTTTGTAGCCCAAGACCATGCTATTTTTCATATAATAGACAGCTATGTTCTCAGAAATATCTAGAAAAAGTATTCTTTTATTGAACAGTGGGTAGAGGTTGCTTAGATAATATCTGGAGAGACAACTTTGCACAAAGAAATCAATGACAACTTCCTTCATGCTCTTTTTAGTAGTGATGGCTTGAAATAAGCATTATTTGAATTCTTATTGTTTAAAGACTGGAATACTAGATGCAGTGGGTTAGACACTAGAGGATAAAAGTTCAAGGGAAGGAAGATGTATTTTCCCTTGAAGAACCTGTGAACTAATTGTGGGGATGGGCATATTGTATCTGAGAAAGGAAACCAAAACATTTACAAATGCTGTTGTTTTAATAAAGGGTAAATTTGACGTAGGGCAGAAAAAAGGTACAATTAAATTATAATGCTTTTGTGTCTAATTCCATGTCTAAGGTCTTTTGTTTGATAAAAAAGATTAAGGCCTATGACTTGTTTTATAATTGGAGGTGTTTCATAAATAAAGAGTTGGTGAATAGAGTTACCTGACATGGAATTTTAAAATATATTGGTGAAATATATTCTTCATCATGTATAATCAAGCTACATCTTTTGCATTAATTGTTGGTATAGATTAGAAACACAATCTGCTAATTGTTTTTTTATTGCTATAGACATTAAGGAGGCATTCCCATCTTATTTGGGGTTTAGGAGGAAATGGAAAATGACATCATATAAATTACACACTAAGTTGCAGGAATAACAGGAAATGAAAGATGAACAAGACATGTGAGGAGAACAAAAAAGCTTATTTATTGTCACTGAAAGTTAAAGAATTACGAGATAGGATGTCAGGGGTGTCATTTAGCTGGAGAGCATGAAATTCTGAGCAAAGAATTTCAGATTTCACATGCTAAGAAAAAGAGAGTGAAGGTACTTTAAAAAATATCTGACTGTTGGATTATAAAATCTTTGAGAATAATGACTGTCTTCCAGGTTTACATTTATTCACTCAACAAACTTTATGGCTCTGTGGGGGATCAAAAATAAATAAGAAATATAATCCTTGCTCCTCTATAGTCCATGGTCTACTAGAGAAGAAATTATGTTTATACCAAAAGCTGTTATACAAGGTGGACTGTTTTAAATTCCATGGCAGGAACATAGATCAAGTTCCATGGACTCTGCTATGTGAAGGAGTATCCCAGCTGTACGGCGTTGAGAAAGGCTTCCTCAGAGAGGTGACATCTGAGCTGGATACTAAGGGATCAGTGGTGCTTTGACCTAGAGAGACATCGGGAAGAAGGACATTCTAAGGAGGAGAAACAGTGTGGCTAAAGTGTTGGTGGCAGAAAAGAGAGGCATATGTATAGAGAATAGAAAACAATCCAGTTTATAGGCCCATAAGAGTTCATTAAGTGGAAAAATGAGAGATAAAAATGAAAACAAGCGTTGAGGTTAGATTCTAGAGAGTCTGTTAGATTTAAATGAAGGCACTTGGACTTTATTTGGTAGATAACGAGAAGCTATCGATGCTTCTTGAGTACCGGACAGAAATCGAACACATGTTTTTCAAGTGGAAGACGCTTCAGATTATAGGAACCAAGCTATCACTCTGTTCACTTTGAAGTGCCCAACATAGTCTTAGCATGTAATAAATAGATGACAATGTTTTTAAATTGGCTATTAGAGAAGTACATGAGCAGGGAAGCCATCTAAGAATATTACTGAGAATGTCTGACATCTCCAGGGATGGATCAGGTATGCCGTGTCGGCACTCACTATTCACACCCATCCCCTTCTACATGGCCCTTGTATCACAGGGGCTGGAAGGTTAACAGCTACATTTCTCAGGCTCCCTTGCTGCCAGTGTTTCAGATGCCTCCCATGAGATTTGGAAGGTGAAATGCAGGTGAAGGCCAATTTTATTTCTGCAGCAGTGACAGGTTCTGGCAGAACTGAGTTTTTGCTGTGGACAGACTTCACATCTCACTTTCTTCTGACCAGCCTCACGGATATGGGGCAACTGTAAAACTGGCAGCAGTTCCTCGACCCCTGGGTGTTGACAGTGATTTCCTGACCTCCGGTTCAGAGCTACAGGGTTATAACCTCAAAACCTAGCAGAGGCACGAGCTTTCCATCTGAGAGGTCTTCCTCACTTACATTTAGCTCTTCCGGTAATTTTGCAGCACTCAATTCCCTGTATTAAATTCCTTTCTACTTGAGGTACCTAAAATGGTTTCTGTTTCCTGCACTGAATGCTGACAGGAGCAAGAGATGAAGAAACTTGCATAGCAGAGGGAAATAGTCATTCAAGGATAAGTCATTGTGAGATGGAAGAAAAGAAATTGAAGTTGGAAGTCCTTCGGCACTACTAAGGGCACCAATGTCCTTTGTTTCAAATGGTCACGTCTATTTGAAGAGGGAGGCAAGCAAGGTAATCTTTATTCTGCACGGTTGTATACTCAGCTAAAATAGGGAGTACCATTAAGGAAGGGGGCAAGGAAGGATATGGAAGACAGTTAGCGCTCCCAGTCACATCACTGTAACCATTCAGTCTTCCCTCCTATGGAGGCTGGCAGCTTCCCGTTTCTTGCTCCCTCAGGCCCCAACACCATCCCCATCCCAGGTTGTAATCTTAATGCTGCTGCTTTTGTCATTTTTTGTCACTTTACCCTCTCTCCCCTACCTGGAACATTTTGCTTGGAGTACTTCTCCTAGCATTAATTATTTTAAAATTCTTTCTCTATCAGCCTACCTCTGACCACCTGAATTTTCCCTCTTCTATGTCTACCAAAAAATGGAACACCCCACCAGACCCCTCAGGCCAAATTTCTATAATGCCTTCTTGTAGAGTCACCTTGACCTGGCTTCTAGAAGGGCTTCAGGTTGTATTGCCCTTCTCCTGACCCTCCATTCTATTTTTCCTTCCAAAAGTCCAGTAGTTCTTGAAAACAACTTCCTTGAAGCTTTTTTGGACTAACTGCAGCCCTCTGTACACCTCACATGAAGCCCCAACAAATCTCCCTTCTTCTGTGCCTTACCAGTACTGTAAACTATTTTCTGTAATGTAAATCACATCTCTTCCAGTTTTGCCAACATTCTTGCAGAGTTCTTTTTAATCTGTGAGTTTTCTCCAGCCATAGTTTTTCCTTTTCCACTTTTTCTACTCTTACATTCAAAGTGGCTCAGGGATTGAAGCCCTCTGACCATAGAAAGATATGAAAAGAGACACTTAGTTCATGCATTCCGTTGATAAAGTTTCTCTCTTGGCTCTGTTTGAGCTAAGTGAGACCCCAATGAACGTCTTTCTGCATCTTCTGGGACCTATCATGGCTCTTATCTACAACACCTTGGGCTTCCCAAGGTCAAGGCTTAGAGATGCATCCACAGACAACTGACTTGCAATGCCACTCCCTAGAGAAATACCCTGGCTGTGAAAGCTCCTATTGCCTAAATAAAGTGAGGATGCTTTCTCATGGAAGTCCAAGATCAGTTTGATACAATTCAATATCTAATCTCCACGTAACAGGACAAGGAAAGGAGCATCTTCTGTGCCTTTAGCAATTACAATAGTCCAGGTTATGTTGCAGTAGCCAACAGCTTTCAAATATTATGAGCGGCTTTAAACCAAAAGCGCTGATTTCTTGCTCATGCTACCTGTCCCTTGTAGGTTGGCAGGGGGACTCTGATATTATAGTTATTTAAAGGCTCAGGCTGAGGGAGAAACTACCATCTCAAATACTGGTGGTCCCCATTCCAGAGAGCCTTACATCAGTAATTCAATACTCCAGGCAGGAAGAGACCCATGTCACTTCTACTCACTGGCTAGAAGTAGTCACATGGCCCTACCCAACCACAAGGAGACCAGGAAGTGCAACCCACTTTGCTTGAAAGGGTGGAGAACTGGAAATATTTAGAGAACAGTGCTAATATTATCCACAAAACCTAAGAGAAGTCTAGTCAATTGTGACTATTAATATTCACAAGCCACTATTTGATTGCAATTCATATTTCTAAACTTCTTTGTGTTCCAGTCAAAGGAAATCACTTTCAACGTTTTGCTGCTAATTACTTTGTATCTCTCTCAAATTGTTCCTACTTCAAGGTAAAATGTTTTGAGAGCTCTGGTACAAACTCCCAGGCTGTCTCAGCTTCCTTGTTAATATCCTTGGCACTTGGGCTCTCCTTGAGCGTCCTCCCCACCCCTCCCACCAGCCCCAGCCTCCCCCCTGCACTTGCCTGTCACCCTGGGAGCTGCTTGCATGCATCACTGTTTCAGTGGAAGGCAGCAATACACAAGGGCACCTCATTGTTGGAAAGGAACTGCCTTCTGCCTGCCAAGGACAAATGCAGACACACAAAGCAATATCAAGCAAGACTTCACATCAAAGGGAACCCTGCCTGGGCTTGCCAAGAGCAGGACTGCCTCTGAGCCTTTCCCTTCAGCCTTGTTAGTATTCTTGGGCCCACAGGGCTCCGGGTGCTCCTACCAGGCCCCCTCATTCACCCAGAACTCCTGTTTACTCTGACACCTGAAGCTCAGACTCTCCCTGAATGTGGCCCCGACCACTTGAATGGAGCAGAATGCCAAGTGTTTTAAAACGTTGGGCGATTAGGAAGGAAAATCCATGAGAAATATTTACTCCGTGAACTCTGTTTGAGTAGGAGAACAGAATACTTTACTCAGTTTGTTCACTGCAACAACACAGAGAGAGTTAAGTCCCTGCCTAGTGTTTCAGGGGAAAAAGCACAGAAGGGAAACTTACCTATTGAGGAAGGAAGGATGCTCTATGAGCAGTGGTTGGGGACCATTAGAACCGATGCTGACATGGAGACTGGCTGTCCTAGGTACTCAGACCTGGTGGGGAGAAGTGGTTTCCAGAGAAACTTCTAGTTCTACTTTAGAATCAACACAAGAGTTCAGGTTCCGTTGCTCTCAGGAACAGAAAAAGTCTCTGTTTTAGAAGGAGGATGAGGAAAAAATGGAAAAAGAGACTGACAGTGACAGATAAACTTTATTTTAGAAAACAGGTAAGGCTTTCTGTTCTGGATACTAAAGAACTCTTTTGGAAAGCTACGTTAATCATCAAAATACAATGGAAGTTTTTGAAAGTTTTAAAGTCAAAGATTGTGCGAGATGGAAGGGGAACTTAGAGACTGTATTTTCCAAATCTTTTTTTTTTTTTTTTTTTTTTGAGTTAAGAAAACCTGAGGCTCAGGGATGTCAAAGGGCTTTTTCACAGTAACACACTGGTTAGTGGCAAAGCTGTAGCTGGAACCCTGAGCTCCTGGCTCCCAGGCTTGGTGGAGCAGTCCTAGACATGGCATGCGATCAGAGTGCAGGTCTGCAACTTCGTCAAGGACAGTATTTTTAACACATGGCTTCAACCCTTTGACTAAGATCTTCCACTGTGGCCAACCCTACTGCCCTGTTCCAACAGCTTCCCAGAACCGTAGTAATTAGAGCAAAAAAAATAATGGACAGGGCCCAGAGAAAATGTCACAGTTCTAGAAGTGGGAGGAGGTACAGATAATGCGTTTACATAATTTCCTACTTTCAGAACACTTCATGTAACCATGGATCCATGGAGAGAGCTCAGGCATTCCATGATGGGAAAAAAAAAATTACATCTTTTACTAACCTCTTATTGAAAGGCAACATTTCCTTCATCATGAATGTAGGCAACAAACCAAGAGAGTATTTGCAGAACTTGGACTTTGTCACTAATAGAAATAATAAATATTCTCATATTATATTAGTTTGGTAGATATCTTGGAATATCTTTACCCTCATTACCACTTTGCAATTACGGTAGTTATTCGATCTGCCACTAGAGTTTGTTATTTAGTGCTTAATAAATAAGCACATATTTGGCTATGTTACAGATTTTTATAAATATTTTGAAAACAAAATTTCAATATAATTAGATTCCTTTATAATCCTTGGTATTTTATTTTATGCAGTTAAAGGCATTGTTCCGAGAAGGGATCTGTAGAATTCATCTGACTGTCGAAAGGGTCCTTGGCATGAAGATTGGGAATCCCTGACATATGAGGGGTGAACGAGTGTCAGGTTGCTGATGGGTACTCATGTCACTCGATCCCATGTGTCTGTTCCATCACCCTGTGGGCTCAGAGTGACAGACATGCTCACTTGTCATTCCGGATTGGAGAACCGCCAGTGTCTCTTGCTTGCAGTTCCAGGATGCACCAGCCTTTGAAAGCTGGTATGACTATATTACAAACGTGACAGGAAAGAATCCATTGTTTGGCATTATTATTAAAATGAAGGCTGATGGAGATTTGGTGACATTTATATTAAGAGGGTTGTATTCTCATGTCTCGTGGAAGTTTTTTCCCAGGGAGTTGGCATTCCAAAGTCCACTCAAAAGAAAATCAGATTTTTCAAAGGTGGCAAAAGTTGGTTTGGCATGGCAAATAAATGTTAAGAAAGAAAATGAAATTGGAAAATATCGAGGCACCATTTTCCACCCCTCAGATAGGCAAAGAGTTTTAAAGATGACAGTCTGCAGGAATGATGGGGTGTAATGAAATGAGTGTTTTCATAAGCTGCCCACAGGACCAAGAGTTGGCATAACTTTTCTAGATGACAGTTTGGATTCTATGTTTTAATTGCTTTTCACCCAGTCGTTTCACTTCTAGGAATTTATCCCTACAGACAGAAATACAAGATATTCTTTTAAGGAGCTTCCCTGGTGGTGCAGTGGTTAAGAATCCACCTGCCAATGCAGGGGACACGGGTTCGAGCCCTGGTCCGGGAAGATCTCACATGCCTGGAGCAACTAAGCCCGTGCACGACAACTACTGAGCCTGCGCTCTAGAGCCCGCGAGCCACAACAGCTGAGCCCACGTGCCACAACTACTGAAGCCCGTGCACGTAGAGCCCATGCTCTGGAACAAGAGAAGCCACCGCGGTGAGAATCCCGCGCACCGCAATGAATAGTAGCCCCTGCTCGCTGCAACTAGAGAAAGCCCGCGTGTAGCAACGAAGACCCAACGCAGCCAAAGATAAATAAATTTTTTTAAAAAAGATATTCTTTTAAGGATCTTCATCAAAATATTATTTGTAACAGTCAAAACTGGCAACAACATGAATGCCAACAATATGAGTTTGGTTAAATAAATTATGCTACTTCTGCAAGACAAGCTATTATGTAGCTAATTTTAAAAAATACCCATTCTGAAAATATTTAATGATATGGGAAATGCATAAATATAATGTTAGGCCTAAAATGCAAGACATAAAACTGCATGTGTAAAATAATCCTGGTTTTTAGTTTCAAAAATATTCATTGTGTTTCTTAGCAATCTTAACTTACATGCATATGCATGTAGAATATATACATGTTTAAAAAAAAAACTTGGGAGGAAATGTATCAAAGTGTCAGTATTGGCAGTCTTTGGGTAGCTGTATTTGAATACTTTTATTGACTTCTTTATACTTTGTGGTATATTCTGATATTAGATAAAGCAGTAAGACATTGTGTTTTAAATGATGAACTGGGCCATAGGGGCTGATCTCTGTTTGCAGTGCCTTCTTGTTGCTCCAGACAAAAGTTCGTTTTGCTAGTTGCTGCTGTTAGTTTTCTCCTAACCTTTGCTCTCTTTCCTCACCATGGGCTTCCAGATGTCCGATTTAACCAAGTTCAGGGCATTTAACTCGCGTACATTTTCCCCCTCTAGCTTGTACAGAAAATTCAGAAACTACATGAGGGCTGCCAATCTGATAGAGTTAGCATCAGTGTGAATGTCAACCAGAAACCTCTAGGCATAATGAGAAATAGTTCAATGGGGGGGGGGGGGGAATTTGAAGCTTTTGTAAACAAAACTGAAGATGGAGCTTAAAATAGGGTGAGAATTTGAGGAGGCATCTGCCCCTCTTCTCCTTTTACCTCTGACTGTTTCTGCCTAGCTGCGCTTTGTGCATGTCAAGAGGCAGGAAGGGCGATGAAAAAGAATTCTTCTAGAGCCACTTAACCTTTTGCTCATATTTGCATTGAAAGTTGATACATTTTCAACTTTCAGAGATTATTTAGCAGGTAGTGTATAAATTGGCCGGAAAAAAATGTTTGGCTGGATGAAGCCATTATCTATTGATTTTACCTTGAAAGTGAGAATTATGAAGGCAGTTTTCTGTCTGTGAATGTTTGTTTTAAGCTCCTATTATTTGCAATTTAGAATTTTGAAAACACTAGAGCCTAGATTCCCTTCCTCCTCTCTTTCTGAAACTTGGATCGATTTTCTCCTGGGTGAAGTTTAAAATAATAAAAACTGAGAAACCATTTACTCAATGCTTCCTGTTGCATAGCAATCTAAACAAACAAGTCCCTTTCCTCTGTTAAGAACTTCCAATAAAACAATCACAATGGTTGTGTTTAAAAGAGATGATTTCCAAGTCTCCTTTTTTTTTTTTCTTTAAGAAAAAAATATTAGAGGCCAAAGATTGCAGGAAAAAAACTCAATTGACTTTTGAGTGTTTCACTTCTCATGCTTCTGCAGGGATTTGAAAACTTCTTCTTTTGTGGTGAGGCCAGAGGGGCTGAGCTGGACACATGAGTACCAAGCCAACCAAAGCAGGAAAAACAATAAGAAATAATACTAACCATCAAGTGTTGAGTATCCTCTGTGTGCCCGGCGCAGTGCCATGTCAATTACCTAATCCTGTAACAAATCTCTCGTGTTGGGTATCTTCCATCTGCATGCCCAAGTCTTCCCTCTACTCTTCTCCATCCTGTTCTCTGCTCAGGAACCATGATCTGTATGGACTGCAGCAAAGGGCTCCCTTGCCCAGGGGCACTGGCAAGAGAGAGGAGGGAGGAGACAAGGATGGGGTACTTATTTTCCTGGCGTCTGTCTGCTGCTTACGGCAGGTTGGCTGTGTCCCTCTGCCCAGAGCCACAGCTCCCGCCAGGCAGTCCTCCCCGTCCAGCTCCTCTCCCTGAGTCCAGGAATTGCTCTTTGCACTCAGCGCCTTCAGGCGTCCTGATGGAAAGAGCTCTTCCCTGTTGCTAGCTCGAGAGGATGACCCTATCCTTGATGGTAGAGTCCAGCCCTACCCGGCCCTCTGCCCCTCTGCAAAGAGCCTCTTTGTTCACCCCCTTCAGTCACCCCTTCTGAGGATGACATCTGTTTCCTGCTTACCTGTTACCCCTGTCACCATCCTCAGGCAGACCCTGGTAGTTCTTGCTAAGAGGACTATGCTAACCCCCAACGTACTCTTACTTTCCAGATTATTTTGTATTCTCTTGTAAAGCAAACCTTTTTTTTTTTTTTTTTTTTTGGCGGTACACGGGTCTCTCACTCTCGTGGTCTCTCCCGTCGCGGAACACAGGCTCCGGACGCGCAGGCTCAGCGGCCATGGCTCACGGGCCCAGCCGCTCCGCGGCATGTGGGATCTTCCCGGACCAGGGCACGAATCCGTGTCCCCTGCATCGGCAGGCGAACTCGCAACCACTGCGCCACCAGGGAAGCCCAAACCTTTCTTTTTTTTAAAAAAAAAAAATTATATATATATGTATTATTGAAGTATAGTTGATTTACAATGTTGTGTTAGCTTCAGGTGTACAACACAGTGATTCATTTATACATACACACACGTATATATACATATATATATTCTTATTCAGATTCTTTTCCCTTATAGGTTATTGCAAAATATTGAGTAGAGTTCCTTGTGCTATACAGTAGACCCTTGTTGGTTATCTATTTTATTTATATATAGTAGTGTGTATATGTTAATCCCAACCTCCTAATTTATCCCTCCCCCCACTTTTCCCTTTGGTAACCAAAAGTTTGATTTCTATGTCTGTGGAGCAAATCTTTCTAAAGCACTGCTAAGACACTCAGTTTGACCCCATCCCTCCATAGGAAAGTATTCAAACATGCCATCTTTAGACTTTCCAGAGCTCTCAGGTTTGGTCAAACCGGTTTGTGCTCCATTTCTTGAAAGATGGTGCAATTTTCTCCTTCCCTGTGATCGCTCACACAGTAAACGGGCCTCTGCTGCCCGCTTCCAAAATTACACTCATCCCTCAAGATTCTCTTCCAGCCCCACCTTTTCCAGTTAGTCTTTCCTCCCTGATGTTTTTGTTGGAATGTCTTTCTGTGCAAGTTATTGGGAAATCAATGACATATCACCTTGCCATACATCCTCTAGTATTTTGGAAACATTATTTACATTTTAAATCATTTGACTTTTCAAAATCACGGGCTTTGGCACCAAGTAGTTTTGGCCTTGACTGAAAGCTCTGTCAACAGTGGAAACTCGCATAAGTTATTAACCTGGCAATCTCCCTTGACTCCAAAATGAAAGGGTAATAGTAATACCCACCTTACGTAGTATTGTGAGGATTAAGTTAACATCTATAAACTCCTATTACAGGGTATGGCAGATAAATATTATGTTACTTCTCTTGTTTTCTCTTTCCTCCAACTACGGCTCAAAACTAGCTAACATTTATTAAATGCTTATCACGTGTCATGTACTATTCTAAGCATTTTGCACACATTAATTTAATTACAGCCGTCCTATGTATTACTATTCTCCCTATTTTATGGATGGAGAAACTAAGGTACAGAGAGGTTAAGAAACTTGCCCAAAGACTAAGCTGGGAGCATTAATTCACACGCAGACTGTAGACTTTTTGAGACAAAGACCCATCTTTACACCAGATTTCTTTCTGTCTTTCACAGGGCCAAGCATGATGTCTTATATATAGTCGGTATTCAATAAACGTTGATTTCCTTCCAAGAGGCAAAGGCAATTAAGCTAGTGTCGCAATAGGCAGGGGGCTAGAAATGCACGTGGTCAAAGCAGCAGCTGCTTCCAGGAAGCAAGCGGTAAGTAACAGTGCAGCTGAGACGGAGCTAGGATGCGAGTTTCTGGCAACTGAGGAATGCGGCTGCTGCAGGAAGTCAGAGGGAAGCCAGCTGGGGGGAGGTAAGAAAGAGGAGAACCTGAGCGGGGGAGGCCAGCAATGGTGGAAACTTGTACCAACTAAGCCGGAACTCCTCTGCCAGCGATCCTCCAGGCCCCGAGGAGACAGTAAATCTTACTCCATCCTACGGTTATACCGCTGCAGCATCTTTAAAAACACTTAGCCCCAGACTAATGGGCCCTTTCCTGCTGCCCTTCTTACCTAAGCCAGCAACCTCAGAGCTTTCTGGGATTGCTATTAAAAACACCCAGATCCCAGGAATCGCTCTCCACCAACACAACTGTCACTCACGCCAAGCATGGGACATATGGCCGAGCATCTGGGAGGGGGCAGATCGGCCAGGAGTGCTGGCGGGCGGCACAGGCTTTCATTAGAATGGATGTGTCACAGTAAATCATTTTGTAAATGTTCCCTCCCTTCTCTCTGCATAGCGAAACATAAAGGAAGACGAATTACCCGCAGCTCCATAATGCTGTTGGAATATGCCAAAGCTTGTGCCTGAGACACTTACTGACATTGCCTTAAATATCTTTTTAATATCTTGGCCAGGTCAGGCATACCAATGGCATGACAGAGCTTGCAAATCAATGCCCCAGCTGTTTTGGTTTTTTAATAAAACTGAATGTGATCTCTTTTAAATGATCGCCTTCCATCCCCTAGTTTTCTACGGAGTTTTCAGAGAGCGGCACTGTGGGCAGCCTTGAAGTCAGGACTTGGCTCTGAAAGGAGAGTTGTTCCTTTGGGGTGGGAGTGGGGGTAGAAATGAAACATTTGCGGGGTTACCGTCGTCATCTTTTCCTAGTCCCCGGCCTCACAAATCTGGTGGCAGACGTAATTCACAAAACCAACGTGTGGCTCGCTGCTGTTTTAAAACATGGATTTACCAAAACGTTGCCGAAGAATCTAAAGGTTTCAACTTCTAAAAGTCACGTTGGGCTCTCCATCTGGGATCAGTCCAAGTGATTTATTCATCATTTTATGAGAGATCTTTTCCCAGGGAAATTCTCTGTATCTGATTATCAACATAATGGAAACTGAAAGAGCCCCTACCAAGAATTCAACCTATGCCTATGACTTTTGCCCCTGGAAAAAAATGGAATATGTAAAACTGTCATCAACAGGAACCATCTTGACTGCAGGACATCCACGGTCCCCAGTTACGACAGGAATTCCTCATGCAAATAGGGAGGTGGTCCTGTCTAATTTGAGGTTCCAGTAGGAGGAAAAATCCAATGTAAGTGCTTATAAATCAGAGTTTTATAATGATATTAGTTGACGGCTACTTACGTGGGTCATAAATGTGACACCACGATAAATAGTCTAGTTGCTTTGAGGATGTATTTGAAGGACTCTTTTACTGGCTTTGAGATATTACAGTACCTCCATCAGGAAAGTCTCATCTGTTTTTGCAGTTTATTGCTTTTACTTTCTATAGTTTGTACAAAACGTCTAAGCTTTGTTTCTTCCAATATTTTGCCTGGGCTACATTAGTGGAAGCCTGTGTTTTCCCTGGGCCTTCAGAACCACAAGCCAAATTAAGACAAATGGGGAGCTGGAGCCTCAGCTGGGCCCCCGGAGAGGCCTCCTCCCACTGCCTTCCTTCCCCTGACTTTTCATAAACCAACTTCGAAGCAACTAAAACTCCCCCCCCCCTTTTTTTTCTGACCACAGGCAAAGTTCTGTCTCCTCGGTTCTCTGAAAGTTATCCATTCCTGAATTTTACCCTTAACCACAGTGGAGGAAAGGGAATAACTGAGGTCAGGAAATATGGAAAGAATGTTAACAATTTACCACTAAAATATACATTAAGAATATTTTCAGCAAGTATAATCTCCACGTTGAACTTCTAAATCTAGAATTCTTCTGTCATTATGACCATCTTCACATTTACGTGTGCCCCTTTCAGCTTCAATTCAGTCCTTCCTGAATGAACTCTTTGTAAAAGGTAGGGCTGAGTAAAAATAGACAAATAAGGTCTCCAAGTTTCCCTCCCTATTCAACATTTGGCTTCACTGATTATAAATGTTAAAGCGGTTAGGTTAAAATACTCGTCTTTCACATAAGCCAGTGCATGAATATCACCAGAGATTTGAATAGACATAAAAATAGAAGCAAAAGTACACTCACAGGTAGTGCCTTCAATTGAATAAGTTCCGTTAATAGAAATCCAAAGTCATAAATACTTTTGCTTTAAGATTGTCACAGAATGTTAGCATGAGACAGAGACTTAGAGATCCTTTTATTCCATCCCTCACTTTATACAGGACACCAGTACCAATAATCATCACTGCCAGTGTATATGGGTTATCTCATTTAATCCTAACAACCCTAGGATGCGTCATCCCCATTTTGCAGATGGGAAACCGAGGCAGAGAGAGGCGAAGTAACTTGCTCAAGTTGAAGTGGCAGAGGTAGGATTCAAACTCGGGCACTCAGGTTCCTAATTCAAACACTGGGTTAGGGAACCTCCAGGGATTTGAACCCTTGTCTCCAACAGCTGGCCTCTTTGCCCTGCCCTGGGGCAAGTGAATGGCTGTGACCAGCCTGGCTTTATCCTCTCCTTCCTGTGCCATGTCTCTTCCTCACACTGATCTCAGGTTGGCCTGGAATGGCTGTCATGATCCAAGATGAATCCGTCTTTGTCCCAAGAGCTGTAGCCAAGGCCTCCCCAGACACGCATGCTGGGCTGCATCTGTCGCTAATGGGATTTCCAGATTTCTGTGTCTTGATGAGTCCCCACTTGGCAGCCTTGCATATCCATGAATCTAATGTGTGCAGTCATGCTCTTCAGCTGTTCCAGTCTGGCAAAAAAGTGATGATGTCTGTGGTCAGGTTAACTCTGAAGGCAGACTCACTGTAGAAGAAATGACCCCCTTAGCAGGGTTAGGTTTCTGAGTCCATCTTTGCAGGGCTGAAGCTACCTTAAGAAGGCAATAAGTCATATGGTAATAATGGCTCTGAACACATCCAGCACTCATCTTCCTTAGATCCTGAGCACTTTATATATTATTTCCATGTACGTGAACTTTCCTTAGAGGTATTTTTTCCCTCTTTCCCCCTTTTTTTCTTAAGTGACGTATTGTAACTTGAAGGCCTCTCTCTTGTTCCGCTTTGTTTTCTCTGTATATTACCTACCATAGGGCATTAAACTTGGAAAACCAACCAATGATTATTAAATGCAAAAAAGAACAGCCTGTACCAAAGCCTTATTGTCTCATTGACCTGTGTCATGGACTTCGGCATTTCTTGGCTGTCCACACCCATTCTATATCCCAACATACCCACTTTCCTTTTGGAGAATTCTCTCCCCTTCATGGTGTGACATCTTAGTGATCAATAAGTCCAAGTGCCCATTTCTCACTCTGGAAGCTGTAGGGGGAAGTCCCGATCTCATAGGGCTGTCATGTGTATTTACTGAGTTAATTCATCTGAAACATGTAGCAACTGCTCAGTCGTATTAGCTCGTCTACTTGCTATTATTGTTCTTCATCTTGTTCTAGTTTGCCTTCCCATTTTTGTTATTATTATTAGATTACTATCCTCCTATGGCAGCTGGGACAATGACATTTGGTCTGAACTTTGCCACTCACTCTTTCCCCTGAAATGTTGAATGTTGTATGGTGGACATGGGACAGAAGATGTGGTTGGATTTTTTTTTAAATTGTGAAATATAACGACACTTAGGGAACAGTGCATAAAACTACATGAAAGATTTATAAATAATTGAAAGCGAGAACCAATGTCAAGATTGTCAGCCTCCTAAGCCTTCCAGTGTGTCCCTCACCAATCGAAACCCTCTCGCTCATTCAGGGGTAGCTTCACGGGTATGCGACCTGTGCAGTGGCCCAGGGCTCCATGCTCAGAAGTGTCCCAGGCTTCATTTCATGCTCTTGCAGTCGCCATCTCGAAATTCCTAATAACCTTTCACCAAGCAGTCATGCATTTTCATGTTGCGCTGGGCCCTGCAAATTAGGTAGCTGGTCCTGTCTTCACTTCTTGAGGTAACCATTATCCTGACTTTTATGAAGATGATTTTCCTGCTTTTCTTTATAATTTCATCACCTATGTGTGCATCTGGAGCTCTTCGTCCCAGTGGTATTCTCTGACATACTCTTTCTGCTACAAAGTCTACCAATCCTATGATTCCTGTCTCATAGCCTTCAGAGATGCCCTGTCTGTTACCTTCCAACATTCTCCCAATACATTTTATTTTGCTTAGGTTTGCCAGTGTCGATTTCTGTTGCTTGCAATCAAAGAAACACTACTGGTACAGTCTGTTACTAAAAGACCCTTGATTGAGAAAAAGACAGTATATAGTAGTTCTTCTTTGTTTTGTTTCTTTCTGCCCATACCCCAAAGCCTGATGGGTATTCTATAGATTGGAGATTTATTTAAAAAACTGACTACCGTCTAACCTGACAAATTCTTGTTCTCTAGCGGAAGAAATTGAAACTCGAAGTTGTGAAAGCAGTTACTATATTTAGAAAAATAGCTTCAGGACAGGCCACAAAGCCCAAAGTACCCGCCAATGACACTTTTTTCTTTTCAGAAAAGTTGCTTTGGGCTGCTCATGGATTACCACTTTGTGCAGAACTCCTCCCCATGAGATGTAGTTGCGGTAGGGCCCCCAGTCCCCAGCTGCACATATATTCTTGTCCCCCTAATTTCAGTGATTGGTGCAGGGATAGGGGTATGTGACCCAAAACGAACCACTAATAATCCTCCCTAGTAGTCTTCTGCTTGAACCATCAAGGAGGATGATCTCTGGCCTTTGGGGACCCTGGAATGATATTAAGCTAGGGCTGCCGAGGTGTGGGGAAAAAGCAGTAGAGACCGAGGCCAACACATTAAAGGCAGTAAGCAGAAGCCATGAGGTACCCAGGGAGTTGATATTATAGTTGATGGTGGAATAAAAGCAGAGGCAGAGAAATCCTGGCTACCAGACTGCTTTGAGCCTCTTGGGGGACTGTGGTGTCTTGAGGAACATTTTAGTGCTCCATGAAGCTTGGCTTCATCACAGTCAAGATGGTTCCCTCTGCTTCCCTGTTTCCCTGTGTGTCCTAAAACAAACATCCAACACCTGTCTCAGCCTCTCGCATCAGAATTGGCGCCTGAAATGAAACATAGTTACAAACACTTGGTGATTTCACTTGAGACCCTAAAAAAACCCTCTGCAGACTCACTGTGCTTAACCAACATTGGTTCTTACTAACTGTGGGCCTTCCTTATGCTCTCAGTGCCTGCAGCTCAGGGGTGAGTGAAACAGGGCAAGGCCAACATGGAAATGGTAACCCAACGAAGGGGACCAGCAGGAACTCCCTGCAACATTGGAATACTGACCTGGTGAGTCCTGAATTCTTTTTTCTTCATCTCCACTCCCTCTACTCTATTTAAGGCTGCTAGAACCCTTGGCCTGGATTGAGGCTGGCCTCCCTGCTTGCAATCTTGTTTCCCTCAACTCCATTCTCCACAGAGCAGCCAAAGCAAACGTTATAAAAGTAATATTTTATAATTGCTCTCTGGATATGACTCCAAACTCTTAGTATGCACTTGAGATTGTTTATGGTCTTGGCCCTTGCTTACTGCTCCAGCCGTGTTCTCACCACCTCCCCCCTACCTCCATCCCATCGCTCACACACTCTGCTCCAGAGCCAACCCCTCTTCCCTGAACTCACTCTTTTGCCTTCTCACCTTTTACGTGAGTTTCCTCAGCCCCTCCCCTTGCTGTCTCCTACTCTTCCTTAAGGGTTTAGTTTAAATGTCTTTTCCTCCAAGAGATTTTTTTGTGAGCCCCAAAGACTGAGGTTCTCAATCAGACACTGTAGACCTCTTTATTTTATTTTTAAAATTTATTTTATTTAAGTAGAGTTGATTTACAATGTTTGGTTAGTTTCCATACAGCAAAGTTTTATAAATATATATATACACACACATATATATACATATATACCCATATATATGTATATATATTCTTTTTCATATCCTTTTCCATTATGGTTTATCATAGGATATTGAATATAGTTCCCTGTGCTATACAGTAGGACCTTGTTGTTTATCCATTCTATATATAATAGTTTGCATCTGCTAATCCAAACTTCCCAAGCCATCCCTCCCCCATGCCCTCTCCCCCTTGGCAACCACAAGTCTGTTCTCTATGTCTGTGAGTCTGTTTTGTAGATAAGTTCATTTGCGTCATATTTAAGATTCCACATATAAGTGATATCATATGATATTTGTCTTTCTCTTTCTGATTTATCTCACTTAGTATGATAATTTCTAGGTCCATCCATGTTGCTGTAAATGGCATTATTTCATTCTTTTTTAGGGTTGAGTAATATTCCATTGTATATATGTAACACATCTTCTTTAACCATTCATCTGTTGATAAACACGTTTCCATATCTTGGCTATTGTAAATAGTGCTGCTATGAACATAAAGGTGTCACTGATGTGTATGAAATGGATGACTAATTAAAGAACCTGCTGTATAAAAAAATTAATTAAATTAAATTTAAAAAATTAAAAAATAAATAAATTAATTAAATGACAAAAACAACCTCCCCCCGAAAACATAACGGTGCATGTATCTTTTCAAATTAGAGTTTTGTCCAGATATATGCCCAGGAGTGGGATTGCTGGATCACATAGCAACTCTATTTTTATTCTTTTGAGGAACCTCCATACTGTTTTCCATAGTGGCTGTACCAATTTACATTCCCACCAACAGTGTAGTAGTGTTCCCTTTTTAGAGCTTTTTATTTTAAACTATAGAGTTTAAAGAACTGTAGAGTTCCTTATTTTAAATTGAATGACTCTTTAATTTGTCTGTTTCTGACTTGACTGTAAATTCCTTGAGGGT
This sequence comes from Delphinus delphis, assembly GCF_949987515.2. Lineage (NCBI taxonomy): Eukaryota > Metazoa > Chordata > Mammalia > Artiodactyla > Delphinidae > Delphinus > Delphinus delphis. Next base: position 126,041,825 of record NC_082686.1, on the reverse strand, counting down.
GACAAGCACATTGGTGGTACACAAACAATGTATGTATGAGATTAGAAGAAACAATGGAACTCTACCACTTCTGTAGCCAGAGCTCACAGCTATGGGCTAAGGGAGATCAGAAAATTGGACTAGAATCTCGGTCAAAATATGGGCCAGGGCCCCAATCACTAGTCAAACAAGACTGCTAGGAACCATGAATTACTTGGGAAACTACCACCTTAATCAGGTTTGTCTGAGGCAATCTAGCAAATCCATCCATTTTCTTTCCTTGCATATTTTAACTAGAAGAAATTAATAGTCCTCCCCTTCCTGTCAATATTTACATGTCAGACAAATTGCCTATTTCATCATTTCTTAAACAAACAAGCAAAAACTAACCCAAATCACAGACAAGCTAGGATGCTTGGTGAGTTGTATTAGATGTATTATAATCTTGGCTTGAGAGTCCATTAATTGGAATCAGACTTGTGGAAGGACAAAGTGCAAATAGTTAAGCAGATTCCTTAAATTTTGCTAAAACAGGTGTAAAAATAAGAAAACCAGAAATCACCTTCATCCTGGCCAACGTGGGAAGCCTGGATAAGTAGATGACAGTATATTTTGAACCATAAAGGAATGTTGGATTGTCTTCTTTTCCTTTTGAAAAGACTTCCTTTATTTAGGAAACCCTAACCCTAACCATAACTGTAACCCTAATATATCAGGAGACCCTGATATCAGCAAGCAGAATCCTTCAAGGCAACATCTGTGGTTGAAAGAGCACTGAACTGATGATAGGATTCTGGGTAAGTCACCTGACTTCTTGGACCCTCAGTTTCTTCATCTGTGAAACAGGAATAACGATAACAACTGAGCCTTCCCTGCCTGCTGAGAGATGCCACAAGAGAGAGTGTTTTAGAAACAGCTTTGTAAAGTCCAAAGCCCTCTGTAAACACAGGGTGTGGCATTAACTCTGTCTAGCATGGTCTACAGGAAACAAAGCCAGGGAAACCGAGTCCATGAGCATCAGATTTGGAAGATGTGTTTCTGAGCAGAAGTCATGAGATCAAACTTTATGATACAAATAAGCAGTAGGAAAGCACAGGAATCACATTTTCTTTGATCAAATTAATTATCGTGAGTAAATTCTCCCTCATCAATTGTGCTAAAATGTTTTTTGGTTTCTCAGGCAGCTTTTTACAATGTCATGTTGTGTTTAATGGTCATCACTAAATTGTTCATCAATTTAAATCAATAAGTTGGCAAAATAGTTGCAGGAACTGAGGTTTCCCTTTCTCTTCAGCACAGAGAGGAGACATGGAAGGATTGTTTAAGAATGTATTTCTATGTGGGTCTCAAGTAAAGGTGGCCATTGGTACCAGTAAGGACTGGACTCAGGATAATCACAGGCATGCACATAGCTACATCCCTTTACCATAGCAGACATCAACAATCAATCACAGGCCCTCAAGCCTGGAGGTGGCCTCAGAACCCTTCCCAACATAATGGTAACTTGATCAGATAAGGGCAAAATCCATTTGTCATGCCTGGTCTAGGCACTGATCCGAGGCATGACTCTTCAAAATTGTGCTGTTAAGCAGCTATTAGGTGATGCCCCAATGTCCTACTGAGAAAATAAACTAGCAACTTACAGGCTTGTGACTTATTCTTTCATTTTCAGAACACTTATTAATTCAAAGCAAAGCAAACAGTGTAGTAGAGTGAAACCAAAACTGCCTGGGTTGTAATCTCATAGAAGGTTCTCTCTCTTCTTCCAGCCACACAGGATATTTGATCCTTCTAATGCCATTAACTGTTGGCTTCAAACAACTGTGAAGAAGAAGAAGAAACCTGACACTTAGTCAGATGGTGTTTATACAGATGTAGCTTCTTCCTTAGCATTTTTGGTTAGGAGGAGCTCAGTGAGCTGGGGGCTGAATCTCAGGAATGTGTAAATAAAGTGACATTGACACAGACCTTTAGGAACATTTGCAAGCCCCATTCTAACCCCACTTAGAGCAGAGGGTCTTAATCTTTATTGGGTATGAACTCCTTTGGCAGTCTGGTGAAGTTTATGAACCCTTCTCAGAATATTGTCTTTAAAGATGACAGTAAAAGAAAACATATTAGGCTATAAAGGAATCTGATTATATTGAAATAAATTATTGGAATATTTTTTAAAAATCTGTGATATAGTAATAATATATGTGCTTCTTGACTAAGCATTAAATAACAAGATCTAACTGCAGGTCAAATACCTACTATAATTTTGGGGTAAAGATGAGTGCAAATATCTGGGATAACTGTAATGTTCTATAGATTATCTGTGATTCTTACTGGTGACCAAGTCACAGGTACTGACTGAATAATACTACTGTGGTTCGTGAGCACATTTAAAACAGGAAAGTTGCTAAATTTCAGAAAGAGATTAATAAAAATAAAGGCAGAATTTTTTCCTGCATCCAGCTAGTTCATGAACCCTCTGAATTATGTCCTGGGACCCCAGTTACAAACCTCAGACTTAGACAAACTTGGGCATAAGGGTCTCTGACTAACAGGGCAACACCCCTTACCTCTAGTTTCTCATTTGGGGAATATCTTATGCAAAAGAAAATGGTCCTCTATGGATTGCTTTGCTTTGGTGTGAGACCACCATTCTCTTCTCTACTTTCAGAGCTTTTCCCTTGAGGGTGGTACCCAGCTTAAACACATTCTCTGCCATAAAAACTGCATAACCATTCTAGACGTGAGGAAATGGGAACATAAGTAGGTTAAGTGACCAGACCTCCAGAACCAAACAGCGGGAAAGACCATCAAACACCACAGCCTCTGATTTCTAGACTTGGGAGAAAGCTCTGTTACTTACGGTCATTTTCTATCCCTGGCAAGTTAAAGGGTTAAGAAGGCCAGAAGCTCTCACTAGATCTGACTTGAACCAGAGGTCCAGGAAAGGAATCTCAAGTATAATCAGGGACTCCTCATCTAGGGGGGTCAATTTGATACAGCACCTCACCTAGAACTTTTCTGCAGGGGAGTCGCTAAAGAACTAGATGATCTAGTATTGGTGGGAAATCTTTAACATGATATCATTGAAGCATTGTTAGTGATACAGACTTCTGTTTTGTGGTTGGTTTTACATTGGATCAAATGAAATCTATTGATGTGTGGGTGGAAGTGGGAGATGGGTGAGAGGAACTATTTTAGAAAATACTGCTCTTGGGTACGATAGCCTCTGACACAACATTATAATTGTTTTAATTGAGGTATAGTTGATTTACAACGTTGTGTTAGTTTCAGGTGTACAGCACAGTGATTCAGCCATATATATGTTAAATATATATTAAAATAAATAAGTTGATTAATGATTTATTTTCATGACATTTTCACTTCTTCATTTGTAGGTGATCACAAAAGGGCTCCCCAGAATTATTTAATACTAGAAAAATAACCCTGAGAGAGAATCAAATTAACCACCCCACCCTCTTCTAACAACGTGGAAGCTTGCAAACGGGTCAATGGCTCCTCGTACACTGACTCACTTTGGTTCTCTCACTTGGGCTTTATTTATGGTGAGAGCTGCAAAGCTGAGCTTCTGGGGCATCTCGGTCTCCCCTGGATTTAGGTGAGTGTCCAGAGTGCAGGAATGTGGGAGTGAAAGGCATGAACAAAGAAGACTTTGTGAGCACTCCTCTGAAGAACTTTGTCCTTCTATTCGATTGCTTTTTCCTCCACTGAAAAAAAATTACCCAAATAATACATGCTCAGGTAAAAATGTAAATAATACAGAAGTGAATTTAATAAGAGGTGAAAGTCCCTCTTTCTTTGCCATCCTCCAATCCGACTCCTTTCCCCAGAAGTTGAATATCTTTCCAGAACTTTTTTTCTGTGTTTATATATGTATATGCATATAAATGCACAGAATGTAAATAAATTCAAATGAAGTGTTTATTTCTTTACAAAAATGGGAACATATTATACATATCCTACTGTGACTTACTTTTTTTTTTTTTTTTGGCGGTACACGGGCCTCTCACTGTTGTGGCCTCTCCCGTTGCGGAGCACAGGCTCCGGACGTGCAGGCTCAGCGGCCATGGCTCACGGGCCCAGCCGCTCTGCGGCATGTGGGATCTTCCCGGACCGGGGCACGAACCCGCGTCCCCTGCATCGGCAGGCGGACTCTCAACCACTGCGCCACCAGGGAAGCCCCTATGACTTACTTTTTGAATCTTATTTTCTCTATGACTTACTTTTTTACTTAATAGTTCTTAGATATCTGTTTGTACATATAGATCTATCTTATTCCTTTTAATGTCTACATACTGTTCCATAATATCGACGGATGCACCATATATGTTTAACCATTTCCCTGTGCATGGACAGTCAAGTTGTTTGCAGGTTGGGTTTTTTTAGTTGGTTTTGTTGCTATCAGAAACAGTACTCCAATATTATATCTTCTTTAAGCTGCAAAAACTCACCCCGCAATGTGATTTTTCTCTCTTCCTGCAGGGATAAGAGTGGAGGTGGGGAGAACAGAAAAAAGAGAGGATGCAATCCTTTTCTTCCCCCTGATCACTTCTTTCCCTTCTCCCACCTGAGTTCCCAACCACGATATACAAAAAGAGAGCTCCCTCTGCTGGGAATGCTCTTTCCTTCCTCCCTCTCACCTGGGTAACTTTTCATCCTGCAAGGCACACCTCACGTTTTGTCTCCCCAAGGCCCCGCCCTACCACCAAGAGAGGGAAAGGGGCCCGCTTCTGTGCTCCCATGGCCCTCTCTGCATCTCATGTCATTTTAAAGTCACCTGACTATATGCCTGGCCCCCGAGGGGAGGGAAGGATGGAGAGTGGAGTGTTCACCGTGTATCCTCAGCTCCTAGCAGCATGGTTAGCACGTGATAGGGGCCCCGTGACACAACTGGTGCCCTGAACTGAAGGGCCTGCAGATGAGTAGCTCCTGACTTAGTGTACACTTGGTCTAGTTACCTTTCAATGTGTGTTGAAGCCAACAACACTAGATTATGAATCATCTGGACAGCATCTGAGCATGGAACCAGGTGCATGGACCTCTTGCAGAAAGGTTAAAACAACGCAAATCTCATGGCATTCACCAGTGCCTTCTCTGGTCTTCCCCCACACTCATCACATCCACGGGGATCACTTTGATCTTGGCAGTAGGCTCTAGCACCCCGAAAAAAGAACAAGACCTGTTCTGCAGGTTCTATTTTTAATTTTTATTAAAATCATTACCTGTGCCCTGCCTGATAGTTCTCAGGCAGGTAGCTCTGATAAAACCGGTTGGGTTATGCCCTTTCCTGGCCGCGGCTCTGCCCATCCCGAAGCCTCCGCTAGGTCTGGTAGGAGCTGATGAGTTTTCCAGGGCCTCCACTCTCCCTCCCATGTAAGACAGGGAGCGCCCAGCAGGGGACTGCATGTTTCCAGACTGCTGGAGCAGAAAAGAAGGGAAGATAAAGGAGCACAGAAGAGCTGAAGAGAGAGTCCATCTGAAGCAGCCAGAAGATCAGACCCCAGCGTTGAGGCTGACATTATGAATCCTGAAACTCTAGACTACCCTCAAGAAACTCTAGGTATCTTGGGGACCAGGTAGTTAGTATTGGAGCCAAAGAAGGCTTGGGGAACTGGATGCCTTCTTACGTAAAGCTCAATGCGTGCTAATTCCACCCTTGCACCAAATGGCTGCTCCCTAACTTGACCTATATAAACATTCTGGAGTCAACTGGCAGTAGGCCACGATTTTCCACTCTGGCTTACACAGGTGGCCAGTAAACTCTGATATCTACACGGTGACCCCAACGGTGAGGGAGAAGGAAGAGGGAGGAGCAGAGGAGATGGAGAAGGACTGGTGTGACTGCATCTCCTTCCCATCTGTCATTCTCCAGAGAAGCAAACTGACACCCAGAGAGGTGAAGGGTCAGGCCCAAGCCACTGCGCTGGAGAGCCAGCAGCGGACCTCTGAGGATAACCCAGGTCTCCTCCAGGCTGGTCTCTGTACTTCTCTATGCCCTGAATTTTGGAGTAGGTAGAACAGATGTCTGCCACACTTCTGTTATAACCTATGTGTAAGGGAGGGATGGGTGTACTATACCTCCTCCACTTGACTTGCCAATTTCCCATCTCTATCAGTTTTTCTCTTCGACCTCTAGTTTGGTTCTTCTATAAATGCAAATACCCCTCGGAGAGGCAACACAATCTCACTGAGAGCAACCTCATTAAATCTTCTCTGTAAAGCATATTGAGCAAAGTCATGGGCTAATACGGGCTCGGGGAAGAGTCCGTGTGTGTGTTTGTTAAGGTTTCCAACCCTCCAGAGGGAATATGATGCCAAAAGGGAAGAGATGACTCTAGATTTACTTTTTGCCTAGAGACCAGGCTGACATCAGGGATTTTTTTCCTATGAGAGTGTGTTCCTGGTCACTTTGGCCACAGAGTGAGATATGGAATCACAGTAGTTCACATCCTGGCCTGGCTGCTCCTACAACCATAAACTTCCATTGACCCAGATTCTTCTTGTCAGCCCATAGGAAGATGAGTCTACACCGATCAGCAGATTAGTCCTTTAAAGTGGAAGACTGCCAGCGAGATGTGTCAGCCGCCCTCCTTGGCGGCAGAAGGTGGGAGAGCCTCCCTTTCGGGCGAGGTGTATCCTGGGTCAGTAAATCATTTCTGGCCCGAAGTCACCTGCTTATTCCCATGCATTAAATAAAGTAAGAAGCCTCCTTTGCTCTCTCACAGGTGCATTGCCAATGTCATTGCCTAGCTACGAAAGCAGGGGTGCCTCTAGAGCCTGACAACTGCCCCCGTTCTGGAGGCTCTACCTTTAGTAGTTATTTTAGGGTTTCTTCTAAACCTTGTTAAGTCTTCACATTTCTCCTTAGTTGGAGGAGCCCAGAATGAAAATGAAGGAATGTGGTCCTATAGCAGCTGAGCATGCCGGGAGGATGGGTTAATGCCCTGTGGCCCCCTCTCTCTCTTCGCGTCCCTTGTGAGGATAAGTAAAAGAAAGCAATGCCTGCAAAGCTCTCTGAGCTCCCTGGGGAGAGGGATTATGAATGCCCAGATTCTGTGGTTTACACAGGGCATTCAACAGTACCACGAACAGTTAGACTTTCCCCTCCCTGACAGAATTTGATGACATGAATCTCCCAAAAGTTTTCTCTGAAATAGGATTTTCTAAAAGTGAACAAGAGAGAAAACATCTCAGTCTTCCAATAATGACTGACCCCAGGCAAGGTTCTGCTAAACCTGGGGGAGGGGCTGCATTTCCCATGGGACAAGCGGATTCTTCCTTTCTGGAACGTCTCAAAGACGGAGCGGTAATGGGAAACACAAGAGCGAGTTTGACTACTGAGATTTAATAAGCCCTGTCGTTTCTGTGCCTAATCCTCATATATATTCCATTATGGTGATTTTTCAAGACAGACCACGAAAACCAGACCCTCTTCTGTACAGGGGGTGGGGTAAAGGGCAGAAAGCAAAAGGCGCAAGAGGGTCTATAATGAGAGCAATGACGAATAATCCCAACAAAACTTCTGGAAAAACCAACCTGATTTCTATTTCTCAGGAAATTCTCCCTTTGAATAATCTGCCAGGCTCCAGTGAAATCCCAAACTAAGTTCTTCAGGATGCTTAAAATACGAAATCTGATGTAAAAGTAAATATTTTAGAAATAGATACATGAAATGACATTGTGGAAAGCTGAGAGAAAGAGAAGGTTTGGTAAGTCAACTCTTTCTAAACTATTTCAGCCTGCCTGGATCTAGACAAGGGAGGAATTTAGAACCCAGCTGCCCAGATTCTCTCTGTGGTTGCTCAGACATTCTTCAGTGGCTTTGGTGGTTAAAAAAAAAAAAAAGACACAAAGAACAAAAAAAAACTTTATAACTTGCTTCAGAAAGACAAGTGCCTCCCATTCATGACCGTTAGAACTCATAGAAAGTCGACTGAATTCACACTGACCCAATCAGCGAAAGACTGCACGTCTCATATAAAGGCTGCAGTACCATCCGCCCTCCAATAGAATGAGTAATTTTATGCTATTTTTGGATGGTGTGGTTCTTTAAAACAAAGTGATAAATTAAAGTGGCCCCAGTAATGCCGCAAAAATGTTAAGCTGTCTTAAAGCAAATGGAAAATGTGGTCTTCTCGTACAAAGAAGGAGACAGCAGATGGAAAGGTCTGGAGTTGGCTTTCAACTGAGTTCAGAAGAATTTCAGCCAATCAGTCCATCTGGTATTGAACTTTGGAAACTGCCCTGTGTGCAGTATTGTGCCTGGGCATGAAGAATATTTCTTTTCTTCTTAAAGGAAGAAAAAACTAGTCTTTTTTTTTTTAATTTCTGAATTTTATTTTATTAATTTTTGTACACAGCAGGATCTTATTAGTTATCCATTTTATACATATTAGGGTATATATGTCAATCCCAATCTCCCAATTCATCCCACCACCCGCCCCACTGCTTTCCCCCCTTGGTGTCCGTGAGTTTGTTCTCTACATCTGTGTACCTATCTGCCCTGCAAACCAGTTCATCTGTACCATTTTTCTAGGTTCCACATATATGCGTTAATATATGATATTAGTTTTTGTCTTTTTGACTTACTTCACTCTGTATGACAGTCTCTACATTCATCCATGTCTCTACAAAAGACCCAATTTCGTTCCTTTTTATGGCTGAGTAATATTCCATTGTATATATGTACCACATCTTCTTTATCCATTCACCTGTCAATGGGCATTTAGGTTGCTTCCATGACCTGGCTATTGTAAATAGTGCTGCAGTGAACATTGGGGTACATGTGTCTTTTTGAATTATGGTTTTCTCAGGTATATGCCCAGGAGTGGGATTGTTGGGTCATACGGTAATTTTATTTTTAGTTTTTTAAGGAACCTCCATACTGTCCTCCATAGTGGCTGTATCAATTTACATTCCCACCAACAGTGCAAGAGAGATCCCTTTTCTCCACAGCCTCTCCACCATTTCATGTTTATAGATTTTCTGATGTTGTCCATTCTAACCGGTGTGAGGTGATGCCTCATTGTAGTTTTGATTTGCATTTCTCTAATGATTAGTGATGTTGAGCAGCTTTTCATGTGCTTCTTGGCCATGTGTATGTCTTCTTTGGAGAAATGTCTATTTAGGTCTTCTGCCCATTTTTGGATTGGGTTGTTTGTTTTTTTTAATATTGAGCTGCATGAGCTGTCTATATATTTTGGAGATTAATCCTTTGTCCGTTGAGTCGTTTGCAAATATTTTCTCCCATTCTGAGGGTTGTCTTTTCATCTTGTTTATGGTTTCCTTTGCTGTGCAAAAGCTTTTAAGTTTCCTTAGGTCCCACTTCTTTATTTTTGTTTTTATTTCCATTACTCTAGGAGGTGGATCAAAAAAGATCTTGCTGTGATTTATGTCAGAGAGTGTCCTTCCTATGTTTTCCTCTAAGAGTTTCATAGTGTCCGGTCTTATATTTAGGTCTCAAATCCATTTTGAGTTTATTTTTGTGTATGGTGTTAGGGAGTGTTCTAATTTCATTCTTTTAGATGTAGCTGTCCAGCTTTCCCAGCACCACTTATTGAAGAGACTGTCTTTTCTCCCTTGTATATCCTTGCCTCCATCCTTGCCCCTTTGTCATAGATTAGTTGACCATAGGTGTGTGGGTTTACCTCTGGGCTTTCTATCCTGTTCCATTGATCTATATTTCTGTTTTTGTGCCAGTACCATATTGTCTTGATTACTGTAGCTTTGTAGTATAGTCTGAAGTCAGAGGGTCTGATTCCTTCAGCTCCATTTTTTCCCCTCAAGACTGCTTTGGCTATTCAGGGTCTTTTGTGTCACCAAACAAATTTTAAGATTTTTTGTTCTAGTTCTGTAAAAAATGCCATTGGTAATTTGATAGGGATTGCACTGAATCTGTAGATTGCTTTGAGTAGTATAGTCATTTTCACAATATTGATTCTTCCAATCCAAGAACATGGTATATCTCTCCATCTGTTGGTATCATCTTTAATTTCTTTCATCACTGTCTTATAGTTTTCTGCATACAGGTCTTTTGTCTCTCTAGGTAGGTTTATTCCTAGGTATTTTTTTCATTTTGTTGCAATGGTAAATGGGAGTGTTTCCTTAATTTCTCTTTCAGATTTTTCATCATTAGTGTATAGGAATGAAAGATATTTCTGTGCATTAATTTTGTATCCTGCAACTTTACCAGATTCATTGATTAACTCTAGTAGTTTTCTGGTGGCATCTTTAGGATTCTTTATGTATAGTATCATGTCATCTGCAAACAGTGACAGTTTTACTTCTTCTTTTCCAATTTGTATTCCTTTTATTTCTTTTTCTTCTCTGATTGCCATGGCTAGGACTTCCAAAGCTATGTTGAATAATAGTGGTGAGAGTGGACATCCTTGTCTTGTTCCTGATCTTAGAGTAAATGCTTTCAGTTTTTCACCATTGAGAATGATGTTTGCTGTGGATTTGTCATATATGGCCTTTATTATGTTGAGGTAGGTTCCCTCTGTGCCCACTTTCTGGAGGGTTTTTATCATACATCGGTGTTGAATTTTGTCAAAAGCTTTTTCTTCATCTATTGGGGTGATCATATGGTTTTTATTCTTCAATTTGTTAATATGGTGTATCACATTGATTGACTTGCATATATTGAAGAATCCTTGCATCCTTGGGATAAATCGCACTTGATCACGGTGTATGATCCTTTTAATGTGCTGTTGGATTCTGTTTGCTAGTATTTTGTTGAGGATTTTTGCATCTATATTCATGAGTGATACTGGTCTGTAGCTTTCTTTGTTTGTAGTATCTTTGTCTGGTTTTGGTATCAGGGTGATAGTGGACTCATAGTATGAATTTGGGAGTGTTCCTTCCTCTGCAATTTTTTGGAAGATTTTGAGAAGGATGGGTGTTAGCTCTTCTCTAAATGTTTGATAGAATTCACCTGTGAAGCCATCTGGTCCTAGACTTCCGTTTGTTGGAAGATTTTTAATCACAGTTTCAATTTCATTACTTGTGATTGGTCTGTTCATATTTTCTGCTTCTTTCTGGTTCAGTCTTGGAAGGTTATACCTTTCTAAGAATTCATCTCTTTCTTCCTGGTTGTCTATTTTATTGACATAGAGTTGTTGTAGTAGTCCCTTAGGATGCTTTGTATTTCTGCAGTGTCTGTTGTAACTTCTCCTTTTTCATTTCTAATTTTATTGATTTGAGTCCTCTTCTTTTTCTTGATGAGTTTGGCTAATGGTTCATTAATTTTGCTTATCTTCTCAAAGAACCAGCTTTTAGTTTTATTGATCTTTGCTATTGTTTTCTTTTTTTCTATTTCATTTATTTCTGCTCTGATCTTCATGATTTCTTTCCTTCTGCTAACTTTGGGTTTTGTTTGTTTTTCTTTCTCTAGTTCCTTTAGGTGTAAGGTTAGATTGTTTATTTGAGATTTTTCTTGTTTCTTGAAGTAGGCTTGTACTGCTCTAAACTTCCCTTTTAGAAGTACTTTTGCTGCATCCCATAGGGTTTGTATCGTCATGTTTTCATTGTCATTTGTCTCTAGGTATTTTTTGATTTCCTCTTTGATTTCTTCAGTTATATCTTAGTTATTTAGTAACGGATTGTTTAGCCTCCATGTGTTTGTGTTTTTATGTTTATTTTCCCTGTAATTCATTTCTAATCTCATAGTGCTGTGGTCAGAAAAGATGCTTGATATGATTTCAATTTTCTTAAATTTACTGAGGCTGATTTGTGACCCAAGATGTAATCTATCCTGGAGAATGTTCCTTGCGCACTTGAGAAGAAAGTGTAATCTACTGTTTTTGGATGGAATGTCCTATAAATATCAATTAAATCTATCTGGTCTATTGTGTCATTTAAAGCTTCTGTTTCCTTATTAATTTTCATTGGTGTAAGTGCTAAAGTCCATTGGTGTAAGTGCTAAAGTCCCCCACTATTATTTTGTTACTGTCAATTTCCTCTTTTAGAGCTGTTAGCAGTTGCCTTATGTACTGAGGTACTCCTTTGTTGGGTGCATATATATTCATAATTGTTATATCTTCTTCTTGGATTGATCCCTTGCTCATTATGTAGTGTTCTTCCTTGTCTCTTGTAACATTCTTTATTTTAAAGTCTATTTTATCTGATATGAGTATTGCTACTCCAGCTTTCTTTTGATTTCCATTTGCATGGAATATCTTATTCCATCCCTTCACTTTCAGTGTGTATGTGTCCCTAGGTCCGAAGTGGGTCTCTTGTAGACAGCATATATATGGGTCTTGTTTTTGTATCCATTCAGCAAGCCTGTGTCTTTTGGTTGTAGTATTTAATCCATTCACGTTTAAGGTAATTATCGATATGTATGTTCCTATGACAATTTTCTTAATTGTTTTGGGTTTGTTTTTGTAGGTCCTTTTCTTGTCTTGTGTTTCCCACTTACAGAAGTTCCTTTAGCATTTGTTGTAGATCTGGTTTGGTGGTGCTGAATTCTCTTAGCTTTTTCTTGTCTGTAAAGCTTTTGATTTCTCCATCAAATCTGAATGAGATCCTTGCTGGGTAGAGTAATCTTGGTTGTACGTTCTTCCATTTCATCACTTTAAATATGTCATGCCACTTCCTTCTGGCTTGTAGAGTTTCTGCTGAGAAATCAGCTGTTAACCTTATGGGAGTTCCCTTGTGTATTGTTTGTCATTTTCCCTTGCTGCTTTCAATAATTTTTCTTTGTCTCAATTTTTGCCAATTTGATTACTATGTGTCTTGGTGTGTTTCTCCTTGGGTTTATCCTGTATGGGACTTTTTTCTCTTCCTGGACTTGTGTGGCTATTTCCTTTCCCACGTTAAGGAAGTTTTCGACTATAATCTCTTCAAATATTTTCTCGGGTTCTTTCTCTCTCTCTTCTCCTTCTGGGACCCCTGTAATGCGAATGTTGTTACATTTAATGTTGTCCCAGAGGTCTCTTAGGCTGTCTTCATTTCTTTTCATTCTTTTTTCTTTATTCTGTTCTGCAGCAGTGAATTCCACTATTCTGTCTTCCAGGTCACTCATCCGTTCTTCTGCCTCAGTTATTCTGCTATTGATTCCTTCTAGTGTAGTTTTCATTTCAGTTATTTTATTGTTCATCTCTGTTGGTTCATTCTTTAATTCTTTTAGGTCTTTGTTAAACATTTCTTGCCTCTTCTTGATCTTTGCCTCCATTCTGTTTCCAAGGTCCTGGATCATCTTCACTATCATTATTCTGAATTCTTTTTCTGGAAGGTTGCCTATCTCCACTTCATTTAGTTGTTTTTCTGGGGTTTTATCTTTTTCCTTCATCTGGTACATAACCCTTGCCTTTTCATCTTGTCTATCTTTCTGTGAATGTGGTTTTTTCCCCACAGGTTGCAGGATTGTAGTTCTTCTTGCTTCTGCTGTCTGCCCTCTGGGCATGAAGAATTATTACAGAGCAATTATTTGGGGCGAGGCGGTTTCTGGATCCCCAGTTAATAGAGAATTTCTTGAGGGTAGGCACATTTTTTGTTTTTCCATAATACGACCCCACCCAGCCAAGTTCATGTCCCACCTTCTATAGTTCTCCCAGGCTACTCAAAACAACATATAATTGGTCAGTGGAGCCATCCATCACCTCTCCCCAGTGTTCTCCAAGTCCAGACTCTATTTCTCCACATTTCAGTTAATTAAATCCTACATCCCACACATCCTACAAGGTCCAGCATAAACCCCCTGTTGTTCCTTAATGACTCAGCCAGTGATGGTGGCTCCTTTTTCTCCTCTCTTATTGCACTTAGGGTGGACCACACAGAGGTGTTTAGATGAGCAGTAGGGAGAAGGGGAACATCCCAGGAACAGTATGGACAAAGGCAGACTGAGGGCACCCCAGTGATGCTGGGGAAGGGGGAGAGTGGGAGAGAGTTTGGGGAGCTGGAAAGAGAAAGAAGTTGGTTCCAAGTTCAGACCCAGGTCCCTTTACTCCTGAGCTCAGCAACACTGGGCAAATCATGTCCTGTCTGGGAACTTCGGTTCCTCCAGTGCCAAAGACGTCCCTTGAAAGCTTTCGTGAGTGAGTGCCTGTAGTATCTGTCAAACAAATGAATGAATTTATGCTAAACGTATTTAACATATATCAAAGTGGCTTACTGGGATGAGGAGGGTATGAGTAAAGGCAGTTTGGGGAAGGCTTTCTGAATTAGGTCTCCCCAGCAATCCCTTCCACAGTTCCAAGATCTTTTTTGTTGTTGCCCTGTATCAGTTTAGGCTTGGGGAGGTGTATGTATGTGAAGGTGTCTGGCTCCCTAACAGACTATGTGCTCCCATGACAAGAATGTGGTATCTATATGATTTTAATATTTATTTATTTATTTGGCTGTGTCAGGTCTTAGTTGTGGCATGCGGGATCTTTAGTTGCGGCATGCGAACTCTTAGTTGCGCATGTGGGATCTAGTTCCCTGAGTAGGGATCGAATCCGAGCCCCCTGCATTGGGAGCGTGGAGTCTTAGCCACCGGATAACCAGGGAAATCCCAAGGGACATGGTATTTTCATATACTGTTGTGTCCCCAGAACTGAGCCCAGTGCCTCAATAAATACCTGTGGGAGAAATGAATGAGTTCATCCTCAAGGTGCTGGTAGCATTTTAAAAAGTGCTTTAGAAAGAGTGTCCTGGCAATGGTGTGCTGCACAGATTAGAGAGGGTGAGGCTAAGAACCAGAGCTTCAACGGCTTCTGAACTTGAGAAATTTTGGGAACTTATTGTGGGCACATTTTATGTTTTGCCAGTGAGGACACCCCTCTTCTGAATCTTAGCAACAGTTTCTGCATGGAGTATCACCACCAAAGATCTTCTGAGGGAGCCGTCCATTCAGCAGTAACAAGATTTGTCCTGTTTGATAAACATGATGATTGATTCAACATGATGTATCTTAATACCAAGATTTATTGAGTGCTAAGTATGTGCTAGACCCAGGAAAGTTGAGGGTATAGTTCTAGTTCAAGTCCCAGTCTGAAGGCAGGAGAAGACTGATGTCCTAGTTTGAGGATGGGAAGAGAAAGAGAGAGAGAGAGAGAGAGCTTCCCTGGTGGCGCAGTGGTTGAGAGTCGCCTGCCGATGCAGGGGACCCAGGTTCCTGCCCCGGTCCGGGAAGATCCCACATGCCGCGGAGCGGCTGGGCCCCGTGAGCCATGGCCACTGAGCCTGCGTGTCGGGAGCCTGTGCTCCAAAACGGGAGAGGCCACAACAGTGAGAGGCCCACATACCACAAAAAAAAAAAAAAAAAAAAAAAAAAGAGAGAGAGAGAATTCTCCTTTTCTCAGCCTTTTTGTTCTATTCAGGCCTTCAATGGACTGGCTGAGGCCCACCCACATTGGGAAGGGCTGTGTGCTTTACTCAGACTACTGATTCAAATGCTAATCTCACCCAGAAACACCCTCACAGACACACCCAGAAAAATGTTTAATCAAATGTCTGGGCACTCCATGGCCCAGTCAAGTTGACACATAAAATTACTCATCATACATGTGTTAATTCAATTAATCCTCACAGTGATTTTGTAGGCAGGTAGCACTATTATCCTCTTCATTTGGGCGAGCCAGGATTTGGCCAAGTCTGACTTCAGAACCAATAAGTCTAGCCAGTACAGTATGCTACACTGCTCCACCCTGCCTTGGAAAGCCATCCTAGGGCTTCCTTTCACATGTGCAAGTGATGTTTATTTTATTTTGTTGAATAAGATAATTTCAAAACATCAAATAAAGTTTTAAAAAATAGTTTATTATTTTTATGTGTTACCTTCTGGTCCTTATTCACATTTACATATAACTTCACAAAAGGTCCTGGTTTGCCTCAATTCTATATGCAGACTTAGAAGTAATGTTGGCATAAATAGTGTCATGCTCACCTGGCCTTGGTTAGTTGCTCAGTAACAATAATAATGGTAATAATCATAACATGAAATTATTATTACCAATTAACTTTATTAAGTAATTATCATCTAATGAATTTTTAATATATCTCATTCTTCTGGGTCGTGGTTTACTTTCCTGAACATGACCAAAAAAAAAAAAGTAAATCTACTACTTATTAAAGAAGACATTTACATCAAATTCTCTTTATAACAAGGAAATACAACAAGATGTCAAATGTTGGATCCAAGTGATAGGAGTATAGACAATTTTCCTTTGGTTTCTTTTTTCTGCCCTTTTAAATATATCACAATGGAAAAATATATAAATCACCTTATTTATTTAAAAGTCTGTACAATTACAACATTAATTAAGGCAAAACTGGGCCAAACTGCCCATAAGAAACACTTTCTGTGGCTGCAGGACCATTAGGGCTGGTCCATATGCCATCCTGACTTCAAAGACTCTTTGGTGGCCTTCCTTATCACACCTCAAACCATAACAGATGCTAGATCATAGTGTTACCGAACCAAACAAGAGTCTGCTTGCCCAACATGTAGCAGAGCCAATCTGCTGACACTAGGTTGTGGTGAAGAAAAGTACAGAGTTTATGTGCAGGGCACCAAGCAAGGAGAGCGGGCAGCTCAGCTCATGCTCATAAGACCCAAACTCCTCAATGGTTTCAGACAAGTGTTGTTTTTTTAAAAATAAATTTATTTATTTATTGGCTGCATTGGGTCTTCATTGCTGCGCGTGGGCTTTCTCTAGTTGCAGCGAGTGGGAGCTACTCTTTGTTGCAGTGCGCGGGCTTCTCATCTAGGTGGCTTCTCTTGTTGTGGAACATGGGCTCTAGGCATGCGGGCTTCAGCAGTTGGGGCGCATGGGCTTAGTTGCTCTGTGGCATGTGGGATCTTCCCAAACCAAGACTCGAACCTGTGTCCCTGCATTGACAGGTAGATTCTCAACCGCTGTGCCACCAGGGAAGTCCCCAGAGAAGGGTTTTTAAAGGCAGCATTGGGAGTGAGGGTCTCAGGGTGATCAGCTCATGGACATTTTTCTGATTGGTTGGTGGTGAGGTAATAGGGTGATGTGTCAGGAACCTTAATCATCAACCTTCTGGTTCGAACCACTCTGGCATCTACATGCTGTGGTCACCACATAGTCACCATCCTCCACCTGGTGGAGATCTTAATTTCTGCAGAAAAACTCAGAGATATGCATCAGATTGTTACGTCTATCCCTTCAGGAGGAACTGGGAGACAAATGACTCCATTTTTCTAATCACTAACTGCTTGAGTCTGCTCTTCGGAACGCAGGGAAGGTTAAATGAGATGCAGGGACTTGGAGGGGATTGTACCCAGGAGGGTCCCACAGGATCCTGCTCAGCTTCAATACCCCCTTTTCTTTCATACTCCTCAATCCTGAGGGGAACAGAGGCAGGACAAGAAAGGGAATGAAGTTTTGGTAGGACAAGTTAATCATAAACTTGACAGGAGAACTCGGTTTTAGGGGGACTTGGTTTCAATAGGGCTCCCAACCTGTTCCTGATTTCCTCCAAGATTATTAGCTATTTAGTGACAGACCAAAGAACAGAACCCAGGCTTCATGATTCCCCGCTCTCTTATCCCAAATGAGCCAGCTTCGTGAAATTTTCTAAGATTTCATCACGTGCATTTTCCTACTTTGCGTTGGGTCCATGGGTTCATGGCTACAGGAGCATAAATGTAGAAACTGGGTGCAGGAGTAATAAAAACATGGTGAACCTCCCCCCATTCTGTCCCCTTCTCACCTCTGGCAGACATCATTAATGGATCAGAGAACACTCTTCCCTGAGCTCAGCCTTAGTTCAGATCCTTCCCAACACATTGCTCCAGGCAGCCACTACAAAGAACTGGCTCTGAGGATGAACCTACTTGCTCTCCCTGGATGGAGTAGCGATGGCAATCTTGATCCTTCCTTTGCCTTCCTTAGTATCTGGCCTTGGTTCCATGATTATATCTCCAACATTGCACTGGTTTTTCATTCTTCTTGAGCGAATCTATTCTGAAAATGGTAACTCAGCTTGGAAGCTACTTTCACTCCCAAACAGATTCCCAAAACACGAGACCTGGGGGAATCACATTGAACCTGTTTATTTTGCATGCTTAGAAACCTCTGAATGATTGGCTCCAGCTTACACAGGCGTGTTCACGACGGAACAGAAACCAGTCCCAAGCTAGCTGACTCTTTGTCCAGTGCTCTTTTTACCACTCTGCCCATCTGACTCTGGGCTTTATCAGACAGAACAGCAAAAAATGTTCCTGGGGCCTGACACGTGTAAACACTCCTCCATCACCCTGGCCACGGCAGCTTGCCAAGACAGGAATGAGGCCAAATTTAGTGGGTCCTTCAGCCCGGTGACCCCGGTGGAAACAGTCTCCTGATATAGAACAGAGAGAGCCAGAGAAAAATGTGCCGTCCCACAAAGAACAAAGCCTGGGATGATTCATTGTCCTGATCCTGGTGATTTATCACTGGATGTGGTCATTCATACGTGGCTGTCAGCAACTTTGCAGGAATTCTAATCTGGACGCTCGTCCTGAACACATAATTCCCTACTTACTTCCTCCTGGTTCCCAAACATTCAGAAGTTTCCTGGGCATGCTTCCCTGGCTGCCCTCTTGGTATATAGCCAGATAGTCTGGGGGCCTTGGGTAACTCTTTTAGCTTCTCTGAACCTCAGCTTTCTCATCCTTAAAAGCCAGAAATTGAAGGAGTTGTTCTCGAAGATCCCTTCTGGACCGAAAATCCTATGACAAGACAGATTTAGGAAACCCTTTTAAATAAGAAAAACATATTTGATTTCCTATATCTTACAGCTTGGCTGGTTACCTACGTACGGATGGGACCAGGTGAGGAGTGTGGGCCAGGGCCTGGCGGGAGGCCGTAGCCTTTGAGGAAGGACCACCACCCTCCCAGTCCACTGTGGTCCGTCTCCTTCTGCACCATGGAAACTTCTCGTGGTCAGATCACTAACGATTTATTTGTTAGTGATTCAATGTTCAAATACTTTATAAAGTAAAAGAAAATTATACAAGCACTATGAGGGTATTCTTATGAAAAATCAAGAAAGCAGAATACGTATATATATGAAGTCATGTATATGTGTAAACATTTACAAAGATGCCATTTTTTAGGGGGACTTATTCTAGGTATTTTAGTTTAGATTTATTTTTACAGACACGAGATCAAACGGAACATCTTTCTTTGTATCATGCTTTTTTCACTTGACAACATGTCCTAGAACTCTTAACCATGCCAGCCCATGTAGTCCTTTTTATTAATTGCTGCGGAGGGTCCCTATATGGTGTTTTAACTACTTCTTTTTGTTAACCACTTCTCCATTGATGGATATTTGGTTTGCTTCTTAAGGTGCTGCTATTTCAAAAAAATATTGCAGTAAACTAATATTCTTGTCCACACATTTGACCATTTCTCTAAGATTGGTATATTTAGAAGCAAAACTGTTAGGTTTACAGAAATGCACATTTTAAATTTTGAAGAATTCTGCCAACTAATCCTTTAATGTGGTAGTACCAATGGGAATACTCATTTTCCCATATTCTCATTGATTCTCCACTGCTTTTTAATATATATGTATTTTTTAATTTATTTGTTTTTGGCTGCATTGGGTCTTTGGTGCTGCACGCAGGCTTGCTCTAGTTGTGTCAAGCTGGGGCTACTCTTCGTTGCAGTGCACGCATTTATGGTGGTGGCTTCTCTTTTTGCAGAGTACGGGCTCTAGGGCATGTGGGCTCAGT
This sequence comes from Delphinus delphis, assembly GCF_949987515.2. Lineage (NCBI taxonomy): Eukaryota > Metazoa > Chordata > Mammalia > Artiodactyla > Delphinidae > Delphinus > Delphinus delphis. The sequence goes on along the minus strand of NC_082686.1, from coordinate 126,022,159 downwards.
AGTTGTGGCGCACGGGCTTAGTTGCTCCGCAGCATGTGGGATCTTCCCGGACGAGGGCTCGAACTCGCGTCTGCTGCGTCGGCAGGCAGGTTCTTAACCACTGCGCCACTGGGGAAGCCCTGCTTTTTAATATTTGTCATTTCTCCATTATTAGCAAGGTTGAGCACATTTACACGTGTGTGTTGGCCGTGTATATTCTTTCACGAATTGCCTACTTATAAGCTTTGCTTATTTTTCAGTTAGGTTGCCTTTTTTTCTTATCAGTTTGTAGGAGTGTTAAAAATTTTTTTTAAATGAACTCAAGTACTCATCACCTAGTTGCAATATTATCAACTCATGGCCAACATATTCTCCCATCCCCATGCAAGGATTATTTTGAAGAAAATCTCCAACATCATACCGTTCCATTTGTTAATCTTTTAGTTAGTAAATCTAAAAACTCAAAGCTCTTAGAAATATCCACATTATCATCATATCTAATAAGAAAAATAATTCCCTTATGTTGTCAATTATTCAGGGTTCAAAGTTCCTCCATTAGCTTTTATATTTTTAAAAAAATAATTACCTCGGTGTCATCAAATAACCAGTAAGTGTTTACATTTCCTCCATTGCCTCATAAGTCTTTTTTAAACAATCTGTGTGAACCCAGGTCCAAAGAATGTCTATGAATTTTAATTGGTTAATATGCTTTTTAAATCTCTTTTAATTTATAGGTTCTTCCGCTCATGTGTTGAAGACTTCTGGTTATTTTTCCTATGGACTTTCTCTCAGCCTGGGTTTTGCTGATTGCCTCTGATGATATCATTTAACATGTTCCTGTGTCCTGTATATTTCTTGAATGCTTGTAGTTAGATCTAAGGCTTGATGGGATTGTTGTTTTGACAAGAACAGTTTATAGGTGTGTTGTATATTTCCAACAAGACCACCTATACAATCCTGAATGGTTACTAACCTCTGGCTGTCTCTTTGTGAGGTTAGCAGCCATTCATGATTGTGTTGGTCTGGGCACACTCAGGAAACAGAAACCACACAATAATTCAAATAGGGGACACTTAATATAAAGAATTATTAATTCTGATAGGAAAGTAACTGTGAAGATGTAAAGAGACCCCTACTGGGTATCCTCTATCTAAGGGAGAGTACTCAAGGAAAGATAAGCTTGGCGAGAGGGTCTCCCCACAAGGCTGGGTCTCCCAATCAGTTGGAGAAGGTATGGCTGGGCACACTAGAAGTTGGCAGTTAAGTTCACAGGGCTGCTCGGTCAGTCACAACCACCAGGTGAGCAAGAAAGAATCCACGGATGCAGGCACGCTGAGGCTGGTGGGTACCGCGATGGGTAGAAGGCCTGGTGTGTGACATTCACGTTGGGAGGGTGGTGGGAAACAGCATCTTGGGGTGCAGGCCAGCTGACACTGGAGAACAGCTCACAGGAGGAGGTGGGGCTCCACTGCAGGTGTGAGGCCTGGGGTACACAGTGTCTACAGCACAGGGCTGAGGCAAGGCGGTCACTGGGCCCAGGCTGGGCGTCCGCGGTCTCCGAGGTCTCTGATGGACCACACATTCTAGGCATGTGGCTGAGGCGGGGCAGGCACTGTTGACAGGCTATGCAGCCAGTGCAAGGGAAACAAGAAAGAGAGAGGGAGAGAGAGAAAGAGAGAGAGAGAGAGAGAGACTGGGACCTAGAAGAAGAGCCCCCTTTGTCCTGCGATGTCCATCTAGCGCCCTCTACCGATAAAGCTTAACATTGCACTCTCTGTAAAAGAGTCCAATTCATTATCACAGAGCAGGTACTGAAAGGGGCATTGGGGGCTGAGAAGCCATAAATTGATAAGGGACACAATGCTCATTGGCTAGGTCCATTATTTCACTAGGGGTTGTGATTCTAGCTACCTTCGTATTAGTAGTTGGACTGATCCCAGAGGGAGAATCTTCCTACATCTCTGGCTGCCCTGAGACACAGTGTGTACCAGAACCTGGCTCTTTCCCCTGCACCACCATTTTTCCACCTCTCACACGGTCTAGGTCTTTAGCGTCACAGCACTTTTTGCTCATTCACCAGGTCTAATCTAAACTCCCTCTACTTTGGGCCTCCTGGCATCTCCTTTTCTCTCTGGTCCAACGCCTGACTTCGGGACAAAACTACCTTCTCATCACCTCCTGAATCTTGCCTGTAAATCCCCTGAACAGAATACTTGGGAAGTGGAACTTTTCATTCACACCTTGTGTAATCCTCACTTGTGGAATGCATGTTATTGTCCTGATCTTACAGATGGGAAACCCGAGGTTTAGAGAGGTGAAGCAAGTGCGTCCAGGTACTTCCAGAAGCAAGTTCCAGGTGGTAATGGGCAGAGATGGCATTAGAACCTGAGTCTGCTTTACTCTGACTCATGACAGCTTGCCAACCCCCCGCCCCGGGGGGGCACTCACAGCCTTCTGCCTATTTCTCTTCAGGTAACTTCAAACTCACTTGTCTCCTGGCTTCTCACCAGTTCTGTTTTCTTCTGAATTTCCAGGTCATTAAAGTGTTCTCCCAGAATCATCATTGAAAAACTCTCTTCCAGGATCACCTCCTAAAATATCCAATCCAGGTCTTTATTTTTTAACTGGGTTTTTTTCTCTAACAGTTCCCTAATACCATCTCATTGCATTTAGCTCCATGCAATTCAATTGCAGTTTATTTTCTCTGGCCTCAGGTTGATGAGACCGACACCTATATCCTCTTTAGTGTGAAGATGCTGGGTTTTTTTGTTTGTTTTTTTTGCGGTACGTGGTCCTCTCACTGTTGTCGCCTCTCCCGTTGCGGAGCACAGGCTCCGGACGCGCAGGCTCAGCGGCCATGGCTCACGGGACCAGCCGCTCCGCGGCATGTGGGATCTTCCCGGACCGGGGCACGATCCCGTGTCCCCTGCATCAGCAGGCGGACTCTCAACCACTGCACCACCAGGGAAGCCCACCAGCTGTGAAGTCTTGACCATTCCAGCTGTGCAGAGATGGCTGCAAAGCATATTGCAATCTTTCTTTTCCTCTCTTCCTCCTGCAGTTCATCCTCCCTCCTTCAACGAGTCATCTGCCACTTTTCCTTTTCTCCTGAGTCATCTCCTCCATCCCATAGTTATCACTCCCGCCTCCTGGTCTTCCTTAGCCCCCTCCCCTCCATCCCTTCCTTTTGGTCCATGGCCCCCTCTCTACCTCCTTCCTTCCTCCTACCCAAGCTTTACTGGCAAAATCAAACAAAATAACAAAAGAATGGGGAATAAGTAAACAGCTGCCTACCCTCACATGGAAATCCCTGGAAGCAGCTCCCTTCACCTCCACTGAGAGAGTGTCTCTGCATTTCAAAGTGCTTGGCGCTTGTTCAAGGCCAGTCCCAGCGGCCATGGAGTCATTGTGTTGAGATGAAGGTGCATCTAGGCAGTTTCTATATTTAGGTGCAATTGTGTTTCTGGAAAAGGCTGCACATCACATAATAGGAAATCCTGAGAGTGTGAAGACTGTTTCCTGCCAGTTGAAGCATTGTTGTCTTTGGCTGTTCTGACAATAGCAGAAGCCTGCGAGTAAGTGGGCAAAGGTGGAGGGGCAGAGAGAGGCAGGAACCCGGACGCGCTGGGTAGCTGAGAAGCAGTGAAGTGTGGGCGCAGGGGAAGTGGGGACGGCTGGGGAAGGTGATTTAAAACTATAAGTGAAAGCAAGTAAGTTACAGAACCCTGTCAGAGGATGAAAAAAGAAAACACCTCATTCCTCTGTAAAAATGTCTGTGGAAATGATGTCAGCTAGGCCCAGGCATTGTCTGCTCAGCGTAGGCTTCTATAAAAATGGTCCTTGCTTATGTGGAGATGCAATGGACACCGCTCGATGGGGGTACTGATGACAGTCAGTGGTGATGACATTGATGGGGGTGGTGATGATGGTGATGGAGAAAGTCACAGCTATTTTCCTCAGGCGTAAGGAGCTGAACACTCTTTCTGCTGGGAGTCTCTGGAGGGTTCTGAGGCAGTGCTTCTCAGCCTTACATGTACATATGAATCACTTGGGATCTCATTCGAACGCCGATTCAGATCCAGTAAGTCTCGGACAAGCCTGAGATTCTGCATTTCTAACAAACTTCCGGGTGAGAGAGGCATGGGAGAACATATTAGGGGATGGACACTTAGAGTGTTGAGTCAGGGTTGGGAGATAGAAAATAAGGCAGAGTGGATTGATATAGGGCACTTTCTCATGACTCAGGATTCCTACCCTGGTGAGGACACAGAAGACATTCTCTTTACCAGAGTAACAAGGAATCCATTACTTACGGCTGGGGAGGCACCGACATCCGCGGAAGCACGGCAGTGGCTGTCTTCCGCAGGCCAAGATTGACTGTAGGAGACGCTGTGTTAGACTTGGGCTCCATGGTCAATGGGGTTGGTACAATTCTGGAAGACCAAAGGCGAAGTGGAGGCAATCATCAGAGGCAAGCCGGAAGTAATTGTCATAGTGAGGGGCAAGGCAGAAGGACAGCCTAAGGGCTTTGACCTGCAAGGGCCTCTGGTGATGACTGATAGACCACGGTGTGTCTAAGGATGAGGTCATAGGCAGCCCACGGGGGTGCTGCTTGACCCATGTATACGAAAAGGTCAAGAGCAAACGAGCAGAAGGCTGGTACCAGCTGCCACCGTGAAAAATCACGATCCCTTATCCAGTTTTTAGGCGTGAGTCGGTTCTCAGACCAAGAGCACATTACGGAAGGAGAGGCCAGTTCCTTTTCAGGAAGGATCCTGCAACATTCCACACCAAACATATTCGGTAGCTCTTCCCCTAACCCTGCCCTCCAAACCCCATCGCCATTTACCCCAGTAATTCTACACTGGGGAACGGGGAATACCCAGCTCTTTCAAGGATCTGAGTTGTTACTGATAACAGGGGACCCAAATCACCACCATGGCTCCCTGGTCGAGTGGCGTACAGAGAACAGTGTGATAAATGGCCCAAGTCAGTCTCAAAATGGGTCCAAGACAGGTCCATGAACCACACTGGGGTCTCTTCCTCATTCCCATGGTATCCCGTAAACCAGCTTCCCCAAAGAAGGAGGAAGGAGAGCAGGAAGGGGAGGAAGGGGAGAAAAGAAAAAAGCCTCACCCGGACGTGTGGCCCTGGAAGATTTTCATGTTGTACATGCTCCCGCCAAGGCCGGTTTCCAGCCACCAACAGGAAGTCATTGAACATGAACTTGGGAAAAGATGCCTGAGTCCCTCTGCGTAGAATCAGGACGGGTGCACGGAAGAGCTGGCAGAACTCACCTGGAGCCCGTTAGCACTCAGGCCAGGTCCTGTGGCTGTTTGGGTGAATGATCCCTTTCCTCCCAAAGCAGGGACACTACTCACCACCCAAGCCTCACTGACACTTGACTCTAATTGTTGATCTAGCAGCCGTGAGGAGACGCAAGAGCAGGTCTTCAGGACAGTGAACACAGCCTAGCAAGGTTTCTGGCTCGGAGGAGGCCTTTGTCTAACCTCCAGGTGAGGGGCAGCTGGTCTCCTCTAGCAAGTGGGAGGAGGGGTGACTGCTGCCATCCCAGAGCTTCTAGGAAACCGGAGGCTTCATGGATCTCAGGCTCACCTCCCTCAAGTTCCAGGTCCCACTCTTTCTTCTCAGGACCCTCAATTCCGCATAGGAGACATGCCAAGGCTGTGGTGCAGCCTCCTCTGTTACTGCAACACTCTGACAATCGGGTCCTAGACCTGGTTTTCTTCCTGACCCGCCCTCCAGCTGCAGGAGACGAGGATTTTAAATGCTGCCGTGGAAGCCCTATGGCTTTCGCACTGTGTTCTAAGTTGATGGCTGGCTGCACTGAGCCTGTCGTTTTCTTCCTTCAGGGTTTCAGTTATAGTTAACAACAACTCAGCAACTCTCCAGTCTTTGCCACCGAATCTCTAACGGGTCGGAGCTATTGCATGAGCTGATGCATCTCCTTCCGGCAGATTCCATCTCAACTCACTGCCGATGAGAATCTTAGAGAACTCATCCACAGCTGAGTGAGATGGGAATCTTACAGAATCTTTCAGAACTCCACTCAGCACCAACAATGGGGTCTTGCAAACATTGGGCTGCGGAATGACCCTATTCCACAATTCCATCCTGAGGCTCTGCCTCAAGACAACTTCCAACACCAGTTGTCTTAGGTTGAGTTCTCCCAAATCAGACCCTGACACAAGGATTTGAGTGTAAGTAGTTTATTTTCACAAGGATCCCAGGAAGCACCAGTAGAGACAGGGAAGGGCAGGTAGCTAATAAAGGGTGTGTTATCCAGCAGTCGTCCTCTTGGGAACACTGGGGCTTAATGGCACTGGGAAATACTCTGGAACATTCCTCAGAGTTACCCACTGCCCTGAGGGATGAGGAAGCTGATGTGCTTCTCCACCCACACCTCAGCTGTCATTGCTTGAGGGCTGTGTCTGGAGAACATCAACTCCCTGGTAGCCCAAAACAGCCCTCAGCAGACAAAAATCAGGTTTTCACAAAAGTAGCCATTGGAATTTCAAGGCAAGTGCTAAGGAGATGTGGGCTGGGCATGTCAGCCTCTGCTACAACCTTGTGTCATAGAATTGAGTTAATGGTCACCTCACCATGGCCTCAGCAGCAACACCAAAAACAAAAAAAAAAATCCAGAGTAGAGCCAGCCCAAACGCAGATGGTGCTTGGAAACTCTTGGGGAAAGGAACATGGAATGATCTCGGTGCTGGAACCACTGATGACATGATGGTCAGGAACTACAGTTCCAGCTGAAGATTGGAATACCGCACTGCCAGTGTGGGGTGAGTCACCTAGCCGGTTCTTGTGAGACTCTCCACAGGGGTGTCAGGAGGTGTGGTCCATGGATGGGTTAATCTGACCAATTAACACCGTGCCCTCAGGTAAAAACACATGATCCCTGTGAAAAAGACCCCTGAAAGAGTGACTCCTTGGGTGAGAATTTCAGGCATAGGCTGTAGGGAAGTGATAGATATACAGGTTTTTTTGGTAAAGCCCTTCTCATATTGAAAATACTAACAGCATCTACTTGCATTTGTATGGAGTTCTCAGAGCACTTTCATAAATTAATTAGTTCAGTCGACTTACTCATAACAACCCCAGGAAGACAAATGAGGGGGGCATTTGTCCTCATTTTAGAGATGAGAGCATTGAGACGCAGTGAGGTTAAGTGACTCGCTGCAAGGTCCCGGTGCCAGGTAGTGGTGGAGAAGAGGCTCTACCTCAGATCTTCTGATGCCATGTCATTCAGAGCTTGTTCCTGTTTCCCATGAGCTGTCTCTCCCATTTGCTGTAAGAGAGCACCTTGGTTGCAGCAATGTATCTGGTTCGCTTTGGCAGCCCCAGTGCTGGCGTATTCTGAGTGCTTAATATCTGTATGTTAAGCAAATGAATTTTGAAGTCCCACCAGAAGACTTGTAAGGTGAGGTAGCAGCTTTTGTCAAGCCCCCTTTCTTGGTCTCTCCTCCCGACTACACCTGCACACACACACACACACGCACAACCACACTCTTCTCTCACACACACACTTCAACTCTGCAGGCTATACTCCCCGGCCCCCCAGCTTTGCTGAGATGGAGTTGACACATACAGTTGTAAAATATTTAAAGTGTACCTCGTGGTGATTTGATATACATATACATGGTGAAAGTATTCCCCGTTTAGTTAAGTAACACATCCATCGCCTCATTTTCTATCTATCTATTTATTTAGTGAGAACTTTCAAGTTCTAGTCTTGTAGCAAATTTCAATTAAACAGTGCAGTGTTCGGGCTATGCTCTTTTGATAATTCTTGGAAAGCCTAGGACAGCTTGAGAAATCTAGGGATCGAGAGGCAATCAGAGGTGACCTCACATTTATTAGGAGACCAAGACCGCTCTCTGGACATGTCTTTAGAGTTAGTTAGACAGTGGAGTCTTGGCTGAGTCCTGATAGTATTCAGAACTGTTCAGCTCACCATCCTATGCAGGATCTGCTCTCCCAAGGTCAGGCCTCCCTTCCGTGGTATGCAGTGCCCTTCTAGAGCCACAAGAGGGAGCCAGTGGAGCGGAGAGCCCGCCTTAAAAGAGCCGCCTGCACCAGGAATGATCCTTCAGAGGCTGGACCGAACCCACAAAAGAAATCTGGACGGAGCGCCGAAGTGGGAGAAGGAGGAGGCCTTGGGGAGTGGGAAGCAGAACAGAGGGAACGTGAGAAAAGCGAGAACTGTAGAATAAAACAGAGGGGGAGGGTGTCAAAATTGTAATTAATCATATTTCATGTAAAAAAAATAAATCGGGGGGGCTTCCCTGGTGGCGCAGTGGTTGAGAGTCCGCCTGCCGATTCAGGGGATACGGGTTCGTGCCCCGGTCCGGGAAGATCCCACATGCCGCGGAGCGGCTGGGCACGTGAGCCATGGCCGCTGAGCCTGCGCGTCCGGAGCCTGTGCTCCGCAACGACAGTGAGAGGCTCGCGTGCCGCAAAAAAAAAAAAAAAAAAAAAATCGGGGAATTTTCATCTTTTACTTTGCACTATTCTGATTTTTCTTTTTCGGAACAAAAAGACATTATTTTCATAATTAACAGCGAATAAACATATATTTAAAACAAATGGGAAAAATAGAACAAACTGAGCAAAATGATGGAAAAATCCTGTAGTTGCTCTGGAGTTCTGGGAAAAATCAGTGTCGGTCCAGGTTTTCTGTTTTGTTACCAGGGACTGCCCAGAGGCCTCCACATCTGTATTTACATCCATTGTCTCCTTTTCCTTCACTCATTCTCTTATGAATTGTAATTGTCTTCTGAGCAAACCACCTTTAGTCTGAAATTAATATAAATAATTAACATTAATGTTTTGCAATCATTCTTAACTGACGCTTTTATCATTTCTACTTCTTTATGAAGATAAACCCCCGAATGAAATTGTTAAAACTTCATTGGAAACAATAGTAAAGCTATTTTATCGCCTCTTGGAAGCCTCTATTTTGAGAGTTTGTTTTGTGTATCTTGAGAGGCACAGCTATAAAGCAATGGGAATGATTTTAATTAAACATCTTGGACCTGATGTATCTAATTGACACTTTTCCTGCAAATCACAGGAACCAATATGATTATTACAGGCATCAAAGCCTTTGGCTTAGGAAATTGCCCTCTGAGTCCATTTAGAAAACATATTAAAAAAAATCAATTTATATCATGCTTCTTTGGGACTCCAAATGTTATTATCCATCTTAAAATGCGTTTTTTTTGTTTGTTGTTTTTTTGGGGGGTACGCAGGCCCCTCACTGCTGTGGCCCCTCCCGTTGCGGAGCACAGACTCCGGACGCGCAGGCTCAGCGGCCATGGCTCACGGGACCAGCCGCTTCGGGGCACGTGGGATCTTCGCGGACCGGGGCACGATCCCGTGTCCCCTGCATCGGCAAGCAGACTCTCAACCACTGCGCCACCAGGGAAGCCCTTTAAAATGTGTTCTATTCATTTGAATGTAGCTGCCGGTGACTCAGATCTTTTCGGGAAATTAATTCACCCTCAGGGGATGAAGACTCACCACCTGCATTAGAGTATCCGGAGAAGTATCGGGGAGAAGGAGGGAGCAGCAAACAGAGTCTGGCCTTGGTGGTGGGGCCGGAGCTCTCTTTTTGGTGGGAGAGGAGGTGGCAAGGTCTAGCTGTCTGTGTAGAATGCCTTCTTAGCCTCTCACCGGTACCCACACCGCTGAGAGGAGCTCAGCACACAGCCTCGGCTCACTTTCCCCACCTCCAAAGGTGGGTCTGAACTGGTGTGGGCCCTGCGGCAGTGGGGCTTCTTCTGTCCCAAAGCTTCCCAATCATTTGCATATCATAAATACATAGAAAGGGCTAATGCTAGAACTGGAGGCTATCTGGAGACATCTATGTAGGGGATGGTGAAAAAAATGCATCACATTTTTCTTATATTATGTAATAGGAAGTAGTGAATTTTTATGAAACTTCCAAGTAAAATCTTTGAACATATTTATTTATTTTGGCTGCATTGGGTCTTTGTTGCGGAGCACAGGCTTTCTTTAGTCGCGACGAGCGGGGGCTACTCTTGGTTGTGGTGCACGGGCTTCTCATTGCAGTGGCTTCTCTTGTTGCAGAGCATGGGCTCTAGGTGCGCAGGCTTCAGTAGTTGCCGCCCGTGGGCTCAGTAGTTGTGGCGTGCGGACTTAGTTGCTCTGCAGCATGTGGGATCTTCCTGGACCAGGGATCAAACACATGTCCCCTGCTTTGGCAGGCGGATTCTTAACCACTGCACCACCAGGGAAGTCCCTGAATATTTTTAATAAGAAGCTTGAGTTTGCTTCCATCTATATAATTTTCTAAAATCAGATTTATGCTTAAAATGGCTCCTTGAGGGACTTCCCTGGGGGTCCAGTGGTTAAGACTATGTGCTTCTACTGCACGGGGTGCAGGGAACTAAGATCCTGTGTGCAAAAAAAAAAAAGACTCCTAGCAATAATTCCTCAAGACTTTTTAATAATAACCTCTTCAGAATTTTGACAGTCACCATCAATGACTTCATTTGCAAAAGAAAGTGATACGATTTTTAAGACCCGTTTCGCAGCCATTCCAAAATTTACAACATTTGAAATTATAACAAAAGAGAAATCAAGTGTTCTTACTCTTCTTTCAAGACAGGGGGAATGTAGGCATTTCCTATGATGAGGAGAATAGATTTTGATTTCAATGAAACATTTTCAGATCAAGTATTTCAAAATCAGGGGCTCTGATTTGCAGAGGGTACATGCACGCATGGTTAGAGTGCTTATCTTGCAGCAAGTAGCCAGACGTATGCCACGGATACAAAGAGGGAGACTGGAGAGCTGTGAAGGCCAGAGGCCCTTTGCTTCTTGGGTCCCTGGAGCCAGACTCTTCTGGCAGCTGCATAGGCCCCTCATCCAGGCAGTCACTGCTACCCTCTACAGGGGATGGAGCTGCCCGGGTGCCAGTGGCAGGGCACATCCTTTACTGCTCGCCCTCAGCTCACCCAACAAGAGGCCCAGCAACCAACAAGCAACCAACAAGAGGCCCACGGTGATGCCCCAGCCTCTCTGGCCTGGAGGCCTCAGCAAATCAGGATCGTGGACTCACTAGTAACCCACTCGGAGCACCCCACTACAAACCACTGTGGGAAAGCTCTCTTCCACTTTGGACCCAAGGAATCTTCTCCACTCACATCCTGGTCAGCCAGTTCCTCAGGGGGAGAAACAGAAGGGGATCTCGGGCCAAAGCTCCACAGGTATCAGAATGCCCTAGGCTGACTTTGCCCCTGGAACCGAGCTCTCTTGGAGCTCACCAGGGTTAGCATAGCCACAGGAAGATATTTTAGGGTTCCCATCTTAGGGTATCTGTTACTATTGAGATGTGACCAACAACCTCTTTGCTCTTCATGGTGGAATATCTAAGAGTTGTTCCAGATGTGTTTGGAAAAATGGTTTTACTGGATTAAGTGTCCCCTCATCCAAGGTGATTGCTTTTGAAGGAACGGCACTCATTTGGATATTGTTTCTGCCGATGGAATAAGTTGCCTCTTCCTATCCTTACACATGGTTTTCTTTTATCTATAGATCAAGAATTCTGCTGCATTTCAGAAGCAGTAGTTTAATGCTCAGGTGTGTCAGCATGTAATTAGCTTTGTGAATGGGCTTCACCTGATTTTAATCAGTTGTAGCTTTGGCGCTCTCATTTGTTTATAGCCTCTCACTAAATAACAAATTACTCCCAAAATTTAGCAGCTTAAAATAACACACATTTATTATCTCATAGTTTCTGTGGGTCAGAAGTCAAGGAGGGGGACTTCCCTGGTGGTCCAGTGGGTAAGACTCCATGCTTCCAATGCAGGGGGCCCAGTTTTGATCCCTGGTTGAGGAACTAGATCCTGCATGCATGCCACAGCTAAGACTATGCATGCCACAGCTAAGACTTCGCATGCCGCAACTAAGAAGTCCACATGCCACAGCTAAAGACCCCACGTGCTGCAACAAAGATCCCATGTGCCACAACTAAGACCTGGCATGGCCGAAATAAATAAATATTAAAAAAAGAAAAAGGAATCAAGTGGGGCTCAGCTGGATGCGTCTGGCTTTAGAGCCCTCATGTAGTTGCTGTCAAGCTGTCAGCTGGGGGCTGCAGTCTCATCTGAAGACTCGGTTGGGGGAGAATCGGTTTCTAAACTCTCTCACATGGCTGTTGGAAGGATTTAGTTCCTTGTGGGCTGTGGGACTGAAGACCTTGGTTCCTGGCTGGCTCTTGGCTGGAGCTGCCGCTCAGTTTCTTGCCACATGAGTCTTTCCATAGGGTGGCTTATACAACACAGCAGCTGGCTTCTGTCAGAGTGAGCAAGCAAGAGAGAGAAAAAGCCCCAAGATAGAAGGCACTAGATCTGAAACTGAGCAGGACCCTGCGGGACCTTCCTGGTGACAGACTCCTCTGTGTCCCTGCTTACTGTTGACTGGGAAAAGCAGCTATGGAAATATACTGTGACCTCCCAGGCCCTCCATGTATAACAAAGAACAGGCCCTAGCAGTTAATGTTTGGAGAAGTAAGGAATGCAGAAACAAAGATAGGACAGTCAGACAGGAAAGTATCCATAACTTAAACATTAAATCAGTCACAAGGACACCCAGTTCTGTTTCGAAGGTAAAGATAAGTCTGACACACATGTCTAAGTAGTTTTGCAGATACTAAAACCCTCACCACGTGGAAGAAGTTAACTGCATGTTGACCACCAGGATGTAGCCCCTAGTCCAGTTGGAGCCAAAAAACTGATGATTGAGATTCTCCAAACATCACCCTGTTACCTCACCATCAACCAATCAGAGAACTGAGCACAAGCTGATCATGTACCTCACAACCTTCTCCCTTGCTCTGTCTTTGAACACCCTTTCCCTGACAGCCATCAGGGATTTCAGTCTTTTGAACATGAACCACCCATTCTCCTTGCTAGCACCTGCAATAAACATCGTACTTTTCTTCACCAAAACCTGGTGTCAGTAGACTGGCCTTACTGCATGCTGGGTGAGCAGACCCAACTTTGGTTCGGTAACAGATTTGTGACCTAATCTTGGGTAGGATATCCCATTACGTCCAGCTCTCCCTCAAGAGGAGGGGATTACACTTAAACTTAAATAACGGGAGTCAGAGGTCAGTGTTGGTTATCGTGGAAGCTACCCACCAGCCTCTGCCAAACATCCACACTTATTCCCTTTCTCTGAGGCTCTGTCTGAAGGATGGGCTGGTTTCCCCATCCTTTAAGGACAGGAGCACAGCTTGATTCTTGTTAGCACCTCTTTCCTACCCATTCACTCACCTCTTCATTCAACAAGCATATATATTGAGGCTACTATAGGCCAGATTCCATGCTACACACTTGGAGGCTGGTAGAAAAGAGGACCCCTCTGTATGCACAGAGTTTCTTACCTTCTGACCTCTTATGTAGAACCTGTGGCCTGTTGCAGTCCTCTCAGAGGCCAACTGATGTCCTGATGACCCACATGGATGGCTTGGGTCAGAGACACTGTGCCACCTGCGTGCTGACAGGGCTCCTCCTGCTACCATCTCCCTCTGGGGCACCATGGTCCACCTCCAGCCTCGTCACCTCATTCGCCCCTTTCCAGCAGCCAGACTTTGTTTCTCCATCCTGAGCCTTCCCAGGTCAGTGCATCCTGCTGCCTTCTGAGTGAAGAAACTCTCCATGCCTCAGTTTCCTCCCTGGGTAATGACTTGTATAGTAAACAAAGATAATACAGGAAAGAACCTAGAACAGAGACTGGCAACAGTAAACACTTAAACTGTAGCCTTCCCAATGTTGTTATTATTCTGCACACCTGTTCAGGCAGCCACAAAATTAGTCACATTGCCACAGAGTCATACCCACATGGATGTATGAGTGGGAACGTCGATAAAAAGGTTATGCTCGTTTCCTCCAGTTTAATATCACTTTGAAGCTCTTTTCTTAAAGCTCTGATCTCATCCTGGAAACCTGAATTCTTTCACCAGCACTGCTGCTTTTCTCAGAGGTTCCCACATTGCTTCCATCCCCTCCCCACCCACATCCCGTATTGGATGACTAATGTGGCCCCTTGCCGCTGGCTCTCACATCGCCTGGCTGCCTGGATGGAACCATCTTCATCCTCTCTTGTGTCATCCTTGGCTGAAGTGGGCTTCAGGTAGGAGGATTTGGGCCAAGGTTTCATTTGCCAGCTCACGGGGGCAACCTGTCTATACACGTCGCATGGTAAATTGCACACCAGCTGTTTGGAAAACATCCTACAGGAGCCAGTGACTGTGTTGAAGTTGGGGTCCCCTCCCTGAGATACTGGTGAGCTTTAAGGCAGGAAGGGGTCCCTGGAACTGTTGAGCCCCGCCCACACCCCCAAGTTCCCGGAGATCTGGCGTAGATCACACGCCGCTAAACTTAGCTCCCTCTCCGCCTCTGTCAGCAATGCTTCCTGACACAAGGCAGGTGTTGCTGGGATATAGTGAGATTTGCCCTCTCTGCATTGCTGTCCCAGCCATGTCCCCAACTGCCAGAGGCCAGGCTCACTTCTTGGTGTGGAACTGTTTGCCTTATCGTGGCCCCCTACCTGTGGCCTGATGAACAAACAATTAAGGAAGCTGGAATGCTTATTGCTCACCACAAGCTAAGACTACCGCCAGCCAGAGAGGAGGGGAGTATGAGACGGCGCGGTGTGAAGTTAGGAGCGTCGTCATTAAATCGTAGAGTTTTGCTGTCCTCTAATCGGCACGCGGGCTTCCGGGAAGCCTTTCTCCCTGGATCTGGCGACAACCGCCTGCTCTTTTCTGATATTTGCCCCTCATCCTTTCCTGATTTTCTTTCTTATCCCCTCACATCCTCACGCCCATCCCCTGTGGTCATTTCTCCCACAAGCTTATCTTCTCATCCCAGGTTTCACCGTCTCAGCCCTGGATCTTGCCTGTGAGGAGGGGTACCCCCCACATGACAGGTGCTCTGGTCTTCCTCCTCACACCCACACCCCCCTCCTTCCTCCAGTCTCTCTGCTGCAGCTGTGGTTTTGGATGGAGGGCAGTGGAACCTGGGTTGAAGGGTCCCCCACTCTTGTGCTAGGCAGGTTGACAGAGCCTCTGTGGATGAGAGTAACAAGCATTGAGAAGCAGAATGCACAGCTCTTTTCTTAACGGGCGCGGGTGGCTGGCTTTAGAGCAGGGTAGGTGGCTATAGAGCAGTAAATGATGTTTCAGGTCCCTCATCTCCCACTCTCTTCTGCATCCTGCTTCATGTCTCTTATTAAAGGCATGCTTGTGTCCACCTGGATCTCTGAGACTTTCTGACAGGTGAGTGGTTGAGGATCAACAGTTATCAGTCAAGCAATCTCCAGTATATGTAAAGAACTACATCTCAATAGCAAAGGAGGCAAACAACCCAAATAAAAAATGGGAAAAGGACTGGAATAGACATTTCTTTAAAGAATACATACAAGGGCTTCCCTGGTGGCGCAGTGGTTGAGCGTCCGCCTGCCGATGCAGGGGACACGGGTTCGTGCCCCGGTCCGGGAAGATCCCACATGCCGTGGAGCGGCTGGGCCCGTGAGCCATGGCTGCTGAGCCTGCGCGTCCGGAGCCTGTGCTCCGCAGCGGGAGAGGCCACAACAGTGAGAGGCCCGCGTACCGCAAAAAAAAAAAAAAAAAGAATACATACAAATGGCCGATAAGCATGGGAAAAAATGCTCAATATCATTAGTCATTTAAGGAAATGCAAATCCAAACTACAGTGAGATATGACTTCACATCTACCAGGATGACTATAATAAAAAAAGGAAAAATAACAAGTGTAGGCAAGGATGTGGAGAAATCAGAACCCTGGTACATTGCTAGTGGGGATATAAAATTGTACAGATACCGCAGAAAATAGTTTGGCAACTTATCAAAATCTAAACGTACAATTACCATAAGGTCTAGCAATTCCATTCCTCAGTGTATACCCCAAAGAATTGAAAACAGGACTCCATCAGATCCTTGTATGCCAATGTTCATAGCAGCACTATTCACAATAGCCAAAAGGTGGAAACAATCTGTGTCCATCAGCAGATGAATGGATAAACAAAATGTGGTATACGCATACAATGGAATACTATATTTTAAAAAAAATCTTCTATTTATTTATTTTTGGCTGTGCTGGGCCTTCGTTGCTGCATGCGGGCTTTCTCTAGTTGCAGCGAGTGGGGGCTACTCTTCGCTGCAGTGTGCGGACTTCTCATTGCAGTGACTTCTCTTGTCGCGGAGCACGGGCTCTAGACGCGTGGGCTTCAGTAGTTGTGGCACGTGGGCTCAGCAGTTGTGGCTCATGGGCTCTAGAGCACAAGCTCAGTAGTTATGGCGCATGGGCTTAGTTGCTCCGTGACATATGGGATCTTCTCAGATCAGGGCTCGAACCCATGTCCCATGCACTGGCAGGTGGATTCTTAACCACTGCGCCACCAGGGAAGTCCCTATAATGGAGTACTATTGAGCCATAAAAGGAATGAAATTCTGATATGTGCTACAACATGGATGAGCCTTGAAAACGAGCTACAAGAAACGTCAGTCACGGGCTTCCCTGGTGGTCCAGTGGTTGAGAGTCCGCCTGCCGATGCAGGGGACACGGGTTTGTGCCCCGGTCCGGGAGGGTCCCACATGCCGCGGAGCTGCTGAGCCTGCGCGCCCAGAGCCTATGCTCCACAATGGGAGAGGCCACAGCAATGAGAAGCCCACGTACCGAAAAAAAAAAAAAAAAAATTAAAAAAAAAAAAAAAGAAACGTCAGTCACAAAAGGACACATATTGTATTTTTGTGTTTGCACTGTATTTATCATACGTGTGTGATTTCAAATATGTGAAATATCTAGAATGGACAAACTCATAGAGATAAAAAGTAGAGTAGAAGTTACTAGGGGCTGAGGGAGGTGAGGAGTTACTGTTTAATGGGTACAATGTTTCTGCTTGGGTTGACACCAAAAGCTTTGGAAATGGATAGTGGTAATGCTTGCACAACACTGTGAATGTGATTAATGTCACTGAATTATACACTTAAAAATGGTTCAAATGGCACATTTTACGTTACATATATCTTACCACAATAAAAAATTTTCAAAGCAAAATAAATGAAAGAGAGCTGCAAAGGACAGGTATGTAAACAAAGGCTCTGGAGGTGGGAGGGTTGGAAGTTGAAATTTGTGGGCTGTTTACTAAGAGAGTGACTGTGGGCAAGACTTGACATCTTGGACAAATCCTCCTAGAGTCTCTCGGGTTTCTCAGCAGAAGGCAGCAGAGTAAAACGCATAAGAGCATAGGCTCTGACTGCCTGGGTCCAGTTCCCATTTTGACACCTGTGTGACCTTGGATGAGTTACTGAGCCCTCTTGCTCTGTTCTCCCCACCTGTAAAATGGAGACAGTACAACTTACCTCACTGGGTTTTTGTTCGAATTTGATAAGTTAATTTGTGCCAAGGTTTTCAAAATAGTGCCGGCCACATAAGAAGTGCTAAATAAACATTAGCTGTAAAATGGAACCAGGGTGGAATTACTTACAGTTCGTTAGCAAAGAGATTTTTTTAATTAAACAGTTAAAAATGTAAAATACTAAAAGAAAAAACATTCCTGCCTGCTCTCGTTATATTTAAGAGCTTTATTCCCTCTAAATTTTTAGACTTTGCAAATTCCAGATAAGTTTTATCAAAGCTTAAACTTTTCTTCTCTTTCTTCTTCTATCCTGCTGTGCTGGTGCTCTAAGCATTTTTAAAGCAGCCTAAGCAGTATTTCACACTGGCTGTGGGGAGAGTCGCCAGAAAAATAATGTCTACCTCAAGAGGTGGTTTTGAGGCTTAAGTAAGATAAATGTATGTGAAAAACTCCCTTTCATGGCATGTAATGTTCTTCAGCTCTGTGAGACCCAATGCCCCCTTTTTAATAACAGATGTTTGTTTACGGAATTATAAGCAGAATTATAAGATTCATACCCCAAGGTACACACCTTGTATAATCTCCTATCCAAGAGTACGGGCTGGACCAGTGAATATAATGGAATGTCACTCCCATGATAAGGTTACTAACCAATTGACTGTGAGTTAATAGAAAAGAAGATTGTCTCTAGTGGGCCTGACCTTTAAAAGAAGGTGAAATATTAGATGTTCTCAAACAAATTGCCACATTGTTAGAGGGTCTGCAGCAGGAACTACCTGGCAAGGATCTGAGCGCAGCTTCTAGATGCTAACAGCAACCCTGGCAGATGGCCAGCAGGGAAACAGGGACCTCAGTCCTACAAACACAGGGAACTGACTTTTGCCGACAACCCAAGTGAGCTTAGAATGGATCTTGTCCTAGTTGACTCTCCAGGTGAGAACAGAGCCAGCGAACACCCTCCTTTATCTCAGTCTTGTGAGGTCCTGAGCAGAAGACTCAGCTGAGGCTGTGCTGGACCTCTGTCCGCGGAAACTGGAGAGAATAAATTTGTGCGGTGTTAAGTGACTAAATGTGTCTTAAATTTTTACACTGAAATAGAAAACTAATACCCCCTTTTCCATCTTGAAATAAAATTCATGGATAATATAGTCTACTTATAAGCATAATTTTAAAATTTCAGTGTAAGATCCTAACTATATTATTAGGAGAAGTAAAAGGAAGGTAATATCTAAGAGTAGAATAATATATATATTTAAACAAGGGAGAGCCCAGCCACACTCACAATGGAAGATATGAAAGAGCCAGATCTTTGCACCTGTACGTAAACCCACGAAGAATGTCACAGGTGCAAACGCAGACGGACCCAGTGTTCAAACACTGCATGTGATTTTTCCAAAATAGTGAACAATCCTGGTGAAATTTTGTACAAAACAAAGCCCATCCTTCTGTCCATTTGTACTCTAGTTACATTCCCCCAAATCTCAGTGTATATTAAAACCTTGCAAAAAATACTGTGTGATCGAGTTAGATTGATGCACGTATAACTATAAACAGATCTCTCATTCACACTCCTGTCCAGTGGGACAGTCATCCAGGATGCAGAAAAATATCTCTTGTTTGGAAAAGGAGCCTATCCGCTAAAAAAGTCAGGACCCCCCTTTCCCCCATCATGGTAAAATAAAAAACTCTCTCGGCAGGACTTCCCTGGTGGCGCAGTGGTTGAGAATCTGCCTGCTAATGCAGGGGACACGGGCTCGAGCCCTGGTCTGGGAGGATCCCACATGCCGCGGAGCAACTAGGCCCGTGAGCCACAGCTACTGAGCCTGTGTGTCTGGAGCCTGTGCTCTGCAACAAGAGAGGCCGCGATAGTGAGAGGCTCGCGCACCGCGATGGAGTGGCCCCCGCTTGCCACAACTAGAGAAAGCCCTCGCACAGAAACGAAGACGCAACACAGCAAAAATAAATAAATTAATTAATAAACTCCTACCCCCAACATCTTAAAAAAACAAACCAGAACGGAAAAAAAAAACCTCTCTTGCAGAATTCTAAATTGACCTCCAGCGGAGGTGCTGCTGCAGGCTGCAGTGTAGCATCCGACTGCTATTATTACTGTGTGGTTCCTCCCCCACTACCCCATGCTCTCCCGGATTTGTCTTTTGGGGCTGTCAGGTGGAGAAAACGTACATTGCTAAACAGTTAAAACACTTCTGGCATAGGCTTTTTTGCTTCTTTGGCAAAATGACAACATTAAAATTAGAAATACAAAACCCCCGGTGGCGATGGCCAAGAAACAAGCCACTGCCGTGGCCCCTCGCCTCGCACGTGGGCAGCTTCCCGGCTGGGACATGTGTGGAGGCAGAGCTGCGAGTCCCGGTGGGGAAGCACGAGGAAGCAAACGCACTGCCCGCCCACGGATCTCTGTAGCTGCCAGTTTCGCTGGTGACGAGGTCCCTCTGGCTGGCTCACAACATGCGGGGCTCGGCTTGCAGGGGTCACCGATGCTCGTTTCTGCTGCCCCCAAGGGTGAAATGGTGAAGTGGGGGGTGCTTCTCAATTAAAAAGCAAAAGGCACTGGGAGAGAGCGCCGCCACCCAAGCAGAGAGCTTGAGAAGCCTGACTGCCCCCAGTCCCTGCAGGTGCTGCAGGCGGGGACGTTTCGCACTCCAAGGAGGGGGCCAGAGCATCGGGGATGGAAGGTCCTTGGCTCCGCCGGAGCACTGCCACACAGCACCAACTGGATCTTTCTGTGAGAGACTCTGGAAGGAGAGATGCTCAAAGATCACCTGCTTCCGAGCCTCCCAGCCCAGCGACCGGAGCGCAGCTGCAGAGGGTTTCCTCTTGCGAACCCCAGCTGCCTAGGGCCTCTGCAGGGAGACTGAGAATAGAACAGCTCTCCAGCAAACCCAGAGGCTGCCTTGGTGCCTCGGGGCTCAGAATCCTGAGTTGGTTTTTCACAAGGTATTAGAGGAAAACAACACAGGAACCCTCACTGCTTTGCCATCACCCTCAGAATGTATCCACTTCCTCCCATGACCCAGAGCCCCTGACGATCTGTTAATCTGGGTGCTGGGCTTCTGTGTTAGTTCCTGGCCAAGAGAATCCGGGGGAAAATGCTGCTTCAGAACTCAGTTCTGGTGTGGACTTGTTCCAAAATGTGTGTGATATATTCGAGTCCCAGGCTGGTTCCCATTCCTTATGAATCGCCTTATCTCCATGATTTCCAGACCTGTTCTTTTGTAGTCTACCCACAAGGGAACACTTCTGCTTCAAGCCAGGAATGGGAAGGGCCCCATTTCATTAAAGTCACTGGTCAGATACAGACAGATCTCATGACATCTTTTTGCCCAGGCAGCAAAAAAAGCACCTGGTTGAACCTTCATCGGTCAACACTTGGATGGCTGAGCGACAATCTTTTCCCCAGCAGGTGGGGATAGCGAAGTGATCTCTGCTCCATTAGCACCCCTGAGGAAAGAGCTACTCTCTGAATGTGGACCTCGAGAAAGGAGCTCAGAGTAAGACAGGGACTCTCAGCTCTAAGACCCATCCCACTGTCTGAAAATGCTTGGTTCTGTTGCCCTCCTAGAGCCACACCTGGTGCTCAGGGCCACTGTGGTCCTCGATTACAAAACACTTCTTAACCTTTCCACCCCTTTAAAACTGGATGTGTCTTGTACCTCTCTCAACGTTCTGACATCGGGCAGTTTCTTTTATTCTCATACTACACAAAACAATGGGGTGTTTTATAATGAATAGCATCATGGATTCTATGAAATAAAACAAAAAGACAAGGCAGCCATATAGAGAACCTTTCCTGAAATTCAAATCAATGGGAAATGCACTGTGAAGGAATCTCAGGTTGCACCTGTTGATGGGGTTATCAGATTACAAATGACATAGACATAGGAAAATATTTCCTGTGTCAAAGGATACTGTCTTAGTCAGCTCAGGCTGCCACAGCAGAATACTACAGACTGGGTGGGTTACATGACAGACGTTTATTTCTCACAGCTCTGGAGGCCGTGAAGCCCAAGATCAAGGTGCCGGCAGATCTGATTCTTGGCGAGGGCTCTATTCCTGGCTTGCAGACAGCCACCTTCTCCCTGTGTCCTCACATGGTAGTGACAGGGATGGGGAGGAGGGAGAGAGAGCCAGACAGACACACAGAGGGCTCTCTGGTCTCTTCTTATAAAGGCAGGAATCTCATCGTGAGGACCCCACCCTTATAACCTCATATAAACTTAATTATTTCTTATCTTAGTCTGTTCCAGATGCTATAATAAAAATACCACAAACTGTGTGGCCTATAAGCAGAGGACATTTACTGCTGGAAGGACAATATCAGGGTGCCAGCATGGTCAGGCTCTGGTGAGAGCTCTTTTTTGGTCCGCAGACTGTCGACTTACTATGCTATTGCCACAAGGTGGAAAGCGCAAAGGAGCTTTCTCTAGCCTTTTTTTTTTTTTTAAGATTTAATTTTGTTTATTTTTGGCTGTGTTGGGTCTTCGTTGCTGCGCACGGGCTTCCTCTAGTTGCGGCGAGCGGGGGCTACTCTTCGTTGCGGTGCGCAGGCTTCTCATTGCGGTGGCTTCTCTTGTTGTGGAGCACGGGCTCTAGGCGTGCGGGCTCAGTAGTTGAGGTGCACGCGCTTGGTTGCTCCACAGCACGGGGGATCTTCCCGGACCAGGGCTTGAATCCGTGTCCCCTGCATTGGCAGGCAGATTCTTAACCACTGCGCCACCAGGGAAGTCCCTCTCCGGCCTTTTTTATAAGGGCATGAAACACATTCACGAGGGCTCCACCTTCATGACCTTATCACCTCCCCAAAGCCCCACCTCCTAATACCATCAGAATGAGCATCAGTATTTCAACATATGAATTTTGGGGAGACACAAACATTCAGACCATAGTACCTCCCAGAGGTTCCATCTCCAAGTATCATCACACTGAGTGTTAGGGCTTTGGCGTATAAATTGGGGCAGGATACAATTTAGTCCATAGAAGATACCGTTGTCAGTGAGATGGCATGACCATTTGGATGACTGTTTGCCCAAGTCATTTCTGGTTGAACACAGCACGTTCAATGTAGTGACTCATATCTGTGTCCAGCTGAGGGTTATTTTTGACATGCCACGAAACACACAACCTTGGCCCCATGCTGGTCAATGATTTTCTATCAATAGTTTTAACAAAGGTAACATAAAGTTGCTTATTCAAAGGAAGGATAAACAACTTATATCCTGCATGGAAAATAACTCCCATCGAATGGAGTCGGCAATGTGGAATTTAACAAAGCAAAGGAAGTTTTCATTTGCGTTCAAAGAATCAATGGTATATATGTAAGATGAAGGAGGAGGTGGGATCATTCCTTAAGGAGGAATGTTTTCTTCAGCATCAGTTTGATGTGAAGCAAGAGTGCGACAGAGTTATGAAAATGGGTAGCAAAATGAATTGCAGTTCTGAAAGTGTCCTGACCTTAAAAGGTAATGCATCTACTGGACTCTGGATACACATTAATGTAAAACAGTTTCTCAACTTGGGCACTGTTGGCCCATTGGGCCAGATAATTCTTTGTAGTGGAGGTTGTCCTGTGCATTGGAGGGTGTCAAGCAGCATCTCTGGCTTCTACCCACTAGATGCCCATGGCAACCACACACCTTCCCGATCCCTCCCCAGGTCCTGACCATCAAAAATGTCTCCAGATGTGGCCAAATGTCCTCTGAGAGGCAAGATCACCCTCAGTTGAGAACACTGATGTAAAGTGTTACATTCAATTTTTGGAATCACAATTTAAGAGGGAAGCAGCCAAGCTAGAAGAACATTCTGTGAGAAAGGCAATGATTACATTAAAGCATCTGTCAAAAATGCACAGCATACAGAGCACATGTTGATAAGGAGCTTTTGCAAGTTAAGTCCTTGGACCTCAAGTGTCCATTAAAGGCTCCTCATTCAATATGGGTTCCTTAATAATCTTCAATTATTTGAAGAGCTCTTGATTGAAGATGGAATAGATCAAGGGTGTGAGGGTTACAGAGAGGTAGATTTCAGAATACAAAGAAAGCTTTTCTTTTAGTTGTTCTTTAAAAAAAGAAAAAAATCGGATATTACATTAGTGTACAAAGTAAAAAGTCAGAGTTTCTCCCCTTTACCCCAATTTGATCCCTAGTAACCACAGATAATGGTTTGGGAAGATTTCCTAGACACCCCTCAGGTAAAATGCACTAAGGTCAGAATGGTCACAAATGTCCTCCTCTCCTGGCTTTGTAGAGTACATGAAATGGCCAGGTCAAATGCTTCCCTCCTGCTTCTCCTCTGCCCCCCTCCCACTTTGTGGAGAGTCTTTCTGCTGCACTGGTCCAAAACTTAAGATATTTTTTTAATTGTGAAAAATTTCTCACCTCCACAAAGAAGAGACAATAATTAAAAACAAAAAACCACCCATGTTCCCATCAACCAGATTTAACAATTATCAAGATTTTGCCACATTTATTTCCTTTATCCTTTTTTTCTTTTCTGAAGAATTTTAAAACAGATCTCAAACATCATGTTATTTCACTCCCACATACTTCAGTGTGTTTCTTAAAATATATATACATATATATATAATTCCAAAACTTTTATGCTGTAAAATCAGAGGATGGACAGGGAAGGATGGAGCTAAAAAAAAAAAAAAAAAAAACTGGAGGAGGAGGGAAAGAAGTAGGAGTAGGGGTGGGGAGAGGAGGAGGGTTTTGGGGGGAGCGAGCTGAAAGGCTGGGAAACTCTGAGGTTCATCAAAAACAGGAAGAAGAGGGCTTCCCTGTGGCGCAGTGGTTGAGAGTCTGCCTGCCGGTGCAGGGGACACGGGTTCGTGTCCCGGTCTGGGGAAGGTCCCACATGCCGCGGAGCGGCTGGGCCCGTGAGCCATGGCCGCTGAGCCTGCACGTCCGGAGCCCGTGCTCCGCAATGCGAGAGGCCACAGCAGTGGGAGGCCCGCGTACCGCACAAAAAAAACAAAAACAAAAAAAACCAGGAAGAAGAGACAAGGGGATACTAGACAGGTTATTAAGGATTATATTTGATCACTTGTTCCTTCAAAAGACTTGAGTGCTAATTTTTAACTGGATTTTTTAAATCTATTTTTTTCGTATTTAGATGTTAAAAATATGACTCTCTTCTCAGTTTGAACCATGTGTGACTTGGCTCCACTAGAGTACATACATTAAATGTGTTAGTTTATCTTATGATGAAAATGGAACACATGATTTTCACTTAATGTAATAGACATTTTAGAAAGAGTGTTTTTCCTAAGAGTCTCTCACAATGTGCCAGGTTCTCAGTCCTTCACGTGAGCTACGTTGCTTAAATTCACAGTAACTTTACGCTTTAGGGGCTATAATTATCCCTATGTTACAGTTGGGGGGTTAAATGTCTTGTCCAAGGTCACTGCTTTTGGGGGCAGAGGCAGGTATTGAACCCAAGTCTACCTCATTCCAAAGTGTGGCTCTCAGCCTCTCCTCCACAGTAACTGTGCTAGGAGGCTGTGGATCACAGCTGTGAGGGGATGCCCATCCGATAGGTGTGGAGAGTTCCATGGCTCTGTGCTGTTAGAAATGCCACCCCTGCAAATGTGCCTTCCTTACTCAGAGGTTCCTATCTTTATAAATTCCTGTAAAAAATGCAAACTCTTCCTGGGAAAGTGGAACCAGTCAGATAAATTCAATGCTCATGAAACATGATGAGCTGGAAGGGAATTGTCTTAGTCTGTTCAGGCTGCTATAACAAATTACCATACACCGGGTAGCTTATAAACAACAGAAATTTATTTCTCAGGATTCTGGGGACTGAAAGTCCAAGATCAGGATCCCAACATGGTGGGGTTCTGGTGAGAGCCCTATTCCTGTTGCAGTAGGCTTACTTCTTGTTGTAACCTCACATGGTGGAGAGAGAGCAAGCTAGCACTCTGGAACCTCTTTTATAAGGGCACTAATTCCACTCATGAGGGCTCCACCCTCATGATCTAAGCACCTTCCAAAGGCTTCACCTCCTAACACCATCATAGTGGGGGTTAGGATTTCAACATATGAATTTTTTTTGTATTACAAACATTCAGTGCAGAGCAGGAGTAGGGTGGTTAGGATCAGGAACTCTAGGCTCAGACAAACCTGGTCTCACATCCTGCCCCTGCACTTACAAGCCCTGAGACCTTGGGCAAATTGCTTAACTTCTCCAGATCTCCATTTTCTCTCTGGTAAAGTAGCAGTTATTACATGATAAGTTTCACCTGTTTGGCTGGTCGTATTGGCCTTTTGTTCTGCCTGTATTGGAGGGTTTCAGTCTATGCCCGACAAAGTATATGTCATAGTTTCTGAGCAGTGTCCCTGACATTGACGTCACCCCTTTGGGCTAGACGCTGTGGGTGGAAAGCACTTTTTGACATGGAGAGGCATGGCCTAGTGGGATGGCACATGGAGCCAGAACCATCACACTGACAGAACAGCATGCTAATGCAGGTTTGTAAAGAGTCAAGGTTGTGCTCTGCCCTCTTCATCATTGTTCAATATTGTAAAGCACAGCCAGGCCTTCTGCATTACATGTAAAGTGACCAACAGCAGAGGTGGAACTTTCGGTGCTAAAACTGGGACCACCCAGGGCAAACCGGGGTGAACTGGTCATCCTCCTTGCACATCTCCGGGGAATCTTCATGAAGTTGCCCTCTTGTGCAAGGCACAGTTTGTGTAACTATATACCAGTCCCGAAAAGGGTTATTAACCAAAAAAAAAGCTTTCTGCTTAAAGTTAAGATTATTGTGGACAGTTTGTATTCTCAATGGTTAACTGCAAATGCCTCCACAAATGAGAAAAGGCTAGAGAAATAAATAACAAAGTTATTTGGGTTCTATTTGGAGAAAAGTTCAATCATTTCTGGCTCTAAAAATAAATAAAATTACTTGGTCCCCATTTGAAGTAGGAGGCCAATTTTCCGTTACTTAACCATTTATTCCCTTAACAGTTTTATTCCCTCAACATTTTCACACATATGGAAAAGGTGAACTAGTAAAAAAAAACCATACACACTCCACCTAGTTCTTAATAATTGTTAACATATTGCTATATATATACACTCACTCTCGCCTCTCTCTCTCTAAGTATGTACATGTGCCATGTTTGAGTTCCTTCTCTCTATATGTGTGTGCATGAAAATATTTATATATTTTTTTATTCTTGTTGATTTGAAGAAAAGTTGCAGATATCATATTTCATCCCTAAATCCTTCATCTCCCATCTCCAAATGCCACTATTTCACTTAAGAAAATGAACAATTCCATACAATCATTACTTTCAATGTTCCCCAGTTGTACCCAAATTGATATTTTAGAAAATTACATTATTGTCATTCATTAATAGATTTAATTTTTGCCTGTTTCCTTTAAGTCTTTATCTTGTTGAATGCTATACCCCATAACGGCACTAGAATTAAGTGTCAATAAGACAAAGTTGAGTTGATTACTTGCTGTGGTAAGGGAGGATGATACCTGGACAGAGCCTAATAGTATCTCGGAGGAGGAAGGTCAGTTGGGATATTCACTGAGACTCTGAGGTCTGGTTTAAGGTGGGTCTTTCCACTGGAGGTGGGGGATTAGAGGATGGGGGCCTTGGGCAGGATTGAGTAAGGATCAAGATATAATAATTTAAGATTCATGGCTCCAGAAGATCTCTAAGGTCTAACAATCTGTGAGTCATTATGTCATATTTTCTTATTTAAAAGCACAAAGCAGAGTCTTCTGGGTCAACCCTGCATCGGAGGATGCTGAAAAGCTTACCCATCCCCTGATCCTACCCCCAAATTTGCAGTCTCAGGGGTTTCACTGAGGGGTTAACTCTGAACTCCTGACTTCTAAGATGCTATGACTTCCACTGGGGATATTGAATGTCTTCAGGTTCTTTTTTCAGCCCATAAAACTTAGATTTTAGCTTGGGAGGGATCAAGGCATCAGTCAGGGATTGAGGGAATGCCATCCCAGGGCTTGTATAGAAAAAGAAGGAAAGGAATGACTCTGCAAGTCCCACACCCGAGATCAGAAGTTCAATATTTAAAAAAGGAATTTGTAACACAATCAACATAAAAATCAATTATATTTCCATACACTAGCAACGAATAATCTGAAAATGAAATTAAGAAAATAATTCTATTATAACAAAAAAGGTAAGACAGGGGTAGGGGAACAAGAGCTACAAACTATTGGGTATAAAATAAGCTACAAAGTTATATTGTACAACACGAGGAATAGAGCCAATATTTTATAATAACTATAAATGCAGTGTAACCTTTCAAATTATGACTCACTTGTAACTTATATAGTATTGTACATCAACTATACTTCAATTAAAAAAATCCATTAACAATAGGGGCAAAAATAATAAAAGAAAATGGTATGGCTGTTCTTCAAAATAATTAAACATAGAATTATTATAAGATCTAGCAATTCCACTTCTAGGTATATACCCCAAAGAATTGAAAACAGAAACTCTAACAGAGATTCGTACACCCATGTTTGTAGCAGCATTAATCACTATAGCCAAAAGGTGGAAGCAACCCAAGTGTCCACTGATGGGTGAATAGGTAAACAAAATGTGGTATATATTTGCGAAGGAATATTATTTGGCAAATGAAGTACTGATATGTTCAACAACATGGATGAACCTTGAAAACATTACGGTAAGTGAAAGAAGTCAGACGCAAAAGGCTATATACTGTGTAATTCTATTTCTATAAAATGTAGAGAATTGACAAAATCACAGAGACCGAAAATGGATTAGTGGTTGCCAGAGCCTCAGAGTAGGGAGCAGTGGGGTGTGAGTACTAATGGTACGGAGCTACTTTTTCAGGTGATAAACTGTCCTAGAATTAGATAGTGGTGATGGTTTCACAGTTCTGTGTAAATGCTAAAATGCACTCAATTGTACAGTTTCAAATGGTGACTTCTATAGTATATGAACATCTTATTTTTTGAAAAAAGGAAACTTGGAACAGTCATGTGGCTCCTGTTTCCAAATGATCAATGGATTGGAGGGAAGCGATGTGTGCTCTCTGGATTTGTCCTACTTGAACACAACCGTGATATCTGTAGAGTAGATGCCCAAAGCATCATCCTTAAAATTGTTATCTCTGGATTGGGATTGGCCATCGAAGAAAGCTGTCACACTGAAACTGTGATTTCTTTCTTTCTTTTTATTTTTTGTGGTACGCGGGCCTCTGACTGCCGCGGCCTCTCCCGTTGCGGAGCACAGGCTCCGGACGCGCAGGCCCAGCGGCCATGGGCCACGGGCCCAGCCGCTCCGCGGCATGTGGGATCTTCCCGGACCAGGGCACGAACCCGCGTCCCCTGCATCGGCAGACGGACTCTCAACCTCTGTGCCACCAGGGAAGCCCCGAAACTGTGATTTCTTAGTATAAACTTAAAATTGCTGGAAAAGGGACTTGATTGCAACAGCTTGCATTAGGTACCCAACCCCTGAGCCAAACAAACAACTGAGGGGCAGATGGTGGTTAAGGGTAGAAGGAGGAACTGCTACTGCCCCACCCCTGGGCCAGTCAGCTGTGGGCAGGGGTCACCAGGTACAATTATGCTTGTTCTGACTGCATGCATGTCCACAGGAGTGGAGAAGGGGAGAAGGGTCGAGCCCAAGTGCTGGGCAGACAAAAATAGTGCCTGGGTGCTTTCCTGGTGGAGCAGTGGTTGAGGGTCCGCCTGCCGGTGCAGGGGACACGGGTTCGTGCCCCAGTCCAGGAAGATCCCACGTGCCGCGGAGTGGCTGGGCCCGTGAGCCATGGCCGCTGAGCCTGCGCGTCCGGAGCCTGTGGTCCACAACGGGAGAGGCTGCGGCAGTGAGAGGCCCGCGTACCGCAAAAAAAAAAAAAAAAAAAAAAAAAAGATGTTAATTCCAGGGAGTTAACCTAGGCCTGGCCTACCACCAGCCATAGGGATCTGCCCTCCCTCCCTTCCTCCAGAGAGAAAGAAGATACTGTCTGTCTCAGCTCTGCCCTGGGCAAAAGAGAAAAAGAGGAGGAAGAATAACCCCTTCACGAGCCCACTTGATCCCATCCACCAGCTCTGGACTAAGAGGAATTGTGGTCTTTTTAGTCGCTCCGAATAAAACTGGTTCCAGTTAGTGAGGAAGAAGGGAAGAATGAAGATTGGAGAAGCAATTGACAGCCTCTGCCAAACCATTCAAACCAGCTTATGTCATAATGGAAAGATCCGAGGAAGCGCCAGGGGACCAAAGGCAGGAAGTGCGGTTGGGTCTCATGGTGGGGGGGGAGGGGCAGGAAATACCCAGGAACTATAGGGTATTTGGGAACCCAGGCGGCCACTCTGGGAGTCTCTTTCTGGGGCCCATTGGTTTTTAGTCTGGTCTTTACTCGCCATAATTACCTCTTACTTTTTCTTTCTCTCCCATCTGGCTCTTTGTGTCTCTGTGCACACAGAGGAAGATGGTCACTCTCTAGATCCCAAGTTCCCCTGTCCTTTGCTCAAGGAGACTGATGGAGATCACAGGGCTTTCTCTGAATATTTGCCTCCAACTTCCCAGGAAAGAGAATCTGATTATCTCCCTTTGGTCAGGGGTTACTCCTGGTCCAATGATCTGCGGTCAGAGGGCCACTCAATTCAAACACATCTGCTAGATCCACGTGTGTGTGTGTGTGTGTGTGTGTGTGTGTGTGTGTGTGTGTGTGTGTGTGTGTGTGTGTGTGTGTGTGTGTGTGTGTGTTGGGGTTAGGAGAGTAATTCTCAAAGGAGCACTTCTCAGCCAGAATCAAGGCTCTCTCCTGTAAGTAACCATAATATAGTAAAATGAACTTCTGTTAATAAAAATACAGAATCAGAAAGTCCAAATTAAAAAGTACCTCCCTGATCATATGAAATCATTGAGGCCCTGCCAGACCCTGAAATGCCATCTGCATCACCACATCAAGAGAAGGGTAGGTTAGATCCTATATCCTTCTTCAGTTAGGGGCTTTCTGTATTATCCGGGAGTCTTTACAAAAATCTGTCCCTTCTTTCTGAGCTGGGGATGACCAGCTAACCCGAATATCCCATTCTCAGGCCTGCCAAATAAATAGGGGTTTACTGTCTTCCTTGGAGTCTGGAATGGATTCAGTCAAATAGGCTCCACATTTCCATGAGTTTTAAGATGCTGAATATCGGCCAGCTCCACCCCACCAAGGGTAATTGTTGACAGCTGTGTCTTGAAAAGGGTTTCTTTCGTTGCCCATCCAGCTGAGTGAGGCAAATTGCTTCATTAACATTTAGGCCATGTTACACGTTCAAGCGCTTGTGAGGTATTTGGATTTCAGATGAGGTTGTTTTTTTAAAAAAATGTTTGTTCCCAACATGACGAGCCTCCATTTCTGTAATGAGTTTTTGTGTATATGGGTGCTATTGAAAGCCGATTTGCATCTTTGTTCATTTGTCATGCAAAGATGTACAGAAATGATTGTTATGGGTTGCCCTAGTTATTAAGGCCTTTTATATTGGGGATGAGCAAATTTCAAATCATTCCTTGGAGCAGCCATGGCTGTTGGTGTTTCCCCGCCCAAGAAGATAATGTCAGTTCCAAAAGGTGGTTGGCAGTGGGAGCGGACACTCTCCTCTGAAAAATTCATAGGATTCCTTAAGCCATCCCAAATGAATGTACAGATGAATTTAACTGAAAGAAAAAAAAAAACCTACAAGAAACCAACCAAACAAACCAACCAAACAAACAGTGAACTTGCTATGAAAATTCAGCTTCAAGACAAGTCCCCTCACCTACATTTCTAAGGAAATTTATGCTTTAAACCCTTTCTCTGTAGGAGGTCAGGGTCTATAGGAGCAAGCCCTTCTCAGTTTGCAGCCCCAGGACCGGAAGAATTCCTTGTGACATACACTGATTGCTTCTACAGTACCTATTCTTTCTTGCTAACCTCAGTCATTATGAGGGTCAAATGTGCTGTATTAAAAGTTCTTGCCTTCCAGACTCCCTTGCAGCTAGAGGTAGTCCACGTGAACCGAGTTATCGCCAGTGAATTGTAAGGGAAAGTCATTAAAAATGAGACTTCCAGAAAAACGCCTCAAAAGAAGCAGATTTGCCTGCTGATCTCCCAGACCTTTGTTCCCTTACCTACTGTTACTGTCTTGGAACACTGGTGCAGTGGCAGCAGAGGCAGTGGTTGTCCTGTGTGGAGCAGGAAGCTAGAAGGAGCCCGGGTCCCTGCTAGCAGCCTGGAGAAGCTGTGCCATTCCAGGATGCCCAGCTCTCAACTTCTGTTATTGGTTTAAGCCACTAAACAGGGTTTTCTGTTATTTACAGCCAAACATATTACTTTTTATATTTTTTTTGCAGTACGCGGGCCTCCCACTGCTGTGGCCTCTCCCGTTGCGGAGCACAGGCTCCGGACGCGCAGGCTCAGTGGCCATGGCTCACGGGCCCAGCTGCTCCGCGGTATGTGGGATCTTCCCGGACCGGGGCACAAACCTGCGTCCCCTGCATCGGCAGGCGGACTCTCAACCACTGCGCCACCAGGGAAGCCCAAGCCAAACATATTCTTAATTAAACCTTCCATAAAGGCACAGAGAGGGTTTCTGTTTTTTTTGGTAGGGCCTCTTCTGGTTACCTATTACAGTATAACAGATTACTCCAAAACATATGGCTTAAAGCAATGACGATTTTATTATCTCTCTTATTCAGGCGGTGTTAGCTGGACAATGTTTCTGCTCCATATGGCATTGACTGAGGTCACTGGGTGGTACTCAGCTGGTGGATGGGCTGGTCTGGAGGGTCCAAGACAGCTTCACCCACATGTCTGGTGCCTTGGCAGAGTAGCCTGTAAAGCAGGGCTCAGTGGGGTCTCAGATAAAGCACTTATACATAGTTTCTCCATCAGGATGGTCTCTGGTTGGTCAGATATTCTATGGTCGTTCAGGGCACCCAGAAAGAAAAAGTTCCAAATAGAAGTTTCCAGTTTCTCAAAACTGAGCCTGGAAATAGATACTGCATCACTTCCAATGTATTATACTGGTCAAAGCAGTTACAGAGCTCAGCTAGATTCTGGAGCAAGGGGACTTAGACCTACCTCCCGATTGGAATATTGTCAAAGAATGTGTGGCCATTTTAATCTGCCAAAGGGCAATGCGCTACAAATTACATCGACAAAGCTTGATCCACAGGCCTAGAATAGGCAGGTATACCTCTGAGAGTAGGCTTAATATTCACTCTCTGTGATGTCTATCAGGTCTACAGATTGTCTACTGGGTATCAGGAACTAGTCTAGGCACTGGATGTAATGATAAACACAGCAAACAAGGCACCCTTTTGTTAAGTTTGAGGTTCTTATTGGATTTACAAGAGGAGATACAAGACATAGTTAAAAACAAGACATATTTATGGTGACTGTGATGGCTAATTTTTTTTTTTTTTTTTTTGCAGTACGCGGACCTCTCAACATTGTGGCCTCTCCCGTTGCGGAGCACAGGCTCCGGACGCGCAGGCTCAGCGGCCATGGCTCACGGGCCCAGCCGCTCCACGGCATGTGGGATCTTCCCGGACCGGGGCACGAACCCGTGTCCCCTGCATCGGCAGGAGGACTCTCAACCACTGCATGACCAGGGAAGCCCCTGTGATGGTTAATTTTATGTGTCAACTTGCTTGAGCTAAGGGATGCCCAGATGGCTGATAAGACATTATTTCTGGTTGTGTTTGTGAGGATGTTTCTGGAAGACATTAGCCTTTGAATCAGTAGACTAAGTAAAGAAGATCACCCTTGTCAATGGGAGTGGGCATCATCCAATCCATTGAGGGGCCCGAATAGAACAAAAACGATGAAGGAAGGGTGAATTTGCTCTGTCTGCTTGAGCTGGGATGTTTGTCTTCTTCTGCCCTTGGATGTGCTCCTGGTTCTAGGGCTTTCAGACTCCAACTGGGAATTATACCATTGGCTCCCCTGGTTCTTAAGCCTTCAGATTTAGACTGGAACCACACTACAAGCCTTCCTGGGCCTCCAGCTGTACACAGCAGATCGTGGGATTTCTCAGTCTCCAATCATGTGAGCCAATCCCTCATGATAAATTCCTTTCTGTATATCTGTATGTATCCTATTGGTTCTGTTCCTCTGGGGAACCCTGACTAATACAGCGACCTAAGTGGCTGCTCTTTCCGTAAAGATCCTGGCCCACAGATGAGGTGTCCTGGGTTTTCACCTTCAGCTTGGTGCTAAGGATCTGTGTGTCTGTGAGAACATTCAGTCACACCTTCAGATTTCATTCTCATCCATAAAATGATGGGACTGGATTTTATATAATCTCTGAGGTCTCTCCCACTGTAGATTTTATGGGTCTAGGCAATGACTATTTATGATTATGAAAAGAGCTGGAGTCATGATTTCTTTCCTTAATTTTTAAAAATAACATGCCTTTTCTGTCATCAAATTCCACTGCACTTTTCTTCCATAGACTTAGTTCATTTATAGAGCAGACCTCAGAGAGAGCTCGGGGTAGAGGCAATATTTTTGTGAAAATTAAATCTTCCCAGTTAATTTGATTTCCCTGACTTTCCCTGAGAACTGTTCTTTCCAAACTTTCCCCGCTGTTCTCTTTTTGAAATTATAGTATAAGCTGTTTCCATTGCCATTGGAACATGACAGCAGACTCAGTACAGCCAAATGTTCCAGGGTTCACTGGGTTCCTGGACCACGAGGGAATCTGAGAAGTCTTAATAACAAAGTGAATGAACAAGAGCCTGAGAGGGAGTCATTTGGGGTTCAGTTAAGAAAAGGGGACCCGCTGATGACTGAAAGATGAATGCCTAGGAGGGTAACATTGAACTTGGTGGTGGGAGAACAACCATAGTTACTTCTTTCAGGAAATTTATTCTTTTTTTTTCCATTTCAAAGATTTGTAGTAATAATATGTAATTCAATCCCACAAAAGTTTGGGGATATTTAGTGAATTCATGGAATACCTACATGACTCGGACTCTTGGGATTTGAGAATGTCAAAGAAAAACCAGAGCTGGACTGTAGTTAGAGCAGTACAAAGTGATTTTATTCAGGGCTATTACAAGAGTGGGGAAGAGACCTCAGTACTGAACTGGGCTCAGTTCTGAATACAGCACGGGCAAGTGGGAATGTATAGCCAAGGAGCAGAGTGGGAGTGAACGGATAAAAAAATCACTTAGAAGAAACCTTAGGGGTAAAGGAAGTTCTAGCTAAATGGACCTAACAGGATTGTTGTTGAAGACAAGCCAGGGTGATCAGACATCATTTGGGGGACGGTGGAGGATAAGGAACCTGATCAGATATTCAGAGCAGTCAGATGTGAAGGATGGGGGTTCTTGGTAAAATGTCTTGGCAGAGTTCTTGCTAAAACTGGATTTTGAAAGAAGGTGCACAGACGGGCCCAGGAGAAGGCTCAGGAGACTGACTGAAGTTTGGTCAAGTAAAGAATCTTTGTCAAGAAGTGGAGAAACCTGGGTTTTTTTCTGAGGGACAAAAATATGTACGATTTTTGCCTTGACTTCCTGTAGTATTCTGGGTAAATCTATTAACTATTTCATGATTATGTTGTGGCTATGTTATTTGGATTTCTAGGAGAAAAAAATGATCTGCAGTATATGATTTCTATGATATTAATACAATGTACTACTATGTAAGGTTTGCAATTTGTTTGGGGAAATAAATGCTGTAAGACCTCCTTGTAACTCTATCCTTGGGATCCACTGCAGGAGACAGTCTTATAAAATAAGATTGTTTTGGATGGAGGTCTTTGTGATTTATCAGTAACTAGTCTCCTTTGGATTAGCCCAAGAAAGAGTCACACGAGAAAGTGGGCACACAAAAGAACACTTTATAGTGAATGGTGTTATACTGAAGACTCACTCATTATCAATAACAATGTAAGAATCAGGATATTTATCAATGGCCATATGCCAACAGTGTGCCAGGCACTGTACTAGACGCTTCTCCATATATTGCTTGTAATCCTCACAACAGCCCTGGAAGGTCTCCATCTGAAAAGACTGAGGTTCAGGGAGCTTGAGTCTTCAGACTGGTGAGCGGTGAGGCTGGAATTCTAACCCAGTCGTGTCTGTTACCCAAGCTTTTCCCATTTTTGTCTTTATCCAATTATCCCTTTGAGGGTAATGCAAATATTTTTAGAACACCATAGAACCATCGCAAACAAACAATTTGTATTTTTCTCACTTGGTAACAAAAGACAAGACAATCAGGCAGCAATTACATTGTTGCAACAGGATATTTTCCCTTTAAGATTTATATGGTAAATACACATTGTCAAATATTTCTGGATCTTACGGAGCTTTTTTTCACCTCAACAAATACTATTCAGAGGTTCATGGAAACCACAACAGAGACTCACTATGTCTGTCTGGTGGGTGAGAAATTAAAATGCCCCATAATTTTATCAAGTACTGCCTCTTCAGATCATTTTCAGTTTTGAATGTATAGCCTCCTCCACTCACCTTGTCTTTTGGGTGAGTTCTTCTTTTCTAAACTCTTCTTGTTACCCTCACTCTTTATTGCCTCCAGGGGTTCCCCTCCTGCCCTTTCACTTGTAGACACCCCCTCTGTAAGACTGCCTGCCTTGCCCTGACTCCCGTTTACTCAAGATCATTAAAAAAATCAACACCTTGGGGCTTCCTTGGTGGCACAGTGGTTGGGAGTCTGCCTGCCGATGTAGGGGACGTGGGTTCGTGCCCCGGTCCGGGAGGATCCCACGTGCCGCGGGGCGGCTGGGCCATGGCCGCTGAGCCTGCGCGTCCGGAGCCTGTTCTCCGCCAACGGGAGAGGCCACAACAGTGAGAGGCCCGCGTACCACAAAAAAAACAAAAAACAAAAAACCAACACCTTGAAAAAAAAATCCCTTTCAGAGAACGATTGTACATACTGCTTCCCTGTTCTAGCCCAAATTCTTGATTTCCTCCCCGCTTCCTCTGCCAGGTGGCTATGCAGATATTTCATTTCAATTCAGGGTCCCTGTCATCAAGCTGTGAAGAATACATAGTACAAATGTAAATCACCCCAATTTGCCACTTGTTGGCATCCTCTGTAAAGATTTTGAAGAAAGAGTAAAACCAGTACCAAAATGTAGTTTTAAAAAAAACCTTTTCTAAACAACAAGGTCCTACTGTATAGTACAGGGAACTATATTCAATATCCTGAGATAAACCATAATGGGAAAGAATACAAAAAAGAAAGTATGTATAACGGAATCACTTTGTTGTAGAGCAGAAATTAACACGATATTGTAAATCAACTATATTTCAATTAAAAAAAAAACCTTTTCATTCTGGATCATTATAGATTCACAGGAAGTTGCAAAAGTAGTTTAGAGGTCCTGTGTACCTTTCACCAAGTTTTCCCCAATGATAATACAGCACAATATCAAAACTAGGAAATGGACATTGGTACAATGCACAGACCTATTCAGATTTAACCAGTTTTACATGCATCAGTTGTGTGTGTGTGTGTGTGTGTGTGTGCAATCGATAAAATTTTATCACATGTGTAGACTCATATATCCACTACCACAATCAAGGTACAGAACTATTTCATTACCACAAAGTTTCCTCATGCCAGCCTCACACCCATCCTCCTCTCCTATCATCTTCTAACCCTTGGTAATCTGTTGTCTATCTCTACAATTTTCACATTTTGAGACTGTTGAATAAATGGAGTTATATGGTACATTTTACAATTGGCCTTTTTTACTTAGCATAATTCCATTGAGATCCTTTTTGGTGAAATGTCTATTCATTACTTTTGCCAATTTTCTAATTGAGTTGTTTGTTTGTTTTTTACTGTTGAGTTTAAATATATATACATATATTCTAGATATGTCTTTGTCAGATACGTGGTTTGCAAATATTTTCTCCCAGTTTGTATCTAGTGCATTTATTTTCTTAGCTGAATCCTATACAAAGTTCTTAATTTTCATGAACTACAATTGGCCTTTTTTTTTAATGGATCGTGCTTTGGTATCATGTCTAAGAACTCCTCATCTAGCCCTAGATCCTGAAGATCTTCTCCTTTGCTTTCTTCTGAAATTTTTATGGTTTTATATTTTAAAATATGATGTATTTTGAGATGATTTTTTTTTACAAAGTATGAGGTTTAGGTTAAGGTTCTTTTTTTTATTATTTTGCCTATACGTATTCAATTGTTCCAGCATCATTTATTAAAAGAATATCTTTTCTCTTTGAATTGCTTTTGCACCTTTGTCAAAAATCAGCCAGCCATACTGTGCACAGGTTCTACTTCTGAATTACCTATTTTGTTCCATTAATCCTTGTGTGTATCACTTTGCCGATTCCACACTGTCTTGATAACTGTAGCTATATACTAAGTCTAAAAATCAGGTAGAGCAATTCAGTCCACTTTAGTCTTTTTCAAAATTGTTTTAGCTATTCCAGTTTCTTGGCCTCTCCATATATATTTGAGAGCAAGTTTGCCCATATCTGCAAGAATTCTTATTGGGATTTTGTTAGGAATTGAACTAAAACTATAGTTCAATTTGGGGAGAATTGACATCTTCACTATGTTGAAGATGAACATGGTACATTCCTCTATTTTTGTAAGGTCTTTATTTATTTTTCAGCAGAATTTTTAGCATACAAGTCCAGTACATGGCTTATTAGATTTACCTAAGTATTTAATTTTTTAGTGATTATAAATGGTATTGTGGTTTTAATTTTGATTTCCATATACTCATTGGAGTATATAGAGCTACAACTGATTTTTTGCATGTTAATCTTGTATCATCTATGATATAATCATAGATGTAGAAAATCAGAAAGAATTGAGAAAAGAACTCCTGGAAAAAATAAGTGATTATAGAAAGGTTGCAGGATGCAAGGTTAATATACAAAAGTGAACTGCTTTTCTAGTACCAGCAATGAACAAGTGGAATTTAAAATTTAAAATGCCATATCGTTTACATTAGTACCCCCAAAAATGAAATACTTAGGCATAAATCTAACAAGATAAGTACAAGATCTACATGAGGAAAACTACAAAGTTCTGATAAATGAAATCAAAGAACTAAATGAATGTAAAGATAATCTATATTGTGGATAGGAAGATTCAATATTGTCAAGATGTCAATTCTTTTTAACTTGATCTATAGATACAATGCAATCCAAATCAAAATCTGTTATTATGTTGATATTGGAAAACTGATTCTAAAGTTTACATGAAGAGGAAAATACCCTGCACAATTTTGAAGGAGTGGTCAATATAGTCAAGTGGTCTTTGACAAAGAAGCAAAGGCAATACAATGGAACAAAGATAGTTCCCTTCAACAAATGGCTGTAATAATGGACATCTGTATGCAAAAAAAAAAAAAAAAAAATCTAGACACACACCTTATGCCCTTCACAAAAAATAACTCAAAATGGATCATAGATTTGAAGGTAAAACACAAAACTATGACTCCTAGAAGATAACATAGGAGGAAATCTAGATGACCTTAGGTTGGTTGATGACTTTTTAGATGCAACTACAAAGGCATAATCCATGAGAGAAATAACTGATAACCCGGGCTTCATTAAAATTAAAATATATTACTCTGCTAAAGACACTCTCAAGAGAATTAGAAGACAAGTCACAGACTAGGAGAAAATATTTGCAAAAGACACATAAAGGGATATTATTTAAAACACACAAAGAAAACTTAAAACTCAATGATAAAATGAACAACCTGATTTTAAAGTGGGCAAAAAATCTGAACAGACACCTCAACAAAAATGAAATACAGATGGTAAATAAGCATATGAAAAGGTGGTCAATGTCATATATCATTAAGGCACTGCAAATTAAAACAACAGAGAGATATCACTATATACCTATTAGAATGGTCAAAATCTGGAAGACTGACAACACCAACTGCTATCAAAGATGTGGAGCAACAGGAACTCTCTTTCATTGCTGGTGAATGAGCAGCAACATCAGCTATGGTATTCCTGCTTTTGAGGACAATTTGGCAGTTTCTTATAGAACTAAACATATTCTTACCCATCACCCAACCCTCCCATCAGGAAACTTGCACAAGCCTCTTAGATAGCCTCATCCACCAGAGGGCAGACAGCAGAAGCAAGAAGAACTACAATCCTGCAGCCTGTGGAACAAAAACCACACTTACAGAAAGATAGACAAGATGAAAAGGCAGAGGGCTATGTACAAGATGAAGGAACAAGATAAAACCCCAGAAAAACAACTGAATGAAGTGGAGAAAGGCAACCTTCTAGAAAAAGAATTCAGAATAATGATAGTGAAGATGATCCAGGACCTCGGAAAAACAATGGAGGCAAAGAACTAGAAGATGCAAGAAATGTTTTAAAAAGACCTAGAAGAATTAAAGAACAAACAAATAGAGATGAACAATACAATAACTGAAATGAAAACTACACTAGAAGGAATCAATAGCAGAATAACTGAGGCAGAAGAACAGATAAGTGACCTGGAAGACAGAATGGTAGAATTCACTGTTATGGAACAGAATGAAGAAAAAAGAATGAAAAGAAATGAAGACAGCCTAAGAGACCTCTGGGACAACATTAAACACAACAACATTCACATTATAGGGGTCCCAGA
Source organism: Delphinus delphis (assembly GCF_949987515.2). NCBI lineage: Eukaryota > Metazoa > Chordata > Mammalia > Artiodactyla > Delphinidae > Delphinus > Delphinus delphis. Next base: position 125,982,115 of record NC_082686.1, on the reverse strand, counting down.
AGGAGAAGAGAGAGAGAAAGGACCCAAGAAAATATTTGAAGAGTTTATAGTTGAAAACTTCCCTAACATGGGAAAGGAAATAGCACCCAAGTCCAGGAAGCACAGAGAGTCCCATACAGGATAAACCCAAGAAGAAACACACCGAGAAACATAGTAATCAAATTGGCAAAAAGAAAAGGCAAAGAAAAATTATTGAAAGCAGCAAGGGAACGAGGACAAATAACATACAAGGGAACTCCCATAAGGTTAACAGCTGATTTCTCAGCAGAAACTCTACAAGCCAGAAGGAAGTGGCATGATATACGTAAAGTGAAGAAAGGGAAGAACCTACAACCAAGATTACTCTACCCAGCAAGGATCTCATTCAGATTCGATGGAGAAATCAAAAGCTTTGCAGACAAGCAAAAGCTAAGAGTATTCAGCACCACAAAACCAGCTCTACAACAAATGCTAAAGGAACTTCTCTAAGTGGGAAACACAAGAGAAGAAAAGGACCTACAAAAACAAGCTCAAAACAGTTAAGATAATGGTCATAGGAACATACATATTGATAATTACCTTAAATGTGAATGGATTAAATGCTCCAACCAAAAGACACAGGCTCGCGTAATGGATACAAAAACAAGACCCATATATATTCTGTCTACAAGAGGCCCACTTCAGACCTAGGGACACATACAGACTGACAGTGAGGGAATGGAATAAAATATCCCATGCAAATGGAAATCAAAAGAAAGTTGGAGTAGCAATACTCATATCAGATAAAATAGAATTTAAAATAAAGAGACAAGGAAGGACACTACATAATGATCAAGGGATCAATCCAAGAAGAAGATATAACAATTATAAATATATATGCACCCAACATAGGAGCACCTCAGTACATAAGGCAACTGCTAACAGCTCTAAAAGAGGAAATCGACAGTAACACAATAATAGTGGGGGACTTTAGCACTTCACTGACACCAATGGACAGATCATCCAAAATGAAAATTAATAAGGAAACAGAAGCTTTAAATGACACAATAGACCAGATAGATTTAATTGATATTTATAGGACATTCCATCCAAAAACAGCAGATTACACTTTCTTCTCAAGTGTGCACAGAACATTCTCCAGGATAGATCACATCTTGGGTCACAAATCAAGCCTCAGTAAATTTAAGAAAATTGAAATCATATCAAGCATCTTTTCTGACCACAACACTACGAGATTAGAGATGAATTACGGAAAAAAAACATAAAAACGCAAACACATGGAGGCTAAACAATACGTTACTAAATAACCAAGATATCACTGAAGAAATCAAAGAGGAAATCAAAAAATACCTAGAGACAAATGACAATGAAAACATGACGATACAAACCCTATAGGATGCAGCAAAAGTACTTCTAAAAGGGAAGTTTACAGCAATACAAGCCTACCTCAAGACACAAGAAAAATCTCAAATAAACAATCTAACCTTACACCTAAAGGAACTAGAGAAAGAAAAACAAACAAAACCCAAAGTTAGCAGAAGGAAAGAAATCATGAAGATCAGAGCAGAAATAAATGAAATAGAAAAAAAGAAAACAATAGCAAAGATCAATAAAACTAAAAGCTGGTTCTTTGAGAAGATAAACAAAATTGATGAACCATTAGCCAAACTCATCAAGAAAAAGAAGAGGATTCAAATCAATAAGATTAGAAATGAAAAAGGAGAAGTTACAACAGACACTGCAGAAATACAAAGCATCCTAAGGGACTACTACAAACAACTCTATGTCAATAAAATAGACAACCAGGAAGAAACAGACAAATTTTTAGAAAGGTATAACCTTCCAAGACTGAACGAGGAAGAAGCAGAAAATATGAACAGACCAATCACAAGTAATGAAATTGAAACTGTGATTAAAAATCTTCCAACAAATGGAAGTCCAGGACCAGATGGCTTCACAGGTGAATTCTATCAAACATTTAGAGAGGAGCTAGCACCCACCCTTCTCAAAGTCTTCCAAAAAATTGCAGAGGAAGGAACACTCCCAAACTCATTCTATGATGCCACCATCACCCTGGTACCAAAACCAGACAACAATACTACAAAGAAAGAAAATTACAGACCAATATCACTGATGAACATAGATGCAAAAATCCTCAACAAAATACTAGCAAACAGAATCCAACAACACATTAAAAGGATCATACACCATGATCAAGTGGGATTTATCCCAGGGATGCAAGGATTCTTCAATATACGCAAATCAATCAATGTGATACACCATATTAACAAATTGAAGAATAAAAACCATATGATCATCTCAATAGATGCAGAAAAAGCTTCTGACAAAATTCAACACCCATGTATGATAAAAGCTCTCCAGAAAGTGGGCATAGAGGGAACCTACCTCAACGTAATAAAGGCCATATACGACAAACCCACAGCAAACCTCATTCTCAATGGTGAAAACCTGAAAGCATTTCCTCTAAGATCAGGAAAAAGACAAGGATGTCCACTCTCGCCACTATTATTCAACATAGTTTTGGAAGTCCTAGCCATGGCAATCAGAGAAGAAAAAGAAATAAAAGGAATACAAATTGGAAAAGAAGAAGTAAAACTGTCACTGTTTGCAGATGACATCATACTATACGTAAAGAATCCTAAAGATGCCACCAGAGAACTACTAGAGCTAATCAATGAATTTGGTAAAGTTGCAGGATACAAAATTAATGCACAGAAATATCTTTCATTCCTATACACTAATGATGAAAAATCTGAAAGAGAAATTAAGGAAACACTCCCATTTCCCATTGCAACAAAAAGAAAAAAATACCTAGGAATAAACCTACCTAGGGAGACAAAAGACCTTTATGCAGAAAACTATAAGACAGTGATGAAAGAAATTAAAGATGATACCAACAGATGGAGAGATATACCATGTTCTTGGATTGGAAGAATCAATATTGTGAAAATGACTCTACTACCAAAGCAATCTACAGATTCAGTGCAATCCCTATCAAATTGCCAGTGGCATTTTTTACAGAACTAGAACAAAAACCCTTAAAATTTGTATGGAGACACAAAAGACCCCAAATGGCCAAAGCAGTCTTGAGGGAAAAAAGCAGAGCTGGAGGAATCAGACTCCCTGACTTCAGACTATACTACAAAGCTACCGTAATCAAGACAATATGGTACTGGCACAAAAACAGAAATATAGTTCAATGGAACAGGATAGAAAGCCCAGAGATAAACCCATGCACCTATGATCAACTAATGTATGATAGAGGAGGCAAGGATATACAATGGAGAAAAGACTGTCTCTTCAATATGTGCTGCTGGGAAAACTGGACAGCTACATGTAAAAGAATGAAATTAAAACATACCCTAACACCATATACAAAAACAAACTCAAAACATATTAGAGACCTAAATGTAAGACTGGACACTCTAAAACTTTTAGAGGAAAACATAGGAAGAACACTCTTTGACATAAATCACAACAAGATCTTTTTTGACCCACCTCCTAGAGTAATGGAAATAAAAACAAAAATAAACAAATGGGACCTAATGAAAGTTAAAAGCCTTGCACAGCAAAGGAAACCATAAACAAGAGGAAAAGACAATCCTCAAAATGGGAGAAAATATTTGCAAATGAATCAACGGACAAAGGATTAAACTCCAAAATATATAAACAGCTCATGCAGCTCAATATGAAAAAAACAAAGAACCCAATCCACAATTGGACAGAAGACCTAAATAGACATTTCTCCAAAGAAGACATATAGATGGCCAAGAAGCACATGAAAAGCTGCTCAACATCACTAATTATTAGAGAAATGCAAATCAAAACTGCAATGAGGTATCACGTCACACCAGTTAGAATGGGCATCATCAGAAAATCTACAAACAACAAATGCTGGACAGGATGTGGAGAAAAGGGAACCCTCTCGCACAGTTGGTGGGAATATAACTTGATACAGCCACTATAGAGAACAGTACGGAGGTTCCTTAAAAAACTAAAAATATAATTGCCATATGATCCAGCAATCTCACCGCTGGGCATATACCCAGGCAAAATCATAATTCAAAAAGACACATGCACCCCAATGTTCACTGCAGCACTATTTACAATAGCCAGGTCATGGAACAACCTAAATGCCCGTCGACAGATGAATGGATAAAGAAGTTGTGGTACATATATACAATGGAATATTACTCAGCCATAGAAAGGAACAAAATTGGGTTATTTGTAGAGACGTGGATGAATCTAGAGACTGTCATACAGAGGGAAGTAAGTCAGAAAAACAAATAACGTATATTAATGCATATTTGTGGAACCTAGAAAAATCATACAGAGGAACCGGTTTGCAGGGCAGAAATTGAGACACAGATGTAGAGAACAAACATATGGACACCAAGGGGGGAAAGCGGGTGGTGATGGGGTGGTGGTGTGATGAATTGGGCGATTGGGATTGACATGTATACACTGATGTGTATAAAATAGATGCCTAATAAGAACCTGCTGTATAAAAATGTAAATTAAATAAAATTCAAAAAAAAAAAGGAAAAGAACTAAACTAAACATAATCTTACCATGGATTCAGCAATCACACTGCTTGTTATTTACCCAAAGGAGATGAAAACTTATGCCTACACAAAAACCTGTACATGAATGTTTATAGCAGCTTTATTCAAAATTGCCAAAACTTAGAGGCAACCAAAATGATTTCCAGTAAGTGAGTAGATAAATAATCTATGGTAAACCCGGACAATAAAATATTATTCAGAGCCAAAAAGAAATGAGCTATTAAGCCATGAAAAGATATAGAGGAACTTTAAATGCATATTACTAAGTGAAAGAAGCCAATCTGAAAAGGCTACCTATGGTATGATTCCAACTATATGACATATTGGAAAAGGAAAAACTATGGAGACAGTAAAAGGATCAGTGGTTGTCAGAGGTTAGAGTAGAGGGAGGGATGAACAGATGGAGCAAGGAGGATTTTGGGGACAGTGAAACTACTTTGTGTGATACTGTAATGGTGGATACATAACTATGCATCTGTCAAAACCCAAAGAACTGTACAACACTAAGAGGGAACACTAATGTCAATTATGGACTTTAGGTAATAATTATGTATCAATATTGGTTTGTAAATTGTAACATAGGTACCACACTAATGCAAGATGTTAATTAAAGGGGAAACTGGGATTTGGGGGTGGGGGAGGCAGGAATATGGAAACTCTCTGTACTTTCGGCTCAATTTTGCTGTGAAGCTAAACAAAAGCTCCAAAAAATAAAATCTATTTTAAAAAAAAGAACATTTACAGAAGGATAAAACATCAAACACCCAAAAATAAATCTAACAAAAAATGTCCAAGACTTCTAGGTGGAATATTAAAAAGTATCATTGAGAGAAATTTTTAAAGACCTATACAAATAGCCCTATTTATTGATGGCATATTTAATATTATAAAAATGTCAATTCTCCAGTAGCCTACAGACTTAATGCAATCTTGTGATTCTAAATTTTATGCAAAAATACGAAGTTTTAATAAGGACCAAGACACTTGAAGATTTGGCGAGAGGACTAGCTAGCTCTTCAGGATATGAAGGCATAATATAGTTCCAGTAATTAGGACAGTTTGATATTGGGAGAAGGTAGAACAATGGAACAGAATAGATCATTCTAAAACATAAACACAAATGAACACTTGATTTATGAACACTGTAGAAGAGTGGGATGAGGATGGTCTTTCCAAAAAATAGACCTAAGACAACTGGATACCCATATGGAAGGAAAAAACATGAGTACTACCTCCTACCAACAAAATTTCAGTTTCAGGAGATTGCAGGATTAAATGCAAAAGGCAATGTAATAAAACATTTGAAAGATAACATAAGACAGTATCTTCTTGTCATCAGGGTAGGGGAATTTTTTTTTTTTTTTTTTTTTTTTTTTTGCGGTACGCGGGCCTCTCACTGCTGTGGCCCCTCCCGTTGTGGAGCACAGGCTCCGGAGGCGCAGGCTCAGCAGCCATGGCTCACGGGCCCAGCCGCTCCGCGGCATGTGGGATCCTCCCGGACTAGGGCACGAACCCGTGTCCCCTGCATCGGCAGGTGAACTCTCAACCACTGCGCCACCAGGGAATATTTTTTAAAAAGGACACAGAAAACAAACCATAAAAGAAAAGATTTATAAATTAGATTCCATTAAAATTAAGAACATTTTTTTATCCAGAGACACCATGAAGAGAACGAAAAAGCAGACCCTGAGAGGGGAATATATATCAATGTATATAACTAATAAATATCTCTTAATCAGAATATCTTAAAAACTGGTAAAAATAATAAAGAAAAAGTTCGTGGAAAAATGGCCAATAGACTTGAACAGGTAACTCACAAAGAAGGATATCCAAATAGAAAAAAATATGTATGGAAAGTTCTTAGCTTCACTACTAATTAGGAAAATGCAAATTCAAACACCATTGAGGTATCATGACCATACCCATCAGAATGACAAAAATGAGAATGATTGACAATATCACGTTTTGGAGATCGTAAATAAATTGTTATATTCCACTTTGGAAAGCAGTTTGTCATTATTAGCTAAAGTTGAAGATATGCAAACCCTATGACCCATCAATTACAAATACTTGTACAAAGGCTCCAAAAATCATTAAGTACGGGACCCAGTTTGTGTGGTTCCCCAGATTCCTCTGGACGTTGTCGAGTCCCCAGATCTTGATTTTATAACAGATGAGTTTGCATGTAGCAGTGGGGTCTGCCCTTCTAGGGGGAAACACTGATAAGCAAGAGGGTAAGACAATTTAGTTTTCTTTCCATTGCCGGGTCCATCCCCAGCCAGTGGTGAAGTCCGGCTTCTGCTTTACACTAAGCTCCCACAACCTAGCGGCTCTGGCTTTTTTGGGGTACTCTTTTCTTTTCAGAAGACAGGATGTGTTTGTTCACCTAATAAACCGGTCAGAATGTCTTTGGTCTTGTTTTGTAACAACACTAGATGGAGCCCCTTCTTTTCGTTGCCGAGACTCTGGCAGGCAGCTCGGCAGCCAGCGTGGGCTCAGCAGTTTCTCCGAACCAGAGCTGGTGCCCTTGCGCTGCCTGCTTCGCAAGGATGTCATTCTCCGCCTACCGGGAAGTCTGCCCTCTGGGGGAGGGTGGAGTGCATCTTTCCCTCGGAACAGCTGAGGAGCTTAAGGGGTCTTCTAGTTAGCTTTATTCTTCTGACTCTAGGCAAGCGTGGGATCAAATCATTTCAAACTGGCAGTTCACCGCCTTTTCCTTAGGGACCTGAGGGAAGCGGGATCCATGAAACCCTCCTTCAGTGACAACCTTGATTTCATCCTCTGAGAAGCAAACGTCTCTCCGTGGCATACGAAGAAGGGCTCAAGACGTGTTTATTGTCCGTTGAAAAAGAACATACCTCCCTGAGGAGAGGAGGGAGAGGATTAAGCAAGAGAAATGAGTAAGGGATTGGTCTGTAACCCACGTGTACTGGGGTCACTCTGCTCCTGGAAGACCCGGATCTCCACCGCCTAAGATGTTCGCAAATCCTGATGGGAACAGTCTGTTTCAACATCGCCTCTGCAAGGTCCATTCTCAAGTCCATTCACCACCACACCCCCCACCCCCACGCTTTGTTTTCTCATTTGTTTATTTGGTCAGTTATGTATTGTCTGTCACTCCACTAGACTGTGAGTTCTCAGGGATCTTATCTATTTTGTTCAAGGCATTGTCCTCCTGTCCTAGAATAGTGCCCGGCCAATGTTAGGTGCTCAGTCGTTGTAGAATGGATGGCCACCTAGGATTCCAAACTCGACTGGATCAGTTTTGTCTACAGGTCATCTCCCACCCTGCACAATGTTGTCCCCGATCCTCAGTTTGCCAGCTCATTTGTGGAACTCTAGCCCTTCCCTGGGCACCCCTGAAAAACCTCCCGCAGAAGGTGTCTTTGGTGTGAAAGTCCACTAAAAATATGAGAAGAGAGAGGGACTTACATAGGCGTGACCAGATCGTTTAACACTGAACAGTAGTGTTTCATGGGTGTAGTCTTCCATCTCCCTCCCATAATAGAACATCCCTAACACTCTCGCCCCACAAACCTTCCTGATGTCTCAGGATTTTGCTGTCTCTCTTCTCTTTCTCACCTCTCTTACTGTTTTCAACTCTCTTTCTCACATTTTCATGCAGAATAACTCAACTCAGCTCTTCCCTAGCAACTTGTCCCAAACTGAACTCTAAGCCCAGCTTTACCCACCTAAGACCCATTGACATATTGGCCTAATTAAAGAACTACCTCACTTAGCAAACATGAAGGTCCGAGATTCGACAATGTTTTCTTAGCATAGCAGTGCCCTTTTCTTTACAACTAAGATTTTCCCCTGTTTATCTGATTCTGTTCCTCTATCCCCTCTTTCCCCACAAAAAGTTAGGTTAAAACACACCGTGTCCTTCCTATCCTCCAACATTTTTGTCTAGAATAAAAGTGGTTTCAAAGATGACGGAGGGAATTCCCTGGCGATCCCATGGTTACGACTCTGCACTTTCACTGTGGAGAACGTGGGTTCAATCCCTGCTTGGGGAACTAAGATCTGGCAAGCCCCGCGGCAGGCCAAAAGAAAAAAAAAAAAAAAAAAAAGGAACCCTTAAGGAAGATAAATAAATCCTCTAAAAGTCTGAGCCTGAAACCTAGGGTAGCAGTAAGGAGGAGAGGGAAGCTTCCCTTTACTTGACCTTGGTGACTGCCTAAAGAGACATGGGGGGCAGCTGTATTTATCAGCCTTCGGTCTTTTATTTATCGAGGAGAAGAGTTCAAAGGGGTCATCACCTTGATTCTTGAGTTGCCTCTGATCCCCATACACCTCCTCTGACCTTTTATATGTGTTAAGTAAAACTAGCTGCTGCAATAGATCAATTCTGAAATCTCAGAGACTTCAAACCACAGAGTTTCTTTCCCATTCCCATTGCAGTCCAACGCAGGTTGTATGGCTTCCAGGGCATCCTTCGGAGGCCCTTTCACCTTGTGGCTCCTTCTTCCTCTTCATCCTCTTAGCAGCTGGCAAATGGAGAAAACAGACTCTATGGAGATCCATGTGCATCTCGGCCTTCTGGTTCATCTGACCTTTTACAAAAGTCTTCTGCTTGCCCTCCATTGGTGAGCACCAAACACGGAGCCCATCTCTGTGTAAGAGGTAGGGAGGTTACGAAACGTAGCCTCCGGCTGGTCAGGAGGAACGTGGATCTTTTGTGGTCAACCATCCATGCTTGTTACACCAAATGGAAGCTCCAATTTCCATCGGGGGTTAGTCACATATACTTGGCCTCCTTAACTTCTAGCCAAATTCCTCATCTCTGCGCTCAGTCCCTTATAAGCTTCCCAACTGCTTTCCCTCTCCTCTTCTCTCAGACTGGTACCCTAGCTTATCCACTTTCTTGTCCCTGAAAAAGCTCATTTATTTGGGGCATCTGTACGTTGACCTGTTTCTTGACTTTAGTGCATTCTCTCGCTGGCTAAGCCCGTGTCTCTCTGTTTCTGACTCCTCTTTGTGAATGTGCTGTCACATTTTCAGGAGCCCTCAAGACTCAGAGTCTTGAGTCCCCTTATCCAGCTAGGGGTTATATTTCTCAGCCTTCCCCACCTACCGACTTATGTCTAGATGGGCCAAGGGACTGATTCTCACCAAAGAAGTTTGAGCACCAGAGTTCGGTAAAGAGCCAGGTGGTTAAGAAACAGAGGAACCTTCCCCATAGTCTCTTTCACCATGTGCCAACTGTTGAGAGGAAGAGGTGCAGTTAAGGGAGAGGAGGCCTGGGCTCTGAATGATCACATAGATAGGCCATACCAGCTGCCTTGGGCCACTGGCCCACTTTCAGGAGGACAGCTTCTACAGTAATCATGTTGGATATATGAGAATTGGCCTCTGACTCCACCTCAACTCCTGTCTGACTTCTGTCCTTCCATGGGATCACTGTCCCCTATTTTTCTTCTCCTTCTTCCTAGACTATTAAAAGCTTAAGGCATGTGCCTTTCAAAATAGTTTCTTCAATAAAAGTCTTTCCCAATAAGACTTCAAAACTCAGTTAAGGAATTATAGGCACTGTTATAGGCAGAGAGGGAGTGATACTTTTGAAAACGGAACTTGCCCACAGCCCTTTAAATCTCCTACAATTATTAATATCCATCATTTATTAATGATTATCACATGCTGTGCTAAGGACTATATACGTGCTTTCACTGAATTTTTTCTGCAAACTTGTGAGGTTGAAATTCATATTTGTCTTCTCCAAGACATCTTGGACATCTAAACTAGGGACCATTTCTGGGAAATCTGCCAAGCTGTCTCCTTCTTCTTTCCTAAATTGGTTTAAAACATCTGCTCATTTTCCCCTGGCATGATAGTTCTATTCTATTCTTCGCATCCCTCTGGACTGTAAACTCATGTTTGAGAACATCCCTGTCTGTCACCTACCTGCCTTCCTAGCTAGTCCTCTGCTCATGCTCAAAGGGATTGGAGGCAGCCTATGTCTTATACATATTTATAAATCCCACAGAACTTAACTGAGCAACTTTTTCATAGAAGATGCTTAATAGCCACATTTTTGAATAATGGATGAATTCCAGTGATTTAAGCGTTACATTCCAACTACTCCTGTAGTTCCCAAACCTAACTGCGTATCAGACTCAAACGGGAGAATTTGTTACTATATCAACATTTCTGAGGATGGGTTTCCGAAATGTCTATTTTTAACAAGTTCCCCAAGTGATTCTGAAGCAGCCAGCTTGATCCCAGCCTGCAGACTGGCATTTGAAAACCCACGGAGCATTCTATCTTTCTTCACCCCAGAATCCTATAATATCGCCCCTTCCCCCCACCATCCATGCTGCCCTAACCATTTTCTCTTAACAGACAAACACCAGCAATCAAGTTGGTCCATCCTGAGAGTCTCACCATGAGGCAGAGATATGCCCTGAAGTCTAGAAAATGGTAAGCTCTACTAGACATCAAAACTTTCCCCTACCAATCAGCTCCTACCTACAAACGGGTGACCATTTCTACAACCCCCTCCACCCCAAAGAAAACACCAGAGCCACATTTCCTGCGTGTGTTTTACCATGTTGCCTATTTCACCCAGCAATAGACCCTTGAAAGTGTCCGCAGTGAGTTTTGCCTTTAAATTCTTTTCACATCATCTTGGTATTTGGGGATCCCGTGTTCTCAGATGACCCGAATCCACGGTTTTCTCATGCTGACCCTACCTGCAGCATACTCTTTGGGTTAACTTTTTGCAAAGAGGCTATTAAAGTAGAACAGGCAGATTCAAGAAAACCGCCATCTGGTTTCCACACGGCAGATGCCCACACGAGCCTTGAAAAACCTAGCTCGGGGGGAGGTGGAAGATCCTGTGGGCTGGCTGATAAAGGAAGAAATGAGAAGGTTACTTTTTTTCCTTAATGTTCCTACAATTGATCCTAATCACCGTAATGTGAGAGAGAGAGGAAACTGTCATCACCATTAGGTAGAGAGTCTGGAGTATCTAAGGCTTAAGAAACAACCTGAATTTTGTGTTCTGTATTCTAGCGGCACATTATATGGCCACCCTGGTAGCTCTTCAGTGCTGCCAAGAATGCAACTCTTATCTAATCAATTCCATTTCTTCTCTTGCTTGTACTTTCTGGCCAAATCCCTCTTGTGACAAAAGGAATAAGAAGACGTTCCACCTATATGTATATATGTGTATACCTTTTCATTACCTGTGTATCTATAACTTAGGTAATGAAAATCATTTTCTCCATCTCTCCATTTGCTAAAGACAAGGTAGAAGTCTGGCTCTGAAAAATTGATTTTGATTTGAAAAATTCAGAATTTTAGAGCTGAAGGAAACCCAACCAAACCTTTTGTAGGAGATAAAGTTGAAACCCAGAGGGAAAAAGTAAGCTGCCCAAGTGCACACAGTCAGTTAGAACCAGCTTCATAGCGATGTCACTGATGGGCCCCCCCATCTCTCTTAAAGGAAGGATATGTTGCGTCTGCTGCTGGGAGGGCAGTTGGCAGTCAGCCTCTGTAGGGTGAACCTCGGCTGCAAAGAGCCGCCTCTGCCGGGGACAGACCCTTCCTAGGGCGGCTTATATCCAGTGACTGACTGAGGTGGAAGTAGAAAAGCCCAGCCTTTTGACCTAACAATGGGACACCTTGAAGGGCCATTTTAACTCCAGAGCTCCCTGGAGGGTTGGCTGAGGCTGTCAGGCGGCCAGTGGCGCTAGTTTCTCCCAACGCTTTCTTTCCCCCTTTTCACAAATGTTGATCCTAAAACCACTACTGAATGAACATCCAGCACACTAACCTTCATTTCAGAGAGTGCTTCCCAGAGAACACAACCTTGAATAAGACCTAAAATAAAAATTGTGTTTCAAATAAAAGCTGGTTCCTGCTAAAATGTCCATTTTAGAAGTACGTGTGTGAGCATGCGTGTGTGTGTGTCCCTGAGTGTAAACACGCGTATATGCACATATGGATACATGTCTGTGTGCATCCAATGTCTCCTCATTTTCTAAAAACGTATCCATTTTGGGGGTGGAAAAACACCTCCTAATTTTTTTCATCATGCGCTGTCGGGCTTTCGCCTCTCTGGAGAGATGGTAATCATCTGGTCTAAATGAATAATGGGTCTGGCATTGGCGTGGCCTGGCTTAGCGTGTGCAAGATTGTCTCATACTGACCTCACATCCTAGCAGCCAATGAGGGACTGGTTGAGAAAGCAAAGATCACAGGAATAGAACCACTAGGACCCCTGCAATTTTCCACCTCACCTACTGACAGCGGCCCCAGAAAACCAACCTATAGTCACCCTAGTTAAAGCCAGAGCGATCTATCACACATCAGAAAAAAATGCTGTATCTCTTCATATTTTCCCCATCCCCACCCCCTTCATGGTTTCGAGATTGCACTTCTAGATGCTGTTGGACACTCCGTTGGCTGAGGCCGTGGTCGCCCCTTTGTGCCGTCTCAGCTCCAGACTCTTTCCTGGCTTCTTAGCTGCCCCCGCCTCACCCCTTACCTGTCTTGCCTTCAACAAGCCTGACTGTGAGTCAAAGACCCTCACACCCCCCATCCTCCACCCACCCTGGACAATACTTCTTCCTTTTCTTGCGCCTTTCCCATCTCACTGGGTCTCATATGCTAGCTGAATGACCTTGGATAACTCTCAGTGTCCTCATGTAGAAATGAGGTCATGGTTCCTACCTCACAGGGCGTGGTGAGGACCGAGTGGGATTGTGTTGTGAGGGCTTTAGCCATAGTGCACTTCCTAACAGGAAGTCAGTCTCCTCATCCAGTCCCTCAACGCTGATTCACTTCTCCTTCAACCACTGGCCTATCCCTGTCCATACACCTCCTCTCAGCAAAGGAGGGGTTCATTCATAACGCCTGCCAGGCTCCGGCCGCGCAGGCTTAGCGGCCATGGCTCATGGGCCCAGCCGCTCCGCGGCACGTGGGATCTTCCCGGACCGGGGCACGAACCCGTGTCCCCTGCATCGGCAGGCGGACTCTCAACCACTGCGCCACCAGGGAAGCCCCTGCTCCATTTTTAAGACATGATGAGGTTATATGACTTCAATCAGGCCCCAACTTAACACCCCAGAATTTATCTGCTGTTCCTCAGGGTATCTTTATCAATTATTACGCATATATAAAATAGCCATGCATTCAAAAATATTCTCACAAACTTGACATTTGAAAGGGAATTCTAAATGGATACCACATTTCAACCACTTTGCAAATAACTTAGTTCTTTTTTCAGGTCTTTCTGGCTCCTTCTACTTATATCCCATGAACATCACATTGTAAAGTCTTGACACACTGACATTTTACAGTGCTTTCATTTTAAGCCGTTCCTCTTCGAAGATTTCTCGCCACCATCTCCTGTCTACTCCGTCTTAAGAATGAAAATATCAGAGGGATAAGGGAACAAATATTATAACTAAAAACAGAGTGAGGTGCATGTTCGACAAACAGATTGCATTGTTGGGTTGTAGAAAGGACAGACTGCTGCTCTTATAAAACCTTAGAAGCCCCTAAATTTGTTTTCAGTGGGGAATAATCAGGATGGAAAAGAAGAGAAAAAAAATAGAGGAAGTTATTATGTTCAAGAATATTGTATATGTTTTTGGAGAAAACCATTATAAAGCCGAAAGTTGATAAATACGGTAAAACAAAACAAAACAGATTATCAAGGGTTTCTCTATGCCCTTGGTAATGCCATCTACCTTATAAAACATATTTAATGCTGTGACATTTAAAATTTTTTTAATTATTATTATTATTATATTTTATGTGAATTTATCAGTATCATGATTTGGGGCCTAATCCTATCCTTCAAATTTCTAACAGAAACTCCATAGAATAAAGAAATGTAAAAGTTTCCACAAAATTCACACAATGACAATATAAGGCATCCTTTCCCTACAATATGGGTCTTCAGTACTTCTGCTAACAATAAACTAACACTTATGGGATGCTACTTTGTGCCAGACACTGTTCTAAGGACTTACCATATTAACTCACTTATCTTTCTCAATCCTGTTGTGAGCCCTGTACTTCACTTCATGGTTGTGTAACACTTTGCACTTCGCAGTTGAAGAAACCAAGGTAGAGATGACTCTGGTCTGAGACCGCGGCTGTCTCTGCTTCCGGTTTGAACTCTGCCACTACTCGTAACAAGACCTCGAGTCTCCCGGTTTCAGACTGTCAGTTTCTACTCTGTAAAACGGGGCCACCCCATGGCATCATCTCAAAGGATTCTGCTTCTTCTAAAATACCCTGGTTTCGTGCTTCTATGTTTCGTTCCTAGAAAGCTGGATTTGGAACTCCTAAAACATCTTTTTTTAAACAGAAAACAAGACTATTTTAATGAAAGTCTCAGCATTCGTCTGAAGGTATAGAGCTGTGTTGCCTGCAGAGTTTGTCTTGGGAGTGACCAGTTTATACTTCAAGCAAAAAAAGAATAAGAAATTATGGTTGAGGGGGGTCACCACATCAAAAGAAAAATATCTGTATACATGTAAGCTTAGAAGAGAGTAGGATGTGAAAAAGACTTCAAGGGTAGGTAAGTGAGGGATGTAAGAGGGGAACTGAACACCGCAACATATTTTTCCTTTTAGAAGACCATCTGTTGAAGCTGTGAGCATGAGAACAATGTGGGATTTGAAGGATCTGGAATAAATGAAGTGAAAGAAATGCTGAGAAATCTTTTGACGGAGCAATTTCCAGACAAGCAAGGGAAGTCATGTGACTTGCCCTTCTGGTCCCACAAAAGTATGCAGGTTCTTGGAGGGCAAACTGTGTCGAGTGTTCTCTGGCTGAAAGAATGTGATTCAAGGCCCACGATAACAGAGCCCGCAGCAGGGGGAAGGCGGAAGCGGGGAGTGCAGGCATTCAGGCACTCGGGAACTGTGGTAGGAGAAAGAGTATGGATTCTATCAGAATAAAGAAGGAGCATTTAAATGGGGAAACTACAGAACATTAAAACTCTTGAGACCTTATACATCTTTTACCTCTCCTACTTCCTCTCAGGATACAGACACTGAGACCCAGGGAAGTGAACGGACTTTACAAAGATGGCCGCTCTCGAAATCGATGCATGGAGGATTAAAAAGAGCATGAATTTTAAAAACAAGATTGACAGAAAATATTCTCTTTTACTCTCTTAAAATATGGGAATAACACCAAGAAGGAAAAAAACAAAACAAACAAAAACAACCTTTCTCAGCGAAGGCACTAAGTGGTAATCCTTGGGCCCTTCAGCAATCTGTTTTGAAGGTTATACTGTAGTATTAATTTATCATGTCTTTTAAAACTACTGATATGCTTTTTTTTAGGTAAGAAATTATGAATCAGCTGAATGAACAAGCTTATCTACTGTTTCTATAATGTCTCATTTAGGGTAACATTAATAACAGAAGATGCTCAAAATGCAACAATGAAAGCAAGAGAAAATATATTCTTTTAAAACTTACCAAACAATCCTCCTTACAGGAAAGCAGCTGTGATACAAGAGCTCGAGAAACAGAAGAAAAGGAATGGAAAATCTACCCATGGTTATTTTTAGCAGTTGTAATTTTAAAATTTTATGTGTTAAAAGTGAAAAAGAATTCCTCAGAATGGAAATTGAGATTCATCACCGAGAAGGAAAAATAATGGTGTGAGTTTTCACTGTCTTAAAGAGTGTTTTAATCTAGCTGCCAGACCTATGACCTACTACAGTTCTCCATGCCTCACGTTTTTTAAAAAAATGGAAAACTATGCACATAATAAAGTGCCTTGGAAGTATTTTTTATGATTAGAAACTGGGGTTCTGAGCAGTAAGCCAGGCCTCAGGCTCTTTCTCCTGGAGTCAGTATTAAGCCCATTGCATAGACCTAAGGGATGGAGCTGTGGCATCCTTTGTTTCCTCTTCTATCTTAAATCAGATTGTCACTAACATTTGGTCCCTGCCTTTCTAAGAGGAACCAATTTCTATCCCTGTTTTCTGGCTCCTGATTCTTCCTGTGAAATTATGACCCCACGTGCTGTAAGGAGACCAGGAATGAAGGGCATCAGAACAGAAAGGGCCTTCACTTTCTTTTCCTTTAATTAAAAAACTGAACAGCCCATGGACCTCTGACATGCAGAATCTTGTGGGCAGATTCATGCAGCAGGCAAGAGGGGGAAGGGGCAGTGACTGACACACCGCTCTTCTGAGAGGCTGCCCTCCGCTGCCCTGAGATTTCCCCAAATGAGGCCCAAAGCACCCCAGAGCTGAGCGCAACCACCAAAACAGCCTGCTTTCAGAAAGGGAGTCTCTCCTGGTGGCTTTGAGGACCTAACTGGCACGAAGATCTTAGGTAAATGCTTGAGCTGGGATTGGAGGCATTTCAGCAAGTCTGATACCTCTTGGTAAATATCCTTTCTGAGAGTAGCCTGACACGCCAGCTTATACCGTCTGTGGCTGCCAGGTGGCTCGTGGGCCCTTTGGGGCAATAGCTATCCCTGTACCGTCAAGCTCTTTCCTATCTGAGAAGAGGTCACTCTTCTCAGATGGGACTGACGTAGTTCTGAGTTCAGTAACACTGAAGAGTAGTTTTATGTCCCTCCTTTGCAGAGCTTACTCTGAACTTAAAAATTATTTGGGAACTGTTTTGGAGGGTTTCGAGCTAGCATTTTTAGTGATGATTTCTCCCTCAAATTAATTTCTTCGTCTCCTTTTTCACTTCGTTTGGCCACCACGATTTCTCCCCTGGATTACCGTGACTGGTCTAAATGAGGCTCGCTCCCTCGTGTCTGTCCTCTTCCCCACCATCTAAAGAATCTTCTCAAATCACACTTCTGACCGTGAGCCTCCCATGCTCACAGCCCTTCACTGTCTCCCCTTATCCTCTGATGGACATCAAGGACCACTACAGTCTGGCTCTCCCTGTCTGTCCTCTCCCTTCAACACCTTCCTCCTCCCACCATGTAGAGTTTCATACACTTCCTGCTTGGGCCAGCCTTTCCCCATTCTGATTTGCCGGTGCCCAGTGCGAACTCATTTTTAGACATCAAGTCCAATGCCCCGCCATGGGAACCCTTCTCTGGCTCCCTTCGCCTGGGTCAAGCATCCCTCTGCTAGCTCCTCCAACCTTTCACTTCTGCGTACGGAGGACTTGACTGTGTACATGTCCATCAACCTCACCAGACTGTGAGCTCCTAGAGGCCAGAAGCTGGGTCTCATTCTCGAGTCCCCAGAGCCTGGTCCAAGGCTTGACACTTGCCAGAGCATCTTGACATATGTCTGGGGAATGAATGAAGGGTTTCATCGACCCCGAGAACCAGGGGGAGGAGCTGCTGACCACTAGGAGGGAACATGGCTGCTTCTTCCATTTTCCTTTCCTCACCGAGGCCAAGACTCCCCAGTCTCCCCTCGGCAGCCGGGGAGAGGGTGAGGAGAGGGGCCTTTGTTCCTCCTCCAGATGGCTGGAGCTGGGATAGAGCCCAGCAGCTGTGTTTGGGTGGAAGGCGAGAGGACAGATGGCCTGGTGTCTGTTTGCAGACAGCCTGAGAGACTGCAGCCCTGGTGCAAGGCATTCTCCGAGGTGGACTCCACAAGACAGTGGTGAAGTAGGGAAAACGCCAGGGCGGACCACTGTGTTAGCATTCACTGCTCAAACACTGGCCGGAGTGACTGCTGGGCAGCAAAAAGGGAAGCCTTTATGCACAAGACCCTTGTGTTTCTGGCGGTGGCTTTTAACTTTTCAATCTAAACAAAGCCTTCCCTATATAAAAACTCTCTTAATTACTATCATTTAAAAATTGGTTTAACACAAGCTAGCCTCATTCGGTTTCAGTTTGGCCTTCTGCAATTTTGGCAGCCGGTGAATTATTCATTGGTGGTAGGGGGGGAGTGAGCAGGGGTGGGGGACTTCTTCTGCTCAAAATATTTAGAATCAGAACATGATACAAGGTCTAGTAATTTGTACCAGGGAAGCAGTCACGTGTTTACAGACTTAGATGGAAATGCGCTCACTGCTATCCTTATATCATCAGAAAATTATTTATTAAAAAAAAAAATGGGTAAGATCCCCAGAGGACTAGGCTGAGAGCTGAGGGCAGTGCTATCACCACCTGGCTGACCGCTCCTCTCCGGATCCAAAGCCAGTCAGTCCAAAAGGCAAGGCACAGTGTCACACTTGTGTCCCAGGGATGTGTGTGTAGCTTCCCTAAGATGCCAGTTTGTAATGGACATGCTTATGAGACAGCCCCTTCCAAGTCTATGATACTTTGATCATCCATTTTGATGATCTTTTTCTTAATTAATCATTCAAGCCACAACTTGAAATCACTTTTTAGTTTCTGCATATAGTAAAACAGAGCATTGGAAAGATGGAATGCCATGGCGCTTTACATAGTGTGGGTATAAACTATCCCTCCCCAAATAATCTTTTTAAATAAATTTATTTATTTATTTATTCACTTTTTCTTGGTTAAAAATGTGGTGCGCAGGCTTCTCACTATGGCGGCATCTCTTGTTGCAGAGCACGGGCTTTAGGCGTGTGGGCTTCAGTAGTTGTGGCACTCGGGCTCAGTAGTTGTGGTGCGCAGGCTTAGTTGCTCCACGCATGTGGGATCTTCCAGGACCAGGGTTTGAACCTGTGTCTCCTGCATCGGCAGGTGGATCCTTAACTACTGCGCCACCAGGGAAGCCCCTACCACCATATAATTTTTAACAGTAATAAGGAATCTAGTTCTACCCAGAATCAATTGGGGGTATCCCAGTGAGGAAAGTGGAATTGTCTTCTTTCTTCCCACCACCTTGCCCTTCACCCTTAAAAATTCCACATCCCCACTTAATAGACGAAGGGAATCCTTTGAAGTCTGAGCATTCTAATACCCATGATTCTTTAAGGCACCTGTAACAAAACAGAGTTGTGGCCACAGGAGCTTCCAACTCCCTTTCTTGTTCCTGGCACTTTCGAGTTCTCTTACCAAGTGTTCTTGGCTACCAGATAGGCCTTAGCCTGAGTGATCCAATATGGTAGCCACCAGCCACATGTGGCTATTAAGTTAGAAAACTAAAGTAAGTAAAATTAAATACAGTAAAATAGTCCCTCAGTCACACTAATCATATTTCCAGTGCTCGATGGGGACATGCCGCTAGTGGCTACCTTATTGGACAGCACAGATATAGAGCATTTCCATCATCACAGAACGTTCTGTTGGATAGCACTGCTTGAGACTATTTAACTAGGCAATTCATTTCAGCATCAGTTCAGGCTTGTTTGATTTTATGACTGAATTGACCCATTGTTTGAATTTATTAATAGGTTCAGTTGTGCTAACTGTGCACTCTGGCAGCTGTTGAGGAGATGGCAAGAGTGATTCGTTCCATAAAATGGCAGTGGTAAGAGTAAAAGTATGAATGATGGTAATAGCTGACATTTACTGGCACTTACGATCCAGGCACTGTGCTAAGCACTTAATCTGTGTTATCTCATGATCTTCACAACTCTATTATTATCCCAGTTTAACAAGAGAGAAAATTAATAGCAGGGATGGGAAGAGTCTTTAACATTCGTCTAATCCGACCCTCTCCGTTGACAGAGCTCAGACTCTGGAGTCAGACTGCCTGGGTTTACTTGAGTGACCTTGAGCGAGTAACCCTCTTTGTGCCTCAGGTTCCTCATCTGTAAAATGGAGGAAATGACAGGATCTATCATAAACTGTAGTGAAAATTCTACTACATGAATAGTTCACATAAACTATTAAGAACTGAGTGCGTGTTAACTGCTTTGATTGTTTATTACAGGTAGGGAAAACCCAGGGAGGTTAAAGCCATGCCCAAAGTCACACAGCTAACACCAGCTTAGCACCCTTTCTGTTATACTTGCATATAAATCCCCTTGGCCCTCCCTTCCACCTATCTACATGCTTTCAACTAGCCTGTCCCCTTTTATCATGACCACTCGGCAGCCAACTGCTAGTATCAGAGTGACATCAGCACTTTTCCATTGGCAAAGGGCGCAGGGACTGTTCCATGAAGCAGCCAATTTCCAGGGCTTTTTGGCTTGGTGATAATTGGAGAATAACCTAGATGATTGCCAAGGTCCCTGTCACTCCCAAGAGGATCTGAACCAAGAAAGTAAAGACAGGATCCCCTGTTAGGTGAAAGAGAATAAATCTTTTGACACAGTTGGATCCAAGTTAAGACACCTGAAATTTTTCTCTAGTAGGATAATAGTTGAAGAATAAAAAAGAGGAAGGGGAAAAAAAGTAGTTCACAAGACTGGCCCAATCCATGTGGCCACCTATCTAGGGCATAAACCTTTCAGGACTTAGTTAACCGCTTGTAGGTGTGTTAGTGTGGTTCCCGGTCCCAGGCCCGGCCTGAGATACTCCCTTTGGTTTACTCCTGTGCTGATCCAAGATGCTCACGTTAGAGGACATCAACTCACTGAGGGTTTGTTTGTTTGGGTCTGTCTGCCCTTACCTGGAAATTTGAGGACAGGAGAAGAAACTTCTCTTATGCATCATCATAAGTGCATACAGATCTCTGGAATTCTTATTAAAATGATTCAGGAGGTCTGGGGTGAGATTTTGTATTTTTAATAAGCTCTCAGGTGATATAGGTGCTTCTGGTTCAAGGTCCACACTTTGAATAGCAAAGATGTATAGGACTTTTATGGCAGCAGCTGGTAACTGGAAATCTCTGGACACAGAATCTTCCTGGTCAATGTCATCTCTTCCGGTCTTGCTGGTGTAGATATCTGAGGCTTAAACTCAGTTCCCTTCCAAGCATTCGCACAGGCTCCAAAATGCTTCTTGAGAACAGCCTTGTCCCAGCCTGCCCCCACATAGGTAGGCCACCTCCAGATCTTACAAGGCAAGGTAATCCTTAAGTAGGATAGCATTCACACCTACTTCTTGCTCTTTCTTGTAATTGCTAATTTAGGTGGTAAGGGCTACCCTCTGGAGGGAAGGGAAGGGAAAGCCTTGTATCCATGTATATAAAGAACTCTTACAATTCAACAATAAAATTAAAACATTCTCAACACCATTGGTTTTTCAGGGAAATACGAATCAAAACCACAGTGAGACACTACGTCATACTCACTAAGGTGGCTATAAAAAAGAGAGAATATCAAGTGTTGGCAAGGATGTAGAGAAATTGTAACCTTCATACATTGCATAAGGTAAAATCATGCAGCCACTTTGAAAAACAGTCTGGCGGTTCCTTAGAATGTCAAACATAGAGTTACCATTTAACCCAGAAATTCTACTCCTAGATATATACCCAAGCGAAATGAAAACATATGTCCACAAATAAACCTGTACACAAATGCTTATAGCTATATTATTATTCATAACAGTCAAAAAGTAGGAGCAATCCAAATGTCCACAAACCAATGAATGGATAAAAATATGGAATATTCATACAAGAGAATTGTTTTAGCCCATTCAAGCTGCTATTACAAAGTACCATAGACTAGGTGGCTTCAACAACAGACTTCTATTTCCCACAGTTCTGGAGGCTGGGAAGTCCAAGATTAAAGCACTGGCAAATTCAGTGTCTGGTGAAAGCCCACTTTCTGCTTCACAGATGGCTATCATCTTCCTGTGTCCTCACATGGAAGAGGGGCAAGGAAGCTCTCTGGGGTCTCTTTTATAAGGGCACTAATTCCATTCGTGAGGGCTTCATTCTCATGAACTATTTACCTCTCAAAGGCTCCACCTCTTAGTACCATCACATGGAGGGTTAGGATTTCAACAAATGAATTTGCGGTGGGCGGGGGGGGGGGGGGGGGACAGAAATATTCATTCCATGGCAGGAATATAATTTGGCAGTAAAAAGGAATGAAAAACTGATACAGGTCACAACATGGATGAACCTTGAAAACGTTATACTAACTGAAGGAAGTCAGTCACAAAAGGCCACATATTGTATGATTTCGTTTATATGAAATACCCCAAACAAGCAAAGCCATAGAGACAGAAAACAGATTAGCATGTTGCCAGGAGCTGGGGAGAGGGAGATGGGGAGTGACTGCTACCGTCCAGGGGTTCTTTGGAGGAGGATGAACATGTTCTAAAATTAGATTGTAGTGATGGTTGTACAACTCTGTGAATCTACTAAAAACCACTGATTTGTACACTATAAAGGATGAATTTTATCATATATGAATTATATCTCAATAAAGTTGATAAAACTCTCATAGGGGTGGAGGCTTGGGGAGCACATCTTGAGAAAGCCCTACATCCACTGCCTCCATCCAGGGGTGATACTCTGCTCCCACAAGGGGGTTGTGCTTCCTCTTCTCTTTGCTGGAAAACTTACCCTCCATTATGTGCTCTCTCAGGTCTTGGTAATATGTCTATATTTAAAGCAATCTCACTGCAGATTTTTGAGTGTGCTGATATATTGAGTTTTTTCATAAGTTGTGAAACCCTAGAAAAATTTCCAGACCAAATCTGATTAAATGAGCTTTCCATCTGATGCTGTGAGAGACTGCTCTGCGTAGTGTCTGTAGTGTGACGACAAGCCTGCTAGATTTGAGTTAAAGAAGTTATACGAGCTCAGGTCAATTGGCATTTTCCATTCTGCTTTTGAACAATTCAATTCTCACTTAGAGTCCATGGACCTCTGCGAAGCCAAACCAGAGAGAGGTTCACACAAACTTTCCTTCTAGAGAATGAGGGCTTTCTTTCATTTAATAAAAATGGGCACCTACTTCTCTGTATCTGTTCACAAAGAGCTGACAGTTATAATTTGCTGCTAAATAAGACTAAAGTCCATGTCAGGTCTAGATGGCTATCAGTCTCCTTAAAAAGATGAATATTCTGTCCCAAACACAAAATTTTAAATGTAAAAAGAATTAACAATGTGCGCCTGCCATTGAACTGCTCTACCACAATGTGAAAAATCCTAGCGAATGGATTTGTTTCACCGAAGCTGGCTTTCTGTGTGGACAGAGACACGGATTACTTACAAGGAATGATTTGCACCTGGCCAGCTGTGTCCTCTCAACCCTCTACTCCTGGCCCTTCCCTGACTCAGTCTCCATCAGCTGTGTCTGTGTTACACAGTTAAAGTTTAAGTTATTGGGACTTTACCTGTGGTCCAGTGGGTAAAAGGCCATGCTCCAAATGCAGGGGGCCCAGGTTCGATACCTAGTCAGGGAAGTAGATCCCACATGCAGGCTGCAACTAAGAGGTCACCTGCCACAACTAAAAAGCCCACATGCAGCAACTAAGTCCGCATGCTACAACTAAAAGTTCACGCATAGCACAACTAAGGCCCAGAGCAGCCAAAATAGACAAATAAATAATAAATAAATGTCTAAAAAAATTTAAAGGAAGGTTAAGTAATTGCTCTATTTCTTTTTCTTTAAAATACAAACACCCTCGGGACGAGAAGCGTATTTAGCACTTTAGAATCACCGACACCTCGGCCAGCTAGATTCCCTGAATTGGTCTATCAGATCCCTTTTGTCTCCCTGATAATACAGAGCAGCGCCCAGAAAGAAAAAGGAGGGTGGGAATTCTGACTGGGGATAAAGAAACACAGAATAAAGAGCAAAGGGCTGGGTGTCAGAAGGTCTGGCTGAGCTCCTGGGATCAACAGTTACTTACTTCTAAGCCTTAGTTTCCTTATTTATAAAAAGAGACTAATGGTGGTAATGACATCTGCCCGCCAGCCTCACAGCTCAGTGCTGGGGTCATTGCGGTTGTGAAAGGCAAAGGCATTTGTAACCACTAAACCAGGCTTTGCAAATGTGCAGTCCAGGCAGCACCTGATGCACCCCGCGCTCTGTGCTGGACAGTGCTGAGGGGCCCAAACAGATCACCAAACTGCACACAGACCTGAAAGGTCCTATTTCCTACATACTTCCAGTGGAAAACACTAAATAGATCTTTTAAAGATTTTTTTCCCCAATATCTTGCTAAGAAAATTTTCAATCCTATGTAAAAGTTGTAAGAAATTTAGAGTGAGCCCACATATACCCACCACCTAGATTCTATAATTAACATTGTACTATATTTGCTTTATCCCACATTTCTCCATTTTTTCAGGATTATCTTTAAAATTGGGTTTGCCTTGCATGTCACTTATTAGGATAATTTATCTGGCAACCAACACGTACCAAGGGGGAACCAAATAAAGCTTTTTTTTTGGCATCCCACTCGGAGCTGTTATGTCTAAGAGCCTCAACTGACAAATCCTCTTATTCCTTTCCAAAAAAAAAAAAAAAATACAGGAAAGATAGATTTGGTAAAACCAGTAATATCTTAATGGTTCCCATCGTCCATCCTAGGTAAACTATGAAGGTCTTTATATTTGGGCAAGAACACAAAGGAAGGAAACAAAAGGATTTTTTTTTTTTAATAAATTTATTTATTTATTTTTGGCTGTGTTTGGTCTTCGTTGCTGGGCTCAGGCTTTCTCTAGTTGTGGCAAACTGGGGCTACTTTTCATTGCAGTGCACGGGCTTCTCATTGCAGTGGCTTCTCTTGTTGCAGAGCATGGGCTCCAGGCAGGCGGGCTTCAGTAGTTGTGGCACGCGGGCTTAGTTGCTCCGTGGCATGTGGAATCTTCCTGGACAAGGGCTCGAACCTGTGTCCCCTGCATTGACAGGCGGATTCTTTCTTTTTTTTCTATATTTTATTTTTTTTTAATATCTTTATTGGAGTGTAATTGCTTTACAATGGTGTGTTAGTTTCTGCTTTATAACAAAGTAAATCATCTATACATATACATATATCCCCATATCTCCTCCCTCTTGCGTCTCCCTCCCATCCTCCCTATCCCACCCCTCTAGGTGGTCACAAAGCACCGAGCTGATCTTCCTGTGCTACGTGGCTGCTTCCCACTAGTTATCTATTTAACATTTGGTAGTGTATATATGTCCATGCCACTCTCTCACTTCGTCCCAGCTTCCCCTTCCCCTTCCCCGTGTCCTCAAGTCCATTGTCTACGTCTGGCAGGTGGATTCTTAACCACTGTGCCACCAGGGAAGTCCCTTTGTTTTTGTTGTAAGTGTCATTGATGTGAACAGAGAAGAAGGATGTATTTTTTCAGAAAAAAAAGGAAAAGAAAAGAGAAAGACTTGGGGACTTCCCTGGTGGTCCAGTGGGTAAGACTTCATGCTCGCTATGCAGGGGACCTGGGTTTGATCCTTGATTGGGGAACTAGATCGGCATGCATGCTGCAACTGAGTTCACATGTTGCAACTAAGGAGTCTGCATACCTCAACTAACAAGTCCACATGCTGCAACTAAAAGATCCCGCATGCCACAACTGAAGATCCCTCATGCCGCAACGAAGATCCTGCATGCTGCAACCAAGACCCGGTGCAGCCAAAATAAATAAATAAATACATAGATATGTAAATAAATATTTAAGAAAAAAGAAAAGAGAAAGACTTGTCTATTATTAAAAGTCCTGAAATAAAACCAAAAACTACAAAAAAAAATTAAACAGCCCTGAATATTGGTTTAAACTGTATGCTCTGCACCTGAAGAAATGTGCAAGGAAAAACACTATCTTAAAACGAAGTAAAGCATTGTCTGCCCAACAATGGTTTCTGTATCAAAGAAAGAGAAGGTTCTGGAACACTATAAACTGGAACAGAAACTTTTTGGTAGATAACTATAAACACCTCACAATAATATTGAGCTGTGTTTCCCAAACTTAGTCTTTTAAGTATCCTTTCACTATGCTTGCCACAGCTGATTACCTCCTGTGCTCTTATACATTTTTCTTTAAACTGACTTGGTTCTTACCTAAATATATATTTTTTCAAAAGAAACCTTACATTATTTCCATACATGGAAAACCAATATTATTTGCCGTAAACTGACAGCTACTTCAAAAATAAGAGCCATGAAAACCAAACAGTGTTATTAACTTCTAGCTCGATCTTTTTCTTTGACAAAAGCTCTGAACTTGGGCTTTTTCTCTTTTTTTCAACTTTTTATTTTTATACAACTTTTAAAGGTCACTTTCCATTTACAGTTATTACAAAACATTGGCTATATTTCCTGTGTTGTACAATCCATCCTTGAGTCTATCTTATACTCAATAGTTGAGGGGGGGAGGGGCAACGTAGGGGTGGGGGAGTGGGAGAGGTCTGTTCTTATTAGAGAGTTGTTAAGATATTCAAGTGGAAACTTTCTTCTTGATTTAATCAGAAGCACTGAGGGATAATTAAAACGAGAATTAATTTCTCAGTGTGTGATTCAACGTCCTATAATACTGAGTCCTTGTACTATTTTGTATACTGCTGTGGGTACACTTCCCACACTGAGGTCAGTGTTTAACAGTGTGTAATACACTGTCTTGGTAATACCTTCTGTGATCATTCAAATCCTACTTTTCTTTGGAATGGAGTTAAAGAGTGTTTGATCTCTGATTTCCCCAGTTACCAGAGTGCCTTTCTTTATAAATGTCCAATAGGCAACAACCCTAGCAATTCAGGGCAGAGTTATGTCATAGCCACTGAACATCTCCTGTGCTTGTTGTTCTCCAATCGTTTCCCCCAGCCCCTCATTCTCCACCCTTCTTTGACCAGTTCTCTGTCCTGGAGATCACCACCTAAAGACTGGCTTGGATTCAGCTAAAAAGAAGCAATAGCAGAAGATGGAAGCACAGGAGGAGAGTAGCCAGGAGATATCTCATCCCACTCCCTATTTTCTTGGTGAAATAGTTCTGGCAGTATCCTCACCTCTCTGTAACTGTGGTACCTGCAGAGGGCCCTACCTTCATGGTTCTAACTTTTACCAGCTTCTGTGAGCACCGTTTCCTAATTTTGTTCCTTCAGGCCTAAAAGTGATAATGACATCCTGTTGATGATGAATTAACAATAATTTAAATCCCTTGTTTGATCCCTCAGTCTTATTGATACTTTTGTAATAATTTCTTATTACATTATCTTCATATGAACCATCTAAGTGGGGGAAATGTTTGTTTCTTGCCAGATTCCAAGTGAAACAGATGGAAACTTTTCACTGCATATACTTTTGTACATGTTTCTATGTGCTTGCATTACCTATTCAAAAAATAAAAACAAGTTTTTAAAAATCAAAGAAATAACAATATTACACATCAAAATTTGAGGCAGAGCTAAAGCAGTGCCTAGAGGGAAATTTTTAGCTTTAGTTTGACAATTAATGATCTAAGCTTCCATCCCAAGAAGCTAGAAAAAGAAAAGCAAATTTTAAAAAAGACAGGAAATAAAGACAGGAACAAAAATTAAAGAAATAAAAATAGAGATAGAAATAAAACAGAAATAAAGTTAAAAATTGGTTTTTTGAAAAGATCAATAAAATTGATAAACACTAAGCATAGATCAAGAAACAAAAAACACAAATTACCAATTCCAGGAATAAAAAGGGGGCATAATTACAGATCCTAAATATTTTTTAAAAATTTAAGATGGTAATGTAACAACTTTACAACAAAAAATTTGACGATATAGTTGAAATGGAAAAATTTCTTGAGAAACACAAATTACTTAAACTGACACAAAGGAAATAGGAAAAATAGATAGTCCAATACTGATTAAAGAGTGAATCTGGGGCTTCCTTTGTGGTGCAGTGGTTGAGAGTCTGCCTGCTGATGCAGGGGACATGGGTTCGTGCCCTGGTCCGGGAAGATCCCACATGCCGTGGAGCGGCTGGGCCCGTGAGCCATGGCCGCTGAGCCTGCGCGTCTGGAACCTGTGCTCCGCAACGGGAGAGGCCACAACAGTGAGAGGCCCGTGTACCGCAAAAAAAAAAAAAAAAAGCTGGGACCCTGAAGAGGTACCCTATGCCTTGTCTTCCCTGGGCTGCATCCTGGGAGTGGAAGCCAAGGGAATGATAGATACCCCAGAAAGTTTAGAGGAATTCGGGTGCAGAAGGTGTCTCTTCTTATCTTCTAGCTGGAACCTGAGGGGTGATAAGCCACCCCAACTTATCCTGCACTGGTTAGAGCAGAGGTAAGGAGGGGAAATGGTTATGTGGTGTGTCTAGGTCAATGGCCCACAGCAGCCTCCTAGAATTCCCTCATGCTCCCAAGCGGAACAGGGAGACGCACCAAAAAGTGGACTCCAGAGTGGGCTGAGAGAATCAAAACGAGCCACACTTGGAGAGCCCCAGAGGTCTGCAATGGGGATGAGATAACCTCACACATGAGGACCAGGAGAGGGAATGCTGCACATCCAAGCAGGGGCCAGCCTAGTAGATGGTTATGAAGAGCCAGATGGCCCTTCCCAAAGCTGTGAGGTAACATAGCCTCCTGGAGCTCAGACTCAATCTCAGTGAGAATGGGGAACCTCAAATTGACTGAGATTAAGTTTCTGCCACCAGACAGGCAAATAGGAGATGGCTGCCACCTCTGTCGGTAGGAACCAGGGAGAGAGAGGAAGGTGATTTTTTTGTTTGTTTTTTTAAAAAATAACTTTAGAGACAAAATTAATCAATGTTCATTCTAGAAAACTATAGTACACATAAGCAAAAAAGTAAAACATAGATCGCCTATAATCTCACTACCTAGAGACAATAGTTATTATTATATGAACCTTTTATTTTCTTTTACAAAAATAAGATTTTAGGGGCTTCCCTGGTGGCGCAGAGGTTGGGAGTCCGCCTGCCGATGCAGGGGACATGGGTTTGTGCCCCGGTCCGGGAGGATCCCACATGCCGTGGAGCGGCTGGGCCCGTGGGCCATGGCCGCTGGGCCTGCACGTCTGGAGCCTGTGCTCCACAGCGGGGGAGGCCACAGCAGTGAGAGGCCCGCATACCCCCAAAAAAACAAACAAAAAAAAAAAACCAAAAAAATGATGTTATTGTGCCCATCAATTTAGAAGCTTGGTGGGGTTTTTTTTGACATTATGATACAGCACAATCTGCTTGAGTGGTCATTACCCATTCTTCCTCGTCATCATTTTCAATAATCGTAGTAGTGAGTGTTACAGGTGTTCTATAATATTTTTTAAACACTTTACTAATTGGTGGGCATTATACTACTGTAATCAACACTGTAATGAACAATTTTATGCTGAATCCTTGCTCACTTCCTTGGCTATTTCATTGTTAACCTGGGGTTTTTCCACTTCCTTTAGCTCCTTGTGTTGGAGCCGGGCATACACGGCAAAGAAAACCTGGCTGGTCATGCTAGTCAATCAGCCATGCAGATTGGAACTGGTGAAACAGGTTGGGTGTACTGCTGTAAAAACCAGCCAACCCTAGTTTTGACTCTTAAAATTATTCCTGTTCCCCGGAGATTATGTCCCCAACTCAAACATCCTCTGGCATACCGAGGGAGGGAACTGCCTCATGCATTATCTAATATTCTTAAGAGAATACACTGTCATCCTTGCCTGACAAAAGGAGCCCCTGGCAGCATGGCCTACGTTCCTATTTATACAGCATTGCTTTATACGTGCTAGTGGGTACCAAATATATTAAGTCAATGAGAGTCATTTGCACGCTGCAAATGGGATCAGGATATAAAATGATTTGGAGTCCTTGTTTTGTACGATGAACCTTCTTATATAAAATCTACAGATCAGCTTCCAAACAGAATTTTTAAATATCTGGCAGAGAAGTTTCATAAGAACTACTCCTCTTCTGTTGGATCTTGTTTTATGCTCATCTCTGGTTAAACAGGGCTCAGACAGAGGTTAGTAAAGCTCCTAAATGATTGTGCCATCCCCTGTTGTTTTTTTGGTTTTTTTTTGTTTTGTTTGCGGTACACGGGCCTCTCACTGTCGTGGCCTCTCCCGTCACGGAGCACAGGCTCCGGATGCACAGGCTCAGCGGCCATGGCTCACGGGCCCAGCCGCTCCGCGGCATGTGGGATCTTCCCAGACCGGGGCACGAACCCGAGTCCCCTGCATCGGCAGGCGGGATCTCAACCACTGCGCCACCAGGGAAGCCCCCATCCCCTGTTTTTAAGATGCCCCAGCTCCTTGATTGCCTACACAGGATGAAGTTCCAACCCCTTAGCACAGAAGATTTCCTTGTCCTGCCGTATATGGCCCCAAACCTTCCTCTGTAGCTTTATCTCCTGCCTGTCACTCCTTTCTTAGTGAACCACTGTGGAATATAACACTTTATATCATAAGTGGTTTAAATATCTGTCTCCCCGTTTGCATAACTTATCTCTTTAACCACAAGATCCTGTCCCTCTCCTCTGCCTACATCTAAGAACCTAGTACATGGTATACAGTAGAAAATCCGTAAATATATCAGTAAATCAGTTTGTCATAAAATAAATAGCTAACGTATGATAAGAAGGGCTAGCACTTATTATGTTCCAAGAGCTTTACCTGTGTTATCTCACTTAATCCTCACCACAACCCATCGGCTTGGCACTCTTATCATCTCCATTTCATAGGTGAGGAAATGAAGGCACAGAGATTAAGAAACTCGTCCAACATTACAGCGATCAATAGATGGCAAAACAGGATTTGAATCCAGGCAGTAAGGTTCCAAAAGTCCTGGTTCTTCATCTACAATGAATGAAATTTATTGTAGAATACATGGTGTTAACCATGTCACTGGGACAGAGATCACATGTGGGGAAGCAGTTCAGCTTTCTTGATAGGTGCAGGGGTTCCACAGACGGATGACTTCTATTAACATTCTGTTGTCGCTATTTAGTAGCTTGGTGAGTTTGGAAAAGTTATTTAAATTTTCTAGGCCTCTGTTTTCCCATCCACAAAATGTGGATAAAAGTGGCCCCATAGGGATGAGATTACAGTGAACGTTAAATGATATCATCCTTATTAAGTGCTCGGCACATCCTAGGAGCTCAGTAAATACTGTGTACACACAGCTATTATTTCCAGACTGCTATTTGCTGTCCTGGAGAGAAGATTGCAAATGCCTTGGTAAAAAGGCCATCCGTTCTCCAGTCACCTGCTTTGCACACGAGTCTGTGGGTGTATGTGTACTGATCACACAACGTGAATATGAAATGACAAGGTCCCTAATCCACCTAGAAGGCCTCCCACAGTGAGTTCCGCATCAGCATTGGTGTTACAGTTTTCCAAGGTAGCACCAAACAGGGCTTCAGGGTCACACTGCCCAACAGCTCTCGGGGACCCTCTAGTTCCAACATCCCATCAGTCAAAGATTAAGGCCTCTTCCAGACCTCAGGCAGTCAGTCACAGGAACTTGGGAGTTGAGCAAAGGCAGCTAATGGGCAGCTCCACCCATCACCCAGAAAAGAGCTCTCCCCTTCAACCCATCGCTGATAAGACACCAGCACACAGCAAGCACCCACAAAACTCTTTGGACTCTACCTTCCAGAGATTAAATTCTCACTGGGTTCTTCTCCCACCAGGAGGGAGCAGGGTGGGATTTGCCCATGATCTCAATCTCATAGATACCTACCTCTTGGATTTTTTCGGCTGTGTAGCTTGCGGAATCGACCAGGGAGAGAACCCAGACCCCCTGCACTGGAAGCGTGGAGCCCTAAGAACCGGACCGCCAGGGAATTCCCCCCCCTCTTATTTCTCATGGGTCTAGGCAGCTGTGCCCTGAAAATAGCTCTGGGTGGAGGAAATATTGTCTCCTTTCTTTCAGCACCAAAGCTCCAAGTTAAAGCCAAAAGCAAA
The DNA here is from genome assembly GCF_949987515.2 of Delphinus delphis. Classification (NCBI taxonomy): domain Eukaryota; kingdom Metazoa; phylum Chordata; class Mammalia; order Artiodactyla; family Delphinidae; genus Delphinus; species Delphinus delphis. Next base: position 125,950,005 of record NC_082686.1, on the reverse strand, counting down.
CTGAACTTATGAAAAGTAAATGGAGAAATCAGCCAGCACAGTTCCGCAGGGTGCTGGGAGAAAGAGGCAGCGTTAACAGCATGAAAGTCTCTCAGAGATGAGGCAGCAACTGCCCAGGACAATGAAGACAACAAAATCCCAGTCTGTACAAGTGGGAGCTCAGGTCCTCTGCTCCCAACTCCAGCCTAAATTCAGCCTTGAGTATTAGTCAGACTAACTGGTAAAGAAAAGGTTTGAGGGACATTGCAATCTGCCTGGGATAACATGAGTCAATGGAGGGCTATCAGGACCTGCAGTGTTTCCTCTGTCTTTTCAGAATTGGTTGCCGGGAGGGGTGCAATGACTCATAGAATGTTAGTGGTAGAAGGAATCTACCCAGCCGTGTCCCCTCATTTTACCTGGAGAGGAACTAAGGGTCAGAGTGAATCCATTTGCCCAAGGTCACAAGGCATGACTGCTTGTCCAGCATTCTATTTTGTCCCCTGACACTTTCTGCCTCCTGCATCTGACTCACCCGTAGCCCTTCCATCCCACCCACTATTCATGCCTAACATGAGGCAGGGTGCGTGTTGAAGCTGTAATCCCCTTGTGTGTTGCAGAGTGGGAAAGAGCATACGACAGAGTCTCATAGGAAATATCATGGCGTCTGTTTTTCTGCCCACTTGTGGAAATCATCTTCATTTTGGACCCCACACATAGAGTTAATTTTCCACCCAAAGGAGAGACCACAGATCTCCCAGACCAGAGAGAGAAACTTCCAGGGCTATGTCACCCAGGTTATCAAACAGGGTGGGGGGGGGGGGCAATCAAGTTGCCAAACACTTGATACAGCCATTCTTCGGCTACACAAGGCTAAGAATTATCATCATTTTCTTAGCAAGAAATGAAAAAGCATCATTATCAAAATGTTTCTAGTAGCTTCTACTGAGTACTTACCATACACAGGCAGTATTCCTTAATCCTCAGCAACAGCAGGAAGTTATTGTTATCCCTATTTTAAAAAAGAGGAAATTGAGGCACAGAAAAGTTAAGCAACTTGCAAATAGTAAAGAATCTGACTTCAGAACCTGACTCATCATCATGCTTTTGTCAGCTCTCTTGTAAAACTGTGCATATTTCTTGCTTCACAGCCTGGGTTCAGTCATTCTCATCAAGTTCTGTTCTCCTTATCAAGTTCTAAATGAAAGTACCCCTCCAGGTTATTATTCCTGATCAACACCTAAACCAAATCTGTTTGCAACAGTAGAGATGCTGGTGTTCAGTTAATTTGCAGTCCTTACAAAATGTTGCTTTGACAAGACTTTTTTCTGTTTGAATGTGCTATATGTTATATAACCAATATTAGCATGCTGGTATATTTCCTTTCTGCCTTTTTATTTAACGTGTGTGGAGGAGGAAAAAGTTTCTCCTCGACCCTCTTATGTTTAGTGTCTGGGGCTCTGCAAATTAAAAGGACAGATTAACAGGAAAATAAAAGAGAGTTTGTTTATGTGTGCAGTGCTCATACACACTGGAGAACCCAGTAGTGAGTAATTCTGAGGGGTGGTTAGAATTTGGGGCAAATATACCATTTTAACAAAGGGTGATAAATTTGTAGGGAAGCGCAAGACAAAGGAAAAGGGGGTTGGGCTCCTGGCAGTGGTAAATTGTAAGAAAGTAAATATATGGGGAAACTAATGGAAGATAAGTTATTTCAGTAAGATTTGTTTGTGCAGACTCATCTCAGGGCCGGCTTTCTGTCTCCCGTGATAATGGTGGTTTTGCTCCCGGTCCAGGAGCGAGGAGGGGGAACATCTTCGCAAAGCAAAATTTATATCCTGCTTTTAGGCAAACAAAGGAAGGGCAGAGAGCTCTTTCTGTATTTGCTGCTTTTTTATTGCCTTCAGCTCATAGCAATACTATGCCAAAGTGGCATATTTTGGGGTGGCATATTCTGATCCTCTTCACGTAATAAAAACTGCAGGGCACATTCAATTTCTTAACTGCTTCGTCCCCCCTCATTATATAATATATTGTTTGTTGTGGCTATGTAGTCTTTATAACTACCATTTTTCAATGAATAAATAACATTTCATTGCGTAGATCTATCATTATTTGCTCATGATGATAAACAAATAGGACGTATAAGGCCCTACTGTGAGATATTTGGGCTGTTTCCAAATTCCTCATGTTATCAACAACTGTAGTACACTTCATCTTTTCTATACTTACCAGATATATTTTATTCTAGGTTAGCAGAGTTTTAATTCTCTTAACGAAACTCAAAGCATGGTTTATATCTTTGTGAGTTTAGATAAGAAGAGTTTAGAAAACGTAGATGGGCCATGAGCCAATCCAGAGTCTCAGCCAGTTCAGTGAACACCATGAAAAATCAGTAGCAACAAGAGGAGAGAGTTGTCACGTCAACCAAGAGAATATGTACAAGTGATTTAGGAAGGTTAGAGACATCACCAGGGCTCAGTGTCCCAGCTGGAGAGACAGCTCTCATATCACAGTGAACACTGGCTACCCATCTACACTGGAACAGTTTTTCTAACATGACACGTTAATCATGATTCCCAGATCACTTGGGGGAATTCTCAGTTCTTTACAATAACCACAGTGCACAGTGTGTGTGCGTGCGCACACGCACACACACACACACACACACACACACAGTCTAGAAATGTCCATCTTTTCTGCTCATTCACGTAGCAAAGGTGGGAGACCTTGGGATTAGGAGGTGGGAAGACCTTGATTAGGATCTTGGCCTCAACCCTTCCCACCAAGTTGACTGTTATCCAACGTGACTATTTCCCAGTCTTCTCACACGTGAAATGGGAATTACATTTAAGGGAGTAATTAAATGGATTTTTTTTAAAAAGTACTTTAAAAACCACAAAACTGTACATAAATGTTATCTCTTATGTATTGTTAGGGCATTTAGAAATGCTGGCTTTGGGGGCTTCCCTGGTGGTCCAGTGGTTAAGACTCTGTGCTTCCACTACAAGGGGCATGGGTTCGATCCCAGGTTGGGGAACTAAGATCCTGCATGCCCTACAGTGTGGCCAAAAAAAAAAAAAATGCTGGCTTTATTATATAATTAATACCCATTTTAGGGGCTGAAGGTAGAAGTGATTACATAGCCACAGTCTGGTATTTTATACTTCCTTAACAGGAAGTATAGTTTGAGATTTTTAAAATGGGAGATATCGGTAAATGGTTTATGTCTTCTGCTATAGAAGATTCAAAAGAAGGAGCGGTATTTTCTCCTCCTTTTTGCCCAGTCGTGTTCAGAATCTGAGCTACATGCCTCCATGGGCCTAAACTGCTTTCCTGATGCTCGGCACCCAGAAGACCCCCACCTACTTCCTTGCCTTCTTTTGGGGAGGTGGGAGTGCATTTTGCTCAATTACTTATCTATTGGACCCTTGGTCCAATAGATAAGTAATTGAGCTGCAATACTGCTGCAATGGACATGGGAGTGCATATACCTCTTTGAGATCTCGATTTCAACTCCTCTGGATATATACCCAGAAGTGGTATTGGGGTCCAAATATACATTTTAATAAGAGATTTATTGAGATATAATTCACATACCATAATTTTCACTTTTTAAAGGTGCATCTTCTCCTGTAATTGTTCCCTCTCCTTTGGACCCATAACTTTTTTGTTGTTTATTTGTTATGGTTGACCTTATTTTATAATTATTACACCCCTGTCACATCCCTTCTACCCATATCCTACAGTACTTGGCATTTTTAGTAGCTCAATTGTTTGTTAACTTAAGAATTTGTATGCTATTTGTGAACTTATGAAAGCACTGGTTAAGTTCAAATTCCAAGATGAACAAAAATCAAATATATTTGAGAAACCTATACGTACTTTGACGTATTCCTAGAGAATGGGTATTTTATTCAAGGCAACACATTGAATTTAAAGAAGTTTAGCAATGTTAACACAATATAGTTCAAAACAGGATCGTAATTCATAAATTTGTCAATTGTTCTTTCATCGTGCAGATTTTAGTCAGGGTCCTGCCACAGAAAAAAATGGGCACCTCTTATGGTTAATAAATCTTATCGATCCCATTTTGCAAATGAGGAAAATAAAGCCCGGAACTAAAAAGTGTTATTTCAGGAAATGGTATCTCATTATTTGCTATTATCTAAAGACTTTAATCATAACCAGTTTCCTGCAGCTCTGAGAATATTACTTCCCCTACTTCAATCAGCACTTCTCAAAATGTTAGCTATAGAAGACTATAGATGCTTAATCAGCATGTGGACTCTGGGGCTCCACCCTATTCCTCTGAATTAGAATCTCTGGGGCTCTGGAATCTGCATTTTTAATAAGCTCCTCAGAAGACTTTTTATGTACATCGGAGTTTGAGAACCTCAACTCTGCATAATTAATAATACATTAAACCAAATATCTCAGCCCTGGTTGAGCATCAGAAGCCCCATGGAACTTGAATTATCTTATTTCTAGGCTCCAGTCCCAGATATTCTGAGTCAGCCAGCTTTGAATCCTACTCTATTCTGCTCTCACTTCACCAAGGCTCAACTACCCAGAGGTTTGGAATAATTGTTTTGCGGACAATGCATTTAGATGAAAAATCGATCGTCTATAAGATCATCTAGGGCACTGAAGAGTATCTGGAAATAGATAAAATTCCTTTATGTTCATACTAAGCCATCCCTGCTATGGAAGAAAGTTGGAATACTATATAGATAGATAGATATAGATATAGATATATAGATATACATATACATATATATATAGACATACTTATATACAGATAGAGAGATTTTCAACAATACTGTGTCAACTTCCTTATTTTTAACCAGAAAAATCTGTTAATTAGGAAAAACTAAGCTTTACTTAGCTTTATTGTAATAAGAGAGAACATCACCTTGACAGACAAGATTGTGTCTCAAAAGGGGAAACTCAAGGGGGGGATATTTAGAGGATTTTAAGAGGGATAAATGACTTGGGGATAAAAGCCTTGGAAGGCAGGAAACGGATTGGGCAGAGCTTACAACACAATAGCTTTGGGTTGTTGGGCACAGGGAGGACAGGGTCTTAAAGAGTCTTGATAGGCAAGTTGTTAACGCTTAGTAAGTCATTTTCACTGGCCCTCAGTCTTATTTTCCAGGAGCAAATACTTCCTGGAGCAAGCAGGTAAATTATTTGGTCTGGTCCCAGGATCAGAAAGGAGGAAAGTGTGTTTGTTTCCACTCTAATTGAAATGAAAATATTTACACTGAAGCCTCAATTGTCCCTAAAAACCCACTTTCCAGAATTTTACATTCTGTGATCACTGTGGTAGAAATCCATCAATTAACATTTGTATTTTGTTTCACAGTTTACAGAAAGTGTTCCCACACATGGTGTCTTTTGATACAATAACTTGTGAAGTAGTTAAGCCAGGTCATTTAATATTCTCATTTTACAGATAAGGAAATGAAAACTCAGGGAAGTTATGTAATTTATCCTAAAAGTGAAGTGCCTTAGCTAGGAATTAAGCCCCGCTATTCAGACTCCAAAATCCATACTCCTCAATAGCACCACAAACAGGTTTTACAATGTTACATTGGAGGCTTTAAAAAAAAAGAAAGAAAGAAAGAAAGTGCTGAGGAATCTGGAGTTAGCCCTTGAAGTTTATTTAATGTAATTTGGTTATAAGAATATTGGAAGGACCTCATTATAACTTGGCCACAACTCTAACCTCCCAGAATCATGGACCCTAGAGAAGGAGCTATAATGGTCAACAGCAGAGCGCTAATTTAGCCAAGTATACATCAACTGAGAAACAGGAAAAAAAAAAAAAAGATGGCTTCCCGAGTGCAAAAAGCACCGCATAGCACTTTTGCCCTGGTTGCTATTGGCTCCTTAAAGCAGACAACTTAGAAGCAAGTTCTGTGGGTTCCAAATTATAAATTCTTATAGTGAAATGTGCTTTTCAAGGACACAAAGCCCCACAAGCCTGACCAGGAAGTTACCCAGTTTTCAAGTGGAAACTTACTGGTGGGACTTAATGAGCCATGTCACTTCCATTAATGAAATGAAATATACCACATGTTCCAATGTCCCTTTAAATGGTGGATTCGTCTTAATCAGATAAACAAATATCACAATCCCCTCTGCACTAGAAAAGCCCACTCTATGATGATCTGAAAAAAAAAAAAATCACAAAGTCAAATAAGGAAATAAATCCCAGATATGGTAGTTCATTATATGAACTATCTCTTGGAAAGTGAATGTCCAAATAGCTTAAGTAATTATCTATGGCTGCTTGAAGAGTGGAAGAAATCAATTGTCCCATGTGCTTTTCTCAGGCAGGGCCCGTACTCTAAATTGGGGGCTCTCAACACTCACTGTACCGTGTAATCATCTGGGGAGCTTTGAAAATTCCTGATTTTCAAGCCTCACGCCGGACCACATGAGTTTTTTAATTTCCCCAGGTGATTCCAAAGTGCAGCCAGAACTTAGAAACAGTGCTCAACACCAGTGGTTCCCGAAATATGGTCCCCGGGTCAGCAGCAGCATCTGGGAACTTGTTAAGCATGCAGATTCTCCTACCCCACCCCTGACTCTCTGAAACAGAAATTCTGGGTGTGGGACCTAGCGATCCATGTTGCCACATGCCTCCGGGTGATTCTAGTATAAGCTACAGCACTATTCAGAAACACTGATTCACTATTCTAAATATAAGGGCTGTGGCCCTCTACCTGCAGCTTAAGGGAACACAAGCTTGACCTGCCCCAAACACTGCTTGAGACCTGTGGCTTTTTGTCTAAAGACAGAAGCCACTGTTGACAAAACACCCAGGCCTCTGGCTTTAGGTAAACTGTGAAGTACCGTGTAAGTGTAAACTGTGGGGCTTTAAGGTAGAAGGGAACAACAAGTCCCAAGGCCCAACTCCAGGGCTGGTCCCATAAGGCAGGCTGGTCTCACACAGAGCGCTACTGAGGACCACAGTCAATAACCCATGGCCAACATTTGGGGATTTCCTCCCAGGATGCATTACACCTTCTTCCGACTGCCAAGATTTTTGTTCAGGGATTCACCTGTTCCCCTTTTAGTCCCTAAGTGGAGTCTCACTTCTCAGGAACCGGGCCAGTCACCTAAAGGCTTTGGCACTGAGGACCTTGGCCCCACCTTCCTCTCCGCTCTATCTCCTCCCATCCTCCTGGCTACATGGGCATCACCCTGCAGGATCATTCAGTTCCTCGGCCACGCACTTCCTGAACTTCATTTCCAATGACCTTTCCCTAGACTCAAGCTCACCCATCCCTGCCCACACATCTTTTTTTTTTTTTTTTTTTTTTTTTTCCCCCGCTGTACGCGGGCCTCTCACCGCCGCGGCCTCTCCCGTTGCAAAGCACAGGCTCCGGACGTGCAGGCTCTGTGGCCATGGCTCACGGGCCCAGCCGCTCCGCGGCACGTGGGATCTTCCCGGACCGGGGCACGAACCCATGTCTCCTGCATCGGCAGGCGGACTCGCAACCACTGCACCACCAGGGAAGCCCCCACAAATCTTTTAAAATCAGTAATTCAAGCATCCCATCTCCCGCCCTCAGCCTCCTCTCCTTCCAGTGCCTTTGCTTGAATGCTTTGTTGACCTCACCTGCCTTTCTCCTTCTCTCCCTCTTTTGCTCCTCCTGAGACAATGAATGCCCCTCCCTCAAGGTCAGGGAATAAAAAATGCACATGTTTCCCATCTCCAAACACTCTTTCTGTCACTGCTGTTTGAATTTCCCCATTTTCCTCAAATCTCTGCCACTCTAATATGATGGAAGGAGTCCCTTCTGCTTGCAAAGGCAAATCTCTAATTGCATCCAGGTCCCTCCCTCCACCCCTTTTCTCAGAAATTTCACGTTACTCAGTATCTGCCCTTATTTTTTTCTACTCTTTCAGTCTTATTCTCAAACCTGGATCCTTCCTGTCATCTGTTAAACATGTACCAATCACTCCTGACCGAAGTCTTCCCCGTAAGAAGATACATGCAGGCACTGTTCTATTCCCACCCTTCTTGCTCATTCTTCCCACAGGAGTTGTCCACGTTTCCTCTCTTGATGGGTTCATCATTTGTTCCTTAGCCCTTCTGGTCTGGTTTCTGTCCCCCACACTAATGCTTCCTATGAACTCGGCTCCATGTGGTTAAACCCTGTGGCTACTCTTCAGTCCTCATTGTTATTGAATCCTTAGAAGCATTTCACACCCTTGACCACTCCCTTCCTCTCCTCCTTCCTTACTATCTCCACCAGTTAATCCCCCCTAGAAGATAAACCATGAAAACACAGGCCTTGTCTGTTTTGTACCTGCTGTATCTACATCCTAGAACAGTTTGGGCACATAGTAGGTGCTCATTTAATATTTATTCAATGAACAAATGAATCGATTGCATAAACTGTCATCTCATTATAGTACAGGAAGGAAAGTACAACTAGAAACGAACATATTATGGGGAGTGGGGTCTACCCTCATATTAGGTCTGGAAGTCTTCTGGTTTCCATGAAGCCACACTCTCACACTCTCTACCTCTCTTACCTCCCTTCCCAATCTCCTCTGCCAGATGCATTCCCCTTCTCTCACCCTGATGTTGTGTCATTCTTCAGGAATTGTTCCTAGACCCTATTTTCTTCTTACCTTACATCCCCTCCCCATGTAACGTCAGCAGTGTCATTTACCATCTTCATACCCATACCACCTTCACTTAGATATCCTCAGCCTGGTCCTCTCTTCTGAGCTCCAGACCAGTATATCCAGTATATCCCTTCCTGCTCAACATCTCCACCTGCGTGAACTATAAGCACCTCAAATGCAACATGTCCAGAATTAAGCAGAAAAACTAGTGTTTCCCCATATCTGCTTATTTTCCATTGCTCTGTCTCAGCAAGGGACATCACCTTCTGCCTAGTTACTCATGCTTCCTTCTCCCTTAATTCTCCTCCCCAGAATCAAGGATAATGATTTTAGACATTGTTATAATAAATGGGATTCTGTCTCTCTTAGGCCCCTCCTTCTCTTTTCCCCTTATCTACTAGATGCAGGTAAATCCCAGTTATAGTACACACACACAACTTTCCTTTACAAACTTGCTTTATCTGGAGTTACTAAGTGTCTCTTTTTCTGTTTGTTCATTTCATTTGTTTACTAGCTAGATCTTCCCTCACCTCTTCCCATACCTCGAATAGCTCTGTAAGACATTTCTCGGTTCAATGCCCCACTTTGTCAAACTTGATCCATAGTGCATTCAATCGATTTTCCTCCCAGGGATATTTCTTTCAGAGTCCTCTCTTCTCTCTTTCTCTTCTCTCCCTGTTCCCCTGTTTCCTGGACCCCATGTCTTCTTCTTTTCTTGGTTGACTCTCTCATTCTAATGAAGCATTTCCTTTAGTAGCTTCTGAGAAGCATCAAAAGTAAATTTTTGAGACAACATGTCTGAAATGTCCTTAGCTTATCCTCATATTAAGACACTAATTTGCGTGAGTATAGAATTCCAGGTTGACGATAATTTTCCATCAAAATTTTGAACTTGTTCTATTGTCCTTTATTTTTAAATTCTGTGGTTGAGACATCTGATGTCATTCTGACCTCCAATTCTTATATGTGACATGCTTTCTCTCTGGAAGATTTAGAGTGCCTCTGTTTAGCATTGGAGACCCTTAATTTTGTGATGGGCTTTGATACATAGCTCTTTTTCATTCATTCCTTAGACCTTTACAATCTGAAAACTCGTGTCCTTCAGTTCTGATAAGTTTTCTTATATTATTATTAGTTTTTAATACATCCTTTCCTTTCCAGTATTTTCTTTTTCTATTCTCTCTTTCTGGATTTAAAGTTTTATTCTGTTTTTTTGTATCATCTCTTTATCCTCTAACTTTTGGCTTCATATTTAATTTTGATTTTTCCCTTTCATACCAGAGGCTTTCCTTAAAGGGCTGTCATCCTTGGATATGGTAATTCAGCTTAAGCTACACTGTGTGTTTGAATGAAGCTTGTTGGTTGGTGGGCTTTACTGTGGGGCAATTGTATGGCCATCTGGCTTTTTCACAGCGACCCTAAAATGTCAGTTTCTGGATATCTTTATTCTGTGGTGGTTCAGTTTCTCCACAGAAGATCCTCTGATCTTCAGCTTGCTGGGAACTTCCAAGGTCTCACTTTTCAGTTAACTGACTTTCACTTAATCCCTCACTTTCCCCAAATCTGCATCTTGGTTCCTGAATCCTTCTGGTTCAATTTCTTCATAGGCTCTTTCTCATGGACCTCTGAGCTTGACAGAGTGATAATATGTAAAGAGCATTAAAATGAATTTATCTAGGCAGAAATTTTGGAATCTGACCTTTCTTAGGTACTGACACCATCTCCTCAGAGAGAGATGGCTGTGAATGGCTGGATACTTGCAGGATTTCATGGATATCATGTCCTTCCATTGCCTCCAGGTTTAGAGTCTCTTTACTAATTCCTGTGTTCCTTTTGCCCATAGTATTTTATGTCTGAAAGGAATCCAGCCCTATTGGTATGTAAAATTTTGGTATAACTCTTAGACAATTATTTATGTGTGTCAGACCTGTGCAGTGGGGCTCAGACAAACCTCCATTTTGTGCATTGTTGGAGTGATGGCAGGTGGAGAAGTGGAAAGAGGTTGGTGAAGAAAATGTAATGTTTGACTGAAAACATCTTTGTGGGACTGTCCCTTTGACCAATGTTTCTTTCCTGGTTTCCTAGCGCAAATCTACTGAGTAGTCATAGCCCATTTTAAAAGTCACTGGAGGGCTTCCCTGGTGGCGCAGTGGTTGAGAGTCCGCCTGCCGAGGCAGGGGACACGGGTTCGTGCCCCGGTCCGGGAAGATCCCACATGCCGTGGAGCGGCTGGGCCCGTGAGCCATGGCAGCTGAGCCTGTGCGTCCGGAGCCTGTTCTCCGCAACGGGAGAGGCCGCAACAGTGAGAGGCCCGCGTACCGCAAAAACGAAAAAAAAAAAGTCACTGGATTTTGAAAGTTGTCACTAATTCTGGCAACAAAAAAAGCTTGGCATTTCACTAAAAGGACTTCAAAATCATCCCAAAAGAAGATTTTTGACGGGGTGTGGGAAATGGAGCTGATGACTCTTTACACACTTGAAATGAAACCATTAACAATGTGCTATCCATTATAATGCACATAAGTGACTTTAAATTTTTATGAGCCTCATTAAAATGGATTAAAAGAAACAGGTGAAACTAATTTTAATAATATACTTGATCTAATTCACTCTTTCCAAAACATTATCACTTCAACTTCTAATTGATATAAAACATCATTGAGTTATGCAACATTTTCAGGTGTGTCCTGAGTCTTTGAAACCCGGTGTGTGTATTGTATTCCTCCAGCACATGGCAGCTGGGACTTAGTCACATTTCAAGTCCTTAACGTGGCCACTGGTCACTGTATGGGACAGCACCGCTCTTAAATCATTCATTACCAATGGGAGGCAATGGGTTGTGACTATAATCTGTAAGCTTCCGGTGAAAAATTGCTGCATCAGAACCATTCAAATGTAAAGCAGGTGTGTCTGTCAACAAGCATTGCTCCGTTGAGCTGAGAAAATTCTGGGCCTGCTGAACATAAGGTCTTGGGAGCCACTGAATGGAAACAGGCTTTCTGTCTGGAGGACCAGCTCCCATTAGCTTAGGAAGTCCTGGGCATTTTCCTTTCCTGAGGCGTCCAGTATTTTTCCTCAGTTTACAAATTAAGACACTTATTTTCCCATTTTCCAGCGTGTCCTGTGTAGCAACTAAGGTATATTTTATGAGTCTCTTGGGAATTTCTGGAATTCAGATGGAATTCCATCAATGGTGTGCTAATGAGCAAAGCAGAACAGACTCCATCTTCTGTCTGGGGTGGATGGGCCTGAACCCAGCTACAATTAATTTCTGCATTAATTGAACAAGCGTGAATGCAAATAATATGCTCCTTTGCCTCACAATATATTAAGCTTCTGGGGATCCCAAATGTATTATCAAGATGACCTAATTCATTCGCACTCTACAGACCGGCTGTTTGGGTTGGTAAATACCCCATTTTATCTGTCTGCTTCATTCCATGAGCTATTGTTTATTGCTCCTAAGAGAGACAAGGCTGGGGGAGGAGAGTGGGGTTACCCCCTTTCTAGACCAGCTGGGCCCTCCCGTCCCAGGTTCTAAGACTACCTTTGCTGCTCCGCCCTCCATGCTTCTCACACACAGGACTGAGAGACGTTCATGGAGACGGAAGTGCACACAGAAACCCCTGTTTGACTTTCAGAGGATCAGCAGGGTTTTTTGCTTTTGTTTTGTTTTGTTTTTTCTGTCTGCGTGAAAGATGGTACCTTGACATTTTCCAGTGCTGGCCAACTCGTCAGACAAACAGCCTGCTTGTTGTCAAATCGCCAACTCAGGCCAAGGCACCTCCTGCCCCTGGTGTGCCTGACTGCCAGCAGTCCTCCGCAACAAGCCGCTCGCACTTCTAAAAAGGTGACATTTTAGCAGTCTGTTTATAAAACGGCCAAAGGAATATTTATCTTGAGGTGCAAACAAAAGAGGCACTGGAGAGAAATGTTTTTCGCCAGGTTTTCCAGAACCCTGAAACCTGCCTCCCAGCCTCCCGGACACCTCTTGTTTCCCCGAGCAGCCCCACAAATATCAGAAGAACACAATTCAGCAGAACCGTGGTCCTGGAAGGCGCACACACGCTGTGTGAACACTCAGGCCGGGCAGTCTGTGATGGTTAGACGTGTCAGAATCTGCCACGACTGTGTCCAAGGGATTATTAAAAGAATATGCTGAGGGGAAATTTTTCTGATTACAGCAAGAGTCCAAAAGGTTAAGGAATTGCTGAGTTAAAATATCCCTGACTGACTGGAGTTGCCCCTGGCATTATATTCCATTTTGACAGGCCGCCCATGTTGGAAAACAAACAGACACTTCCTTCAACAAGACGGTGATAAATCAATTATTCTACAGGAACAGCGGCCACTGGAGCATAGATTTAAGAGTATTATGCAGTTTTCTCTAGTGACTTATCCAGCTTGCTGTCTGCGAACTTGTTTGAACCTCTTTGGGGAAATAGCAGAATCAGAAGTTAATGTCCTGAAAAGAAGCTACCATCAGAACATTACTCATTAACTGAGAAAACCTGAAAATAACCAGAAAGATCTGGCTGCAGTCACTGATGCCAGACCAATATGGAGCCGCTGTCTCTTTCCTCCAGAGGTCACCAGCCAGGCCATCCACGACGCACTTGGAAAACCAGGGAAATAAACTCTGATGGACCACCTAGCCTGTGTTATGCTGTTCAAGCTCAGAAGGGTGCAAAGTTCCAACGGGTTCCCAGCACCACAGGATTCCCCCAACACTAACCTCAGTCAGATGCTTACGGCCAAGGTACAATCCACCCCGGATCCAAACAGCTCTGGCTGGACTAGACGCCTCTCTCTCCCTCCTCTCTCTCTTTCTTCTCTCCACTTTTGCTCTTTCTCTCTCTCTCAACCAGCAAATGGAAATGGAGATTTAAGGAGTGGGGGCAGAGACGGGAGTCAGACGAATTTCACGGTGTCCTGGGCAAGGAGAAAGACAAACCCCTTTGCCCCTAACAATTAAAAGGAGGAGCCACTTTCTGGCTGGAGCAGCAGGTGTGCAAGGGACTGAGGTAAGTCCCATACTGACATATTTGTTTACCTGACTCCTTCTTTCCTGGGCTGTGGGCACCTTGAAGGCAAGATCTATGTCTTAAGGTCTTCCTTTAAAACAATGTGTATTTTCTTCTAACTATGGAAGAAATCCATGCTCATTATAGAAAAACTGAAAAATACAAAAAGATATTTTTATATAGCTTTAGAATAGTACTTGGAACATAACAGGCACTCAATAAAATTGTGTGGGAAGAAAGGAAGGAAAGGAGAAGTCAAGGATTCAGATAACTGTGACGTCAATCTCCTCATTAAAGTGTACATAATTCAGCAGTGGTCACGTGGGGCACTGAGTCAGGAAGTGCTAAAGCCCAGAGCTGTTCAGGGTGGCACTCAGGCTCACAAGCTGCCTGTGGCTCTCGCTGCCACGCCTGTCTTTGGTCTCAGGAGTTTATCAGGAGGTATAAAGTGAATTTATTGGATTGCGAGGAACTGAGATTACTTAGCTTGGAGAGGAGAAGCCTTGGGAACCACTTAAGAATTACTACGGCACTATTATCTCTATTATAAAAAGTAGTAAAGTTTATTAGAGACAAATTGGAAAGTATAAATAAACCCCTTGGAGTTGCAAGCCTGTTGACAGTTTGGCACGTTCTCCCCAAGCATGTTTTCTAGACATACGTTTTTGTCATTCGTTCTTTTTCCATCTTTGGGATCATGCTCAATCCGTGAAGGGTCACGAGCCGTCATTGGTGATGAAACCCATGTGGTGGGTCTAACTAAGAACTGGAAAAGACCCAATGGAAGCTCATATAAAATACCAAAATGCATGACACCCAGCATTGGCAAGCGTTGCTTCCTGCAGCCGTTGTATTAGTAATAAAAGTATGTATAAGATGTCCTGGGTCAAGAGGCAAAATGAACTGTGTGGAGATAGAGGGTTGCCTGTCTTTCCAGTAAACAACAAAAGTTGGTTGCCATCAAGCCATCCACTACGGCACTACCGCCAACCACGGTGGGTGTGCCCTGCCGGGAGTTCAGGACTCAAGATGGAGGAAAAAGAGGATACTGACCCTAGATAGTTAAGATGCATATCAAAGGAATAGTTTCAATGAGCCCAGTCTCTTTCATCTTCCCATAGGTAGAAAAGCACTAAAATCATTAACTTGAGATGTCTGTGTTTTGTGATTATCAGGGATCTTTTGATGTTCCACTACTGTTCTCCCCTCCCACCCCCACCCCCACGCAAAACCTCCTATATATCCCGGCTCCTCCCTTACCTCTTTGGAACAGTTCCTCAGAGCTATCTGAGAGGCTGCCTCCCCAATTACTGTCCTCAGTAAGGTCCCTCAATAAAACATAGCTAGCCACTTTTAGATTGGGCATTTTTTTTTTCAGTTAACTGTTTACTCTGGGTTGTGGTCAAAAGGTTTAAAAAATACTGTACGATATTTCTTTCTGCATGTTCCACCGACCAATTTAATAGAGAAGTGGTTATATGCCATTGCATTGTTAGTGGAGACATCATTGTAATTAGTAGTCTAATATGCCAACAAGTGGATGTACTATAACTTACCTAATCTTCTCCTACTGTTGGGCATTTAGGTCACTTCATTATTATAAAATATATAGAAATTTAAAATATTTCTGCATAGTTGTTTTGTACTTTTAAGATTAGATTCCCCCAAATAAAATGATTATATGAAAGGATATGGCATAGGAAATGCTCAGAGAGCTCCATGCTTAACGCCAGAGGCACAGACACTATTTTGATAAGTCATTCTTCCCCCATCCCCAGCCCACACTTTCAAAGACTCCTATGGGAGTTGAAGTGCAGCTGGCAACGTGCACTTCGGATTTTCTTATTGAGAAAAGTTATCAAGAAGTAAACGTAAGTCAAGCATAGCCTATTGAAGCTTTGTTTCTGTTAAGCCATCAATCTCTCCCGACCTAGGACAAATACTTCCCAAGTGAGGGTTGTATGCCATTAAGATAACCTTATTTGATGGATATACATGCCATTAGACGACCTCGAATCAATACGGATATCACTCCTTTACCGTTTCTCTCCCAATCCTCAAGTATCTGTCAGGTGCTAGTATATCTTTAAACACTTGCTTTTCCCCCTGTATTAGGATGTGATTGGTTGCTAAAAACAGAAAACCCAACTCAGGATGTTCTCAAGGACTGAAATAGCCTAGAGGGCAGGAGGGAGGAGTCCTGGCTGGCCTGCTGAGCTGGATCTGGGGCCTCTAGTATCTGGCCTCACTCTCGGGCTGGCAGCAGCCCTTCCCATGACTGAGGCTGCTCCAGGGAGGGCATTTGTACTCAACATTGGCCCCAGTCGGCACCTAGAGGAAGAGATGCATTATCTTTCAGGGTCTCTCAAAAGAGAGAAAAAATTTTTTTTTCCCAAAAGCCTCCAGGAAATTTCCTCCTCATGTTTCATCAGGACAAACTGGCTCACACTGGCTTTTCTGAACAATCCTAATGGCCAAGAGTAGCCCTAAGCCTTAGACCTAGGTCTGAGGCAAGGGGTCAGTGTGCTAGGTGACTAGACAAGACTCTCCAATCCCTTGTTAACAGAGAGCAGTCCTCTGTCTGGATACCTTTAGGCAAACAACAGTGTCTGGCTTACTTTGAATAATACAAGGGTGTTTGTTTTTGCTTTTCTTTTTTCTCCCCCATTGCCTTCTCTTGATGGCAAATACTACTGATTTCTTATTTACGGTTGTAATAAAAATTTTTGTTTTTAATTATCATTCGGTTTTAAAATGTAGTTTAGGAGATGTGGATGCCTATCTGGAGCGTGGAGTCAAAAGTACCTCTCTGAGTGGGGGATGGGAATGTCCGTGGCTCAGTCACTGCGGGAGAACGGGCCAGGGTTGCTGGGGCCATGCTTAGATCTCGTGATGTTTCGGCAGCTCCAGACTAGAAGTGGAGGCAGCTTCTCGCGAGAGCCCGTGCTGAGGGCTCTGTGCGGCGCCGTGTGTGTTGGTGAATGTGAGCGTGGGGTAGCAGCCGCTGCCATTTCAGAGGGCTTTCTGCTGCTGTATCCTGAGCTGCCGAAGCTGCCGTCCTGAACTGCCCTGCGGGCTCCTCTGATCCCATTGTTTCTTGTAGATTCACTGGGGCCTGTCCGCTCTCAAGAGCCCAAAATTTGGGGTGGGCGGTTCCACGGCCTGGGGCCTAGAGACCGAACAGTAGCAACAGCCAGTGGCCGCCCTCCTCTTTCTGAGTACAAGCGCCGCAGGGACCCAAAAGCCTGCCCAGGTATGTAGAGAAAATGGCAGACGATATTGATTTTGAAGCAATGCTTAAGGCACGTCAGAAGAAGACTTGCCTAACAATATCTCACCTCTACTCTCGTGAATTCACCTTTGATGCCAGTGTGAACTGTCAGAAAGATGAGAACAAGTTGAGCAGTGCTAACGGCCATGAAGAACATAGCCCAAAAGTACTTTGCGTTAAAATTTAGATCTTCTTACATGGAAGAGGTCAAATCCAGTTATAGCAAAGTACCTTTACATTAGAGGCCATATAACCAAAAAGTCCACACGTTACCGGAAAGGGGGGACCTGCTTCTAGGGCCCAAGAGTGGTCTCTTTAACTCTTGGAAGTGAATTGCCCGAGGAGACACACATACTGACAAAGCGAAAGACTTTATTGGAAAGAGGTGCTCGAGGTTAGAGCAGCAGGGTAAGGGAACCCAGGAGAACTGCTCTGCCCCGTGGCTCGCAGTCTCAGGTTTTATGGGAAGGGGGTTAGCTTCCAGGCTGTCTCTGGCCAGTCATCTTGCTTGTGCCCATATTTGGTCTAACTCACGGTCCTTCCTGGTGGTGCCTGTGCATCTCTCAGCCAAGATGGATTCCAGGGTGAGGGTTTCTGGGAGGTTGGGCTGGTGTCTCCTCCCTCCTTTTGACCCCTCCCGAATTCTCCCAGTTAGTTTTCCGAGGCAGCACCGTGTTCCTTATCGGGACCTCCTGTTGTGAGACAAAAGGTGCAAGCAGTTATTATTGTTGCCTGGCCAAGGTGGGTGGTTTCCGTCAATGGTCCCCTAAAACAAAGGCCCAGCCCAGTGGACTACTTACTTCAATGATGTTCAGTACAAAATTCCACTGCCACTAAAGACTTTGGAAAGTCCCTTTTAAGTTGCAACAGAACTTGTCTATTCGTGTGGATTTTGATGACATTTCTTTAGTTAACTTATTAAATGTTTATGGAGCTTCAAAAAAAATAAAATGTGATTTAATTTAGAGAAAAAGTTTAATTCAAGACTAGGACACGTGATAGATCCATGAATGTGGTAAAAATTATGAAGGTGATAAGAAAATGAGAACTTTGAGGAACATCATCAAGCTATTACTTCCAGGCTAACAGATGTTTGGGCCTTCTAAATAAAGAAAGTTAGATGTAACAGGCATTATCGGATCAGCTTCTCAGTTCCTATGGTTGTAGCCTGATGGGTTCTCAACCCCAGCTGGATGGCTCAGTCTGTGCGGGCTGCTGTAACAAAATACCACAGACCAGGTGGCTTACAAACAACAGATATTTATTTCTCACAGTTCTGGAGGCTGGCAGTCTAAGATGAAGGTTGGGTGAGGACTCTCTTCCAGGTTGCAGACTTCTCTTTGTATACTTATGTGGTGGAAAGGGCAGGGCAGCTGTCTCGGGCCTCAGTTATAAGGGCATTAATCTCATCCATGAGAACTTTGCATTCTCACCTACTCACCTCCCAAAGGTCCCACCTCCTAATACCATCACATTGGACATTAGGATTTCAACATATGTATTTGAGGGGGACAAAAGATTTAGACCATGGCACTGGATTAGAATCATATAGGAGTTTTGGTAAAGCAAATTTCTGGGCTCCACACTCCAAAGATTACAGAGGGTCTCTATTGGGGTCTGAGTATCTGTATTTTTTTTTAAAGCCTCACAGACTATTTTAGTGTACAGCCAAAGTAAGGACAACTGCTGAGAACTTTGGTGAATCCTTTTGAAACTGGAAGTTTAAGGGCAACGTGAATTTGGTTTGGTTTGGTTTGGTCTGCTGTCTCCATCCCAGAAATGTCATGTTTGTATCCACTATTAATCCAGTCAGAAGGAGCATAAAGATGTGCACTGTCGGCCAGAGAGCAAAGGGGACAAAAGCTCTTCTAGAGATGATAAAACTCATTTTGAAAATACTGCTTCCCAATTAGGGTTCTCACAATAAATTTGCAAGGATAGTTATAAATGCAGGAAGATATTAATGTTAGTTTGTGATGTTTTCAATGTGTGCTTTGGAAAAAAGTGTACATTAAAGCTTGGAGTGGGCTTCCCTGGTGGCGCAGTGGTTGAGAGTCCGCCTGCCGATGCAGGGCACACGGCTTCGTGCCCCGGTCCGGGAAGATCCCACATGCCGCGGAGCGGCTGGGCCCGTGAGCCATGGCCGCTGAGCCTGCGGATTCGGAGCCTGTGCTCCGCAACGGGAGAGGCCACAACAGTGAGAGGCCCGCGTACCGCAAAAAAAGCTTGGAGTATTTGAAAGTGTTTTTAAAAAAATCAGTGTCCCTTTTGTTATTGTTTTCTTGGTGATATAAAATATTAACCTAAGGTGTTCAGCTTCAAACTTCAGGTGTTTATCTGCTCCAGAGTTTAGTTAGGTGTTTGAAGATGAGTGTTGTTCCTGAGAGGCCAGGGTTACTACATTTTCAAAATGCACTCATTGTCAAATTTATTTGAAAGGCCATATATTTATACATGGGTGTTTTTCTGCTGCTTGTGGCATTTACAAAATTAGGTACCTCACTCTTCACTAGTCAACAGTAAGATCAATGTAATTTAAGAGGTTACTAATCTTCTTCTTCCACACTTCCTCCCCATGAAATTACACTTGTACCTTTGGTCTTCCTTCTGTATCATGAGAGTGTTGACATTTTTAATCTAACTACCTTGTAGCATAAATGAATGTTAACGAAGGGGCTTTGAGTTCCTATGTAAGAGCTGTTTGAAAATGATTAAAGAAGACAATTTAGATGATAGAAACCGAACTTTATTTAACACATCGTGAAGCAGACAGTGTTTTTTTGTAGAACTGCAAAATGAGGCGGAAAGCAGGAAGCTTTTATAGGATAAAGAATAAAGAGCAAGTAAGAGAAAAACAGAAACTCTCTGATTGGCTGGTACCACACAGCCCGCCACATAGTCTATTGATGTCTGGGGTGAGAAGGCCCAGAGTTGGCTTGTGTTTGGGGATTGGCTGACTGGATATATTACGTTTCTGGTTGAGTGGAGCACTTATAGGGACACAAAAGTTATCTGAGATTCCATTTTTCTGCTCATGTTTTATTAATTCAAAATTCATTTATTCAACAAATATTTAAGCACCTATATGTGCCAACCTCGGGCACTGAGGTAACAGATGTGAATATGGAGACCACCCTTGGAGGTCAAAGTCAGGCTGGTAGGCAAGACCTTTGTCCCCAGCTAGAGAATTCTTAGAAGAATGAGGCTGACATTCAGCCCCAGAAGGACTAAACTTCTATTGGAGATAGAAACAAGCAAGGAGACCTTAGGTTGGAAAGATAGAAGTCCTTCAGAGGGTGTCAGAGAAATTTGTCCCCTGGCATGCTCTCATGTATCTGGACTGCCTCTGACCCAGCAGGCAAGACCCTGTCTCACATTTTGTCCTCTGACCCAGCAGGCAAGACCCTGTCTCACATTTTGTTTCCTCTCCTTGCCCCCCTGACCACCACTGTTCACGCCATCCGCTGGCCCAGCTTGGCCCACCTTGGCCTGGCCTCACTAAATTACCATCTGCACCTGACTGTCTGCCCTTCCTGGACCTCTGTTCCAGGAGCCCATACCCTTGGTGTGGTCCTCAAAATTTATATCTTTATTAGAATCCGTTAACATTGAAATGTTATTTAATATTCCAGAATCATATCTGAATATCACTTTTTCACTCATAATACACATTGAAACAAATTTTCACCAAAAAATTTTCTTTAAGAATTAAAAAACTGGAAGATCATTTATAACCTAGATCAGTTGTGTTCCTTGATGCAACCGTAAGTCCATGTTTGGTCTTATACCGTGATACACACAAATACTTGGACATTGAAACTAACAAATAATATGACTGTAGAGCATCGAGTATTCCTACTGCAGAGGTACCAGAAGGATGTATTATACGTATTAACATTTTTTTCAAGTTGTAAAGAAAGTATTTGAACTCAGCATCATTTGAAGTGTGATAGCACGTAAACAGGATATTTAATTCCAGAGAAAAAGCATGCATTGGCACCTAACTAGCCAAATTGTGGTGTGTGTTTAATAAACTGTTACTTACATTCCAGTTTTACTTTTTGACCCGTGTGCATTTAAATGCATGTCTTAACTAGATGTTTTTTAATACAATATTTATTTGCTACTCAGCAAAGACAATATCCCTTGAAACTCAGCATGGAAAGTGACAGAGAGGCTGAGAAGTGGGTAAGTTGTCAGTACTGATGACTTTACGGTTAGGGTTGTGGGCAGAGGAAAAAACAGGAGAAAGTCATGCAAAACAAACTATTACCTGTCAAATTCTTTCTTTCTTTTTTTAAAAAATTTAACATTAGAGATCAGAGCCCCCCCAAAATGAATTTTTTTTTTTCCTTTCTGCTTTAAAGCACTCTCCCCTAGTTGACGTTTAATGCTTACAGTGACCACAAGGGACACCTTTGTTTGCATCCGTGTAAGCGGCCTTCATTTAAGTTTAATGTTACAGCCCTGGAGGGCAATTCATTTATTTAGTTGCCTCTGGTCAAAATGGTTCCTGGGCACTTTAGAGGAGTATTGATCATTCAGCCGCTAAATTACTTGCAGAAAGGTAGATGAAACCACTTTGTGTCTTTCATAAAAATCATTTCAATGACAGTTGAAAGAGTTTTTTTTACACCTGCCAATGCTGCCTTTTATGTCTATGTTCTACTTTCTGCAGAGTTTATCTATCTTCACTCCATCATATATTTAAATAGCATAGGTCTCAGTGATTACGGTAAAACTCACGAGGAAATGTGGGACTCCCATGGGGGAAATTTTCAGTTGCTTTTTGAGGTAGTTATTAGAGCTGTTCCCAAATATTCCAGCCTCCCTCCTTCCCGACTCACCATAGGACTGTACTTCCCTGCAATGGGAGGTTGGGAGTGGTCAGGAGACTTGTTCTGATGCACAGATGGATGTGGAAGTTGTGTGTGTCACTTCCAGACAGAAGGTTTAAAAGCCAGTGTGTGCCTTTATACATTCTCTCTCCCCACTGCCATCACAACCAGTCTCAATCCAGAGACTGGCTTACTTTTCAGCCTGAGTCCCAGACAGAGGACCATGAAAAGGCCCCTCTGACAAAGCTCCTGCTGACATTTGATAGACACGTGGCATAATTACAAACCTGAGCTGTTTCAAACTACCGAGATTTGGGGGCTGTTTGTTATGGGAGCATAACCCACACTTTCCTATTTCATCTTTGTTTTTTAAGCCTCAAAGAGAAACTATCTTGTAAGTGCCAATTAAAAGGCAATTTTGTTTCACAATAACCAAATGAGAGCATTAGCTCTTATCTAAATTGAGCAAATTAAATAAAGTTCTGTATTTATATAATGACCCAGTTGCTTCTCCCTATCAGTAATCTTTTCATTCTTAAATAGAAGGAGAAATCAGGGAAGATTTGGGGCCACAAACTGTCATTGCCACTTTCATTTTGAAATTTTTTTCCATGCCATTTTATTACTAAAGAACACATGTCCCTGAGTAAGTCACTTCATTTTTCTAGACCTCGGTTTCCCTATTATGGAGAAGGAAGGTGTTGGAGGAGACTTACTGGATGATCCCTGAGGTATCTTGCGGCAGTAACATTCTGTGCTTAATGCACAGTTCACAGAAATCAATAGGAAAATTAAGTGGAAACTAGAACTCAGATCTTTCAGCTCTTCTTCTAGTTTCTGAAAAGTGTTATTAAAGCTTAAAATAATTTTGCTATGAGACTATATCCTTTTATGAGAGAGAGGCCTAAAGTGAAAGAAAGAGGATTTTCAAAGAAATAAAAATGTTGGAAATTTCTGGGGTTTTTTTTTAAACGTTTTATTTTTTGTTTGATTTTTTTTTAGTGAATGTTTACATATAATCTACATCCGGAAAAATGCACAAGTCGTAAATGAAGAGCTTGGTGAATTTTCACAAAGTGAACATGCTCTTTTTCTTTTCATCGCAGTATAGTTAATTTACAATGTTGTGTCAATTTCAAGTATACAGCAAAGTGATTCAGTTACACATACATACATACATACATACATATGTATGTGTGTATTCTTTTCCATTATAGGTTACTACAACATACTGAGTATAGTTCCCTGTGCTATACAGTAGGTTCTTGTTGTTTATCTATTTTATATATAGTAGTGTGTATCTGTTAATCCCAAATTCCTAATTTATCCCCCACCACACACCTTTCCTCTTTGGTAACCATAAATTTGTTTTCGAAATCTGTTTCTGTTTTGTAAATAAGTTCATTTGTATAATTTTTAAGATTCCACATATAAGTGATATCATATGATATTTGTCTTTCTCTGTCTAACTTACTTCACTGAGTATGATAATTTCTAGGTCCATCCATGTTGCTGTAATTGGCATTCTTTCATTCTTTTTATGGCTGAGTAATATTCCCTTGTATATATGTACCACATCTTCTTTATCCATTCATCTGTCGATGGACACTTAGGTTGCTTCCATGTCCTGGCTATTGTAAATAGTGCTGCAATGAACATTGGGGTGCATGTGTCTTTTTGAATTATGTTTTTCTCTGGGTATATGCCCAGTAGTGAGATTGCTGGGTCATATGGTAATTATATTTTTAGTTTTTTAAGGAACCTTCATACTGTTTCTCCATAGTGGCTGTATCAATTTACATTCCCACCAACAGTGCCAGAGGGTTCCCTTTTCTCCACACCCTCTCCAGCATTTGTTGTTTGTAGATTTTCTGATGACGAATGGATAAAGAAGGTGTGGTACATATATACAATGGAACATTACTCAGCCATAAAAAGGAACGAAATTGGGTCATTTGTAGAGATGTGGATGGATCTAGAGACTGTCATACAGAGTAAAGTAAGTCAGAAAGAGAAAAACAAGTATCGTATATTAACGCATATATGTGGAACCTAGAAAAATGGTACAGATGAACTGGTTTTCAGGGCAGAAACAGAGACACAGATGTAGAGAACAAATGCACGGACACCAAGGGGGAAAAGTGGCGGGGAGTGGTGTGGTGGGATGAATTGGGAGATTGCGATTGACATGTATACACTAATATGTATAAAATAAATAACTACTAAGAACCTGCTGTATAACAAAATAAATAAAATTCAAAACAAAAGAGAAACTGTTCTCCACAAAGTGAACACACTCTTGTAACCAGCCCCCAGAAGCCCTCCCTGTCACTACCCCTGACACAGGGTTACCACCTTCCTGACTTTCACTAGGCTGACTTCTAACGGCAGAGATTAGTCTTGCTGCTTTTTAAGATCACCGAAGAGCACCAAATGCACTCTTTAGTGCCTCCCCTCCTTAGTTAATGGTAGATTCATCGGTGTCTTTGCATGAAGTTGTACTCTGTTCATGCTCATTGCTCTGTAGTGTTCTACTGTGTGGATTTACCGCAGTCCGTCCATTCCACTGTGATGGACACTTGGGATGTTTCCAGGTTTGGGCCAATATATTTTTTTTTAACATCTTTATGGAGTATAATTGCTTTACAATGGTGTGTTAGTTTCTGCTTTATAACAAAGTGAATCAGTTATACGTATACGTATGTTCCCATATCTCTTCCCTCTTGCGTCTCCCTCCCTCCCACCCTCCATATCCCACTCCTCTAGGTGGTCACAAAGCACCGAGCTGATCTCCCTGTGCTATGCGGCTGCTTCCCACTAGCTATCTGTTTTACGTTTGGTAGTGTATATATGTCCATGCCACTCTCTCACTTTGTCACAGCTTACCCTTCCCCCTCCCCATATCCTCAAGTCCATTCTGTAGCAGGTCTGTGTCTTTATTCCCATCTTGCCCCTAGGTTCTTCATGACATTTTTTTTTCTTAGATTCCATATATATGTGTTAGCATATGGTATTTGTCTTTTTCTTTCTGACTTACTTCACTCTGTATGACAGACTCTAGGTATTAATAGTGGACATTTTAATGCGTGGCTTTTGGTGGATATTATTTCCTTATATCTTCAAGTTTAGGGTTCAGGAGGTAGACATCCTTAGACCTAAGTAAGAGCATCTAGCTCTGTTGCAGAAGATTGCATTTTGGAGCATCTCACTAGGAATAGAGGGGAGTAAGCAATTCTGGAGTCCCAGGCAGGAGAAGGGAGAGAGGGAGGGGGTGGAGGTTCTGTGGAGTTAGAGGATTGAGTTCTACTGTTCCCAGCAGGAATGCTATATCCCTTTAGTTTAATCCTTTGAACCCTCAGGCAGTGACACCATGTGGAATTCCCTAAAAAGCATTTTCCGGAGCAGCATTGTTGTGTCAAAGTAGGAAGTCAGCAAAAAATGGTAGATGCTTAGAAGAAAAATATTTTTTCTAGACTTGCTATTCAAAATGGAAGGAATCTGTAAACAAACACAGTATGTCAAATACTAAATAAAAATGCGTTAAAATTCATAAAGGAGAGGGAGAATGTGAGCAGCTGCTGAGCACCTCATTCCCCTTCTGATAGATCTTGAAACTTGCAGCCTCCCCAAGTCCAACACCAATCCAATCTGGGGTGTGTAATCATATTAAAAAATGGTAACATACCATTAAGTATGAATTTTTTATTTGTTTTCTCCATAAAACCATGAAATTATGAGAGAATAAGTAACAGGCAGCAGGCCCATAAGCTTGTTCAAATGTCATTCTTGTTTTCATTCCTGAAACTTGGGTTTTTTTCTTGGCCTCCCAGAATGCAAAAGCCTTCTGCCATCAAACCTATCCCAGTTCACCCTGAATTTCTAACTCCTCTCTTTCGTCATGTTTTCTTTATGCATGTTTGGGTGAATTGACGCACTAGCTATTGGCCCAAAGAAAGCAGTGGTTTAGTTAAATTAATGTAACTTACTGAGTTCTTTATGTACCTTCTCCCTAATTCTCCCTGCAATCTTGAGTGTTATGGTCTCAGTTTTGCACAGGAGAAAAATGAGGCTCAGTGACCTGTGGCTTAAAAGATGCAAGATCGAGGTTTGGACATGAATCTGCACTTGACTTGCATCTTTCCACCGGGGCGGGGGTATGTCTGTGCTGCGACTTATATTCTCAACGCAAAGCTGTAGAGATTTAACAGCTTGTGCCTGGTATCCTTAGAACACTGTTTTTTATCTGAAGGCTATTTTGGCCCCCACGGGACATTTGGCAATGTCTGGAGACAAGCAGGAGGGGGATACTACTAGCATCTAGTGGTTGGGACACTGCTGAACATCTTCCAATGTGTAGGACAGCCCCACGACAAAGAATTATCTGGCCCCAAATGCCAATAGTGCTAAGGTTGAGATACCTGCCTTACAGGGGTTTTGTGCATCACAATGATGTTTATTAAGCTTAAAAGAGTGATAAATTGCATTTAAAGGGGGCAATGAGGGATAGTTGAAAATACACTAAGCGTCAGAAGATCTGTGTTCTGGTCCCAGGTCCACTGTTAACTAGCCTAACTTTATGAAAATAGACTCTGTAAACCTCAGTTACCCTATGACTGAATGATGATAATAGTATCTGTCTCATCTGTTTATTTATTTATTAATCCAACAAACTTGAATTTATTACCCACTATGTGCCAGGCACTGTATTAGACACTGAATATGCAGAAAGGAACAAAATGGTCACTGTCCCTACCTTTATATAACTTAGTGGAAAACAGAGATAAGAATTATGAGGTGCTCTGGTAATCTAGAGAAGGGACACATAATCTAGTCCCGGGCAATCAGAGATGTGACATGTAAGCTGACAACTGGAGAAGAAGAAGTTAGGTAGGCAAAAGAGAAGGGAAGAAAGTAGTGGGTACAGTGTTTGCAAAAGCCCAGAAGTGAGAAAATGCATGGGACCATCAAAACCCTGAGAAATGTTCAGTATGACTAGAGTATAGAATTCGATGAGAAGAAAGAGGCATGCCTGGGGAGGGAACCCCTGGTCAGCTCTTGGAGGATTCTGTGGGCCAGGCTAAGGAATAGCAACTTCAGCCTGGGGCAGAGGGGAGAAAATGAAAGGTTTTAAAAGCAAGGGGATGACATGATTACATTTGAGTTTTAGGAAGATCATTCAGGCTGCAGAGTGGAAAATGGATTCTAATCATGCTAGGGACTGGGAGAGTAGGTGGAAGTTTGCTGCTGCTGTCCCAGCAAGAGATCATGGTGGCCCCAACTGGGGTAGAGGCAATGGGATTGACAGCTGCGAGTGCATTTAAGAGATGATAAACCAGTTCCCGCTACTGAGGGGTTGACAGGATACCTCTGTCATGGAGCAGCAAAGCTTCCAGAATGAGGCATGACTGCCAGTGCTATGTCTAGAAGCTGGAAATATCGATTGGACTCTATGAGGACCTGTATCTTTGTCTCACTAATGTGAAGTCTTTGTGGTGTCTAATTGGCAGAGCCTAGATCACATGTCTGCATTCAAACTACAAGGGATGCTGGGAAAGTGAGTATCTGGCTTCTCCCTGAGGAGAAAGCCATTAACTTAGGAAGGATGTTTAAGAAAGAAAGACAAATATGCCCTACAGTAGCAGTGGAAAGTGATTTGTTAGAGCCTGTTTAAAAGCAAACCTGAAAATATCTTTCAAATTAAAAATAGTCTTCCTCTTACAAACCCCACTTCTCAGAATCTATTCCATAGAAGTAAAATTCCCCATACATAGCGAATATATGCATAAGGATATTATAGGAACAAAATGTTTTGCTATTCTTAGTGGCAAAAATTTTGTAACAAAGTGGGTTAGAGCTAAACCCCCTGGGACTGGGATTCTATGAAAGGCTGAGAGGGACACGCTAGGGTACCTCAAATAGTAACCTCCTCATATTTCACACAACTCTTGATTCATACCATCTTCCAAGGAAGGAGAGGAGGAAGGTTTTTTCTTAGTTCCACTGACTCGCCCGTTTTTCTTCAACAGCCCTGTCCAGCTCCAAATCACTGAATATTTTTCTTATAACAGCAGCTTCACTCAGGAATGAAGTGACCACTGATAGCTGGGAAGGTACCGAGCTTTAGTTTACGCAGCTTCCCACAAAAGTCTAACTCCTGGTCTTGGATCAACCGTACGTCACCCTTGGGCCAAGCGATTCTCTGTGACCTATCCTGCAGGAAGCAAGGTACTCACAGCGAAGCCCCTGAAATAAATCCCTGGGTCTCAGCTGAAACTCTCCTGCCTACAATTCCTTGACTCCGTGGGTAACAGCTTGGTTGTAATAGCTTTGCGGACTTACTCTTCTTGGGCTGCTGTAACACAATACCAGAGACTGGCTGACTTAAACAACAGAAATTTAAGGAATTCCCTGGTGGCTCAGTGATTAGGACTCTGTGCTTTCACTGCAAGAGTGTGGGTTCGATCCCTGGTCAGGGAACAAAGATCCCGCAACTCAAGAGAAAAGAATTAAAAAAGAAAATTTATTTTCTCACCGTTCCGCCCCTCACTGTGTCCTCACATGGTGGAGAGAGGGAAGTGTGGTGTCCCTTTCTCTTTTGATAAGGGCAGTAATTTCAGCGTGGGGCTCCACCCTCATGACCTCATCTATACCTCCTAAAAATCCCACCTTCAAATACCATCACATAGGGGAGTTAGGACTTCCACATATGAATATTGGGGGGACACAAACATTCAGTTCCTAACATGGTCTCTGAGCGTGGTCATCAAGAACACAAGCTTTGGGGTCAGACTGAATCCTGGTTCTGCCACTTACACCAGCTGTGTGTCCTTGAGCAAGTTAGTTAGCCTTTCTGCGCTCCAGTCTCCTCACCTATAAAATGGATTAGGCACCGTATCGATTTCATAAGGTTGTTATGAGGATAACTTAGCTAACACATGTGATATGATATAGAGCAATGTCTCAAATGTACAAAGAGCTCAAAAATGTGATCACCGTCATTCCCTTCTCAATCCAGGTATGTACTAAGTTAGCATCTTCCCCAAGTACTCAGCCTGGTCGAAGTACTCCAGCAGCTTTCTTTCTCCCCCAACCTTTGTTTGATCCTTTGGTTTAAAAACAAAACAAAGCTGTATTTATTACATAAGCAATATTATAATAATGGGGATTCATAAAGGACACATGGCTAAACTTCTTGAGGGAAGGAGGAATTTCAGGAATTCTCTAGATCCAGCCCAGTTTGGGAATGGTATGGAGGGTGTTCTACCCCAGTGCTCTTCTGTACTTGCAATGTTGCTATTTTCCATTTTCTAAAGCTCTATTTAACCATCGTAATTTGTGGCTTTCTTCAAAGCTAAGTATAGAGCAAGACATAATAATGCAGAGTGGTTCCTGCTGAGCTGAAATGAGTAGTGTTCTCTCCCCAGATTCTCTTGCGAGCTTTAATAACTTCTTTAATTTCTCTGTTATTTTCCAATAGTGTATACCTGTTCCAGAAGTACTCATTTTGGCTTTCCTAAACTGGCTTTCCCCTGCTGGGAAAACGACCAAATTATTCTGCTCCCGTCCTGCTGCCACATCTCTATTTTTTGGTTTTCAGCTCTCATTCTGGGTTTATAATCAATTTAGCAGTTGTTGATCATGGTAAGAGGCTATAATTGAGTCAGCACTGGAGATTGAATGACTTGTCAGGACCATCCATATGCATGGTACTTGCTTAGGAAGTAACAGAGTAGATTGCAAAGTAAAGTTAGCTTGAGTCATGTTCTTTGTTTTTTGGGTTTTTTTTAAACTTTTAATTTTATATTGGGGTATAGCCAATTAAAGATGTTGTGATAGTTTCAGGTGCACAGCAAAGAGACTCAACCATACATATACAGGTATCCATTCTCCCCCAAACTCCCCCCCATCAGGCTGCCACGTAACACTGAGCAGAGCTCCCTGTGCTATACATTAGGTCCTTGTTGTATCCATCTTAAATAGAGCAGTGTGTACATGTCAGGGTCATGTTCTTTGACTCCATGACACACTTCCTTTTTTTGTTGGTTTGTTTTAAAATTTAAGATTACCCTCTAACAGAAGGGAGGAAAATTTCCCTGTCTGGGTTGTGGCATGGACACTATGTTTAGACTGTGAGCCCTCAGAAAGAGCAAAATACTAATGCTCAGCATGTCATGGGAACTCAGAAAACATGAATTCAAATCTACAGGCAGAAAGAAAGTACCGTGCTTGAAAAAGACAGTGGGTTGGTCAGTGGTTACCATATGGCTGCTTTTATAGATAATGTGTGGCTATGTCTCTTTCTATATTCGGATTCCTACGAGAAGAAGAATGTCTGGCCATTTCAAAGTACCAGTGTACGAAGGGTAAGGAACTGGAGCTGAAGTTTAGGATGAAAGTGGCCAGAGAGAACTGCCTCCTTGCTGGAATGTGTGGGGCTCTGGAGTACTTTCCGGGAAAGTCTGAGATACTCTTCTACCCACATTCCCTCTGGACCCAATTGCCTACAATTCCCTGAGCGCGTTGTGTTCTTCAACACCATCGTGCCCTTGTTTGCTCTGCCTGAAGCATCTCTTCCCACAGGTGCACTCATTGCCCCCACCTAGACCGCATTCAAACGATGCCAAGTCTTCTCCAGCTAGAATTAATCCCCTCCCCCTCTGCATTCTCATAGCTCTCTGTTCATACCTCTCGTACTTATCACACTCCAGTGTCCATGCTTCTTCTAATATCAGACCCAGAGTGATGGATTTGGGGAGAATAATTTATTTGGGAAGAGATCCCAGGAAGCACTGTGACAGAGTAGGAAGTGAGACCAAGAAAGGAGAAAAGCTAATAAAGGGTATCTTAATGAGCAGGTTACTACTGTGAGCATCTGGTCTCAGCTCCATTGGGGACCCCCTGAGACTCTGAGTGGCATGTACTCAAGAGTGTTCTACTGAAGGGCAAGGAACTGCCACCTTCATTTGATGTGAGTTGTTCTGGAGATGTTATTTCTCTGATCATTCCAGCCTGCCTCTAAGGTGCTGAGCTACTCCAAGGCTAAAGAATGCCTTCATGTGAAGTGATGCTGGAAGCCATAATTCCTGATGGAACTATCCAGAGTGGGAGGAGGGGGAGCCCGAGGGGATATGGACTTGACAAAGACAGGCTGCTACAACGATTGACAGTTGTGTAAGCTCTTGGAAGGCAGGGAATGAACTACACTCATCTACATACACCCCAAATACCCAGTATGCAGCCTTGTACCTAGTAGGTGCTTAATCACTGTTACACAAATGAAGTTAATTAATATTTAACATATCTGATGAACCAATGATACATTCAACCAATATATATTGAAATACTGACCATGTGCCAGAGAGTAGTCAGTCAGGCCTTGTCCCTGCCTTTGGGGAGCTGACAGTCTCACAGAAAAGACAGGCAACAAATAGTTACCGTGAGGGTGATGAGTATATTGACTGACATCATCAGTGTACTTATCACTCCTTGGTACCCCCTGTATCACCCATTGGTACAAAGCCTAACATTTGAGTCTCAGCAGATTAGATTTTTATCTTCTAAGTTTATTTTTCAGATAGAGGGTAGGAACAGAGACTAATTTTGATAGAGCTTTTTCGATGTGATTCCACATTCTGGGTTGATGGACTTGGACTTGGATTTGAAATAGACATAAAAGGACATGATAAATGGAAATGTAGAAATACAAATTCCTGATTCCTTTCCATTTTTTACTTGAAAAGTGATCTGTTAAAATAGCAAAGTAGATTCTTGATTCAAGAAACCAGAAGAAAAAGGTTATTTTCTTGCCTTGCCTGATAAATAATACTCAGTGAATGCTGAAAAGAAGCTCAGAAAAGGAAGGAAAATGTGTGCCCCAAAGTGGGCTTATCTGTTCTGATTTCAATTTGAGATGAGGAGGCTGAACAATATAACCAGCAGAACTTTTGACCATAGTATTGTAGTTTTCTAGAAATTTAAAAAATAATGCCTTTGAGGACTTCCAGTTTCCAGCCTGGTGTGTAAGGGCCTTGGTGTTTACCCAGATGAAATGAAAACTTATGTCCACACAGAAGCCTGTGCACAGATATTTATAGCAGTTTTATTCATAACTGCCCAAACTTAGAAGCAGCCAAGATGTCTTTCAGTAGGTGAATGGATACAGAACTGTGGTACGTCCAGATGATGGAATATTATTCAGGCTAAAATAAAATAAGCTATCAAGTCAATAAAACGACACAGGGAAACAAATGAATATTGCTAAGTGAAAGAAGCTGATCTGAAAAAGCTTTATACTGTATGATTTTGAACTAAATGATTTTCTGGAAAAGGTAAAACTATGGAGACAGTAAAAAAAAAAAAAAAAAAAAAAAAATCACTGGTTTCCAGGGGTTGTAAGGGAGGGAGAGATGAATAGGAAGAGCACAGAGGACTTTTAGGGCAGTAAAACTATTCTGTATGATACTACAATGGCGGAATTAGATACATGTCCTTATAAATTTGTCAAAACCCGTAGAACGTACAGCACCATGAGCGAACCCTAATGCAAACTATGGACATTAGGTGAAATGATGTTTTAGTGTAGGTTCACTGATTACAACAAATGTACCACGGTGGTTTGGGATGTTGATCGTGGGGAGGTTGTGCATGTGTGGGGATACGGAGTATATGGGAACTCTCTGTACCTTCTGCTCAATTTTGCTGTGAACCTAAAAATTAAATTTTATTAATTAAAAAATGATTGAATTGTTAGAAATACAAACCTGTATTCCGCCAAATTAAAAAGAATTCTTTTTTTGAATCATGGTACAACTAATTAACTTCTGGGTGACATAATTTGACATGAGAATTCATGGTGCCTTTTTACATTTATATTTAAACTAAATATAATTCAATAAAGTACTTATTATGGATTCTACTGCCACTCACTTTGACAAGTACTATTGAGAAATATTAATCTTAAAATACATAGTTCAGAGATGCTAGATCATCTTTATTCATGAAATTATGTTCCCAGAAACAGTCCAGATTTCATTTACACAATTTGTGCTTCCCTGCATCTCATTCCCACATTTGTATTCTCTGCCTCTCTTCATAAGCATAAGGGCTCCACATAATGGGACGTGATTTGAAATATACATTTAGAGAATGGTCCTAAATTGCTTTGGATAGTCAGCTCAGAGTATATATTGGTGGGTAATTGTTAAACTATTATATATTATTCTAAATACAGATGATAACTGTTTTACCAGTCTTATCTATCAACAAAGAAATTTTATCCACAGGGAGATTAGGCAACTGAATGATCATCTTGTGTCAGACTTTGCAAGAATAAAAGAATGCAGCGAACTTGGGGGCCAGCTCTTGCCTAATTTTCCCTTAGATTCAGAGAACATTTCATTAGGTCTGATGACTTACCCTGAATAACACACACGTTTTTAAGTGAGAT
This sequence comes from Delphinus delphis, assembly GCF_949987515.2. Lineage (NCBI taxonomy): Eukaryota > Metazoa > Chordata > Mammalia > Artiodactyla > Delphinidae > Delphinus > Delphinus delphis. Next base: position 125,916,795 of record NC_082686.1, on the reverse strand, counting down.
CACCAAGACTTTTGTTTTTGTTTATCTTTTCTCTCATTACTTTGTCTTTGATGAGCATGCATTAAGGATGTAATAAAAACATTTTTAAAGGGGCAGAATTTTTATTTGTTTGTTTGAAGAGCTTATGAATGAGAGATTTCACTCAGGAATTCTTAACAACTTTTGCTCCATGCTCCCCCTAGGCAGTCTGGGGAAGGTTATGGACACCTTCCCAGAGTTAGAACTGGAAGAAGAAATGTTTACTGATTTGAATAGAATGTAAGCCTGGGATCATACCCTAAGCTGAGTCAGGCAATGAATGAATGAATGAATCACAAACAAGGGAAAGGAAGCTGGTAAAGGATTTTCCTGAAGCTCATGGAAAGCTTCTGATGGAATTCCTGCTGCTTTGTTACAACAAATGTTTTTTTAGGAAGCCAAGCTTATGTTTTTCATCATATGTACATTCCAATCAAGACATTTTAAATATGAAACATCCCCATTTTCAATAAGGCTGGTTTAATTTGCAGACATTCACAGAAAAGAGGTTAGACCCTGACAGATGACATTGCTCCAAGTGCGTCCCTCCCAGTTGGAGTTGCGCAGGACTCCAAGCTGAGCACCATCAAAGGTCCTGCCAGGGGTTTATGCCTTAAGTACATGAGAATGACCTGGCCCTGGTATTTGGCAGGGCCTCAGGGTATCTGGGGGCAAGACAGGAATTCACAGTGAGTAAGTTACTTGGGGTCTGTGTTTGAGATCCTTTCAATTAAAGCTTTTAACATTTTTCACAAGCAACCTCTGGGGATTCAGTCACTCTCATCACCGGCTTTGACGGATGGCAGGCTAACACAGCAAATGGCTCACCCAGGTCACTTGCAAATACCATCAAACTCGGATACTCTGACTTCTCTAGAAATCTCCCCACGCTTCTGCTAGGGACATAGGTCAAGAAGCTTTAAGAAATGTTGATTTCACTTAAATAAGTGCATAAAGGCAGTTTTCAACAGAAATTATTCCTGTGGCTTGTTTTGGTCAGAACAATGTTCATTCATCTTGTGGTCTCTTCATAAACTGGGCAGCAACCTGGTATCAGGAGCAGAACAGCCCAGCTACTTATTTTGTGACTCTAGGCAAATCACTCACCTTCTCGAAGCCACTTTCCCTCATCTCTGCAATGGGAGTAAAATACCCAGCTCATAGTTTTCATTCTGATTCAAACGAGGGTCCTAGTCAGTACCTAAGTCACTATTATTTATGAGTCTAACTCGAAGGAGCCGTATGTATGAATGGAGGTATCTGTGTTTCTATATGTGTATACATTTGTTAAGTACATTATCTATCTCTCTATCTCTCATCTATTTATCTATACATATACATGAGCCAATGTTTAAGAACTGAAAAATTGCATACAAAAAGTGCAGATTTCCTGTTTCTTTTGAAAGTAAAATCAGAAAATCTGGCGACATTGGGTAAGTGGGGACGACTCCCTGAGCCGTGGCAAGTACACACAGTCCCCCCACTTCCTGGGCCACGCCCCTTCCTCTGTCACCAGCTCTTTGGTCATTTGACGGTGCCATTTTCTATCGGTGCCTGCCACCACCCCGCCCCCTACCACAGGTCCTGGGGCAAGAATTCTTCAGAAAGGCAGAAGCAGACTCCAGCTTAAATAGAGCGGGGATGGGTATTTACTTTCAGTGATGGACCTCCTTGGTCTATCAACTTGGTTAGTTAAACCTAGAAGAGAGGGATTCGGAGGAGATGAGTCAATTCTTTAAGTTAAAAGTTACCTCTGGGGCTTCCCTGGTGGTGCAGTGGTTGAGAGTCCGCCTGCCGATGCAGGGGACGCGGGTTCGTGCCCCGGACCAGGAAGATCCCACATGCTGCGGAGCGGCTGGGCCCGTGAGCCATGGCCGCTGAGCCTGCGCGTCCGGAGCCCGTGCTCCGCAATGCGAGAGGCCACAGCAGTGAGAGGCCCGCGTACCGCAAAAAAAAAAATAAAAAAGTTACCTTTGGCCTAACCCTGTTCAAGCAGGCCCTCTGCTTTTCTTCATAGCTGCCCGGCTGAGCAAATGGTGTTGCTGGAGATGGGGATGAAGCGATGGGTCCCTGGGCATATTTCAGCTCTGACACTGCTTCTCCAACAGGGCAACTCCATCCTTAGGGAGTCTGTTGGTAACTTGTGAGGCTTTTTATTTTGGTTGTCACATGATTGGAGGGTACCACTTGCCTTCAGAGGACAGGGCCAGGGTAGTAGATGCCCTGCAATGTACAGGAAAATGCCCCACAATAAAGGATTTGCTCTATCTCCCACAGCTTTGGAGTGCTCTGCCAGATATTCGTATAGGTGAAAAACATAATGATCTTAACCTAGAACCCACCTCCATTATACACACTAATACAAAGTGTTCTCAGATGATTTTAATAAGCACCTCCTTTTCTAGGAGCTCAGGTACCATACAAATTGAGGGAACAGTGTACTTTCTTTGTTCAGAAATTTACCAAGTATTGGTCTCCATTTCAGAAACTATCTGAAAGCATCACTGTTCAATGTGTTTGAGGTGACAATTCAACCAACTGAGTCACTCTGTGGGTATAGATGCTTTATTCAGGGTGTTTTTACCTATAGTGGTGAATGTCTGATTACTTCATTAAGGATAGTGTAGGCAAAAATTTGTACTTTGATGAAAAACTGTGTGCTATCTATAGCACACCGCTCTGCGTTATCTGATTCCATGGGAACAATTCTACAACTCTGTAAAATGTAGATAAGTGATAACAATGCAAGATAAGTTTTGTCTGTAGACATCTGTGTTCTGTCCTGTCTGGTAGAGGTTCAGTTAACCTCTCTTCCCCACTGCTGACAAAACTAGTTTTTCCTCCATTTATACATCATTTCAATATTCCCAATTTATAAATATATCCATTCTTTCTCTCTTGAATGGGTTATAACATTTGCCTGGTTCCTCTTTATGAGTTAATTACCATAAAGACATTTTTTATCTGGGTGAGGGTCATGATTTTATCTGTTTGTTTGGTTTTTTAAATTATCTTTTAACAGTTGCCTTGTCTGAGTATTTGTGAATTGAGAAACATCTCTTATTGAAAATTACTTTCCTTAGTTCTCCTTTTATAACAAAGTGTTTTATTTTTTAATGTGTAATATTTAAATTTCATTTCAGGATAATAAAAAGAGCATTCAAATATGTGTTATAAAAGGGAGCATGGGGTCTGAAAGGATTGCAATCACAGATTCCATCAGAAATTCTCTGAACAAGCCCATATGTAACTGATCAACTGGGTCATTATTTTTCCCAGTCAGACAGAAAGTTCTAGAGCTCCAAGCTATTTAGAGAAAGCAGTAAGCTGTAAATTGTTTTGGGAACCACTCTCCTTCCCCCAAACTCCAGCTTGGTTTGGAGAGATAGAACAGTTATAAAGTAGCCATTTATGGGTACCAATGACCCAAGTTTCTTTTTTCAATATTTTTCCCCAGATCATGAAAAGCGAAGAGTATTCCCGACAAACTGCATTGTCTGGCTATCTTAGGTAATATCAAAAAATATTAAATAAAGGCACTTTCCCTTATTCACCCTTCCTTGATTCATATTTTTTCATCCCAAAATGGGAACACCCCATGAGTGCTTTCCCCACATCACCTCCAGGGAATTCTGATTCTGACTTGCAGCCCTGCAGTAAGTCTTAGGCCCAACTATTGTACTACCTGTATCTGGTGTCACATTTTAGAATCCAGAAAGGGTGGAATTTCAGGCTGAAATTTCTTTAAGCTCAAGAAGAAACAGTGAAGTGGCTCACCCATCTAGACGCCATCAATTTCACCCCTAGCTGCAGGCTGAGAATGTCTTCAGCTGACAATGATGAATGAAAGAGAAAAAAGATCCACTCCTGGCTGTTTACTACTAAGATATCCTTATTTCAAGATATCACTTTTCTTTTTATTAAATAAACACTTATCCCCCCCAAAATACAGAAGAGCTTGGCAAATAAAAATAAACTTTAGAAAATTTATGAGCCTGGTTTATATATTGCTTTATTTAGAGGATAATTCTCATGTATTTTTTTCTTCCACCTACTAAAAGGAACATGCATAATAAATGAAACTAAGCTTGGCAGGAAATCCGTCAATAAGGTTAATTTAAAGTGTAGGCAGGATTGCAAGTCTCCATATGGATATCGAGGGGTTTGTTCTTGTTTCAAAAACCAATTGACTCCCAGACATCTGAACATACCTCTCTGAGGAACCACCAGATAGAAGGAAATTCCAGCAACTTAAACATCCACGTCCACATCCTGACGGTACGTTCTCTGAGAATTCATTTTTAGGATCACTTAAAACACAAAAGTAAGGCTTAGGCTAGATATTGGGCCATTTGCGATAAGCAGGCACTCAGGACTTGGGCTGCCGGGGTTCTAAATCTGGCACCATTACTCACAAGCTCTACGACTTTGGATAAGATGTAAAAATTTTCTGGGCCTCAATTTCCTCATCTGAAAAATAATGACAGCATACAGTGCTGTATAACATCATATATCATATATATGGTTGAAATGACTGTATTGGAATCCATAAAAAATTCTTAGCATTGGCTGTGCATTCTAACAATTATGAAATATTTAAGACAATTTTTAAAGTATCATAACTGGTGAGGGGGGATATGTGCAGAAATATGGGAGAGTCTAATTTTAGAGATTATTTTAAAAGAGCAGCTCTTTTTAGAGGAGGTAAGGACATAAGGCCTCAGAAAATGGTAGAAATAATTTGTTTTTCAGAATGAACAAACTAAGTCCTCCACCAGAGAGGACTTAGGACCAGGGAGGACTCTGACCCCTGGGTAAAAGACAGCTTTCCTGCTGATTCCATCGAGATTAAGTGTGTGCATAAAACATGAAAAACAAGAATCTTGGGAAATGAAGGTCTTAAATGTTTGCAGTAGTAAGACATTTCCTAACACCTTAATGTTTTAATCCACAAACTGAAGAGCATTAAAGCCAGAGCACTAAGGCAAGGGAAAGAAATAAAACACATCTAAATTGAAAAGAAAGAAAAAAAGAATCTCTTCACAGATGACATGATCTTATATGTACAAAGCCCTAAAAATTCCACACACAAAAAAACCCCTGTTAGAACTAATAAGCAAATTTGTCAAAGTTGAAGGACACGAAATCAAGACACAAAAATCAGTTGTGTGTTTGTACACTAACAATGAACAACGTAAAGAGGAAGTAAAGAAACAATTCTGTTTATAATAGCATCAGGAAGAATAAAATACTTAGGAATAAACCTAACCAAGGAGGTGAAAGACTTGTACACTGAAAACCACAAAATATTTCTGAAAAAATTAAAGAAGACACAAACAAATGGAAAAGACATCCCGTGTTCATTGATTAGAAAACTTAATATTTTAAGATGGCCACACCACCCAAAGCAATCTACAGATTCAACACAATCCCTGTCAAAATTCTGACAGTGTATTTTGCAGAAATAGATAAATTCATCCTAAAATTCATATGTAATCTCAAGGGATCCTGGATAGTCAAAACAATTGTGAGGAAGAAGAACAAAGTTGAAGGACTCACACTTCCTGATTTCAAAATATATTATGGAGCCACAGTAATCAAACAGTTTTGTACTGTCATAAAGACAGACAAATAGACTAATGGAATAGAACAGAGAGCCGAGATATAAACCTTTGCATAAATGGTCAAATGACCTTTGACAATAGTGCCAAGAGGTGTCCTCTTCCCAATGGGGAAAAGACAGCCTCTTCAGCAAATGGTGTTGGAAAAACTGGAAAACTACATGTAAAACAATGAAGTTGGATCCTTATCTTACACTATACACAAAAATTAACTCAAAATATAAGACCTAATATAAGACCTAAAACAATAAAACTGAGGAAAAACCAAAGGGGGAAATTTTCATGACATTGGGTTGGCAGTGATTTCTTGAATATGACACAAAAAGCACAGGTAACAAAAGCAAAAATAGACAAATGGGGCTACATCAAATCTTAAAACGTTTATGTATCAAAAGACACAGTCAACAGAGTGAAATGGCAACAGCAGAACAGAAGAAAATATTTGCAAGTCATGTATCTGATAAGGAGTTAGTATCCAGAATATATAAAGACCTCCTACAGCTCAGCAACAAAACATCAGATAACCTGATTTTAAATGTGCAAAGAACTTGAATAGTTGTTTCTCCAAAGATGAAATGTAAATGGTCAGCAAGCATATGGAATGATGCATAATGATGACTAATCATCAGAGAAACACAAATCAAAGCCACAATGAGATATTACCTCAAACCCATTAGGATGGGTACAGAAAGAAAGAAAGAAAGAAACAGAGAAAGAAAGAAAGAAAGAAACAGAGAAAGGAAAAAAGAAAAGAAGTTTTGATCTTCATGTGGACAAATTGGAACCCTTGTGCACTGTTGGTAGGATTGTAAAATGGTGCAACCACTATGGAAAACAGTTTAGAGGCTTCAAAAAATTAAAAATAAAACTACCATATGATCTAGCAATCCTACTTCTGGTTATACATCAAAAAGAACAGAAAATGGGGTCTTGAAGAAATATTTTCACACCCATGTTCATAGAAGCACTATTCATAATAACCAAGAGGTGGAAGCAAACCAAAAGTCCATCGACAGATAAATACATAAACAAAATGTACTATATACACATAATGGCATATTATTAAACCTTAAAAAGGAAGAAAATCCTGTCATATGCTGCAGAATGGATGAAGCTTGAGGACATTATGCTAAGTGAAACAAGCCAGTCACAAACATAATTCCACTTATATAAGGTATCTTAAAATAGTGAAATTAATAGAAACAAAGTAAAATGCTGGTTATTACTGCCTGGGGGAAGTGGGAAAAAAGGAGTTGTTATATAATTGGGTATAGTTTCAGATTTGCAAGATGAAAAAGTTCTGGATATCTGTTTCACAACAATGAAAATACATTGCTGAACTATACACTTAAAAATGATTAAGATGGGGCTTCCCTGGTGGCGCAGTGGTTGAGAGTCCGCCTGCCGATGCAGGGGATGCAGGTTCGTGCCCCGGTCGGGGAAGATCCCACAAGCCGTGGAGCGGCTAGGCCCGTGAGCCATGGCCGCTGAGCCTATGCGTCCGGAGCCTGTGCTCCGCAATGGGAGAGGCCACAACAGTGAGAGGCCCGCGTACCGCAAAAAAAAAAAAAAAAAGGTTAAGATGGTAAGTCTTATTTTTTTAACACAATAAAAAAATGAAGAGAGTTAAATGAGATGCATATGAAGGATTTGTGAGGGTGCTTGGCATGTAACAAATGCACATTAAATACTAGCTATTAGCTATTAATGGGGTTATCAAATGCAAGTTCTCCAACATGGTTCTTTCTGTACCACCCCCTCTTCAGCCTTTTCTCCATAGGTACAATGTGTTCTTTCTCAATCTGCACTTGTATTCTGTCCTGTTTCATAGCTACGTTTATACCTTCGTACTGTCAAAGACAGGAGCAATGAATTGTTGAACACTGGGTTCCCTGCTGAGTTCTACCCACTGCTAGGAATATAGTAGATACACATGTTTTTAAAAGCTAAGATTTAGTTTGAAGTCGGGGAGCCTGATTCCTCCAGCTCTGTTTTTCTTTCTCAAGATTGCTTTGGCTATTTGGGGTCTTTTGTGTTTCCAACGAACTGTAAAACTTTTTGTTCTAATTCTGTGAAGAATGCCATTGGTAGTTTGATAGGAATTGCATTGAATCTGTAGATTGCTTTGGGTAGTACAGTCATTTTCACAATATTAATTCTTCCAATCCAAGGATATGGTATATTTCTCCATCTGTTTATGGCATCTTTGATTTCTTTCATCAATGTTTTATAGTTTTCTGAGTACAGGTCTTTCCCCTCCTTAGGCAGGTTTATTCCTAGGTATTTTATTCTTTTCATTACAATGGTAAGTGGGATTGTTTCCTTAATTTCTCTTTCAGATTTTTCATCATTAGTGTACAGGAATGCAAGAGATTTCTGTGCATTAATTTTCTATTCTACAATCTTACCAAATTCACTGATTAGTTCTAGTAGTTTTCTAGTGGCATCTTTAGGATTTTCTATGTATAGTGGCATGTCATCTGCAAACAGTGACAGTTTTACTTCTTCTTTTCCAATTTGTATTCCTTTTATTTCTTTTTCTTCTCTGATTGCTGTGGCTAGGACTTCCAAAACTACATTGAATAAGAGTGGAGAGTATGGACATCCTTATCTTTTTCCTGATCTTAGAGGAAATGCTTTCAGTTTTTCACCATTGAGTAATGAGGTTTGCTGTGGGTTTGTCATATATGACCTTTATTATGTTGAGGTAGGTTCCCTCTATGCCCACTTTCTGGAGAGTTTTTGTCATAAATAGGTGTTGAATTTTGTCAAAAGCCTTTCCTGCATCTATTGAGACAATCGTATGGTTTTTATTCCTTAATTTGTTAATGTGGTGTATCACATTGATTGATTTGCATATATTGAAGAATCCTTGCATCTCTGGGATAAATCCCACTTGACCATGGTGTATGATCTTATTAATGTGTTGTTGGATTCTGTTTGCTAGTATTTCGTTCAGGATTTTTGCTTCTATGTTCATCAGTGATATTGGTCTATAATTTTCTGTTTTTTTTTTTTTTTTTTGGCGGTACGCGGGCCTCTCACTGTTGTGGCCTCTCCCATTGCGGAGCACAGGCTCCGGACGCGCAGGTTCAGTGGCCATGGCTCACGGGCCCAGCCGCTCCACGGCATGTGGGATCTTCCCGGACCGGGGCACAAACCCGTGTCCCCTGCATCGGCAGGCGGACTGTCAACCACTGCGCCACCAGGGAAGCCCCCTTTGATTTTCTTTTTCTGTGATATCTTTTTCTGGTTTTGGTATCAGGGTGATGGTGGCTTCATAGAGTGAATTTGGGAGTGTTTCTCCCTCTGCAATTATTTGGAAGAGTTTGAGAAGGATCGACTGCAAACTATGAGCAATCTAAAGTGTAGAAAGTCATGTCATTTACCCACGGTTATATGGCTGATAAGGTGGCAAAGCCAGACAGGGTTTCTCTGACCAGTCTAAATGCCAAACAGGAGTGTCTCCCTGGCTCTGGGCTTGGTGAGGGTGGAGGGAAGGGAGGTTTGCCATGAAATGGAGAGTGACTCCCTCTTGATTCTGAAGTTCCTACCAGGGCTTATAGGAATCACGCTGGAGGGTGACTGAAATGATCTGAAGATGAAAGAAAGTGAACCACTGGGTCCTCGCCTTAGAAAACCAAAGGGTAATGAACGCTGGACACAGAGTCCACAAGAATTCAGATTTGCTTCTGGAGCCAAATGCCAGCATCATCCTCAAAGCCTAACTGAGGAAACGCTTGGAGCTTTCGGAGGGAAGCGCTCCAAGTGCGCTATAACATTAGTATTACTGGGCACTTTCTGAATTACTAGTTACACTAGTTACAATTGAATAAATGCTCCTAAATGCAATTAAGAATGTATTGTATGTTAACTTCCTGGATGAGCTAAGAAAAATACTCATTGTCTTGTCTCTCAGGGAAATACTACACATTCTTAGAGGATTGATCTTCTTGCCACAATTGTAGGGGACAAAAAAAAGAGCGGAGAGCTAGAGCTCCCTAGCCCAGCTGAGGGTGCCACTTCAGTCCCCCCTACCGCCCCACTCCCCCCGCCCCCCCCCCCCCCCACACACACACATAGAGCTCGTCACCCCAGCTCTCTTCCTCAGCTTGGAAGTTTCACTGAGAAAGCCCAGTGTGGTGAGGTTGGGAAACACAGCTTCCTGCCCGGTGCCAAATGCACTCCCCGAAGCAGATGGCCTTCAGGGACCTCCAGGTAATGGCTACCTGGGAGCATGTGGCCCCAGAAAAAGGAAGAGGCCTCAGAAAGGGCATGGTTGGAAATCCTCGCCTCCCAGGGGAGCCCCTCAAACCAACCCTCATCCTTTCCTCAGGTGAGTGGGATAAGCCCACCTGCTGATTTCACAGTTGCAAGATGCTTCCATAGTGGACTGAGTGTAGTGGGTTTCAGCTCCCCTCTGCAGAGTTTTGCCTTTTGTTTGACAACTAGTTGTGCCAGGTACTGTGCTGCTTGGAAGTCCTCACCCTTGGTGTAGTCATTCAGAGACAACTCTGCAGCCTCCTTACCAGACAGAGGTCCCTGCCTCAGCCGTGTCAGCATCGCCTGGGGGCTTGTCAGATAGGCAGAACCCCAGCCCTGGTCAAAGTCTACTGAAACCAACTCTGCACTTTAACTGGACAACCCCCCACCCCCGCCGATCCCACCGCCTGCCGGGTGATTTGTGTGTGTCTTAGTTTGGGAAGCACTGATCTAAAGTTCAACAGATCCGAGATCACAACCCAGCTCCACCACTTACAGGCAAGTTACTTCACTTTTCTGAGCCTGAGTTGTTGCTCTGTAAAACAGAAAAGTAGGTCCCACCTCACAGTCAAGGAGGCAGTGTGATCCTGTACATAAGCCATAATACCTAGCACAAAGTAAGTGCTCAGAAAATGTCTGAGAGTCATGTGGCATTCCCCCCACAGATAGCCTGCACTGCCACATTTGTGTACTAAAGGTGGTCCCAACCTTCCTGGCATCTTCTGTTTTCAGCCTAAATTCACAAAAGGCTGATTAATAATATAATACTTTATCTGGGGGTGAGAGCAAGAGGTAGCTTTGGTATATCTCAAAGACCACCAATGGGATTCACCGACCATTTTCTCTCCAGAAGTGAAGAAAACAAAATTCAGTCTTTGGCGAGTCAACCACTTTGGTAGTCAGCCTCTAAGATGGCCCTAATTAGCCCCTAATTATCTCCCAGTCTTCATGCACCTGTATGTCTCCTCACACTTGAAAAGGCCTGACTGTTTAACTAATAAGACATTGCAGAAATGACAAAGTGCAGCTTCCAAAGGTAGGTCATAAAAGACATTGCAGCTTCTGCTTTGCTTTCTACTAGATCACTCATCCTGGAGTAAGCCAGCTGCCATGTCATGCGGATACTCAAGCAGCCCTAAGGAGAGACCCACGTGGCAAGGAACTGAGGCCTCCTCCCTGCAGCCACTTGAGTGAGTCATCTCAGAAGTGGATTTCCAGCTCTAGTCAGGCTTCAAAAGACTACAGCCCTGCAGCCCCAGGCAGCATTTTAATGACAATCTCGTGAGAGATCCTGAGCCAGAACCACCGACCTAGGCTACTCCCAAATTCTTGACCTGCAGAAACTATGTAAGATAATATTTATTGCTGTTTTAAGTCACTGCGTTCAGAGTAACTTGTTATGCAAGAATAGATAACCAATACATCCACTATATGTCTGTCGATGGGCATTTAGGTTGCTTCCATGACCTGGCTATTGTAAATAGTGCTGCAGTGAACATTGGGGTGCATGTGTCTTTTTGAATTATGGTTTTCTCTGGGTATATGCCCAGTAGTGGAATTGCTGGGTCGTATAGTAATTCTATTTTTAGTTTTTTAAGGAACCTCCATACTGTTTCTCCATAGTGGCTGTATCAATTTACATTCCCACCAAAAATGCAAGAGGGTTCCCTTTTCTCCACACCCTCTCCAGCATTTGTTGTTTGTAGATTTTCTGATGACGAATGGATAAAGAATGTGTGGTATATATATATGCAATGGAATATTACTCAGCCATAAAAAGGAATGAAATTGGGTCATTTGTATAGATGTGGATGGATCTAGAGACTGTCATACAGAGTGAAGTAAGTCAGAAAGAGAAAAACAAATATCGTATATTAACGCATATATGTGGAATCTAGAAAAATGGTACAGATGAACTGGTTTGCAGGGCAGAAATAGAGACACAGATGTAGAGAACAAACGAATGGACACCAAGGGGGGAAAGCGGGGGCAGGGGGGATGAATTGGGAGATTGGGATTGACATATATACACTAATATGTATAAAATAGATAACTAATAAAAAAAGAAAAAAAAATTGAATTGAGAGACGGGAAGAGAGACCCTCATATCCTGCCATGATAGTAGAGCCCAACAGGAAAAAAACTCCTCTTCTTCCTTGGCAATAACTCAACCAGTGAAAACCCATGGACTCTTTATTTACTCCAGCCCTCCCAACTTCCTTTCCCCTTGATGAGAGTTCTCCTTTCTTCACTGTGCTGGCACTTGCATGTGACTCACCATGGTTACAGACCCCAAATTAAAATTCTCTGCTGATCCCAAATAAACCCATTTTTGCTGGAAAACTACCTGGCCATCTATTTATTTTAGGTCAGCATTTCAAAGCAATTTTCTTCAGTATTGAGATCCTATAAATTATTTAAAATAAAAATTTGGGAGAAAAAAAAGCCTGTTAAAAAAAATACATCCGGGGCTTCCCTGGTGGCGCAGTGGTTGAGAGTCCGCCTGCCGATGCAGGGGACACAGGTTCGTGCCCCGGTCCGGGAAGATCCCACATGCTGTGGAGTGGCTGGGCCCGTAAGCCATGGCCACTGAGCCTGCACGTTCGGAGCCTGTGCTCCGCAATGAGAGAGGCCACAACAATGAGAGGCCCGCATATCGCAAAAAAAAAAAAAAAAAAAAAAAAAATACATCCACTATAGTAGTCAAGTATCTATACATCTATATCTACCTATCTGTCATCTATCTATATATCTTTCTGTGTGTATAGGCTTTACCTACAAATTTCTCATATCTAAGATCAATTGAAAGGAATAAAAAGCAGAGAATAAAATTCTCTTTCACCCTCATTTGGTAAAACATTCCAACAGTTCCAGGCAAGCATAAAGCATGAAGATCCAAGATAAGAAATGTTAGCTGGGGGGCCCACTTCCTCCCCACCTCCCCTTAGGTTTCCATAGAAGGAAAGGATTAACCACTCCATTTCCCAGGAGGAGAGAGGAGGGGAAAAAATGTTTGAGAGTTTCCCTTCCAGGAGCTTCTTTTGTCCCTCACTCTCTCTTCCCTGGGCTACCAGACTTATCTGAATGGTACATTTGGGAGAAGGAACTCAGCCCAGTGCCCCCACTACAGGGGAAGAGGCTGACTCTGCAACTCCACAGGTGAGCTTAGAAAAGCGGGTCCTTGTGGGGATGGCCCACGGTGGTGCAGCCCTTCTGAGGGAGCTGTGCGGAGTCTTAAATTAGGTGCCATGTTCCGTGTGCTTAATCTCTGCCCTCCAAGCCAGCTTTATGAGTAGCAAAGTCTCAATTTGATCTCCATGTATGTGACTTTGTGTCTACCTCTCAGTGGGTTCCAAATTTGGAACAGGAAGGAAGGGGTGTTATCAGCCTCCGAAACCTCAGCGCGAAGCATACACTCAACATCGCTATGTTATTCTAAATTAGTTTTTCTTCCTCAGTCGTCCTCAACATCTTCCGAGCTATCACTTCCCCATGCCATCACCTATATAAGAAACCTGTGGTACCTCCTAATTCTGGTCTCACTTTCTCAACATAATTCCTTATCTTCAAATTCTAAGTAGTGCACAGTAGAGGGAGAATCTAGGTGGCTGAGGAAGTCAGACCATCTCATTAATCATAATAACGATAATGACACCTACTAGCACTACCGTACTATTTATATTTAGAGTCTCTCCTTTAATCCTCACAGTAACTCTCTGATATAACTATCACTTATTTTCATTTTATTGAGGAGGAACCTGAGGCTCAAAGTGATGGTTCACATGGGAAGTGGCAGAACATCCTATGGTTTGTATGCATGTCTGGCTGGCTCTCAAGCCTCTGTTGTTTCTAATATACAATATTACATTGTAAGCCCTGCTTTGGAGCCCAGTCCTTAATTTAAGAAACATTATTTTAGATGGCTTGGAAAATTTTCTTTAAGTTTTATACCTTGTTAATGGTAAGGTGAAGTACATTTTTAGGATCGTTATCAAATTTGGGAAGTTCTCTCCCAAGTTTCTTTCATATATAAGCTATAAAATTTCAGAACATTTCAAGTTTTCTTGGGTAGTGACTAGTCTTAAATACTCTTTAAATTAATGACCCCTCTTAACTAGTTTGTTACTGATGCCCAGGATGTAGTGGCATATTATTAGTTTTTGTTATCTTAGTTGATGTCAGTATTTTGTATGAAACTGGCAAGAAATTTAAATCTTTTTCAACGTGGTCAGATATTTTAGTTTTTATTAATTTCATGTTCAAGCTGTCCAAGAATCCATTTCTACTTTTATCTGAAATTTATGTCTTTCTCTTAATCATTTACTGCTCTTGGTATAATCTAAAAACTTTTTTGCTGCTACTTGCTTCTTTAAAAAAAAAAAAAATTTCTATCACCCATACTAGAGTGGAGACTAAATATCTTTATGTTCCCCATATAGAAAGTTACATTACAAAATCACTGTCATATAAAAAGCCAAAAAAATTGGGGGAAATGGTTCTATTGAACCAGTCTTTTAATAAATAAAAATAACTTATTTTTCTGAAAAAAAAATATTATTTTAAATTCTGACCTAAAGAGTCAATTCAATCAGTAGAGTTTCAGAGAAGCATGGAATTTCTGGACTGGAAAGGTCTCTGGGTATCATCAAGTCCTACCCCCATACCCCTTCATTTACAGATGAGGAAGCTCTCAGAAAGATTAGATCACTTCCCAATAGTTTAAGGGCAATTTGTAAAAACTATGGGTAGTCCCAACTGCTTATATGATTACGAAGTTAACTGTGCAGAGATTTTCTTCCCCAAGGTCTCTTATTTGACGATCCAGTTGTTGAAATATGCCCTGGATGACCAACTCAAATGTATGGCTTGAGCCCAGGAGAAACAAACAAACTGAATTTATAACCCAAAAATGTGCTATTCCCCCCACTCCTGCCCAATTGCTTTGGGAGATAGTTTTAAAGGGGACACATATAATTCTTTCATAGAAGAACAGAAACATTGGGTTTGTCTCCATCCAAGCTTTGGGTTTCACAGTTTATAGTTAGTTATGGGATGGTGGTATACACAATGAAAATTTATTTTCTAGACCCAAAGAGAATTGCATCCATGTCACAATTACAGATGTTCAAGAGGGCTAGTTTGTCTTGGACGCACACTCTGACATTTTGTAAGCATTTTGGATTTGGTTCACATGAGAAGCTGTCAATTACTGCCATAAAACCAATCTTTCTTAACTAGAAATACACTTAACTCTATTTCTGACACTTTCAGGAATTTTCTTGGCATTTTGCCAAGAAATATCACATACTTGGAAAGGAAAACAACTCGCATATTTTCCGTTATAAATGACCCTTTGCCACGCGAGGAAGCACATGCCTACGCTGTCCAATGCTGTTGGGCGCTATGTGTACCACGGGGGCCAGTGAGCCCACTGCAAGCCCAGGCTCAGCCCAATGGGGGACCAGTTGGAGATAAGGTGGGGCATTCTGGACTTCGCCTTTCTGTTCTGGTAATACTGCTATGCCTTGCCCCAGTGACCAAACTTCAGATGGTCCCTGGCGCCTTCCCTTGTCTCCTTCTTCTTGGCCCAATGCCCTCTTCTGATGCCCTTCTTACAGGATACTTCCAGATGTAGTGCAAAGCAGCGAAAAGAGCGCTGGCCTCGAAGTCAGACGGTCCCAGGTTAGGTTTCCAGGCTAGGATCCATCACACTGGTTGGTGACCTTGGAGATGTTTCTTTATCCTCTGATCCTTGATTTCCTTACCTGTGAAATAGGGATAAAATACCTAATATGTAGAGTTGTTGTGAGGACTGAAGGAGATGGTATTTGTCTAACGTCGAACACAATACTTGGCATGTAATAGGTGTCCATAAGTCAGAGTTCTCCCTCTTGGTTACACTTTGGAATCACAGGGAGCAGTTTTTAAAAATACCCATGCTCAAGACCCATGACCCAGGATTTGACTTAATTGTCAATTTTTAGAAGCTCCCCATGTGAATCTAATATACAGCCAGGATCATGCGCCCACTATTATAAATGTTTCTCTCTCTCTTCCTTGCTTCTCCAGTTCCTTATAGAAGTGAAAATTTAATCATGAATAATCTAGAACAGTTCTATTTCTGGAGTCTGACTCAGGACATGGTACCCCAGGTTCACAGTCTTTGTGAAGTATTTAAATTATTCCCTGGTACATGGTTACTATAACTGCACATGTTGAATTCCTTCCAGTGTGTCTAACATTTTAAAACATTTGTTAACATATTTAAATTTCAACTCATCTTAATTTATCCCTATAAGTTATATTATTGTCCCCATTATACAGAGTAAGAAACTGAGTCATGAATGTACATTCATTTTCTTCAACAAATATTTATTGCATGCCGTAATTATGTGCCAGCCACTGCCTCTAGGTGATACATCAAAGGGATACCTCTAGTTGAATGAGCTTGCCTGAGTCACAACATTTTAAGAAAGAAAGGAAGCCCGGACTTAACCCCAGACTGCCTGACTCAAAGTGCACTTTCCACTACAGCTCTTTGCCACACGGTGGAATTTCTCAGCCCAGTAGCAGGTACCAGAGGGGTTCTTATTTATTCATTCATTCATCCCTCACCCTCCAGGTGGTGCTGCTCACATCGTACTCTGCCTGAATGATGCTCCTGGGAGTTGTGCAAGCCAGCGGCTTCTATCACTGCCATTCTACAGATAGGGAACCAAGGCACACTGAGGGTCTTAGAATCACAGTGCCAATAAGTGCCTCCCAAGCCTCAGGCTGGTTTGCAAGCTTCCAAAGGACAAGGTGTCCATCTTCTGTGTGGGCCACTGCCTTATATGCTGTAAGTGTTTGAGCCACATTAAACAGCTGAGCAATGCCTGGCTGGGCCCACCTGACAGAGTCAGTGCCCTGAGGGACTAGGACAGGTAGTGAGTCTCATTGTGGATTCCGAGCGGATGCCAGCCCTAAGCGTGTGGTGACTGTACGTCTCCATGATTATATTTAGCTTGTATTGCGTCACATACTCAACCAAACATATGAAAACAGTACCTGCACCCAAAGAACTAAATATACAAAAAGACAGAGAGAAAAGGGAATGTGTCGGGAGGAAGAGTGAGTCTCTTCTTTCCATGCTGGTTTGGAGTTCTGGTTTGTACTGAGAGTTGAGATCAGGTACTGAATCAATACTTAATGCTTTTTGTTTTTCTTACTGGTAGGTACAGTGGAAAGACACAGCCTTGAGAGGCTGATAAGGTGGTTCTCTGTTCACTGATTTCTCAGGTACATTGACCTGGGGGCAGCCAGCAGCCTTGATCGGGTGAGGCCAGCCTCATTCAGAAAGGCTAGAACGCTGGTTCTCCAACTGTAGTGTGCATCGGAATGATCCAGAGAGCTTGTTAAGACACATATTGCTGGGCCTCATTCCCAGAGTTTGTAACTTATTTGCATTTCTAACAAGTTCCCAGGTGACGCTTTTGCTGCCTGTTTGGGGACCGCACTCTTAGAACTTCTGGTCTCCGAGAACAAGATAGTTCCATGGATGCTAGAAGGGGTCCAATCTAAGACTAAAAGGCAAGGGGAAGCAGGGGAAGGGTTCACTACTAGTTATGTAGAAAATGAGCTGGCATGTACATAGACTATTTCTGGATGGTTATAAAATACCACGAACAATTGTTGCCAGGGGTCGGGGGGCAGGGCACTGAGGGTCAGGGGTGTTATGTTGATTGTTCTCTGGGTCTGTCCCCAACCCCAAGAACACCTCAGCTCATTTTCCTTTCTCTACTCTGTTCCTTTCAGAGAGCCTGTCCTCCACAGCCGCCATCATCCAGTTCCCCTTGATGGTTGACTTCCTCTTGGATTTGGCCGGTGGGAGGCACCAGCAGGAGATCTGAGGCTGGGAAGAGAGAAAGAGCGATTTCTTCCATGCTCTCTCCCCGCTTTGTTGCAGTGTCTGGAACACAGCTAGTCGAGCTCTCACTGGGCTCCACTGACAACGTTTCCTTCTTAGGCTGTGGCTAGTCTGCACGTCCCTTTTTGAATCCCCTTAACCCTACCCACACCTCTGTGAGCGGCCCCTCTATTAACGTCTCTGAATTTGAGTCTTCTGAAGGTAAATTTTGTTTCCTGACTCCGAAAAATGGGAAACTTACTAGTTACTGGGTATCTTTTTCTATCCTTTAAATATTTTGCCACGTGCCTATAATATCTGTTCAAAAAATACAAATATTAAAAGAATAAATCATAGAAATGAAAATTCAATCTTGAATAACCTAGATCAGTAGGTTCCAAAGAGAACCACAGAAGAATTGGTCTACCTCAGTGCCTAATGTTCTCTCATCTTTTTTTTCTTTTTTTTTTTTTTTGCGGTACGCAGGCCTCTCACCGTTGTGGCCTCTCCCGTTGCGGAGCACAGGCTCCAGACGCACAGGCTCAGCGGCCATGGCTCACGGGCCCAGCCGCTCCACGGCATGTGAGATCTTCCCGGACCGGGGCATGAACCCGCGTCCCCTGCATCGGCAGGCGGACTCTCAACCACTGTGCCACCAGGGAAGCCCTATTATTTATATTCTTATACATTCCAGCCCTGTCAGTATAGCTAAGCTGAAAGCTATACTGGACAGGGACTGCAGCTGACGTCTCTTTGCAATGCGCATGGTATCTGAGTAGCCAGGGTATAATACGGTTGCAAGAAACTTTTAGCTTGGGAATCACATGCGCTAAATTCATATCACGTCTCTATGCTACTTGGTTGTTTTGATTCCATGAGTCTCCTGTCCCTCCTAGGTCCCTAAAGGGGACTCATCACATCACTCAAAGGGTCTGTACTGTTTGGACATGGCCTCCTGGATGCCATAAACATTAATACTTTTACATTCTCTCATGAACCTGACAAGCAGAACATTAAACCCTTAGCTGTCTTCATTCCCATACATGTACACAGCGTACCCTTACCCCATGCCCAAGTCACAGCCCTACTGGCTGGAGGAGGGGTGGCCCAGGGGTCAAGCATGCGAAAAGGCTTGGACCTAAGGCACTGCGACTTAGAGGGCACAACAATCGTAAATAATGATTTTGAAAGCGTAACATCTAGTTAGCAAGAGTAATGGTTTAAAGTGGAAAGCCGCCAGATGGTGTGCACTGTTAATAATGCCCATCTGTTTGTCCCAGGTGACAAAACGTCTCCTTATAGCTCTGGGGGTCAGGTATGGGGTGAGGCAGGTTGAGGTGCATGTTGCTGAAAATAATACTGTATAACATTTTTATATAACCATATTAAGAAAACCTTGAATGCTAATTTATTTTAGGTTACAGACTATCTGTCGCATCCAGAAGACCATGTCAGAACTTCCTGCCTCACACACAAGCATGCCTCTAGGAGCACGGACATGCCTGGCTGTAGGCAGGGCTGCCTGTCTCCAGTGTTGCACTGGGTCACTCCTGACCTTCTGCTCTGGTTCTGGTGACCTTGGCTTGTGAGCCTCTTCACCTTGACCTGACTTCCTGACAAGGGCATCAGGTGCTCTTGCATTAGAGGTCAGTTTGCCTCTGCTTCTCCACCTCGACCCTGCAAACTCTCCCCACCGGTGTCACAGCTGCAGATTAACAGGGGTTCCCTCCTTCCTCCTCGGGCCCTCAAGACCAGGTCACCTGGATGCCTTGCCTGAATGCTCTGGCGGAGGGGGGACTACACACTGAGCAGCTTCCTAAAATCTCTGAGGTGCAGTTTCTTCACCTGTAATGATACTTCACCGAGGGGTTCCAGTGAAGACTGATGTAAAGCATCGGTGGAGGGTGGTGATGAGGACAGAGTAGGGCAACCCGCAACCACAGCCCTGGTGCAGTCTGCTCACTATTTTCATACCCCAAGCACACTCCTTCCCTTGCTTTCTGTCTCACCTGCAATGAACACCCTCCCCTTGCTCACCACAAAGCTCCAACTCAACGCACCCCCTGTAGGAAGCCTCTTTACTATCCATACCCACAGGGGTTTCCAGAATCCTTATAGGCGTAGCATCCACCTAACTATGCTTTGCCTTACGCGGCACTCAGTTATCTTCACTTGTGCTTGTCTCTCAGATAGGATAGAAAACTCTGGAGAGCCATGTCTTCTGTGTCTTTACACCTTCTCGCATGGTGTGTCTGACCCAGAGTTGAGAGGACAGAGCGAGTTTAATTATTTCTACTCACTGTGTAATGCATCTTGCCCTATTATTTCAGTCGTCCTCAACCCTCACAATGCACTAGAATCACCCGGGAAACTTTAAAATACGCAGATTCTCAAGCTCATTTCACTAGGTCTAGAAAGGAGCCAGCTTTGGATGTATGTTTAAAACCTCCCCCAGCGGGCTTCCCTGGTGGTGCAGTGGTTAAGAATCCGCCTGCCAATGCAGGGGACACGGGTTCGAGCTCTGGTCCGGGAAGATCCCACATGCCGTGGAGCAACTAAGCCCGTGCGCCACAACTACTGATCCTGCGCTCTAGAGCCCTCGAGCCACAACTACTGAGCCCGCGTGCTACAACTACTGAAGCCCACACGCCTAGAGCTTGTACTCCGCAACAAGAGAAGTCACCGCAATGAGAAGCCCGCGCACCGCAACGAGGAGTAGCCCCCGCTCGCCGCAACTAGAGAAAGCCCGCCCGCAGCAACAAAGACACAGTGCAGCCAAAAAAAAAAAAAAAAAAGAAAGGAAGAAAAACCCTCCCCCAGTGAGTTTAACTAAGGTGCAGCTGAGAGCACTGTGTGAACAAGGATGAGTTTGTCCTCGGCTGTACTTACTTCCCCTGCCACTTCAATTTGTCTGCTGGCTGCACTTCCTCCGTTTTAATATTTCAAATTATATCTTACAAGTTAAATTGCAACCCTCAGCTCCTTTTTGATATAATATACAAGGAGTCATCTTTAAGGCAAGTGAAAACTTTCTGCCATTACCTCATTGGGCAGAGAGTCAAGCTGTAAAAATCCAGCCGAGTAATTTCTTCAAACTGAGACTTTCATTAATCAGTGAGCCGTCCTCCAAGCACCTGTGTGAAGCCAGGCGGTCACCATTTGTAACATTCTGCTTCCTTCCCCCAAACAAACCAGACAGGAGAGCTAGCAATCAACAAAGACCGAAGGTACTTTTACCTATTGTGGGGGGTCACCAATAAGTAATGACAAAAGAATAGGTAAAGAGGGAAAAAACAAGAATGATGAATTAATGAGGCTATTATGACAAAATGATTTACTGGCAAATATGTGAAAGTGAATTAATGAGGCTTTGATGGCATTTACAAGTTTCGTTTCCCTTGAGTGAATTCAATACCTCCTGAAAAACTTTAAGAATATTCTATTCTGAAGACTTTCTGCTAACAAGACAGGAAAAACAGCCCAGAGAAATATTTTGCTCATTCACTTCTTCCTGGTTTACTGCAGTTTTAATTACTGGTAAAATGAAACAATGAGGTGAAAAGAAAACAAAGGTATAATCCACAGAACTCTTAAGGAGCCAACGTGATTTAAAATGAATATTTTTGTAAGATGGTTAAAAAACGGAAACTGTGAGGCAGTGTACACTATATTAATGGAACTGTCTCTAAGTTATGTTTTTCAAAAATTTCCATCAGAGCTTCCCTGGTGGCGCAGTGGTTGGGAGTCCGCCTGCCGATGCAGGGGACGCGGGTTCGTGCCCCGGTCCGGGAAGATCCCACATGCCGCGGAGCGGCTGGGCCCGTGAGCCATGGCCGCTGAGCCTGCGTGTCCGGATCCTGTGCTCTGCAACGGGAGAGGCCACAACAGTGAGAGGCCCGTGTACCACAAAAAAAAAAAAAAAAATTTCCGTCAGGCATCAATAAGTTTTTAAATATCCTGTCAGATGAATTTCCTTAACAGTTGCTTTAAAGGGAACTCTGTTTATCTGTTCAGAACTAAGAGAGCCGTTACACATTTTATAAACTGTGGAGCTGATTTACTGGGGATTTATTACTTCAACTTTGTCTCTGCAATATACAGTTAAACTAGGCTCTAGAATTAAATAATTTCCTTCTGCATCTACCCAGTTATTTTTTTCATGAGCAAAATTTTCATTATTCATGAATCTTTGGTATTGAATGGGTTACTTTTTCCTTGGAAATCATTGCAGGACATTGTTTCTATTAAAATTTGCCATTTTTCTTCTACAGAGAAGGCCACTAGGTGACACACACTGCGCATACACACAGAACCGTCACACGTCTTAATTCTTCCCTCAAGATGAACAGAGGCCAAGGATAACCAACAGTGAACAAATCATCCAGTATGAAGGAAAGTGACCCCCAAACAAATATACAGCCTAAAGGAATGTAGATCAATGAGAGATGATGAAGAGAGCAGAAGAAAATGTTGAAACAATTAGAATTCACAGCCTCTAGGAGAAGAGAGGAGCTATTGCACACATAAAAAAAAAAAAAAAAAAATCAAACCTGGAAAAAAGGAAGAAGACCAGGGGAAAGAAACATGGGCTAGAATGGTTGGCTTCGAGGAAGAAATGGGTCTTAAAGCTTCTTTACATGTTAGGGGTGAGCATTCCATAGTGCAGGGACTGTATAATCAAAGGTGTGGAATCAGGAATAAGCGGTGTGTCTCAAGGACAGAAATGTCACTCTGAGATTAGACTGAGAGTAAAGATAAATGTCGACCAGTTGTGGGAAATAAGAATGGATAAGTAAGATGAAGCCACACTGATGAGGGCTTTGACATGGGGATTTTGGATTTGGTTCCATAGGCAATAGGTACACTGTAGCTGGGAGTGAGGAGATGAGGTGGATGTGAGGTTGGGAGCTGGGCTATCGAAATGCAGTTTCCATAGGCTTCTTCAGTTTAGTGAGGGGGTAGAGAGAGAGAAGTCAGAAAGATAGCTTAAAGTTTATAGGAAACATCCAAAAACTAAGTGATGTTATCTTAAAATAAAAATTTACATCTAATACAATTCTTAAAAGAAACAGAAAACTGGGTATTTGCCTCCATAGTCTCTTGTTTGATTCTCACTAATACCCTGAGTTAATTTTTTTTTTTTTTTTTTTTTTCTGGTACGTGGGCCTCTCACTGTTGCGGCCTCTCCCGTTGCGGAGCACAGGCTCCAGACACTCAGGCTCAGCGGCCATGGCTCACGGGCCCAGCCGCTCCGCGGCATGTGGGATCTTCCCGGACCGAGGCACGAACCCATGTCCCCTGCATGGGCAGGCGGACTCGCAACCACTGCGCCACCAGGGAAGCCCCTGAGTTAATTTTTTAAATAGCATTTCAAAAAAAAAGCATCATGACAATAATTATTGCGAGATCACTGATGAGCGTTGTCTCTAGAAAAAACTCCTCTCTACACAGGAATGGTTATGATTCTGCCACTGTTTGGGAAAAAGTTTAAACAGCACTTTTATGCTTTACTTACATAGAGAAGCATTAGAACATAGTGGTCTGGGTTCAAATTCTACCTATGCCATGTTAGAGAAGTCATTTAACCTTCCTAAACCTCAGTTTCTTTATCTGTAAAATGGGGATAATGATGATTAGAAAAATATCTGTCGCATAATCAATGTTAACTGTTATTATCCTGTGAGGTAAGTGTTATGTTTATAGACTCATTAGCATATTGGCTGATTAGAGCTAATTTATATTAGAAAGAATATCGTCATTTATTGTGGTGGTAAACGAAGAGTTAAAGGATGTTGTAAGTAACAATTAAGTAATGAACAATGGGAAACGTAATCAAAGGCACCATCTAAGGACAAAGCGCCATTCTTTGGTTTTGCATCTATTGTAACTGTAGTATTATTAATAGTAATAAAGTGCTTGGCTTCTATAGAACCCAGGACTTGGAAACAAAGCCAAGTGACATATGTATATATTTATTTAATGGTGGGAGACCCGGCACATTTGGCGACAGGCATGGTGTTCCACTCAGCGGGATGAAATGTGTGCCTCACGCCAGCTTCTTTAGAAGGACTGTTATTCATCACAGCTGTAATGTTCCCTTCAGAAAGCTCCCGCCAGAATGGAAAAGAAGCATTGGCAATTTATACACAAAAGCCAACCCACGTTTGGCTTTGCAGATTCACTGGGAAAACTGTATGCAGCCTGTTAGTTATTCATGGACATGCTCTGGTTTCTGATGGAAGTGCTGTGGTTTCGTTTGTTATCATCACAGTAAAATTAGAAAGCAGCAAAGAAAAATTAAAGGACTGGCATGTAGACATCTTCTAGCCGACAAATCGCTATGCGTAAGTTTTCATGGTTCAGTTGCCATGTAAAAATAGTCATAATTCACACAGCCCTGTGTCTGGAGTGTGCAAACTGGTCTTTGTCCTGACTGTTCGGCCCTGTCCCCACCTTCCTTTATACAGTCATCCTCTGCCTTAGGAATACTCAGCATGCCCTGAAGAGCTACTAAGGGTTTGGGTCGCACTAACACCCTGCCTCTCTTTAACAGCTAATGAAATGGTGTGACTGAAAATATAAATGTGCAAATTGCTTCACAGCTGAACCTTGATTCAAAAGGAATATTATCTCCAGTTAACCTTTCAACCAGAATAGTTTCCCACCCCTTGCTTAGATAGGTGCCTAAATCTAGACACCAAGATTTCTCCCCAAATAACATACGATTTAACATCCGCAGAGGGATGAGATTCTGTTCTAAAAGCACATTCACATCTACCGTCACGACTGATCTGCACAAGAAGTGTGAGAGGGAGACAGGCATCACAATGCCCATTTTACAGATACAAACACCAAAGTCCAGGAAAGTGAACTACTTTGCCCCACATTTCCCAGCTAGTAGGAGGGGCAGAAGTAGGGTTTGAATCCAGGGCTCAGTAAAGGGTCCAACGCTTATGCCACTTTCCTGAAATGTGTTTTGCAAGGGAAATAGGACTTTGTCTCCTATTATGATGAGTTAAATCTAAATTTATGTAAATGATAAAGAGTAAGAATACATAGTTTCTTTAAGTCCCAGTCAGAAAAGCAAGCATAATACTGGAATGCTTAAGTATGGAACATATAAGAAATGTGATGCTGTCATTTTGTTGACTGATTTTTTCCCCATGGGATCAGTCCTGTACTCATTTTAGTTCAACCAACCTAGAACTGGGCAACCGCTATGTAGCAAGCAATGTGCTAGACATTGAAGACACAAAGGGTTAAATTCCAGCCTTTGTCTCGATAGTCCTTTGTGGAGACAGACAAACAAACAGGTAATACCCCACAGTACTCTGAATGCTGTGATAGAGAGGTACACACAGGCAGCTAGGGGAGGGGTTGGGTGTGTCAATTAAGAAAGATTTTCTGCAGAAGGAAACATCTAAGATTAGTTTTGAAGGATGAATAGGAGTTCTCCAAGCAGAAAAGAGGGGAAAGGCATTCCAGTAATGTTCAGAGACATAGAAGACAACAGGAGTAAATACAGTTTCTGCTGACAGACACAGGGGCACTTTAAAGCAGAATAGCATGTAATCATAAAGTTCGCATTGTGCTTGCCACGTGCCAGGCTTCTACGCGCTTTACATGTACAAACACATTTAATCCTCACACCCACCCTGGGAGGTATGTGCATGTGTCATCCCCAGTTTTGCAAACAGACAACTGAAGCAAAAAATATTAAGCAACCTGGCCGATAGTCCACGGCCCATGCTTTCAACACTGTGCTATACTGCCTTTCAAAAAGGTGGGCATATAGCAGAGAGAGGGGGAGAGGGAGAGGGAGAGGGAGAACACAGGAAGCTTCCAGACGAACAGAGATGAGAAAATTTTTGGAAAATTTATAAATTTTAGAAAAAAATTAAACCAATAGAGGGGTTTTATTCTGGAAAAGTGGGCCGAGAAGGCAGATGAAGAAAATGAAACTCAGTATTATTAAGGAGCCTACAAATTAAATTCAAGTAAGAATTTTCTAAGCCACATCAGACCGGCATCACGTAGGGGGCTTGTCAACGAACCTTCCTGCAGGTTCTGCTCCCCATAAATGTCTTGAGTAGTTAGAATCCTGCCAGGTTATTAGGGCAGCACATGAGGAAGGTACATGAGTTTATTGGAATGCGTGAGCCCTTTGAGTACAGATGTTCGATAAATATTGGTAACAAATCATAGTTAACGCTACAACTAAGGTTAATAAGATTAATTGGAAACACTTTTAATGTTACCATAGTTGTTATGACTCATGGCTAACAGGTGAAAATTCAACAAGTAAAGTTTTACCCTTTTTCTCACTTTTAAGAACGTTAGTGTAGATAAGCTGTCACTAGCTAATAAGAAGTTCAAATTTGCAGTCTACTTCTGTCGAGGAAGAAAGAACTTTGTGATATGTATTCTAATTGCTAATCTTGCCATCATTTTATCGTAGTTTTTCAATGCTAATTTCCTCTCCATATTCACTATTTCCCTTTAAACAATTTTACTGCACTCTATGTATCTTTGAAAATGCCCACAAATTCTTTTGCAATGAGGTAAGGTATAATTAAATACATACATAAACCAGATGTTACTTGAAGACCCCTTGGAGGGTTAGTTAAAATTAGTTTACCCCTGATTGGAGGACCTCAAAGAATTCCCATGATTTCCACACTCTTGTGGCCCACATCAATTCAGGCCCACTTATTCACTTTTCTACTCATTCTTTCAACAAGCATTTTACTGACCATCTACTACATCCCAGGCATTATTGCAGGCAATAGCATCACAGCCACAGGCAAGCCCCTGTCCCAGAGGAACTTACATCCTAGTAGGTGAGAGGCAGCCAAAGAAGTAAACAAAAATAAAAGAATAACGTGCAAGAAAAGATAGTTTCAGGGAGTGAAAAAGTTTGATGAAGAAAATGAGACAGGGCGGTGTGAGGCCCTGTGAGGCAGTGAATTTCCCCTGGGAGGTCAGGGAAGTCCTCCCTGAAAGGTGACCTCTGACTGGGACCCAAATGGCTAGCTGGATGGCCTGCAGATCCTGGGGAGGAATTGCGGGCAAAGACAACCACCAAGCCCAAGGCTCTGAGGTCGGGCCGAGCTGGACGTGTTGAGGCAGATGCAGGGAGGCTGTGTAGCTTAGGTTCGCTGCGCTCGGGAGAGGGGCTGGTGATGAAGATGCGTGGCCAGCTGGGGCCAGGTCACGACAGGCTTTGTGAAAGACAAAGGGAGACGAGCGTTTATTCTTAGTCGGGGTCGGAAGGCATCTGCTTTATGGTTTTTAAAGACCACTGTTTCTGTTTTGTGGAAAGAAGATTGCAGAGAAGCAGGAGACCCATTAGGGGGCCCTTGCAATTGTCCAGGGGACAGAGAGTGGCCCTGGAACTACGAGGTACTGGGCGCCAAGATAGAAGTACAGTGGATTCTTGAACAACAGGGGCTTGAACTGTGCAGGTTCACTCGTGTGTGGATTATTTTCAGAAGTAAATACTGCAGTACTACGTGATCTGCGGTTAGTTGAATCCGTGGATGCAGAAGCATGGATGTGGAAGAATCTCGTATACAGAGGGCTGACTACAAATTATATGTGAATTTTCCGCTGCGTGGAGGGTGGGTGTCCCTAACCTAGGTACTGTCAACTGTAGATGGAGGTGGATTCAGTTTTAGAGATGCTGAGAGAGAGGCAAACCTCCCTCCTCAATCCCCCACCCACTCCCCTTGCTGACTTCTGCAAGAAATTCAATTGCACCGAAACTGTAACTTTTGGAATTTTACTTAAGATTCAAGGAGCCAGAGGGAAGGCCTCACTTTGGGGAACGTAGGGGCATCTTTGATAGGGCCCCCTTTGTCTCACTCTGCCCCCCTTTAAGGGTCTGTGGTGCCCACCCATGAGCCCTCCTCTCTATGCAAATCCTCTGGCACTTGTAATCCTATCCCCACTGCCAGCTGCCACAGAGGGAGCAAGCCCCTTTGCCTCAGTGCTGGTCGAAGATCCTTGCAAACGTATTAAATCAGATGGAAATCCACCCACAGTCCACATTAAATATTAGTTACATGTGAGTTGATTTGTGGCTGACTAGGTGATATGCTCTTACGGTTTGTAAGCATTTCATTAGACATTTATTTTTAATTTCTGGTTTTATTTTTCCATAATCGATTTTCTTTTCAGGCCTTGAACATTCTGTGGGCCATTACAAAGCTCACGTCCTCTGTGCCCGTGGAGCTTCGTGATTCAAACGGCCGTGACCTGACCTGTCTGGCTGGCCAGGCTCACCGGCAGTGTGGTGAGTGACTATCTCCTCGTGACTGCACACGCACACGGAAGTACAGACTGCAGCGTCAGCCGGCTTCCGGGACCCCGCCCGTGACGTCAACACACGTTTCCCCACACACCTGTTACAACAGGACTTCCTGAGCCATCCACCTTCCTCTTACTCACAGGTTCGTCTCCACTCCACACTCTTCGACTCCCTGGACTTTGGGCGTAGAAAGGTCAACTCAGAGCTTGAGGTAGTAGAAATTCTGGGCCTTGAATTTTCCATGGCTCACTAAGGGTGACAGCATGGCCTCCACTCAAAGGCCCTGAGGCCAGAGACGGGAGCTGAGGGTGGAGCGCAGGCTGGGAAGAGAGAGGAAAAGGATTCAGGGCCCCCCCAGGTGCAGGAGTCTTGGGGCAAAGAGATGGAGACAAAGCCGGGAGGAGAGGGAGAGAGTGGAGGGGGCAGGACCACAGTGCAGGGCCGAGGCTGGGAAGTTGCGGGGAGGACAGGCCGGCTCCTGGTGGATTCTAGAAGGCAGCCTCACCTCCTCGGCTCCAGTAGGCACTGCAGTTTGTGTTTCAGCACTCACACAGCTCACCTGGGCCCACCCTTCCCGGCATCATTCCCACGCCTGTCCTCCCCAACTTCTTTGTCCAGCTCCTCTGGGAGATACAAGAGGTGTCCTCCCCACGTGTGGAGACTTTCAGACATGAAAATCACAGCAGATTTGGGGGCTGAACGTGTTAGCTCTGGAGCCAGACTGCCTGGGCTCAAACCCCGACTCTGTGCTCGATCACCTGTGGGTGTTGCCGAAACTCGGCCTCTGTTCCCCAGGGCTGAATAGAAACACGGAGCCAGAGTTTGGGGCGAAGTAGAAAAGAGTAGCTTTTATTGCTTTGCCAGGCGAAGGGGGCCACAGCAGGCTCATGCCCTCAAAACTGTGTGTCCCCCCTGAAGGGGGTAGTGGGGAGACTTACAGTGTCCAAGGAGCAGGGTGTGATCATCTCGTGGGCATTCTTCTGACTGGCTGGTGGTGAGGTCATTGGAAGTCGGCATCATCAAGCCTGTCTGGGGTCTACGTGCTTGTGGGCAGCGTACAGTTACCTTCTTCCCCCTGGGGGGTTTCAGTATCTGCAAAACGGCTCAAGAGACATGGCTCAGAATATTATCTATAGTCCTTGAGGATGAACTAAAGGTCCATGACTTTGTTTAATGGCTAAAGTATTATTATTTTGCCTTGCTTGACTGTTTTCCTTTCTTTCTGCATTTTCTCACTTCTCTGATTAAATTTATTCTCTGACTAAAGTTTTTCTACAGACAAAAGGCAGGCAGAGGACGTGGGTGGGGATCTATTCTGAGAAGGCCTCGTAGGGTCCTGCTCGGTTACATGGGCCCTGGGCCTACTTCTCATCAGGCCTCAGTTTCCTCAGTTGTAAATGGGATAAATGGAACGGGAATACTTCCCACTTCACCAGCTTGTCGTGATGTCACCTGCAAAGTGCCTAGCATATAAGGACTCCACAAGTGCTTCGTTATTGTTACTTTAAAGTATTGTCGAAACAGGATCACAAAATTGTGGCATATATTAATGTTTACACTAACAAGTTATGATTTTAACTCAAAAACCACAATGGTATATAACTGTGCTATTCTCAGGTAATTACAAGTTCGTTTGTTTTTCTTTAATTAATTCGCAGCACCTGAGAGGTGGTGTGGGCACATAATGGGACACAGATTAGAGGTGAATGAGAAGCATCTGTGTCCTTGACTCTATAGTAAGCCTCATCTGGAGATAATGTCGTAAATCTAAATTTGAGATCCTTTGTGAATGTTTGTCTCCAGGCCAAACGCTTTTCCTTGTCCCTCTGTGACCCCCATTGCCACTCCCATTCATATCTTAAAATGACTACAGCAGATAAGTGTGGGAGTTGGATTAGACTGCACTTCCTAGCTCTCTGATTTCAAAATTAGATTAACAGGGTACGAAGAGATATATTCTATTATATTCTATAATTGGGAGATATATATATATATATATCTTAAGATGCAAACGTAGAGGGAGAAATGATGCAAGGCTAAAACTCATATGTCCTATAAACAACTGAAGTCAGACCAGTCTTTGAGGAGGTGAAGGCCCACAGGTCCCGGCCACAAGAGAACTGTGGGAGGAAAGGCAAGCTCTCTCGACCGCACAATTTTGTTATAACTCATCTTGTTTGTGTGCCCAGCAGAAGCTGTGTGTAAGACTAGCGAGGAGTGGACGATTTTCAACCAAACGGTACTTCAGGGCTGCAACATGACTCTAAATTACAGCAGCCCACAAAGTAGGAGCCTGAGGGGGACGCAAAGTGAACCCCGCCCCACGGTTTCCCCTGGAAACACCAGTGCGTGAAGGGCTTTGCGGCTGCTACCCAGGGAATGTTGCTTGCAGATCTTTAAAAACAGGAGCCTTGGCAGCTCTCTGGGCAGCTGAGATGAAAGCCTACCTAGACTGGAGCAGACTGGCTGACCTTTCAAAGGCCCTTTTATCCTTGAACGCCTGCTTTTGATGTGGTGCTGAGTATATTTCAACTTCCTATCAAGAAGAGTCAGAGATCATATGAAAAATAATGTCGGGCTGTACACTCATTCCCTCATGCATTTTTAAAAGGTTTTATAAATGGATAAATATTAGAGTCCGTTGATAAATCATAATTTCAACAAGATGAGAAATTTAAATGTGTCTGTTTTGCAAATCTAAGAGTTCAAAATTCCTATGAAGGAATACCTGAGGGGGGAAATGCCATTTTTTAAAGGGGGGAGACAAGTCATTGTTGATCCCCCCCATAGTAGGAACAAAACACATTTTCGTTGCGTGAATGAGCTATTAAGGAGCACAGCTTTTCATGTCTTAATGTTTATTATTTTGGAGGAAATAAAGTCAATGGATAATGATGACAACTTTAAAAAATTAGCTGACATTTATCGAATGCACTTTATCTCAGTTACCTATTGTTGTGTTAAAAACCGCTACGAAATGTAGTGGCTTAAAAGACTATTTTATTATTTCTTAGGAGTCTGTGGGTTGATTGGGCTCAGCTGGGTGTACTTCTGCTCCACACGGTGTCTTTTGGGGCTGGAATGTCCAAGATGGCTATCTGGAGCCTTGGCCGGGATGGCTGGAATGGAACAGCTAGGGTTTCAGTGGGCATTTATCTTTCTCTCCGGGGGTGGGGGGGGGGGGTCTCTCCAACAGGATCGCCTAACTTCTTCATATGGTGGCTCAGGGCTCCAAGAGCAAATGTCTCAAGGGGACAAACCCCTATGTGCAAGCACTAATTAAGACTCTGCTTCCATACCACTTGCTAGTAACCCATTGGACAAAGCAAGTTATCCAGCCACGTCCAGAGTCAGTGTGGGAGGGCATTACACACAGGCTTAGTACTGGGAGGCGTGGTTCACTTGAGGCCACCAGTGTAAGTCAACCACACAACCCACTTGCCATACCTGTGTTGGACATTTTACATTAATTTATCCTCTTTAAAAAATAAAATACCCTATAAAGTGGATACTACTTATAATCTTCATTCTAAGATGAGAAAACAAAGGCACACAGAGGTTATTGACTTCATTACCCAAAGTCACACTGGTGAGAACTGACAGAGCTGGCATTGAATTCAAGCCATCTAACCCCAAAACCTGAACTCACAAGTCTTAAAGCAGAAGCACAAGAATAGGAAATTATTAACTTCCAAAAGTAAATAATATCTCAGAAATATTTAGGTAATATTTGATTTAGAAGTTTATACATTCAGTAGCATGTATGAGAATTTTGTCCTCCTTTTTTTTTTTTTTTTGCGGTACGCAGGTCTCTCACTGTTGTGGCCTCTTCCGTTGCGGAGCACAGGCTCCGGACGCGCAGGCTCAGCGGCCGTGGCTCACGGGCCCAGCCGCTCCGCGGCACGTGGGATCTTCCCGGACCGGGGCACGAACCCGTGTCCCCTGCATCAGCAGGTGGACTCTCAACCACTGCGCCACCAGGGAAGCCCTGTCCTCCTTTTTCTAACAGAGGTCATATGCATCTTATCTCCTAAAAGAACTGTGAACCAGGAGAGGTAAGAGCACTGGCTTGATGAGTTCCATTGACCTGGGTTAGAAATTTTCTTCTCCTTACTCACTGAGTCACTTGATGACTTAATTTCCTCAGCTATTAATTGGGAATGCTAATCTCTAACTTGCAGAGCTGCAGTGAGGATTAAATGAGATAATATAGTGAGCACAAAGTACCTAGAATGTTCTTGATGTATAGAAGGTGTTCATACCTATGTATAGCATACTGGACGGAGCTAAGTGTGATGGGACACATGGGGAGCAGATTTTAGGGGATTCATGCTCTCCTACATGGGCTCACTGGAGAGTAATCAGGGCGGTGAGTTTTAACCATAGCATAGGCTGTTACGCTCACCCACAGCTGGGAGGCATGGACCAAAACAGAGTGGGAGAAATTACAGGTCTGAACATCCCAGCCCAGAAACAAAAGAAAAATAGACGCCACACTCCCCAGAAGACTCATGGCTGGTATCCTCACAGAACGAGTCTAACTGATCCAACCCAACTTGACCAGGCTCTATGATCTGCAAATTTAATCCGGTTCTAAGAATCTTTGGGGGCATCCCCCAAATTTGGAGAGTCAGGTACTAGCTGAGTACAGATCAATGATCTAGTCCTGGTCACCTTCCAATACAGAAAACTATTTTGACTCTAGTGAAGATGTGGAAAAGGGGAGAAAGAAAACACAGTTCATCACGGGTAACTTTCCAAACCTTAGTTTCCATTGTCTGGCTATGCCCACAGCTGTCTGCAGGTTTTGAGGCAATTTACAGCTGGAAGAAACAGGACTCCACATTTCTTCCCTCGGGGTTTGAATGATGACTTTTTCCATGGTATTATGGTCACAGTTCTTCACATGAGTTATGGCAGCTTTAAATTACAGCCACAATATTATGGGAAAAAGGATAAATCCCTCACTGCCTTCTTTTATCTCCAAAGCAGTTGGGAAATGGGGAGGAGGCCACTTACCCAAAAGGAATAAAATGATGTTGGGGGATGTGTCTCTGTCAGAAGAGGCAGCTGGCAGCCGGCTTTGCTGAAATGCTCTCAAATGCTAACACGTTATTATACAAATCTCTCTTTCCCAGCTGCAAGAGGAAGGACAAAGTAAAAGAGGATAAGTGAGGAAGATGAGACCAGGGCAAACCCTCTTAAAATCTGCTCATTCCATTTAGGTCACTGGCGGTAACTGCGCAAATACTGCTCTCCAAGGACTCAGGGATACTCTCTTCCCAAAGCAACTTTTTGGTTTTTTAAAGGTAGTTTCCGATAATCCCTTAAATGTGTTTCTCACTATCTTACATGTCTGAGTAATCGCCGAGCGTGGTGCCTCACTACCATGGTATGATTTCCAGCATATTAACTAGGAAACTCGTGTGAGTTAATTTAACCTCATTAGGCTCAGTTTTGCCATCTGTGAAATGGACACCACAGCACATACATCGCTGTGTTATTGGGGTATAGCCAGAAGAAGTTGTTTGCACCTTCCTTTCTCTCACCTTCCAGACTATTCACTCTGCATCCCACGTGCCCCTGAGATGGATTCTCTCCTCTCCATCGTCTTACTGACGCATTCTCTCTCTCCTGAACCATGGCAGGGTCCCCTAACAGGTTTCCCTACCTTGGACAATAGAGAGATCTCCAGAATGCATACTGACCGTCCTTTGCTCGTTCCTGTTGGCTGTAGCGTAAGGTCCAGACTCCAGAGCAGAGCGCCCAAGTCCCCGAGATCTGGCTGTGTGGATCCCCCTATTCTGCCTCCTCCCTCACCTCATTCTCTGCACACAGGTTCCAACTTAGTGAGATGATTGGCAGGTAGCATGGCCTTTGAGAGAGGAACAAAATCTATTTGTCAGATGGCAGGATCGAGAATCCAAAAGATTCTTGCAACCGTGTGGTCGAATGAGCACTGGCCAAAGCTGAAGTTTGGGGTTGTAGTTTTTGTACGGATTTGTGTTTGGACTACATATCATTGTCCTTCGAAGACCTTTAGCAGCCAAGGTTTCTTTCTGAACATGGTACATTCCCTTGTATTCTTCCCCCAGCTTAAGAATGTGTCTGCTAATTATAATTTAAAAGAAAAAGCAAGCAGTATTCCCTTGCTTTGATTAAAAAATTCCAAGGGGGCTTCCCTGGTGGCGCAGTGGTTGAGAGTCCGCCTGCCGATGCAGGGGACACAGGTTTGTGCCCCGGTCCGGGAAGATCCCACATGCCACGGAGCGGCTGGGCCCGTGAGCCATGGCCGCTGAGCCTGTGCGTCCGGAGCCTGTGCTCCGCAACGGGAGAGGCCACAACAGTGAGAGGCCCGCGTACCGCAAAAAAAAAAAAAAAAAAAAAATTCCAAGGAATTCTAGTCCTGGGATGAGTCGGAGGTACTTTGAGGTGAGGGGAGCCAGTTCAGTGAGTGACAGCTCCGATGTAGCAGTGTGGCACACTGATGACACTTCTGGGGTCAAACAACCTCCCTCCACGTGTGCTCCTTCACTGGCATTACCAGTATTTCAAGGAAGAAGGAAAATTATCTGAATGGAAGGCTTCATGTGCTATGCAGAAAAGAATCAGAAGCTGAAGGGCAACTCTGAAAACCACACAAGAACAAGAGACTTCTACTCAGCAATAAAAAGGAACAAGTTACTGATGTGTGCAAAACCATGGTTGACTCTCCAAAGCATTAGGCTGAATGGGAGAAGCCAGACACCAAAGGTTACATACAGCATGACTCCATTCATACGATGTTCTGGAAGAGGCAGAACTTTAGGGCCAGAAATCAGATCAGTGGTTTCTGGGAATGGAGGTGGGGGGAAGGGACTGACTCCGAAGGAACGGGAGGGAATCTGGGGAGTGATGGAGCTGTTCTGGGTCTGGACTGTGGTGTTATTACAAGACTGTGTCAAAACTCATCTAACTGTATACCGAAAAAGGGTGAATTTCTGAATGCAAATTCAAACAATTTGAATGCAAATTATACCCCAGTAAGCCTCGCTTACACATATGCACACACAGGAAGACTGATCAGCTGGCTAGAATCAGGGCTACCGGGGTGTCTAGGAAATGTCCACTGGGATGTCGCCTGTGTCATACATTATGATTTTGTGGCAGATTTTGTTTATAAAAAGAGTGGTGCTGCTAAAAACATTTAGAAACCCCTGGATGAGATTCATGTCAGTGGGGGCAGCTGAGGCTTCCTAAGAAAGCAATGCCCTGTTGTTTTTTTCAGATGTATCTTACTACAAGACAGAAACCAGGAGAGGGGGGAGAAAAGGCTATATATACTTACTTTCTCCGAGAAAACCCCCAGAGTGTTTTCTTTCCCTGGAATTGAGTCTCACTAAGAACTCTGTGCTTCTCTGCACTAAGGAGTAGAGGGTTGGAAGCCATCTGTCTTTGCCAGCCTGGACCAGCCAGTTGACAAGTGCCCCTTGGTGTGAGCAGGTGCAAGGGAGTGAGGCCTCTGTTCAGCCCAAACCAGCACCCGACGGGCTTTCATGGGGTGATGGGAACACAGCAGTAAAAGGACTTTGGAAAGTTTGTCGAGCCTGGGAAGCTGGCTGAACAAACCATCCCTGAAGCTGGGGTTTGGCTCCAGGTACCAGACGGCTCTCGTGCGTTCACCTCCATAACTCCTCAGTGGGAAAGCCCTTCCGTGGGCTGGCATCCCCCCTAACCTCAGTCCCCACATCTTGTTCTTGGCTTCCCCCGAAACTCCCAGTTCCCTGACCCAGCCCTGAAGGTGTTCATGTTTAAGTAAACTGTTAGGATTTGCTGAGACATTCTGGGACTAAGGGTAATCATCGGAAGATGAAATTCCTTCTTCCCAGCCTCTCTACTTCACGTCACAGGTGCAGGCGGCTGGGTGCCCAGTGGTCCTTGAAGTCCAGACCTCCTGTGTCACCCACCCTCCCCAGGACTCAGCCCCCAGGGCTCAGGATGTGCCCTAATCCGACTTCATCTCCACCCTCCAAACCTTCCTAACAGCCTGGGGGAGTCGCCAGCAGATGCAGCTCCCATCAGCGGCCCCTCTTTCACGGCTCCTTCTCTCCCCAGATGCCATGCCAGTGACGGCTCCCCTTCCTTGTCCCCTCCAGGTGTAGGGCTGCTAACAGCTTCTCTCTAATGCCAGTTCCCACAAGTTTCACCCCTTTATTAGTTCCCTAGCCCTGACCACACCTACGTGAATAGTCCTTTTATCACGTTCTCTTCAGCTAAACCCTTTCATGGTTTAATCTGATTTCTATTAGGACTGTGGCGCTTACAACTCCCTGTCCCAAATTCTATGATGACTTCTCAGTGGCCTTAGGATAAAACCCAAACCACCTCGTGCCCTCCCTCCCTGACCCCTTCTACTACTACTCTCCTCTGGTCTGCTAGGTTCCATGCTATTCAAACACTTCTCCATTTGGGGCCCTTTGCATCTGCAGTTCTGGAATGTTCTTCCTCCATATGTTGGTGCGATTGCCTCATTCTCATCATTATGGTGTTCATCAGGGGTCCCCTCTTCAGAAAGGCCTTTCCAGGCCTCTCTAGGATACAGCCTTTCTCCCCTAGATGTCGGTCAGGTCGTGCTCCTTTTTGTTTTTTGAAGAAAATAATTTATTCATTTTAAAACCAGGGAATTGACATGAAAGTAGCAATGTGGATACATGATCTAAAAAAAAAAACAAAAGATAGGAGGAAGGAGGTGCTCTGCTGAATACGGCTGTTAAGCGCAGGGAGTGGCACAGAGTCAGGTGATGACTCCATCCCATTACCCCATTTTACTTTTTTAGCTTTATCGCTATCTAAAATCATATAACGTATATTTGCAGATGTGTTTGCCGCCTGTCTCTTCTCCATGCTAGTGTTAGTTCTGCCTTATTTACCGCTGCGTCGGTCAGGATTCCGGCGAGAAATCAATGATGACACGCTCGAACTGAGTCACCATTAAGAGAGTTTCCTAGAGGAACCATTTAGAAAGATGAGGGTGACAAGGGATAGCGCAATCCCCTGGGGCTTGTGACGCCGGGGTAATCAGAGTGCTCGCCAGAACTCTGAGAAGGAAGGTGACTGATTGGAGAGGGCTGGGCTGCCTGACAGGAGCTGCAGCCCTTGGTTGCAAACCCACAGCAACCTGGCAGCGAAGCGGGTTTGCTGGTACTTCCCTCCTCCCAATCTCCTGCCAGTGGGAAGCTGGAGGGCAGAGGTGTTGAAGCCATGCATACGGGTCTGTTTCCTGGGTCACAGAGCAGGGTGGGAAGCTCAGAGAGGGCCTCTGAAGGAGCAAAGACATGCAGCACAGCCAGTGGCCTTGCTGGGTGCAAGACAGGGCTTGGTATCAGGCCTACCACATTTCACGGCCCCAGGAAGCACCGTTTACCTGGTGCAATGTGGCAGCCCTGCCTGGCGGTAGCATCTCTGAGCAGGAGACATGGAATGCATCCATGAATTCCCGTGGGTTTGGCTCTAGGTTCCGGGGACTGAATAGGGAATGTTTAATCCCTCCATCACACAGGGCCATCAGGACAGGGAAAGGATCAGTGCGTCTTGGGCTTCCTGAACACAATTACCAAGTTCTCAGCCCTGGCCCTGTAAGATGGAGAGAGAGAATTCCTGTGACTGGTAGGCTCGGACATTCCGTGCCAAGGACATTTCTGAAGTTGGAGAACAATATCTATTTATGTGCAGCATGGAAACGGGAGCTTGTTTTGTATTGCGTTTGGAGGCAGAGAGGAATCAGGTAGCAAGCTGGCAACATTTCTGATTTTTCTTAGGCTTGGTGGGGGGTAGGAACAAAATCATCCATCTACAGGATTAGTGGCTGAATGGGGACGAAGCCAAGTCATTACACACTGCTGCCATCAACTTTTGGCAAGGTGGGGAGCTACTGCTGTGACATGTGGGCAGTAGATATATTTAAGTGGGTTTTAATCAGAAATCCCCCTCGAGTGCCTACTAGGTATGGGACGGGGCAAGAATTTGCAATGAAGTGAAGAAAGAGAGTTTGCCTTTAACAACAAACAGCAAGAGGAGCTGTAGGTACATGATTGAGACCCAATTACAAGAGGACATATTCCATCACTAAGGGTGGAGTGGGAGATGCTTGTCCAAAGGGTTTAAACATTAAGCTAGAGAATATGATGGGATGAAAACTGCTGCCGAAATAGATTTCCCCATTTCCTCAGTGTAGGACAGATGGAAAGAGGAGGTGACCTGGGATGCTTGTGAAAATAGAGAAGCAGGGTCAAACAGGAAAGACTGCAACTCGGTCATCCTGCTTATGCCTGAGGGTTGCACTGTTGTGTGAACACAACGAGTGGCAAAACAGCTGTGAGCTCTGTGCTACTGCCTTTATCTGGTACTTTCAATTTCCCAACACACCTTTTTGTTTGATCCGTCCTATACCACTTGCATGAAATAACGCATCATTGCCTTCGTCGCTTTGCATTAGCTTTGTGACAAAAGGAAACCAATCGCAGACGCGTGTTAATTTCGAGTGGGAATTCTGCACCTCCCCCCCCCACCCCGCCCCACAGGGGAAGCTGCAGCAGGCTTGTTGACTGATGACACACTGATCCAGCAAGAAAAGAATAGAGCAAGGAAGTACGTGTCCTCTGGAGACGGTAACTTCAAACTCATAATGCTGAAACTTGTTCTTTCTTGCCATTAGCCACCCTGAGGCATCAGCTGATAATAGATGGAGAAATTACCCTCTATGTGAAATCGGCATTTGATCAGGGGGCTCCTTATTCGCTCAATATGGATGGAGCCCTTAGCACGTGCTAGGCATGGAAGACACCAAGACGCGTAAGACGTGGCCGATGCCCCCCACGGAGCTCACAGTCTAGTGTGTGTGGGGATGTGGGAGCCTGAGCAATGCTGTGATGGTGAGACTCACAGGGTGTTGTGGGACCTAATGGGAGAGGCTGCTGCTAGAGGCTGGGGCTGGGGCTGGTCAGGGTGTCTTCCAGGCCCACTCTCCACCCTGCTCTGTGCCCTGGGGCTGGCTCGTCGGGACTGCAGCAGTAGGCCCCCACGCCTGCTGTGTCCGCTTGGCTTCAGCCAATGGAGAGATAAAGCAAAAGATGAGTGGAAAGGAGGAAAGTCTGGGGTGCCAATTCTCTCTGGGATTTCTCCTCTCAGGATCATTGCAGACTGGCTGCCTCTGTTCCTGAAAGACGCAGCCCCTGACAGGTAGCCCTTGCCACACAACTCTTTCCTTGGGGTTCTAGAAACCATCTCCTCCCTGGTCCTTTCTAGCCTCTGGGATGGTAACAGTACGACTAGCCATGGGGTACGGCACCATCAATTTCTGGTTTCCTTAAACCCCCCTCACACCTTTATAACTAGTCCCTTTACTAATTCCCCCTAAGTGCTCAGTGATAACGTGCTCTCTCCTTCCGGCTAGATCCTGACAGATAGGGAGGGTTTCCAGAAAGAGGTGATGCCTGAGTTCAGTGGCAATGGTGAGCAGAATCATTTGGGTGAAAAGGGAGAAAAGGTCCAATCAGAAGCAACAAGCAACCAGTGCAAAGACACGGAGGGCAGTGAGATCACAGTGTTCCAGAAGCCAGGGAATGATCACTGCACTCTTTTCCCTTCATGCTGGCACCAAGTCCTGGACTTTCTACTTCCTCACCATCTCTCCAACCTGCCCGCTTCTCTCCATCTCCACCACCTCCATTACTATACCAGCTTTGGCCTCATTCTCATATGCCTGCTAACAACCCTCCTCACAGCCTTCAGGGTAAATGCAAACCCCTGCGCAGGGACCCCGGCCCCTCCTCGAGGATCTGGTCCCTGCCTACCTGTCACCTGCCCCAGCCAGACTGAACCTGCTGCCTTGGCCCCCAGGGCGGAGCACCCTCTGCCTTCACCACTCCACCTCCCCCCATTTGTTCTCTAGGCTCACCGTCCTCATCCCAAGGGAAGCCTCTGGCTTTACCCACCTGCCCTCAGGGACGAGCTCTCCTCCCTGTGGGGTTAGGTATCATTGCCGTGTCCTGGGCTCCCATAGTACTGCATGCTTTTCTGTATTTTCGTCCTACTCACAGAATGCACAATGTTCCGTTTGCTCTTCTGTCTCAAGCTGTAGGCATCTAAAGATCAGGGACTGGGTCATCTTCTTTATACTCTGGCATGTTACACAGAGCACGGCATATAGTAGGTGCTCAATTAATGCTTGTTGACTAATGAAGAATGACAGTTAGTTCATTCACTAGGAATGGAAAGTGGTGAGCAAGGGAGCGAAAAGAGAAGGAAAATGAGGTGAGGATGGAGGCAAGCCAGAGCCACATGAGAACAGGCCTGACAGGCCAGGTTGGAGAATATGGGCTTTATCCTGAGGGCAATTGGGAGCCATGGAGGGTCTTAAACAGGGGTGAGGACCAGACCAGATGGGCATCTCCGGCAGCACCCGTGAGTTAGACAATCGTGGAAGACTAAGATGACAACACTGGGGACAGGAGGCATGCCGGTCTTTGCCGAGGCAGGGCAGGGTGAATGGAAGAGGGATCCCCAATGGAAGAGCCTTTGAGTCCATGGGAATGAGTAGCTGTGCCTTAATTTCATATGCAGAGGCAGAGAGGTAGGTGAAATTCTGGCCAGGGTCTTGACCGTCCATTCACAAAACATAGAGCCCCTCACCGCTTGTAAAACTTCAGCCCACAGAATAGGAGAAGCCTACAAGCTTGACCTGGGGCACAGGAGTCAAGTGCACAGGCTTTGGGATCAGGCTGAGTATGAGGCTTCACAAGGGCAGGGACTTTGGTTTGCTCATTTCCTAGTGTCCAGGACAGCGCCTGGCACACAGCAGATGCTCAAGAAGTATTTGTGCAATGAATGAAATCCCAGCCCCACCATTTATTAACCGTATGAGTTTGGCTTTAATTTTGTCCCAGGATGCCTGGGTTACTTTTTCTGTAAAATGAGAAATAATTGTAGTAATTAACACAGAGGGCTGGTGTGGTGATTACATA
Source organism: Delphinus delphis (assembly GCF_949987515.2). Taxonomy (NCBI): domain Eukaryota; kingdom Metazoa; phylum Chordata; class Mammalia; order Artiodactyla; family Delphinidae; genus Delphinus; species Delphinus delphis. The sequence continues at coordinate 125,875,698 of NC_082686.1, read as the reverse complement.
AGAGTAATTCACATAAGCGGATTCCTCGGACTATAGCAAACTCTCAATGAATAGCACAAAAGTAAAAACCTGGCCAATTCCAGAAGGGGAATTTCCCTCTAGCATCACATTTCTTTTAACTTTCAAAACTCAGATGGGCACCTTATCCATCAGGCACAGTTCCTACAAAAAGATTTTATTTCTTTTAAAATCAGAAGGGAAAGTAATAAAATAATGATGAATATGTAATAATAAATCCAGCCTGGATTAAATTAATTTTTCTATCAATGCAGTTTGTAAAATATAGTTTTAAGTCTTTTCTTTAAAGTGGAGGAAAGCCCCAGGAAGGCAAAAATGCCTAATGGCCAGGAAAGTCATCTGTTCCTATTTTTCTCATCATCCTGCTCTTACTAATCCGGTGGATAATTTGCTTCAAAACTTGATTATTTAAGCAGCTACTATAAGGCAGATACAGTGCTATGCAGAGTGAAGTCTAAAGAAGAGGGAGAGAGGCTCTTTGAACTCAGGGTTCTCACCAGGCACAGTCCTGGGTGACGGAGAGGCATAGGAGGAGAAGAATAAAACGATGGAATAACCCAGAGAGAAGTACTCTTTCCTCAAAAAGCTGATGATGTGGATGAGTGGGAAGTTCCTACCACATGATCCGAGCAGGCTGAACTCTGTGTGTCTGGAGGAAGGTGACACAGCATTGTGGCACCGTATCCAGTTTCCAAGGCAGGAGCCAGAAGCTAAAAAAAAAAAAAAAAATTTAAATATATAGTTGATAAGACACAGCAGTAGAGGTATAACTTTCCCTCTTGATACATTTGTAATGTATCATGTCAGAATTAATCTTTTTTTAATAAATTTATTTTTTTTTTATTTTTGGCTGTGTTGGGTCTTCGTTTCTGTGCGAGGGATTTCTCTAGTTGCGGCGAGCGGGGGCCACTCTTCATCACGGTACGCGGGCCTCTCACTGTCGCGGCCTCTCTTGTTGCGGAGCACAGGCTCCAGACGCGCAGGCTCAGTAGTTGTGGCGCAAGGGCTTAGTTGCTCCGCGGCACGTGGGATCTTCCCAGACCAGGGCTCGAACCCGTGTCCCCTGCATTGGCAGGCAGATCCTCAACCACTGTGCCACCAGGGAAGCCCCCAGAATTAATCTTGATTTTGCTGAGACACCTAACGTATAAGCTCGAAAGAAAAACAGTAATAATGTGTAAAGTGTAAAGACATCAATGACTATCCAGATAAAATTTCAACCACTTGGGCAAACAGGAAAATAGAAGGAAATGATCAGAATAATACAGTAAATGTTCCATCATCTCCAGGATGGAGTGCTATGGAAACCTAGCTATAGTTTATCGCTAGGGGATGGAATTGTGAGTTATTTTATCTTTGTTTTGCTAATCTCTCTATTTTCTTCTATTTTCACAATGAACACCTGCAAATTTTGTCTCTAAAAATCAATACAATTTTCCAAACTCAACTATACAAACTATTATGTCCCACATTGAGGAATTTCTTTGAAGAGAATAATTAGAGGTACATGATGAGGTCGTTTACAGAACTGAAAAGTTGAAATAAGCTAAATATTCATCAGTATAGGATTGATTACATACATTTTAGTTTACCCTTACGTGGTCATTAAAAATTATTATTTAGAGCTATGTTCATTGCTGTGGAAGACATTCACAATATATTGTTGAATATAATGTATAAAAATGTCTGAAAAGAGTATGTGTGACATCATTTCTTTTTAAAACATTTAAAATGCTCTTTTAATTTTTTTTTTTTTTTGGGCTGCGCCTGTGCAGCAGGTGGAATCTTAGTTCCCAGACCAGGGATCGAACCCGTGCCCCTTGCAGTAGAAGCTTGGGGTCTTAACCACTGGACCGCCAGGAAAGTTCCTCTTTTTTTCTAGTCTTTTTAAACTTTATCCTTTTATTCTTTATTCTTTTCTAACTAGAAAAAAAACAATCAAACTATTTCTACTTTTAAAATTAGAGTAAAAGAAGATTGTCAGTTTTAAGAAACATTTCCCCTGAACAACATTTCTCTCATTGAAATCCAATGTGATTTTGAAAGAATACCCCCAAAATGCCATTGCCACAGATTTGACATCTCCAAGGTTTACCAAAACATTCCCCCATCAAACCTGCTTCCCCTCCCAGCTTCACTTATTGTAACCATTCTTAAGCTCAGAAATTCAGGCACTTGTTTCCCAGACCAATGAGATGCAACGGCTGTAACAACCGCATGGCAAAAATGAGGGTGTGTTTAGGATGGGCTGAAGGGAAAGGTGTGCTGGGCAGGAGGAAGGACATGGACCAAGGCTAGGAGTTGAGAATATGCACATCGTCTTTGGAAAATAGTGGTGAGAACTTGGTGGATGAGTGAAGAGTTTGTGAGGGGAATGATGGGAAGTAAGATAAAGTGGGCCAGATAGGAGGGTCTTGTATATCAGACCGAGGGGTCTTCAGTTTATCTAGGTGATGGGGCCATTGAGTTTTTGAGTAGCAAAAAGACAAGAGGTAATTGGAATTTTAGAAAGACTCATCTGAGGGCTGAAAGCAGAAAGATCAGTTTTGCTACTGTTCATATTCTGGGATGAGAAGCCTCTGGATTAAGACAGAAGCAGTGAGAGAGGAAAGAGTGACAAATGAGAGACTTTCTGTACTAGTCAGGGTTCTCCAGAGAAACAGAGCCAGTAGGAGAGAGAAAGAGAGAGAGAGAGAGAGAGAGAGGTGAAGGACTTATTATAAAGAATTGGCTCATGTGGTTATGGAGGCAAACTGGAGACCCAGGAGAGCAGATGGAGTACGTTCCAGCCTGAAGGCCGGTAGGAATCAAGACCCAGAAAGAACTGATGTGTCCGCTCAAGTCCAAAGGCAGGAAAAGACCAATGTCCCAGCTCAGAGACACTCAGGCAGGAGGAATCCCCTCTTACTCCCTTGAGGTTTGGCCTTTTATTTCTGTTCAGACCTTCCTTGGATGGAACGCAGCCCATCACACTTGGGCGGGGCGATCTGCTTTACTCACTCTACCCACCCCCATTCAAATGTTAATCTCATGTAGAAACAACCTGACAGACATCTTAGAATAATGTCTGGGCATCCTGTGGTTCAACCAAGTTGACACATAAAAATTAACCATCACGCTTTACAAAGGAAAAGCAATTTACTATTTGCCTTTAGGAGGTCCGCCTGCGAGGAGTATGCCCTCAGGCTTGTCCCACCTCTGGGGAGATGCACGCTCTGACCCCTTTCAAACATAAGCCAGACACTCTTGCATCCCATAAGGGCAATGGCTGTGAGGTCAGCCCCTGAGCCCCTGGTCAGGTCTCACAGGGGTGGCCATCGCCCATAACCACAGGTACATGTGTCCGGACACCTCAGACCATACCAGTGAGCAAGCATTATTGTTGTGTTCTCCTTCTACCCAATTTAAAGATAAGGAAGACTGATGCCAGAAACATTTAAATGACTTGCTAAAAGTCTCCCAGCTATTCAACTGTAAAGCCAGGACCAGGAAGGGAAATAATCTCTTGAGCACCTACAATGGATTAGGCGATAGGCCAGCTACTCATTATGCTTTATTGTGGTTAATCTTCACAGTAACCCTGGATGCTATTATTATCCCATTTTACAGATGAAAACACTGAGGCTTATAGAGATTAGGAATCTCACCCAAAGTAGGCAGGGAGATTTAGGATTGGAGCTCACGTCTGTCTGATTCTAAAGCCCTATGCTGTGATTCACTGGTATATGACAAGTCACAGGAGAACAGAGGAAAAAGTTAAAGACGACCAAGGGCAATAAGCCAACCCAGTCCAGATGATGGGAGTAAATGAGCCAAGAAATTCCGATTCACTCTTCAGTGCCTAAAAGGGTAAGCCCCGTTCTCCCACGACCCAGCCCTGCAGTTTAGCCCAGACCTGTCTCCTAGCAAGTTTCCTCTTCCATCCCACACACAGGCCTGTGTTCAAATCCTCAGTGCTACGCAGAACCACAGAAGGGCTGGACTTTTTTGATCACACTGGAGAGGAACTCAGTTGGGATTTCTGCTTTCAAAGGAACTGAAAGCAGAAATCCCAGCTGTCAGAGATGCTTACACTTTGTACGATTCCTATTCCCTTAAAAACCAAGCAGCCCTAACTCACCGGCTGTCTGACTAATTAGCAGAATATTCTTTTGACTGACAGAGCACGGAAGCCTCCAACAAAAAGGTGAGATCAGCTCTTTGGAACGGCTTTTTGTCTCTCTTACAGGACAAAATGTCTGAAAGGAATGCTTTGCGGCGGAATTTCACCAGGGTCCTAAATATAATTTCTTCAAGGTGGAGAGATGAGTAGATGAAGAAAAACAAAAGAACTAGAAACTCCCTTGGGAATTTTGTTCATCTTTTCTGCTGGTTTCTCTCCTGTGCTGCAGAGGAGGGACGAGAAACTAAAAATCAATAGGTTTTGTTGGGACCACATTGTTCAGGTTTACGTTGAAATTAGACATCTGTTCCACCCCTCACCTGCATTTATCTAGTTTCCTGAAGGTTCCATTTATAATCCTAGGATCTAGCTACCCCAAAATTTGAAAATTAAAAACAAAAAACTCGGCTAACATTTGTATGACATAAAAATGAATCAGACCAACCATAATGAAAGGTATTCTGTCCCAGTAGATGAGGCTTTCCTATACCCTATACACCCAGGTCATGTGTACGTTACCTACATTGGTCTACACTTTTCCCAAAAATGTGAACAGAAGGCTCTCTATGAGCCCCACAAGAAGCGATATTTTATTTTCCTGAATCGTACCTCTGAATCGGCACTTACGTCCACACAGGCAAGAGGAGAAGGCCTCTCAGTGAGACTAGGGGACAAAGAACTGTGTGCCTTAAGAGGGGGTTAAGTGCATATTCCTCTCTCTCCAGCGGATTTGCCTCGTCCCTACGTGCCGGCCCCTTTTGAGACGCCCCAAATAGAGTGCAGTTTATGGTAGACCTCCAATGGATAGGTTAGAGTCAGAGCCCGAGAGAGAGGTCGGGGAGATCGCTAGGATGGCAGCAGAGAAAAAAAAGCCAAATACGGAGGAACATCTAAACCCCGAGAACAGGCTGCTTCTGCAGTCCCCATAATAACGCTGACTTGGATCTGATTTTGCCACCGAGTTCCAGTAGGGCGGGAACAAAGCCCAAAGCGGTGTCAGGTGGCTGCAGTGGGAGAGGAGGCCGCAGCCTGCTGCCAGCTAATGAACTGGCCGGAGCGGAAAGAGAGAGCGTTCAAAGAAAGCAGAGAGTGGCGCCCACCACATCCTGCCAAGGCCCGATACGCCTGGGAGACAATGGGTGAAGTTGCAACAATTACCAGCAGCCCTCAGCCCCTGGGCGGTGGGTGGCACCGACCTATGACACAGCTAAGCTGTGAGTGCTTCTTTATGATGTTCCTCTGTAGTTGACACTCTACGTCGTAAAAGACACTTTTCTGTTCTTTGCCTCAAGAAGTCACCCACCTGGATATGACTCCATGGTAATGATTATAAAGCAGAATATACGTATTTAATGTATAGGTAAGCAAGAAGCCAGGGCCACTAATCTTCATGCTTGTTGCATGTTTGTTGCATGCTTGTTTGCATGGTTGCAAAAACCGTGCAGCAGTTTACAGAATGCTTAGTGCTAAGGCGACTCCAGAATTTCCAAACAGAAGGGGGCCAGGGGGCCAGTATGTTTGGAGTCTGGAAGCTGCATCTTCATGGCTCCTTTCACAGTACCGAGCAAACCTCAGTTGTCCGTATCAAAGAGCGAGTGGGGACTTTAGTCCTAACTACGATCCCCATCCCCCCAGCCGTCCTGCTTAGCTTAATCCTTCATTTCATCAGGATCCCCAATCTTATCCCACTCCCCGCAAGGAAAGCCTTGTTTGGTGTTAGCATTATACTCTCAAATCAACTTTGCTGATTTTCAATATGTTTACTTCAACCTCCAATTTAAATAGCAATACAAGTCAGCTTTAGCTCCTCTCTTTTGAGCCCACCCTCTCCTTTCCATCCCCTGCAGTCCCAGCTTAACATCAGGTCCCCCTCAGCTCCCTCCTAGACTATTGTAAAATCCTCCCACCTTCCTCCCATTCATCCTGATGTCTGAAGGGACTCTCTTAAGGTATATTTGAGACAGTCACTCCCCTTCTGGAACAGCTCTCTGCAGTATCCGGTCTGAATTCCCTAGCGTGACAATGTGACCCCTACCTACCATTCTTAGAAAAATGAATATAGTTCTTTCCATTTTTGTGGAGGTTAACAATGTAATGAAGGCCTTTGTAAAGGACCTCCAGGATGAGGGCCTGCTGAACACTCTTCAGCATTTTGCAGCTGCCCAGACTACTTCCTTTTCCAGGGAGCAATCTCCGCCCAAGAAACAATGAACTCCCTTAGGATCTTCCCAAGGTCAGTCCTACAAGGGGGTGTGGCTTCAAATCAGGGCAGGTCACAAAGACATTCCTTTCCCAGGTAAAATACCTTTACCCTGGCAGCATTTGCATTTTAACGTTGGAGAAAATACAAGCCATGAAAGAGGAATAGAAATACTGGGGAGCTTCCGTCTCTTGGTAACGTCAGGCCACTGAAGGAGACTGCTTACCTGTGCAGTTTTCCTTTGCAGGTGACTTTTTCCCTGGGATGAGTGAGTGCTTTTTTGAACCCTAACCAAAGAGTTCTTTGGAAGAGCAGCCTCAGTGCCCCCGGGGACTGAGAGCCTGAGGCTGCAGGGTGGGTCCTGGTCCCAGGAGCACATTTCTTCCGAAAGATCACGCTGGGGGGCCTTCTACCAGGAACACTTCTGTGCCTTCTCCTGGCACCACCCACGCTCAGCCAGCTGTCTTACTTTCTCAGAAGCTAGAGAACAATCTGGAAGGGCCAATTTTGTGAGTTTTCTCCAACCTCACAGATGAATTCAACAAAACCTTTAGCAGAGTACAAGAAATTCTGACCCACCTCCCATCTTTTTTAGGGAAGCTCAAAAAACAAATCAAACATAAAGTAACGGCATTCTTACCATTCACCTTCCGGACATGGTTACTGGCCTTGCATAACTTATGTTCGGTTTTTGGTATGAGCTGCTGCTTCCAAAGGGAAGCCCTCACTCCAGTGGACTGCTCTTAAGTAATATTCAAAACCACCATCCCTAGAGAAGCCAGTAGGATTTATTTTCTAGAAGACCCAGTTCCTGAAATGAGAGGCCTGTGTAGCCCATCATAACTCCTCCTGTAGGCTTTGCTCCCTTCACCCTTCCCTAAGGCATCAATTAAAACCATGTCAAAAACTAAAAGCAGAAAATCCCATTCAGTTTGGCAATAATAACAATAATAATAATAAATGTATTTTTCATGTATCTGAAATCCAGTAGTAATTGGTGTTGCAGGTCAGGTTTGATCCAGCTGCTAAGACAATGCCACTAAAGTCATCACTCTTGCCTTCTCACAACATGGGCTCCACATGACACGAGCTGCAGCCCACCTGGTCTCATACCCTCCACCCCATGGATACAGCCAAGGTGAGGAATGGGTGCACAGCCTCAGTTACTCTAATAACTTAGCATAAACATAAACCATCCCAGTCTGTTCCAGACCATCCCCCTTTGGTCCCTTCCAGTTAGCTGCCTGGCTTCCAGCTCCAGCCCGTAACGAAGGGAAACACTGGTAATGAACGTGATATCTGCTTTTCCACTGAGGGCTTCTCCAAGCAAGTCACCTCTTTGCATTTCTCTCTAGGCAGCCCATGCAGAGACGAGCTCTAACCAGGATAGGATGAGAATAAGCCCCTGAAAGCAGGGCAAAGACCTGTTTTCCTGTTCAAGTTCCCCAGACGCTCATGTGGACTCCCTTCCTTCTTTGTAGGCATCTGGATTCATGAGCCTCTTCATGTCCCCTTGGGGCCCACTGCCCATCCCTGTGTGATGTGCCCTAGTCTGGGCACCATCTCACCCCACTTCACTCGTAGGCCACATCAGAGCTCAGCCTGACAAGCCCACAACTAAGGCTTCCTCTGACCCTCAGTAACAGCTCAGCCAACCCTGGGAACAGCTCCCATGTTTGTGCTACTTCTGTGAGCTGCATGACTGATGGGTCAATCAAGGTGCAGTTGCTCCACGTACCTGCCTGAAAATCTGCCCGTCCTCCCCAGCTCTGTCGCTGGAAAATCTCAATCGGCACACATGAGTCCTTTCCTACTGGAGCCCCGTATCCACTCCTTGACTTTTTCAAAAATTTATTTTATTTATTTATTTTTTTGGCTGTGTTGGGTCTTCGTTGCTGCCAGCGGACTTTCTCTAGTTGCGGTGAGCAGGGGCTACTCTTTGTTGTGGTGTGCGGGCTTCTCATTGCGGTGGCTTCTCTTGTTGCGGAGCACGGACTCTAGGCATTCAAGCTTCAGTAGTTGTGGCACGTGGGCTCAGTAGTTGTAGCTCTCAGGCTCTAGGGCACAGGCTCAGTAGTTGTGGCACACAGGCTTAGTTGCTCTGCGGCACGTGGGATCTTCCTGGACCAGGGCTTGAACCCGTGTTCATTGGCAGGAGGATTCTTAACCACTGCGCCACCAGGGAAGCCCCACTCCTTGACTTTGAAGCATATGCAGCATCCCCAGGCACAGTGGTACCCCAGGATTCTGGCCCATGAAATTCCCTAAACCAGCCTCCTGTCTATTCTAATCCTAAAACCACTCCTCTTAGATTGACCTCTAGCTCCGTTCAGTATATCCTGCTTTCCTTCCAGCCCTCTTCATTTGCTTTTCCTCCTAAAAGCCAGAATATTTCATTAAAATTTCACACTCTACTGTCTTCTCCTATATTCCCATCCCAAAATTGCTGAAGAACAATATTTCGCCCCTCCCTTTTAATGTTTAATGTACAAGTACTATTCTTTCCTCTGATCATTAACATGTTTGAAAATCCGGCTTTATATTTTTCACTGCATCTCATTGCTCTGTGGTGCCCGGCACTAGAGAGTATAAGGCTGACTCGTGATCTGATCCCCATGGTTCTACTTTGCACAAAAGATGTTCGAGACTTTAGAAGGGCCTAAAAAATAAATTTCCTTCCTTTGCATTGAGTCCTTGGGTAACCTTTGTACACAGCCGTGTTATTATAGGTGAGCATCAATGCAGGGATTTTCTGAAGGAGATATTTGGATGAAAACAAATATAGTGAGGAAAGGGGGGAATTCCCTGGTGGTCCAGTGGTTAGGACTTCGTGCTTTCACTGCTGAGGGTGCGGGTTCAATCCCTGGTCAGGAAAATAAGATCCCACAAGCCACGCAGCGAGGCCAAAAATAAATAAAATAAAATAAAGGAAAAAAGGAATAAAATATTGCAAGCAGCCTCTTATTTTAAAAAAAAGAAAGAAAAGGAAAGGGAACCCTTGTACACTGTTAATGGGAATGTAAACTGGTACAGCCACTGTGGAAAACAGTATGGAATTTTCTCAAAAAACTAAAAATAGACCCAGCAATTCCACTCCTGGTATATATCCCAAAAAACCGAAGACACTGATTCAACTGATACATGCACCCCAATGTTCATAGCAGCATTATTTACAATTGTCAAGACATGGAAACAACCTAAGTGTCCAACAATAGGTGAATGGATAAAGAAGATGTGGTATATATATATATATATATATTATATATATATATATATATATATATAGTGAAATAATACTCAGTCATAAAAAAGAATGAAATTTTGCCACTTTCAGCAACATGGATGGACTTGGAGGGCATTATGCTATGTAAAATAAGTCAGATAGAGAAAGACAAATACTGTGTGGTATCGTTTATATGTGGAATCTAAAAAATACAACAAACTAGTAAATATGGAAAAAAAGAAGCAGACTCACAGATCTAGAGAACAAACTTGTTACCAGTGGTGGGGGGAACATAGGGGCGGGGGAGTGGGAGGTAGGAGCTATTGGGTGTAAGATAGACTCAAGGATGGATGGAAAAACATGGGGAGTATAGCCAATATTTTTTAATAACTGTAAATGGAAAGTAACCTTTAAAAAATGTATAAGAATAAAAATTTTTTTAAAAAACATAGCGGACACTACCCTTTCTGAAGCTCCAGTCCTGGAAGTGGCTCTTGCAGTAGAACTCTAGGCTGGGGAAGAGACTCTTAGCACAGTGTAATTCAGGAGACAGCCTAGCAGGAAGGGATGGTGGTAACATAAGGACTGAGGGCTTGAGGTGGGCGAGGAAAGAGAGTGGGTGTGAGGGAGAGAGTCTATGGAGGATGCTGCCTGCCCACCAGGGGTGGTCACGAATGTGCCTGATGCCTGTGACCATGGCCAGGATCCGTGGCAGTGACTCGACCAGTGCCACCACTCCTGAACCTTCTCCCCCTGGTGCTCTCTGGATGGACTGGAAACGTCCTTGAACCTGAAGTGAACAACTGTTTGACCCTCCTCTGAGTCCCACCTCCCTTCTCTAAGAATGGCCAGGATGTAAGAATCAAGGCAGAGAAGTTTTACTAGCCTTGAAAAGAGTCAAAAAAGTCTGCCAGCCAGAAATGATGTCCAATTATCTCTCAGCCTGTTTGTCAGTCAGCATTTACACAGCTCTCCATAGTCACAGCGTGGGGAGCTGATGGCAGTCAGCAGTTAGCAGTCGGAACAGAGAACAAGACTAGGGTCATGGGTCCAGTTTTCAATTCTTCTTAAGATCCTGATTCATAGCCTGAATGGATCAGCCCCGAGCCCATTGCCTACAGGTCCAGGCCTCCTGCACAGTTGCAGGGCCGAATCCAAAACTTGACATCAGCTCCTCCTGGCCTATCAGGCTTGAGTCTGCAGCTCAACGATTTCTCCTTTCCTCTCATGAGTCCTGGCAGACACAACAAACAAATCAAATCCTAAACAAATGAGAATGCCAAAGCTTACTTGACCATTCAAAGGTCAATGCAATTATAAACATCTCTGTACTTTCGACTGACTGCTTCATTATTAATATGAAAGTAAAACTTGTTCTGAGCTCTCAGTGTGGTAAGTGTTCTGTAATGGCATTTACTGATATGGCCCTGATATAGAACACTTGGGAACAGATATAATAAATAAAGCATGTTACAAGTATGCTTACTTTAGGTTTGATTACTTTCCAGTCGGACAAGCATGGGTTTGAACGCTGCTTTGCCACTTGTTTGAAACGCTTCAATTCTCTGAGCCTCAGCTTCTGCATCAGAAAAACAAGGATATTACACCAACACCTAGGATTGTTGCAAAGATTAAATGAAATAAGATTTGAAACAGGCCTAACAGAACATTTGAAAATGTAACACGTGAAAATATAACATTCGAAAATATAAATAGTAGCTATTATTTATGCTGTGTTAAATAAAAGTTGCAGCATGATGTAATCAGAAGATCCAGATAAACAGAGGGACTCTTAAAAAGTTTTTTTCTTCCTTTTTGCAGTCAACAGTGTTCAGTGGGTACATACGCTGTACCAGACACCATTCTAGAAGCAGGAAATACAGTAAGGAACAAGACAGGTAAGGTCCCAGCTCTCCTGGAGGTTACCTGAGAACGGCAGGGAGACAACAGAAAAATAAATAATTCATAAAGAAGATAATTTCAGATATTAAACAGGGTGATACAATAAATAGACAGCAATTGGTGGGTTATCAGGGTCTAATTAGGGAATAAAGTTCACAATTGAGGTGACACCTCACAGAAGGAGGAGCCACAGGAATGTGTGTGTGGTGGGGGGGAAGATAGAGGAAATGTCAAGTGCCGAGGCTTGAAGGGGGATCAAGCCTGGTCTGGTTGGAGAGAATGGAGACGACTTTTCTTAGAGTGTAAGGAGGGAGAAGGAGAATGGTGTGAGATGAAGTTGGAGAGCTAGGCAGCACTTTTGAATTCCTAGCTCAGCTCTGCCACCAGCAAGCTGTTATGCCTTCGATAGAGAGCTTGAGCTCTTGGAGCCTCGGTTTTGCCATCTGTAAACTGGGGGGAAGTGGTGGACCTTGGTATTGTTAAGGTCATTTCAACTCTATGATTTGCACAGTATATAGGTTGAATGCTGTGTTACTCTTTCTATGATGACAACACTGGGGTCAGTTATAACTCTTGCAAACTGCCTGGTTTTGTTTGTTTGTTAGTATTTTGATCTTTAGGAAAGGGTTACCCTGTAAAACCAACCAGGCCCCAAGATGTGGAACGCTTTACTCCCCTGATCTCAAAGCATCCTTTGAATTAGTTGTGGCCAAAAGACTAACTGACCACAGATGGTTTTTGGTTCCTGGTTTTGTTTTCGGCAAACCACTAGCAGCTTACAGACAGTACCAGGAACCTAGTTTTCAATTTTTTATTTTAATTGTTCTGTACTGTGTCTTCTTGACATGTTTCCAAACAACTGGGGAGCATGTATTAAGACACACAACTGAGTTTAGGAAAACTTTAAGACAGTTTCTGTTTTGTTCAATAGCATTAACTCACATGGAGAATCATCCTGAATGGTCACATGAGTGTTGAAATGCTCTTTGTAAATCTTCATCATCTGGAATACGAAGAAAACTTTAATGATATTCTAGTAGCAGTCTCTTCTCTGGGGATTGCATATGCAGTTGGTCCACCACCAGGACAAATTTAGCTTTAGGAAATGACAAACCATTCACCATCATCACCAGTGACATTGCTAATTTAAAGTCAGAAGAGACAACTAAATAAAATTCCAAGCCATCCAGATCAAGATGGTTGGCACTCATCTGAGATGCCTCTAGGGTAACAAATTTACACCAAAACTATGCTGATCAAATTAGTAACTAACTACCCTGCTTAAGAGGCATTTTTCAAGTCCTGGTAACTTCTTTGGTGAACTACTCCAGAACTTAAAAAACAACAACAAAAACTTTCCAAGTTCTTCCTTATGCCTAACCTGAATCCGTTATATTGATTTCCAGGTTGTTCCCTCCAATTCTGCCTATGTGGTGGAAGGTAAGTTGGTGATCTTGGCCTGTTAACCTTTTACAATAAATAGCAATAACAAGCAACACACATAATGTTTACTAATCTAGGTTCTTGACAGAGTACTCATTTAATACTCACAACAATCCCGTGAGGTAAGTACCGTTATAAACCCTACTTTACAAGGAGGAACACTGAGGTGCAGAGGCCAAACTGAGGCAGAGCTGAGATTTGAATCCATGGCATTTGACTCCAGGGTCCGTGCTTTCAGCCACTCCACCATTTTGCCTCTCTCATAACCTACCTAGGTTGCTCTTCACAAATCTACCTCTTTTTTAATTTAAGTGATTCATGAAGAGAAACCAGAAACATTCTTCTTTTTTCTCTCATAATTTGATAAATAAATGTATCATTTCCTTCTTCCTGAATGGAAGCCTAAGATCTGTGCTTTGTCTCAAAACGTTCAGAAAGTGTGTTTGATTTATTCATGCTTTGTCCTTAATGGAGAAAAAACCTTGCTGGGTCAAACTAAGCCCATGCATCTCCCACCATCTGACTGTTTCAGAAAGTGCGATCCAGCACTGGAGTTACAGTCGGAATTCTGCCTGTCCTCTGGGAGAGCACAAGAGGCCACAAGATTAAATGCACAGCTGAGGCTGGCAAAGTGGATTGAAGAAACCTGATGTGTTGTTCAGGTTTATACAAAAGCTTTAGAGACAATCTGGCTTTTCCTCTTCATTAAAATAACTGCTCTAGGCAAAGAGGTGGTAGCTTAATATTTCTGTCTATGTGTCTATCTACACCACACACACACATGCACACGCACACGCACACAAACACACACATCTTCTTTTTTGTTTTCTTACTGTAACTACAGTTATATTGTGATAATTTCCTGTTTAGTCTCCCAAGTCTCCATCATAAATAGAAGAGCCCACTCTCCTAATCGTCTGTGTCCTCAGCAAAATTCCAAACTAGAAACCTAAAATAGAGAATGTATGTAATTTAAGTATATGAAAGATTATATTTGATATCTATCTATCTATCTATCTATAATGGAACTGTATTTCAGGCCACAAACTTAGTGGCATAAAATATATAACTTTGTTTAGTCGCTTTATAACCATACTTGGTATATCTTATGTGGAAACACCTCAGTCGAGGGAAGTTTCCCTCTCCCTCCTAAGTTGCTGGGCCCAGGTATTGGGTAGCAGGAGACATCTGGTCTGGGTCATTGTCTATCCAACGATGGCTATTCCTCCAATGAATAAAATCCTCATTCCTGTCTGCTATCCCATTGCCCATGCAGGGAGGCTGCAAGGCTCCCAGGGTTTGGCGCTGTCAGAGGTCAGGGCATAGCTCTGTGAGGCTGCCTGGGGCCATGTACCCAGCACTCCGGCACATGCAGGTGTTCCAGGTGACCCTGTGTCTGGCTGCCTCCCCAGCCTTCGAGTGGGTTGGAGGGGCAAGGGAGTACAGATGCTCACCACTTTCAGTGCCTATGATCTCATCCGTTTTTTTTTTTCCACCCTTTTCTTCACCTTTTGCCCCGGTCTCAGCCTGGAGGAGGGAGCAGCCCTTGGTAACCCTCTGTCAAGGCACACTAGAGTTTAGTTAACCTCCCCTCACCTCCTCTCCAGTTCTCTTCTTTTTGCTCGCTCCCTAAACTGTGGATCTTTGGGGAAATGATGAGTTGAAGGGAAGACTCACTCTCTAGGTTTTTTTTATGATAGAGCACTTGCACTTTTGAGAGGCAAAAGACTTTCTCTGCTATAGGAGCTTTAAGCTGAGGTCTGTGTCTCATTGACGGCAACAGGCAAAAGGAAATGGAATGTGAGATACATTGGTCTTTTCATCCAGTCATGTGTACTCATTTAGGAGTATGTGATAAAGGCCTACTATATGTATCCCAACATGATATATACATATATGTATGTAATACGCAAGAAGGTATATAGGTATGATTCATATAGGTATGATTCACCCATGTGGTTTTAGTCTAGGGATTGTAGCTTTTGGGAAAAATTAAACCGTGGATAAATACTTCTATCCAGTTTTTTTTTTAATTAATTAATTTATTTATTTTGGGCTGTGTTGGGTCTTCTTTTCTGTGCGAGGGCTTTCTCTAGTTGCGGCGAGCGGGGGCCACTCTTCATCGCGGTGCGCGGGCCTCTCACTGTCGCGGCCTTCTCTTGTTGCGGAACACAGGCTCCAGACACGCAGGCTCAGTAGCTGTGGCGCACGGGCTTAGTTGCTCCGCGGCATGTGGGATCTTCCCAGATCAGGGCTCGAACCCGTGTCCCCTGCATTGGCAGGCAGATTCTCAACCACTGCACCACCAGGGAAGCCCTTCTATCCAGTTGTTAAATATTTAAGTCACAGCATTTTTTATTTATGTTTTTAATTTAGGGTTTATAGGATGTTGGGAGAAATGGAGAACCAGAAGAGTAGAAAGATGATAGATAGAGATGTAGAGGTAGATATCTCATCACCAATTGCAGAAGCAAGTTTCTGACTCAAGCATGCTGTAATAATCAATGTATATAACCCTAGTCATGTCATTTAGCTTAACTAACAGCCTCATTTTCATTATTAAGAGTTTAAAAGTGTTCAAATACATGGCAAATATAAGATCACAGATTTCAAGTAATGAAGTTGACTGTGCTTGAAGTCTAAAATATTGGCTTATTCATGAATAAGACATTTTAGAACACTAATCAGACATAAAGAATTCCCAGTCCTTGCACCAGATGCCACAATTCAGTATGTTTTTCTTGGTATGAAATTGCCTTCAAGATGACTCAGACACACTTAGCAAAAAGTCAGATCATATAAGATCTTTCTAACAAACTGTGTGAAAGGAGTTATTGAAAAGGAAGCAAATCAATCTTTGATTGGATTGGGCGCATCTTTAACTTATCACTACTAGTCTAAGGCGAGAATTTAATTTTTATTTCTCCCTAAACATGCAAAGAGAAGTATTCCTCCTGTGGTAGTTTTTGATTCCCTGTGTGGAGGAGACAGCTGCTTAGAGAAAAGAGACCCGCATCTTTCTACATAGCCTGAACCGTGAAGGGACAATATTCTTCTTCCAGGTTGTTGGACAGGAGCCTGTTTTTGTTCCTGGATGTGTAAACATATTGTCACTGTAAACCCTAAGTGATAAGATTCATGGAAAAGATATTCTCAGGGGTTACCTGGGACAGACAGTAGGTGGAATCCTAGGGGAAGTGGCCTGAGGTAAGTGTGGCCACATTTAACAAGTAAAAATACAGGATGCCCAGTTAACTTTAAAATGCAGATAAATGGTGTAAGTCCCAAATATTGCATGGAACACCCCTACCAAGGTGGAATCATGTGAAGACAGGAAATGGCCCCTGGGCAAGGACTCAACAACCAAAAGAGTAAACAAGTGATCACTGAGGCCATTCTAGCCTCAGAAAATAGCGGAGAGCCAAATTCCACCAAATTCCCGCCCCCACACACAGGATGCTGGCAAACTGAAACAGTAATGCTAACATGAGCCTACCTTGGAATTAACCTGAGCAGGTCGGCACGGCATCCAAGCAAGACCAAAGTGGGACAGAAAAGGAACAAGGGGCCTGTGTACCTAGGTTGCTGCGTCTGTCATGCCAATCTGTGTCTTTTCATTAAGTTTTCTTTAAACCATGGTTTATAACCATGAATTCAATTTCTTTAATAGTTATAGGACTATTCAAATATTTCATATTGGATGAGCTGTGGTAGTTTTATACTTTTCAAGGAGTTGGTCCATTTCATCGAAGTTGTCAAATTTATGCACGTAGAATCCTTCATAGTGTTCCCTTATTGTCTTTTTGATGTCTGCAAGGTCTGTAGTGATATCTCCCTCTTCATTCTTGATATTGGTGATTTGTTTCGGCTCTTTTTACTTTGTCAATCTTGCTGGAGGTTTGCCAATATTGATTTTTTTTTTTCAGAGAACTGGTTTTTTGTTTCAATTATTTTCTCTATTGTTTTGCCATTTTAAATCTCATTGATTTCTGCTGTTCTCATAAATATTTTCTTCTTTCTGCTTGCTCTGGGTTTAATTTACTCTTCTTTTTCTAGTGTCTTAAACTGAAAGCTTAGAGACATTTCTTCTTTCCTAATATGTCTCTAATTCTATAATTTTCCCTTG